>NC_141072.1:1852500-2467449 GCF_041138505.1 Cibotium barometz | reverse complement strand
CTTGGGCATCCCATCTATATCCGGACGACGGATTGATATGAGAGGTGCAAGGCTTCCTTAAAGGGAATGCCTTGACCTGGTAGAAAGACCTGAGGTAAATCCCATGTATGGGAAGTTTGTGAGCTAATTTTATGGTTGAATTCGTTCAACCCGAGTATGAGTTTGATGTTATCACCATTTGATGGTTATGTGATGGTTATGGATTACCATTCGATTGCTATATGCAAAAATTTAATGTTATCACCAACAAACTCATAGCATGGGACGTGCATAGTTTACCATTTGATGGTAGTATGATGGTTATGAATTACCATTCGATTGCTATGTGCACAAAGTCTATGACTTCATTGTTTGTACTCCACATATGACCCGCACATTTAGTGTGGTTTTTTGATTCACACCTTATGGAGTGATTACCTATGTGGGATTTGACAGAACCATAGCAGGACTGTGGAGGAAGTTATTCACTCCACCGAAATCTTCGACGAGACAATGCCGGCAACAACAAGATTGTTTCGAAGATGAACACCACTACCGAGCTAGGTTTTTTCTTAAGGGTAAACTACGGTTTACACCTATGAAACCCATTCAATAACGAAATGAATCCATTCCACTGAAGCGCCTTCGTTATATTTGAGAAGGCCGATGCTTCTTTTGCAACCAGAGGGGTCACGAGTATTTTATCCTCAGTTGAGTTGAAAGATTGAGAGTAGAGCCATATTTGTGACAGTGACCAATAGTAACTCTTTGTAGTTACTACTTTCTTGTTACAGCACATATCTTACTTAGTTGTACTTCCCGATTGTAACTTTGGTTTAGTGCACAACTTTTTGATCTCAAGATTGATGAAATACGGTCATTCCCAAATAGTATGTGTTCAACAGAACTTCATAATCTATTTTTTATTAGATAGTGAAGGATCAGTGTGTGTTTGTGATGGACATTTGGATTGTCTCTTATGAGTGACATCCATGGAAACACTAGTCTTATTTAGCAAGACCGATTCACTGATGGGTTTTCTTTTCTGTTGAAAGGGGCCTTGTGTTTTTCACACCGTTGTTGGCCCAGTTTAGCTGGACGTTTTCTAGACATTTGGGAATGAATTTATTTGAACGTTCTTGGGGTGCACCGTAGAAACCTGTCTGAATAAAGTTACTTATGAAAAGTGATATCCCTTTTCCATATTGGATACTTGATGATAAACTACCGGCTGTGGTTTATTTAACGAAGTTTAAATGTATGGTAGGTTAACACCTTATCATATATGCATGAGGATGATGAATGTGAAAACATTCCGTAAATCAGCTGACCGTTATGAGTTGTTGATGATGTCACAACCCCGTATGCACAAATGTGAATGATCCTTTGGATTGTTTCGAGACATTTGTGGTAGGTTCTTTGTGCTGAACCTAGAAACCTTGGATCTTAGGGTTCCAAGGGAGGATTGAGCATTACTTTTGATATGATATCAAAGGTATGGTACGACTCGTCAATTCCTCGGACATTACTAGAACTTCGTTAGTTTGGGGATTTACTATTTCTTGGAGAAATCCAAGGGGGAAGGAAATTAGAACCTGTTTTTTGTTAAGTAGGATGGTTGTTTTGCTAACCTCTAAGTTTGACCATGATATCTAGGGAGAGGTTATTTACATCAAGACAGAGATTGAGAAGGAGCTGATCCCTCTGACTTAATCTTGGGAGTCTAAAAGAAATTTTATATGGGGTGTATCCTAGTGGTATGGGACGCTAGGATATACCGCATGTAAGGATTTCTCGATGTAATTAATTTTCGACCTAGGATGTCCTATTCCTCGGGGATAGTTGACTTGGGGTAAGCCGATTCAAGAAAGGAAGTCAGATTTGGGTTGCTGATGTGGGAGTGGTTGGGTGAATCATTGGATTTCACTAAGATTGGAATTGACATGTATACTTCTCTGAGGAGGCTATGCGAGACCGATACATATTTTGATCGGTATAGGCAGAAGGTCCAGGAAAGGAGCTCCATTGTTGATGATGACCCTAGCTCAGAGAAGCTAACTCTTGATACAAGGGTTAGGCGTCAGTTCTCTATTCAGAATGGATTTCTATTCTGAAACGATTCGTTTGATGTACCGGATGTGTTGGGAGTCGAAAAAGGGACCCTTATTTGAATTGTGCACACTCCGTCAACAGGATCATCCCGGGGTTCAGCAAACTTGTGACTTAGTAAACCGATGTTTACTAGCCTTTGATGAGGCACATGTCCAGTACTATGCGGTAAAGTGTTGATTGGTGGGTTATTCTAGATTTACCCAGGTCCATACAACACATTGCTAGTTTAGCACGATTTTACCCGTAGCATAGTGAGTGACAGGAACTTGAAGTTGATGGACACTTCAAGCAGTCAATGATTGACTAGATTTGAGTTCCTGTTGATTCTCCTTGGTATGTTGGGCAAACACGAGGATGAATCAGGGCTTGGTGAGATGTTTATACATCTATCTCCAAGGGACCATTGGATTGAGAGCAATCCTGTATGGTCGAGTTTGCCTATGGTTATACTGAGCATATAACTGTTGGTAACAGTTACGCTATGTTTGGTATGCGGTTTTTAACCGGAATTCCCTGGGAATTAGAATTTGAGGGTATATATCTAGGCATAGTCATAGCTTGGTTTTCCCTGTAGACGTACTGGGAATTGCAGCTTATGCTAGATTTATTGGCATTCTTCGGAAAGGTACAACCCGCGTTGAGAATGTTGGTGTATACTTATGTGTTGGAATACCTGATAGTTCTACGATATTCCTAAGCAGGGACGTGTATTTTGTTGTCCTATAGGTACGAGGATTACCACATCCTTATGAGGATGAGTATCGGATTATAGCTAGTAGACAGTAGTCTCGACGATTTCAGGTTTTCCAATTCCATGGGGAGTTGGAGGATTGAGGGATAGCATATATTCCTTGAGAACCTGTAGGTTCCGGTTTGTCTTCTCTCCACCGAGATAGTCTGTAGGAACAACGATTCCGTTTGAATTAGTTCCCGGATACTTAACTATGTGGATTCGTTAGACATACATAAACCTGATTTCGGAGACAATTGTTTGCAGTACCTAGAATCCCTTCACTTATTTCCATGGGTGGAAATGTCTTGAGTGGGGGAGAGATATGAGGTACCTATAACTAACCTTAGAGTTAGAGGACCGTTTATGTTTTTGTATTTCTTGTATGGGTTTTCCAACCCCGATCTCATGTTTCTTTAGAACTCAAGGGATTGCAATTAGGATGCAGCAGCTATGCAGGTTCAAATGGACCCAAGAGATCTTGCACTCTCCTTCCTCATGAAAAGAGGAGAAGTAGTCAGAGATGGACATGCAGGTTACAAGTTTGTGGAACCCACTAGTAAAATGCATGACACAGAGGCTGGTTGGACAACCCTGAAGCAGGTTAAAAATGATGCACTTGCAGTTTCGGTGCATTCCCCCGCACCTAGGCTTGCACCCTTGCCTAAATTTCTCTTTGGTGAGCCTCATGTAGGCAAGCATATGCCAGTAGAGAGTCATGGTGACTCGCAGCCAAGAGTATATGCAAAGAGGTCACTTTTTGGAGCATCTAAGGATGCACTCATGCAGGATAAAGGCAAGGAGCCTAATGTATATGTGGATAAGGGTAAAGCCAAGATGCAGGAGTGCAAGTTAATGCCTAATGATGCAGGCAAATGCAAAAACAAGAGATCCATGGAATATGTAGAGGACGATGCTTTGTCCCAGGACTCCACACCACTTGGAAAGCTTGTGGAATTTAAAACAGGTGATAAACATGTGAAGTTTGATGACTTTCATGGAGACTTGAATGTGGATAAAGCTCTTGCCTTCATATCTCAATTTAAGATAGCATTTCTCGAAGAGAACTATACGGAAAAGTCTAAACTACGCCAGGTTGGTCACCATCTCAAGGTCACTGCAAGCTCTTGGTGGTTGGCCGAGAAACTTTTGGGCATTGCTCCCAAGACTTGGGAGGGCTTCAAGGAAACATTTTGCAAGCAGTTTCTTCCACCAAACTTCGAGAAGGCCATCATTAAAGAGTGGGACGTTTTCAGCCAAAAGGAACATGAAAAAGTGGAATCATACCATGCTCGCTTCTGGAAGGTGTTCCTAAAGGTGTTGCCATTTATGCATATCTCCGAGGCGGAGAAGATGAGAAAATTTGAAGCAGGGTTGCTACCTCTATTCCAGGACAGCTTGCAACTCTGTCCTCAAGAAGATTTTCAACAATTGGTTGCCTCAGCTTTGGCTACGGAGAAGGTGCATGCTAAACACCTTTCCGAGAGGTTAAATGTATACTTTGGGAAGGAAGACAAAGCTGGTCCAAATCTGCACAAGTCGGGACAGCAAAGGAGGGTGGAACCACATGATTCGAAGGGCCAAAAGAGGGCTGCAAATTCTAATGCAAAACAGCCCCCTAATAAGAGGGAAAAGCGAGATACATTGGGGTTTTCTCGGCAAGAGAAAGAGGAGTACATGAGAGAGGGAAAATGTTTCCGATGCGGGAGCAAAGATCATGTGTTACGCCATTGTCCTCAATGGTTAAAAGAGAAAGAAAAGAACCCTAAAGTGAATGCCATTACAGGTGTACAAGGCACACATTCCCATTCTCATTCAGAGTTATGAGGACTTTGAGCATTCTTGTTTACTCTTCTGCAAGGATGTTATGCGCTACTGGGATGTACTGGCATGCACGCCTAGATCCTAGAATGGATTGTAAGGCAAATCTGGAGAGCTCTATAATTGTTGTGTATGTTTTCTTCATGATATTATTAAGCATATGGTAATGCTTTTCTGGCACAAGGATAATGTGAGAGACAGGGATCTCACGACTTCTAGCCTTTTCTGGAAGGCTTTGTTTGGCAGCATGGGCATCTATGTTTATTGTCCGAGACAGACAGTGAGAGACTACCTGCAGCTTTTGGATCCCTACCTTGAAGTTTTTCAGTTGCGGTCAACTGTTTAGAAGAGGGGGGAGATGTCACCACATGAGGCTCTTCTACGTGGTGTGGACGCACTAGCTGGATGCAAGGTTCACTTCTCGGGACTCTTGGATGTGCTGGTAGGCTGTCCTGGGGCTTTACTAATGTGATCAATAGCTCTTGAGTGGGACTAGCTTTATCAGATTGGATGGGGGCTTTGCTGATATGATCAGTCGTCTTCCGGAGCTTTGCTGATGTGATCAGTAGCTTCTTGGGCATAGCTAGTATGACTAGTGTACCCCAGCTCTATACCTAGTGTGACTAGATGAGAGGCCGGCTTGTCTGGCATGCTTGTGCTACCAGGTGACTGGGAACACATAGGCTCCGGTGCTACTAGTATGACTAGAACCCTGGGGATGGATACATAAGGTGTGAACGGGAGATTTCCATTGTATACATGCATATTGTCACGTGCACCCTGCACTGTGGTGCACAGTGACACACTGGCTCACCCAACAGTGCAAGATCATGTACAGTAGTAGGACCCAGTAGGAGCAAATTGTCGTATGCCGTGACCCCATTGTGAGCCCTCAGTCCAGGGACATGTCAGGCACGAGCTACGTAGGTCTTTTCCAAGCCTTAGAGGGTCTGAGTCAGTCCCCTAAACCCACTTGGAGAATAACCTTTCAACAGTCTCATGTAAGTCCAACCCTAGCACAGGTCTAGCATAGGTCTGCATCATAGCCGCATACAGTGTCTGCCCCACCCGAGGAAGGGGTCGTGAGACCCTAGACTTGAGGAAGGGAAGATAACCTGCATAAAGAGAAAAGGTCCAAGGCTTAGCCCTCTTTGGGGCTATGGGCCAAGGGCTGAGGCAGCCAATGGGCTGCGTTAAGCAGCCCATATGAGTGGCTTGGCTGTAGGCCAGCCTAGACCAGCCCAAAGAGGCTGTCGGCCAGCCTCAAGGGGCTGTCGGCTGACTACAGCAGCCGACCAGCCCTCAAAGGGGCTGTCGGCCAGGTCAAGGGGCTGTCGGCCAGTTCTAGCAGCCGACCAGCCCAAAAGACCCCAGTCGGCCAGATGCAGCAGCAATAAGCAAAAGCGTAGCCTTATATTCAGTCGAGGGCTGTAATAAGCATTCCGACCAGCATCATTAAACTGCCGACTGCATGCTTGGATGAGTATATAAGCAAGGGCAAGGTCCCTCATTTAATCATCAAGCAAAAGTGAGATCAAGTGCAAGTGCAAGCCTCAAGAAGAAGTCTCAAGAAGAAGTCAAGTGCAAGAACAAGGTCCAAGTGCCCAAGGCTTCAAGCTAGTCCATCAGCCTCCAGTGTGCATGTCTAGATTGCACAAGGCTTCCCGGACAAGCTCGGACGTTGCCTCCAGTGGGTCACTTCGGTCAGGATTCCAGGCTCTTGTTTGGCATCCTCAGTTGTCCCTCCAGTCAGTGTGGGACCAAAGTCAGTAAAGCCTGCTAAAGTCGGTCCCTCTTTCTCCAAAGGAAATAAAGCAAATACTCTCTTCGGAGGGGGGGCCCTTAAGTGGGTGATTGGGACCCCATCGGTGCACGTCAGGATTGCTTGGCTTGCGATTATGAGGATGGTCAGATAGGTATGAAGTACGGTGACCCTATGAAGGTGAAACATGGTAGACTATGTAGTCGGTGTTTGAAGGGGAGAGAATGACAGAATGAGGTTTGTGGTGTGGGTTACAAAAAGGGTTTTTTATTTTTAAGAAAAGAGAGGTATCAATTTCAAGATGTGAAGTTGGGAGTGTTGGCATCTTCAACTGTAGTATTGTTGGAGCTTGCCTCAATGACATGATCATGGTTTTTTTTTTGTTAAGGCAAGTCGGCTAGCCATAGTGCCATTCACAAAGAAGAGTATCATGTCAGGTGGAGATTATACTTCCTAATCTTAGACATAACAATAATTACCGTAGCCTTGAAAGGAGGTTCATCACTCACTGGTGCGTATCCAGATCAAAGAGATGTTTTGTGATTTATATTTCTTATAGATTGACAATAGATAAAGCTAGAAGATTCTGAATTAAAGAAATTCACCTATATACTACTGTGTACTCCCTGGTCATGTGCATTTTATTGTGAAACTCTCTCATCCTAAGTCTGTAAGAAATCTAAGACAACAAGAAATTACATTACCTAATATATCGCTTAAGCATAACTAAGCTATAGGGTAATGCCCTAGCCGTGGACTGAGATCTCGCGGTCGTAGAGTTCAACTGACCTACCAAAATTAGTATGATGGACGTGGGTGATCATCTAGTTGACGTGGAGATAACCATTGTCTAGGTGGAGGCGATTTCTTCCTTTCCTTTAGAACCAGGACTCAAAATAAATTAAGGCTTATACCCCTTAATTGTTAATAATGTTAGTGTTAGTTACATTAGGATCAATAACAATAATTGTCAATTAATAGTAAACATAATAATAACAATCATAAATTAATAGTGTTGGTTACATTAGGATCAATAACAATAATTATCAAAATTAATAGTAAACATAATAATAACAATCATAATAGTAAATTATTATGGTGCTATAGTCATATATAGATAGTATATAAATATAGGTATATATGCGTAAAGGTATATATACTTACCATACATAAGTGTTTGTTTATTTTAGTACTGGTAATACTAACATTGAGTCTTGATAAGTAGAATGAAAGGAAAGAAGTTATAATAAGTTATATATCTCTCTTTATATATGTAAGTTTATAGAAATAGTGTATATATATATTGGTAAAGTCTTTAATAATATAAACATGTGTGTATATGCATAAGAGTATAGGTTAAGATATTATTTTTAGATGAAAGTATATAGATACATTTTTATATTTAAGTATATTCTAATTTTATGTATATAAGAGAGTAGGTATTATGATTAACATATAGACATACATACATATATATATGTGTGTGTGTGTGTGTGTACATAACTATACATAAGTATATAGGCATTTATCATAAGTATTCATAAATAAGGATATAGGAATTCATATATTGATAGTATGAATTTATATATAGGTATACTTAGAATAATACACATAGCTATAGTAAAGCTAATATGTACTTCCTAGACATAGAAGTTAATAAGGTATATATATATAAGAATATACATATATATACATACACTTCAATGATATAGTTAAGATATAATAAAATATTCAAGTTTATCATGTTAAAATTTAGGATAATGAATTACATACTTTTAAACAATAATTATTATTTCATAGAAAAAAAGTAGAAAAAGGATTTCATAATTATGATAAAATATAAATAAGATCTATAAGGAATAATCATATAGGTATCCTATAAATATAGAGAAATAATGATAATATATTACAGATAATCATGAAGTTATAAAGGTATAATATTATATGGGTATAAATTAGGTTGTTTATCAGTACATTACTCAAGACCTTAGAACGTTATAAGGCCTTAGAAGACTCATAAGTCAGTAAAAAAAACTGATAGGAGATAAAAGATATTTTTTTAGACTAGGATAATGATTCTTAACAATTTAGAGAATTATATTAGAGATTTATGAAGAATCATTTAGATGGAAATTCATTTGAAGAACATGAGACTTAGAATAAAGACCCTTGTATTGATTATTTTTAGAGGTTTTAAGAAGAATTTTTTTAAAAATATTTATATGAGATAATGAGGAAGGGTATAATTTTCAAATTATTTATGAATATCCTTTAGATATTGAGAATCTAATATGTTGGACAGATTCTTTGGAATCTCACATACATATGGTACTAGTCTATTAGCAAAATCTATGGACTTAAGAGAAATTGCTTAAATAAATTGGATAATATTGGGTTCAAGACTTGTAAATGATTTTTCTTGTTTGTTAAAAGAACTGTTTGTGCATGGCATAAACATGAGCACTATGGTAGATTTATGATGGATTTTATGGATTATGGATTCTAGGATGGTTGTGGTCAACATTTTGAAGATGTCACACGGGCTAGTATCCCTCTCCTGGGGTGACATTTTGCCGGTGAGCAGGGTTGAGTGAGGGGCTGTGTTTGTAGCCATTCTATATGGTAGTGATGTGTGGACTTAGGCTAATAATGGGCACACTCTCTCTCTAGATTGACACTCTTGAAAAGATACACACACATACACACTCATGTATTACATAGGGTGGTATCTTACAATAAGCCATTGGTCATAAAGAATTAAGTTTCTAGCATATGGCTTTGCATAAGCCATTGGGGGTAAGCTCACAACTAGTTAGCTTTATCTTATTGGTTCATAAACCTTATTTAAATAGTTTAGTGGATCAAGTTCAAATAGCATTCTAGTTGAGGAATAACTAACATAATCCTTTAGACAATCTTTTAATATTTTATATAGTAGATCCAATTAGCCTAATAAGAAAAGTATTAGTCATGGGGGTGATCACAAATGTGTATATGGAACTATATGGGGAATTAAGGTTTAGAGTAGTTAACATAAAAATTCCTTTAAGAATATTAATCCTTACTATGTCAAGAAGGCTCAAGGATAAGAATGTATATAAGGAACGCATTGGTTTTGACTTAGTTCTCAAATGTTGGAAATTTAATTGATGCCAAATTTTAACTTTGAATGGGAGACATTAGAGATAACGATAAGAGGTTAAGGTGGTAGGTATACATGAGAATATTGAGAAGTTAAGGGGGAAATGATGGATGAAATCATGGAGGAATCTATGGAGTTTGATGAAGAGCTCAATCAAGAGTTAACCACATGTATACTTTTGCCTTTTTTATGAGGCCCAAATCTAATGCAAAATTGTGGTGTGGAATTCTCTCTTGTTGCACTAATCTTTTACCATCATGTGAGATGATTAGTTCTAAAATTGAAGAGAAGATAAAGGAAAAGGGATCTACTACACTAGGTGATTTAACTAGTTTGGGAGAAAATATTAATATACTAGTTCTATAGGTAATAGGGTATATTTACTTATGGCATTGAGAGTTAGTTTTTTCCTACTATAAAGGTTTAAGCAAGTGATGGGTGAAGAATGCAAATAGAGATTTTACTTAAACCTTAGGGTATTTACCTATAGTATCATGTAATATATCACATGATTTTAGTACATGTAATATATCACATGTTACTATAGGTATTTACCTATAGTAACATGTAATATATCACATGATTTTAGTACATTGGGTTTTAATTTTCATGTATTACAAAAAAAGTTATATACATACGAGGGGTTTTAATTAAGAGAAAATCCATTATGAATTTGCATTAAAAAAAGTGCTTTTTTATAGAAAAAAGTACCTCTCTCTCTTAAAAAAACACCTCTTTCTCTCTCTAATTAAAAAAACATAATTTAAAAAAATAGTGCATTTTATAGAAAAAAGCTTTTCTCTCTCACAACCTCACCCAAGTGGGTGGGTTGTGAGCGTTGTGGGCACTCACAACCCACACCCACCGCTTGGGTGAGGTTGTGAGAGAGAGTCTCTCTCTCTCAAAACACCACCGCTTGGGTGAGGTTGTGAGAGAGATTCTCTCTCTCTCTCTCACAACACTAATTAAACCTTTAAGCTTCTTGAGATACTCCTCCTTCATAGTTTTTTGGGAGGTACTGATGCTACTATTTTCAACTATGCAGTCTCCTTGGACAATTTCTTCATGGGCTACCTTCAACTACTACAATAGCATTATCTTTGGCCTTCTCTCTGCCTTGAATTTATCCTCCTCCTATGCTAACTATTTTTAGCTTTGTAGTCTCCTTGGCTGAGGCTTTGTTTGCCTCTTGCAAGCCAATCATCTACATTTGCTTGGTTGGCTTCTACTATCAGTTGTTTTCTATGTCAGAGTGCACAGTGGAAGTGACAATAAACAATGGCACAAGGGAGAGAGTGAAATAGAGAAGAATTATGAATATATTATGAAGAATATGAGAGACTTCTGTGAGTTAGGTGTGTACCTGTGAGTGGAAGACTCAACCTAATACACTACCCAAGACTAGGTAAAATACACTTGCCAGATTATACCATAAGAGGAGCTGGTCCTCCTTATATAGGACCCCAATCACACTAGTCAGCCAGTTTCTACTAGCCGATTGGCTAGTCCAAGACAGCTCGCCGACTGTGCCCACTCCTACCTAATAGCAAAAGGGCTTGGCCGCCTAGATCCGGATCTCCAAACTCGAACCCAGGCTATTTGCCCGGATCCGTTTCTGTCAGATCCTAGGCCAGTCCCAGGCCCAGGTCAGCAACCCGGCTCCAATCCTGCCAAATCCATGCCAGTTCCCGACCGATCCGGATCTACCCGATCCAGATCTTTGGCTAGCACTAAGACCTAACCTACTCGTGCCTAGAAAAAGAACCGGGTGGCCAACCCACATAGCAATATATGGGGGCAACCATGACCTCCCCACCATTAGGGCCTGACACAACATGTATTTGACTATTAACACCCCCTCTCAGATCCTGGCTATGGAAGCCAGCTGTATGCTGCTCATGTTGTCACAGAACATGACAACCTTCCCATCATGATGCTCACCAAGATCCTTGAGCATCTTCTTCAACCACATAACATCACATGCAGCCATAGCTGCTCCTCTATACTTTGCTTCTGTGCTAGATAAAGCAACAGTTGGTTGTTTCTTACTACTCCAAGTAACCATTGCACTCCCAAGTGTAAATGCATAATTACTTGTGGATCTCCTGTCATAGGTGCTACTTGCGCAATCTGCATCAGTGTAGCCATGAACATTCAAATTTCTCCCATGTTCATAGAATAAACCATAATGTGCCGTGGTCTTCACATATCTCAATATCCTTCTTACTGCATCCAATTGAGGCTTGTGTGGACTCTGCATAAACTGACTTACTAGTCCCACTGCATAGCTCAAATCTAGCCTCGTGATAGTCATGTAGATGAGACTAAACCATAATGTGCCGTGGTCTTCACATATCTCAATATCCTTCTTACTGCATCCAATTGAGGCTTGCGTGGACTCTGCATAAACTGACTTACTAGTCCCACTGCATAGCTCAAATCTAGCCTCGTCGTAGTCATGTAGATGAGACTACCAACCATTTTCTTGTACATTGTGATGTCTTCTACCTCATCACCAAAATCAGCCTGCAACTTCATATTTTGCTCCAAGGGCATACTCATAGGCTTGCATGCCATCATACCATATTTGGCCAACATTTCCAAGGCATAATGCCTTTGGACCAGCCACATGCCTTTTTCGGTTCTTACAACCTCAATGCCCAAAAAATACCTCAACTCTCCGAGGTCTTTCATGTCAAATTTTGCACATAGCATTTCTTTCACCTTTGCTATATCATGTCCAAAATCACCTGTAACTATCAAGTCATCAACATAGATGACTATGACAACCATTCCTCTTGATGTCTTCTTCACATACAGTGACTATGACAACCATTCCTCTTCACATACAATGAAGAATCTGAAGTGTATACCTGAAAACCAATACCAATGAGATACTTACTGATCTTATCACTCCACGTGGTGCTTGTTTCAACCCATACAAAGCTTTCTTCAACCTACATACATGTGTAGGATACTGAGGGTGTACAAACCCTTCTGGTTGTTCCATATAGACTTCTTCTTGCAACTCACCATTCAAAAAGGCATTTTTAACTCACCATTCAAAAAGGCATTCTTAACATCCATATAGACTTCTTCTTACAACTCACCATTTAAAAAGGCATTCTTAACATCCATTTAATGTAGTTCCCAACCTTTTGATGCTGCCATAGAGATGGCTGACCTCACTGTGGCCATCTTGGCAACTGGACTAAATGTTTCCTCATAGTCAAGGCCCTGTGTTTGTGCATAACCCTTGGTGACCATACTTGCCTTATGCCTTTCTATTGATCCATCTGAGTTGCATTTCACCTTATAAACCCACTTACAGCCAATATCATTCTTCTCACTTGGAAGAGAAACCAACTCCCAAGTATCATTGCGAACCAACGCATCCATCTCCTTATCCATTGCCTTTTCCCATGCATGCTTGCCAATTGCTTCATCAAAGCATGATGGTTCCACATGCTTAACCATTGATGTCATGTGTGCATAATGCATTATTGCATACCCTTTATATGTCAACCTGTCCACTAGATACTTTACCCTTTATGACCATCTCACAACCTGTGGATCACTATGAGTTCTTCTTGCATGTGGTGGCACACATCTTTCTTGCCTTACCCCTGGCGTGTGTACGGATGGAATACCAAGCTTCTCATCAAGGCTTTCCGAGCCTGAGGACTCATAACCTGTCATACCAACTCCTTTGACTTTCTTCTTCTCTTTATCATCACAGCACTACTACCAATGCTTCCATGTTCATTTCTCAATCTCCCACTCCATGGGTTCACACTACTACCATCACTTGATCGTGCAGGTCCTGTTAATGAAGTAGACACTTCATTTGGCAAGTTTACATGAATATCCGAATCTATGTCATCAACCATGACATCCACCTTGTCCTTGTACCAACGTGCCAATTCATCAAACACAACATCTCTTGATATCACCACCTGCCTTGTGTCTGGATTGTAGCATTTATAGGCTTTCTTGTCTTGTGCATAACCTATGAAAATGCACCTCTCTGCCTTAGGATCCAACTTTCTTCTTAGCTCATCTGGCACGTGTACATAAGCAATGCACCCAAAAACCTTCAAATGACCAATGTCTGGCCTAAAACCTGTAAGTTTCATCTCAGGTGTAGTCTGGCCTAAAACCTGTAAGTTTCATCTCAGGTGTAGTCTCATGAATGGCAGCTGTGGGTGTCTTGTTCAACATATACACCGCAGTAGCACATGCCTCAACCCAATAGTAGTTTGGCATGTTCTTTTCATTGAGCATAGCTCTTGCCACTTCATAGGTCACACGATTCTTTCTCTCAGTCACTCCATTATGCTAAGGAGTGTACTTGCAAGTAAGCTCCCTTCTTATTCCATGCTTTCTAAGATAGCTCTTGCCACTTCATAGGTCACACGATTCTTTCTCTCAGTCACTCCATTCTGCTAAGGAGTGTACCTACAAGTAAGCTGCTCCATGCTTTCTAAGATAGTCATCAAAAGCATTTGTCGAGGTGTATTCTCCACCACCATCTGATGTGACACATTTAATCCAATTCCCATATTCCTTTTCTGAAAATGTCTTGAAAGCAATGAACTTTTCAAGAGCTTCACTCTTCTCTTTAAGAAAATATATCCATATGAACCTTGAGTAGTCATCAACAAATGTGATGTAGTACTTGTTTCCATTTAGTGTTGGGGTTTGAGCTGGACCCCAAATGTTACTATGAATGATTTCCAAAGGATACCTGCTCATTTAGTGTTGGGGTTTGAGCTGGACCCCAAATGTCACTATGAATGATTTCCAAAGGATACCTGCTCATTTGACTATCCTTTGAAAAAGGTAATCTTGTCTGCTTCCCAAATTGATAGGCTTCACATATAAGATTACTGCCGTCATATTTGAATCTAGGCAGCCCACCAACTATGCCTTTAGTTTGCATATTCTTCAACTTCTATATGTTTACGTGTCCAATCCTCTTATGCCACATATCAATGTTTAGCACAACATCTTGTCCCTTGGAAAACATGGCTGTCTTTAATTCAAGTATTCCTGCATCAAGTTTGAATAACCTACCATCTTTTTTACCTTTGGCCACCAACTTACAACCATTCTTAAAGTCTTCTACAAAGCATCTTGTTAAACCTCACCTGCAGACCTTGCTCAACCATTTAACCAACAACTGAAGCAAGATTCTTTGAAATATATGGCACATACAAAACATCTGACATGTTTTTGATTCTACCATCATGCATTCTGAGAGAAACATTACTTGTATGAGTGATAGCATGTTGCGTATCATCTCCTGTCACCACATACCCCTGTGTTTGTGTAGGCAACATCTTGTCAACCGACAAGTCATGTGGTTTGATGCTCCTGAGTCCATATACTATGACTCATCTCTTCCATCATCACTGCTAGATGTCATAGTGTCCATAACATGTGTCATAGCAAACAAATGATTTCCACTTGCTAGTAGATGCATAGTTGCCATGCTGGGGTCTACCATTTCCATTCCTTACATCATTCTGCTTTTTATAGCAGTCCTTCACCATGTGACCAAGCCTGCCACAATAATGACATTTGATCCCACTCGCATTTTGTTGTTGACCTTGCTAACAACCTCTTCCTCAAGCACGTGTACCTGTATTTGTACCATGTAAAGAAAATAGGAGATAGAGGCAGCACACACACAAGAGAGTAAACCTATGTTACTTCATTGCATCAACACACAAGAGGGAAGCCATATCCATTTCCCACAAAACTCACACAAAGAAGAACACTACATAGTGTAGAGTTCACACACATAATAACCCTAGAACTAATGTCCACACATATGACCAGCTGGACGCGGTCATTATTCCACACATGCTATCCACCTAATATGTCAGCACATCATGTGCTATCACCACAGCTGTCTCCTATCTACCACCAGCTGTCTCCAAGCTTGCATTCTCAACAAGCTGGATAGCACTATGGTATAGTTGGGATGTCATTATGGTGTTTGATAGATTAGTCATGTGTGACAATAATGGCTGGACACCCTGGCTGCGTGTGTAGGCTTTATGGTTAGGATTACTCATAGTGTGGACACAACACATATTGTGTGTCTTCTCTTTTGTAGTGTGTGGAGTGTGAGCTATGGCTTCTTCCTATGGCTATGGTAAATAATATACATTAGGTTTGGATCTCTGGTGTGTGTTGCCTCCTCTTCTTGTTTGTTTTTCATGGTATCAGAGAGAGCTCTGGTGTGTGTTGCCTCCTCTTCTTGTTTGTTTTCATGGTATCAGAGAGCTAGGTGCTCTCATTTAGGGTTTTGTGAGTGAGTGAGTGAAGAGGAAGAGAAGCTGTGAAGAAAGCTGTGGTGAAGGACTCCATTAAAGCTTGAAGCTTGGAAGAGCTGTGGAGCACACAAAAATACCAGATCTAGAGCTAAGGACCATTGGTAAGTGAAACAAGACCCCCTCTGTGGATTGCAAGTAACAAGCAAGAGTTGGTGTGCCCAAATTTTTGGTTTTTTTGAGCTTTCATGGAAAGCTTAAAGTGAATGTATTTTTGGCAAGTATACTAGGGAAAATGCAAAAGGAATGCTTGGGCTCTCATGTGTTGAGAAAGGTCACATGTATTAACAACACTAGAGAAAATCATTGCATGGAAGAGTGACGTATCTCAGTAGGTGATTTGTGAAGATAAATTTTTGGTTTTTTGAACTCTTGCAAAACAGAGAACATAGGCCCCGTGGAGGATCAAATGCAAGTGCTAGAGGAAAAATTGAGCTAAACCCTTCATACACATATTAGATTAGGTCATTGTTGAGATGCTGAACATCTCATTCGAATTATGCCCTCTCTCTAGATCCCTAATCAATAGGCAGCGTGTTAATTTCATACATTTGGGATAGTTTGCAATGTTTTTGGTCATACTCACTCATTTCTACACCAAACCAAGTGATTGAAAACTTGGAAGGCTTAGAAAAGTTGTGTTTAAAGCTTGGATAAGACTTGTTGAAGCTCATTTGGTGGATTTGGAGGTCATTGAATCAAATAACCAGTCAAATGCAAAATTCCAAAACTATCCTATAGAAACAGAGCATCACTAATCCCACCATTAATCTCTCTCTATAGCAAATTGAGCTAGTTCCTTTGGTACAAGCTTGGATAAAGGAGTTTCTAAACTTTTAAATCAAAAATTTTTGGATTTGGATCAGATTTGAAGGAACTAGAGCATTTTGAATGACAAAAGGTACCTGACATTTGCAAAAAAAGCCAAACCAGAGAGTTGGAAAAGTTGGTGGTTGTCACTCATCTCAAAGAAGTTGGAGATGGTCCGGTTCAAATAGTGGGTGAAAAGCTTGATAGAAACAACTTCCAAGTGTGGAAGTTTTGGATGAAGAGTTTTTTGAAAGGTAAAGGCTTGTGGGGCCTTGTGTCAGCGGAGCCAGTTCTACCTCATCAACCAACCAATGCACAGTTACTAACTCACAAGCAATGGATTGAGAGGTCATCAAAGGTGTTGCATTATTTTTCCATTTGTGTCACAAAATGACTTGCTCATACCAAGATGCAGATACCACAAGGGAAGCTTGGGGCATACTATGTAGGATGAATGAAACAGAAACAGGTGCAAGGAAGATTCAACTCAAGCAACAGATTCATAGTGTGACAAGGAGAAACCAAAGTATTCATGAGTATGTCCAAGAGATTAAAGATTATTTGTCATCCATACATGCACTGATGGATGATGATGATTTGGTGGCACTTACATTGCGTGGCTTAGGTTGGGAGTACAAGCCATTTGACACTTCTATATCAGTGAGATTGGGAGGAATGCCAGATTTCAATGAGCTAGTGTCATTGCTCATTGTGGAAGAGCTAAAGCTTGGTCTTGGGTGGAACAAGCAATATAGGTGGTGCATCATCATCAAGCAATGATGAGCATGCAAGGAGCCAGGCATTCTACTCACCTAGAGGTTATCAAGGAAGGGGAAGATTTGCTCCTTGAGGACGTGGTGGCCGTGGTTGGAATGACAGGTCTCCTCAACCCCACAACAAAACCAGAATTTTCAAAATTCTCAATCCTCATTTGGAGCACGTGGAGGTCATGGATTTCAATCCCATAGGGGGAGAATAGCAACAGGTGCTTGTGGTAGAGGACAATGGCAAGGTCCTCAACAAATTATAAATGGGATTGAATGCCACTATTGTGGCAAACTTGGACACATGGTGAAAGATTGCTTTAAAAAGCAAAATGATGTCAGGAATGGGAGACCACAACATGGTAACTATGCATCCACAAGTAACAGTGATGGGAGTTCAAACCATCTTTTTGCAATGAAACCTGTTTTGGGTACAATGTATTCACAAAATGTAGGAGATGAGTCATGGTACATGGACTCAGGTGCTTCAAACCACGACTTGTCTGGTTAGTGGTTTAAAAGGATGCAACCAATGGAAACAAATGGTTATGTGGTCACAAGGGATGACACTCAGCATCCCATAACACATGTTGGTAGTGTGCCATTAAAAATGCATGATGGAAATGTGAAAAGCATGTCAGAGAGGTACTGTATGTGCCTTCCATCACAAAGAATTTGGCATTAGTGGGCCAAATGGTAGAGCAAGGACTTCAAAGAAGGTTCAATGAGAATGGTTGTTTTGTGGAGGATTTCAAACATGGTTGTAAGTTGATTGCCAAGGGCAAGAAAGAAGGCACATTATTCAAATTGGATACAGGTATTCCAGAGTTGAACTCTGCCACCACCATGTTCTCCAAAAGTCAAGGGATTGTGCAAGACATTGATATGTGGCACAAAAGAATTGGGCATTTGAATATACAAAGGCTAAAGAGCATGCAGGTGAAAGGTATTGTTGGTGGGCTACCCAGGTTCAAATATGATGGTAGCCATCACATTTGCGAAGCATGCCAATTTGGAAAAGCAGGCAAGGTTGCCATTTCCTAAGGAAGGAAACATGAGTCAAAGACCATTGAAAATTATTCATAGTGATATTTGGGGGCCTGTACAAACCCCAACTATCAATGGAAATAGGTACTACATCACATTCATTGATGATTATGCCAGGTTTATGTGGGTTTACTTCCTCAAAGAGAAGAGTAAAGCTCTTGAGTTCAAAGTTTATGTGGAAAAGCAGCATGGCAATTGGATCAAATGCTTAAGGACAGATGGAGGTGGTGAATATGTCTCTCATGCATTTGATGACTACTTGAGAAAGCATGGTATCAAAAGATAGCTTACATGCATGTATACTCCTCAGCAAAATGGAGTTGCTGAGAGAAAGAACAGGGTCATTTGTGAACTGGCAAGGGCAATGTTAAATGAAAAGAACATGCCAAATTACTATTAGGCCAAGGCATATGCCACTGCAGTTTATGTATTAAATAAGACACCAACAGATGCTATACATGAGAGTACACTGGAAATGAAGTTGACAGGTTACAGGCTAGACATCGGCCACCTCAAGGTGTTTGGTAGTATTGCTTATGTGCATGTCCTAAATGAGAAGAGAAGGAAGTTGGATCCAAAAGCAGAAAAAAGCATATTCATTGGTTATGCACAAGATAGAAAGGCTTACAAATGTTATAACCCAGTTCACTAGGCATGTTCTTATCTCATGAGATGTTTGGTAGTATTGCTTATGTGCATGTCCTAAATGAGAAGAGAAGGAAGTTGGATCCAAAAGCAGAAAAAAGCATATTCATTGGTTATGCACAAGATAGAAAGGCTTACAAATGTTATAACCCAGTTCACTAGGCATGTTCTTATCTCACGAGATGTTGTATTTGATGAGCTGGCAAGTTGGTACAAAAGCAAAGTGGATGTCATGGTGGATGACATTGATGCAAATGTGCATGTAAACTTGCCTAATGAGGATTCGACCTCATATCAAGACCTGCAGGTTCATCTAGTGAAGCAAGTAATGTGAGTCCACCATGGTCTGAGAGACTCAGACATGAGAATGGTAGCACTAGCAATAGTGCTATGGACAAAGGGAAGAACAAGGTTGAAGGCATTGGCATTACAAGTTATGAATCTTCAAGTTCCAAAAGTCTTGATGAGGAACTTGGGATTCCAGTTGTGTGAACACCAGGTGTCAGGCAGCACACGAGAGATATGTGCCTCCTCATGCTAGAAGAGTTCATAATGAACCACAGGTTGTCCGTCGAAGGTCACAAAGGGTAAGGTACCCTATGGAAAGGTTGACGTATAAGGGGTATACAATGCACTATGCATACATGACTTCAATGTTGAAGCATGAGGAACCAACATGCTTTGAAGAAGCGAATGGAAAGCATGTATGGGACACAGCCATGGATGAGGAAATAAATGCGTTGAGTCATAATAATGAAACATGGGATTTGGTTCCACTACCAAGTGGAAAGAATGCAATAGGTTGTAAGTGCGTACACAAAGTGAAATGCAACTCAAATGGTTTGATTGAAAGGCATAAAGCAAGGCTGGTCGCCAAGGGTTATGCATAGACACATGGCATTGATTATGATGAGACATTTAGCCCTGTTGCCAAGATGGCAACGGCAGCCGTGAGATCAGTCATTTCTATGGCAGCCTCAAAAGGCTGGGAGTTACATCACATGGATGTGAAAAATGCTTTTTTGAATGGTGAATTGCAAGAGGAAGTTAATATGGAATAGCGAGAGGGGTATGTACACCCTCACCATCCTACATATGTTTGTAGGTTCACTCCAAGCAATAAGATTAGCAAATATCTCTTGAGCATTGGGTTTTTTGTTGGCACTTCAGATTGAAGAAGACAGAAAGAGGTATTATGGTCATCGTCATCTATGTAGATGATTTGATTGTGACAGGTGACTCTGGTAAGGATATTGCTAAGGTCCCAAACAAATACTTTGTGTGGAGTTTGATATGAAAGACTTGGGAGATTTGAGATACTTCTTGGGTATAGAAGTTTGATATGAAAGACTTGGGAGATTTGAGATACTTCTTGGGTATAGAAGTTGTGAGAAGCAAAGATGGTATATGGCTGGTTCAAAGGCACTATGCCTTGGAAATGTTGACAAAGTATGGCATGACATGTTGTAAGCCTATGAGTACACCATTGGAATAGAATGTAAAGCTGCGGGCTGATTTGGGAGATGAGTTGGATGATGTTACTATGTATAGGAAAATGGTCGACAGCTTGATCTATTTGACCATTACATGACCGAACCTCAGTTATGTGCAGTTGGACTTGTGAGTCAGTTTATGTAAAGTCCAAGGAAACCACATATAGATGCTATGATAAGGATTATGAGATATGTGAAAGCCACTGCTCATTATGGTTTATTTTATGCACAAGGGAAAGAGTTTGATGTGCATGGTTACACAGATGCAGATTGGGGCAGGTAGCTCCTATGATGGGAGGTCTACTAGTGGTTATGCCTTTTCTTTTAGAAGTGCAGCAAGAAGCAACCCACCTCTGGAGCAGCAAGAAGCAACCCACCGTTGCTTTATCCAGCACAGAGGCTGAGTATAGAGGAGCATCTTTGGCTGCATGTGATGTTATGTGGTTGAAAAAGCTACTTGTAGATCTTGGTGAGCATCATGATGGGAAGGTTGTCATGTATTGTGACAACATGAGCAGTATACAATTGGCTAGTAACGGCTAGTAACCTAGTCTATCATGCAAGGACCAAACACATAGAGGTCCACTATCATTATGTGAGAGAGAAAGTGCTTGATGGGAATCTTGACTTGGCCTATGTGAGCAGGTTGCAGATATCTTTACCAAAGCACTTGGTAAAGAGAAGTATGAGTACTTTAGAGACAGGCTTGGAGTACTAGAGATGGACATGTTGAGCTTGAGGGGGAGTGTTGAGATATCAAGCTCGTCAGCTACAACTCGTGGATAGCACTATGGTACAGCTGGGATGTCATTATGGTGTTTTTGATAGATTAGTCATGTGTGACAGTAATGGCTGGACACCCTAGTTGCGTGTGTAGGCTTTTTTATGGTTAGGGTCACTCATAGTGTGGACACAACACATATTGTGTGTCTTCTCTTTTGTAGTGTGTGGATTGTGAGCTATGGCTTCTTCCTATGGTTATGGTGAATAATATACATTAGGTTTTGGATCTCTGGTGTGTGTGTTGCCTCCTCTTCTTATTTGTTTTCACCTATGAATGCAATAATGAGACTCATGGCTCAAAACACACCTGTTTATAGAAAAGAAAATAGGAAATTGAGCTGCTTCGATAGTAGAATCCTAAAAAAAGAAGGGCCATAGAAGAAAGAAATCTGTGAGAGAGCAAAATTGAGAAACCAGAACACGTGAACTTGGGAACACCTAACGAGCCAGTCTACATAAATGACATTGATGAAGATTTAGATTTAGTGGACACATAGGTTGATTGTGAGCAAACAAAAGACACTCAAACCAAATCCAAGGGGACTAAAAAGAAAAAAATGCAAACCATCAAAAGGAGACCAAAAAGGAAAAAAGAAGAAGGGCCATAGAAGAAAGAAATCTATGAGGGGGAGTTAAACTGAGAAACCAGAACGTGTGAACTTGGGAACACCTAATGAACCGGTCCACATCAATGAAGAGGAGGATTTATATTCAGTGGACAAATAGGTTAATTCTGAGCATACGAAATACATAAACAAAATCCAAGGAGACCAAAAAGGAAAAAATGCAAACCATCAGAAAACCAAAAAAAAAAGAAAAACTTGGTTCATACCCTGACCCTGAAAAAGAATTAAAATAACTTCACGAGATAAGGGATATGGTTACACATACACAGGACAAGTTGGTGGAACCAACAAGTTGGAACTAAGACCAAAACACATGAACATCTCATATACAACCTGAAGCCTATCACAACCCATAAACCATTGGACATACCTAGTGTCATCCTTGAGGTCAATGAGAACTCACCTATTGCAAGCATGGATTTTGAAGTCTTTAGGAGAATGTTTAAGTACGAGAACCATGAACCCATTTGAGAGGTGGAGATTCCAATTTTAGCACTCTCATATGGTAGAGAGGTAATGGGGACTCCATTACCTCTCTACCATATGGTAGAGAGGTAATGGGAACTCCATTGATTAATATCTCTAAATTCATGGACTTCATGGATTCAAAAGCTAAGACTACATCACTGCACACATCAGTGCATGTCTATGTGGAGATCTTGTACTCTTCATTGCATTGAAAGCTCTTGTTAATGGAGAACTTAATGTTTGTGGATTACCACCATTTGCAAGCATGTATAAAAGATATAACTCCTATGAGACTCCACCAGAGCCTCAAATGGATGAGAACAACACTAAGTCTATGGTTAAGATACCATTAAATGAATTGGGATAATACTTTGAGAGTGATGATACTAATGCAACCCTCTCCATCACGGCATCCAAGGGAATCACAGTAATGGGAGCCCTAGATGGTGGTGCGGAGTGAGTTTAATCACCAATCACCAAGAAGTGTTGGGAAAAGATGGGTAAACCTCGTCTTTGAAGTCTCTAGAATTGTTGTCAAGATGGTAGATGGAACAACTTGGGATGTTTACAAGATCTTAGGATCAAGGTACTGAAACATCGTGAAGCATACCTTCATCGTGATGGATTTCTCCAAACAACCTGACTCTTATGAGATTATCCAAATAAGAGTGTTTATGCGTGAAGCAAAGATAGTCCATGACTAGGCAAGGAACCATGTATACTTGCAAAATTAGATGATTCAGTCCTTAGAGTAGACCTGGTGGGGCTAGCCATGTACATCCTATGGGTAGTGATAAAATTTTTGGTGATCAATCAGATATACCACAATCAATTCAGTTCCATTGCAATATTGCTTCACATGTGAGAAGGACACTAATAACAAGGGCAAGGAATCATCCCATCAATCCAAGGTCATAGATGAAGGTGATGAGTTGAATTGAATTCAAATGATGGCCATAATAGACACTTGGGGGAGGTGAGGATCAACATGGGTAACACCAGATGATGGCAAGGAACTTCCTAAAGTTATACCATTATGAATGATGAGTCCCATATACTCAGACAATGTAGAAATTAGGGAGTATAGTGAGCTTGAGTCCACATGGGAAGAAGACTCTCATTCATACACTTCTACCTCTTATTACGAATCTAGTGAAGAGTATAAAACTAAGACAAAGATAGAACAAACAACGACGGGTGGGACCGCCCGAGCTAAGCAAAACTGAGACCAGTGAAATAGAAATGGAATCAGTAGATGTAGAAGCTTATAAGTGAAGCAAAATATCACTAAAGAAACAAAGGAAACAAAAGCGTTATAAAATAAACATGCATAGAATGTTGCAAGAAAGGACAGTCATGACCCAATGCTATAGTACATTGGTGCAGTGGACATTCATCAAAAGTTTATAGATGATTAGGGAGATGAGTTACAAAAGGTCATGAATTATAGACCACCCCCAACTAGGTGGAAATCTCTGACCAAACACCCAAACTTAGTCGTTTGGCCTGAAGGAAACAAAACCATGAGTTAGCCCAAAAAGAACGAGAGGTTAAGGTTGCCAAAGTAGCTAAGGATGAGAAGAAACAAGGATCTAGCCCATTATAAATCATAAACCATAGGGGATCATAATTCAGTCTTTGGAAAAGCAAAATGTGGACCTTCAAGTGAGGATGCCAGAGTCTATGTGATGGACCTACTGAAGTAAAGGAGGTGGACTTGGCTAAACCTAGTGAAGATTCCAAGCTAGTCTACATTGCTAAAGACCTCACCAGGGAAGAAGAGGCTAAGCTCATTGCTCTCCTCAAGGATTTTAGGGATTGCTTTGCGTGGACATACCATGACATGAAAGGGGTTCCTACAAAGGTGGTACACAACATACAATCCCACTAGTACCCAATGGTAGACCCATCCACTCCACAGCCAATGTCCTTATCCCATGAATCCCAATTATGAAAGAGGAAATAGACAAACTTATTGAATGTGGATTCATTTTTACGAGATTGAACACTCATAATGGGTTTCACCTATCGTGGTTGTACCCAAGAAAAATGAAAAACTTAGAGTGTGTGTCGACCTCAAAAAAGTGAATGTTGCCACATGTATGGATCACTACCCTTACCATATTAAGAGCATGTGCTTGAATGAGTGGTGGGCACAAAAGGAGGCCTATAGCTTTTTAGATGGTGGATACGCAAGCTACAACCAAATCTCTATTGCTCCTGAGGACCAAGCTAAAATAGCTTTTATCTCACAGAGCATGGACAGCTTTGGGAAGGTCTACTATTGGGCCTATCATTCTATTCCAACAAGCTTCATCGGGCATCAAAATGGAAGGTTATGATGTGGGAGATATATGGCTGAGTGTACATATCATTTTCAGCCCATTTTATGGAGTTTACATGAGGGATTTTCAAGGGTCTTCATCGACTAGAAGCACTATCATAACAATCCCACTCATATACCATGGACTTGAAGCTTTGTGGACTTGTGTACATCCGAACTTCTATTGTATATGTGTTTTGGATGTACTTGAGAACTCTCTACCACTTCCCATTGATTATATTAGAGTCTCACACTTTGATATTGTACATATTATAGATTTTGAGGACAAAATCTTTAGGAAGGGATGGTTTGGAATAAAGTAGGAACTTTATTAAATAGGGTTAATAATGGGACAAGTCCATGTATAAAAGAGGGGACTTGGACCATGGTTGTAGCTTTTGGACTTCATTTTTAGAAATTGAATCTCATGATTCTTGGAGCTCATGGCTTCCTTCATAGGCTTGTGGAAGGCTATTTCCATCCTCTTGGTGAGAGGCAAAACTCACTTAGGCATCATGGTAACATGGTGAATTCTCTTATTTTCATGCATTAACATCCCTTCATTCCAGTTTTGAAGATGTTTCTGGAGAGGTGGACAATAGACCAGTGTTGGTCCTGGCATCTGACGAATGTGTTCCTATTGCTTCACCTCTACTTGTTTCTTAGAGTTCATCTTGCCAGACACTGTGTCAGTGGCTTCTTTGCCAGTTTTTGGACCAGAGTACGATGGTGTTAGTGCTTTGGTGGATGTCAGTTCTGGAGTTGTTTTTGGAGAGGAGGACAGTAGACCAATATTGGAACTGGCATCTCAGGAATGTGTTCTTGTTGCTTCGCTTCTGCATCATTCTCAGACTCCTTATTTTGCCAGGATGTGATCTCAGGTGGTGTTCTTGGTTTGGAGGACAGTGGGTTTGTTGTGCCACATAGCTTCTCTGAGAGGGATTTGTGTTGCTTCGCCTCCAATTTTTTCTTTGACATCCAATGACCAAGATGAGTTGTTGGATTATTTGCCTTCTCTAGACAAGCCTGTCTCTATGCTATGTGATATTACTGAGGAGGTTGCTATGGTTGCTACTACTACATTAGTTCCTCTGTGTGAGGAGTCTTCTTTAGCTCTATGTGATGCTATTGAGGAGAACACTTTGGTGGGACTTCTTTGGAGGTGGTGCTTGGAGACTTTGTGGGATTTTGGAAGTGTGTCCTTGACCATGTCTGGGGCACAATGGTACTTCCAAGGATTGATGTCTTTGGATATGGATTTGGTTTGGCATGCAGTGTCCCATTGTGAAACCTGTTGTGAGCTTTCAGAGGGGGATTTGGAGTTCCTATATGTGGCGATGCCAACCTCACTGGAGGATGCTTGTGGACAACATTTGGCAGCTCTTGTTACAGAGTTGGAGCAATTGGACTCAGTGGATCTTCCCTTGATTTTCTACACCTCCTTGAGAGAGAAGTTTATGTAATCTTCTCAGGATTTGTTGGTTCTTGGTACAGTGTTTACATAGCTAGCCTTTGAGAGACCCTCATGTCCTTTTGCCACCTCTTGGCTAGTGAGGTTGCTCTGTAGTGTTGCAGGTGTGCAGTGGATATCTTTTGGACAGTCTTTTATCTTTGTGTCTTTGATCATGTGGTCGAGGACTTGTTTCAGAGGGGGTTGTGGAGTTCCCACATCTTGTGATAAAGCGACCTCTATTGAGGGTGCTTTTGGATAGCACTTGTTGGTAACTCTTGGTACTACAGAGTTGGAACAGATAGATACAGAGGGATGCGAAAAACTGTGAAAAATCCAATTTGCCTTGAACAAATATATATAATCATCAAGATCTACTAGAGTCTCGTGATTTTTAGTTGAATCTTAGAAGTAGATCTCCACTAAGATCTAGGGTTCCCTCTATAATCAATGCCACTAAACCTCAAGAAAGATCTACAAAATGATCTCTTCCAACACTTTCAGAATACCTAGAAAGTAGTGAGAACTTTAATGATGGTTGTGGACAAGAAAGGGAATTTCCGCCAGTGACCCCAGTGAGACGGCGAGATCTATGATATTTCTAAGGTTTCTTGAAAAAGGAAGAAATGCTAAATAGCCTAAGGCTTCCAACATAGTACAATTCATCTTATAAACTCCAGTGAAGTTATTTGGCAATCCTGCCTTATGGGGACCTGTTCAACATTGGTGGCTAAAGAACAAATACACATTCGAGTCCTTGAAAATAGAGTCGCAAAGTGAATGTGACATTGATGGGAACGATGATTCTAACTCTTGTGATGAGATGACGAGAGTATTCCTGAGGTACCCATCAATAAACTAGGGCAATATCAATATTATGAAGGTGAGGATACAAATGCTACCATTCCTATTTTGTGCAAAGGAATCCAAGTTTGCACCATCCTTTTTGGTGGAATCCTATGGGTGTATCAAACAAAATGGCTAATGGCTCCATAGACAGGCCTATGGGCAAGATAAGTAGTATGACTATGGATACCTATGGTATGCGCTTTTCCCATACATTTGTAATCATGGATTTCCAACATCCTACCAATTATAACATAATATTGGGAAGGCCATTCATAAGACAATTACAAACGATACATGATTGGGGTATCAACCATATCTACCTCCATAAAAATGAACAAATCATAAAGGTAGATTTGGTAAGTCATAAGGCCCATCTTGTGAGTCGAACTCCTTTGGAGTTAGATTCTAATACAACTTCTCATACCAAGAAATCTTCTAAGAGAAGTGTTTGTATGGTGTGCAAATATAGGGATTCTAAACTAGAATCCTAAATCTTTGCAAAAAAGAAAAGGTTCATAGATAAAGGAGTACACATTGGTCTAAGAAAAGTTGAAGCAGGAGTTTCAAAACTACAAAAAGAGATTGCTTTGATTCCAGACCCCACTTATTGTGAGAACTGGATGCAATTGTTGGCTATGATAGACGTAATTCCTAACAAAATTGAACCAAATTTAAGGATGCCAATAATGATGAAATATCTCGTTACATGATGAATGCTTTTTCACATGCTGTTGAATGCTCTGCTTTTTGTCTTGATAGGACAAGTTCAAATGACTAACTATCTAAGTGTATACGTAAAACCAATAGGAAGCTCAAAAAAATATGAAAAGGCCAGTCACTATCAACCCCACACCCCATCCAACTGAAACTACCAACTGAAACTAAACAAAAGAAACAATAGGAAAAAGAGAAATAGGGACTAGTTCGGCTTGAAGCTAGAGCCCGTGCTAAAAAGGCAGCCGTGGAGGCCTTCTATTCAGATTAACCACATTGCTAGCAAAGGGGGAAATGAGGATTATGTACATCCTAGACATGTATACATTGGATTCTGTGCTTTCAATAAATTCTTCCTTTTGGTGTGTTTACTTGACACAGGGGCGAATTTATCCCTTATGTCTTATGGAACTTTGGCTAGGTTGGGTAAGCCTACTCTTCAGGAATCCAATCTATTTGAATTCTTTCAACGGTCGTGTGTCCAAATGCCTCGGCTTGTTTAAAGCTTCTTATCAATGATCTTATGGAAGGTAGTTTCCATGTTATGAATGAAGGGGAAATGATCAAAGAGGTGATCCTAAGTCACCGAGGATCGATGGTTCGCTTTAATTGGAAGAACCATGACTTGAAAATGGACCTTCCCTCTAGTAGACAAGTGGTTTATGTGACAAATGATACACCAACAAATTATCAAAAATATCTTGTTTGGGCACTTGTGGTAGAAGAACATGAACCCCTTCCAGACTTAGATATACTTTTGCCATTAAAAAAGCATATTCATAACACTAACAAAGGTTTAAAGAAGCCAATGGATTATGTCAATAAACCCTCAAGGATCTTTGAACCATTAAACATATAAGGGCTACAGATGGGTTGCCAAGAAGGACTTAAAATGGGTTTAAAGAAGCCAATGGATTATGTCAATAAACCCTCAAGGATCTTTGAACCATTAAACATATAAGGGCTACAGATGGGTTGCTACAGATGGGTTGCCAAGGACTTAAAATGTCTACCTTCTGCAAAGATAAGAAATCCTTTGAGTACCTAAATCTCAAATCCATAAGCTCTTAGCAAACGATGAATGGAGTCCACATGTTGTGAAATACACTCCATCTGGACAAAGGAAAGAATCCAATGGATCTTGGAAAGGTAAACCCATTAGTCGAGCTCCTGTCACACATCCATCAACAAAATAAATCAAAACAGGGAACTTGTGCCCTACGACTTGAAAATCGTGAAATATGGATTTGTACGCACTGGAAGGTCACAAAGTCAAGGCTGGGTCTTTGAAAGCAACATCTGAGGCAATAGTGAACAACAAGGTGGTTCAAAAATGGAAGCCTACATGGATTAATGTAGAAAGCCAAAGCCCAGGAAGTCCGAATGACAAAGGCAAAACAAAAGTGGATCAAGAATTATCAGAAAACAAAAATGGATCAAGAATTATCAGAATCTAATAAAGACAAGATTGATAAGCTTATATGCAATCTACCATCCACCTGAAGGCCTATTTCAGGGATAAACAATTCCACTTGATCTCCTCTTGGATTATTTCTAAATTTTGGAGGCAAACTATTGCTTGATAGGAAGCTCTCAGAAAGCACCGTCAAGTTAAGTTAACTATACAACCTGATACTAAACCGAATTTTTCCTGAATAACCATAACTTTCTTAAGAATGCATAGATTAGGACATAAGTACCACCATTGGATTCTTGGTTTTTGGAGATAACTTTTAACTATTTGTTCGCCCCAATTGGACTTATGGGTCAAAATTTATGGTTCAGACAGTAAAGGGGTGTTTTCAGAAGCAAGCATCCAGACAGGGAGAAAAGACACACACATTTGGTAATTTGAGGTGCTTACTGATGTCAGATGGTTCCAAGGTCTTGTAGGCATAAATATAATATCTTTTACTTACTTGATATCAAATATTGACTTATTCTAGCAAGATTTGCTATTCCCCAGCATCAAAAGTCGTATACTAATATCGAAAACTGAAAAATGAGCAAAGAGTTGCCTAATGTACTTCAAACTTTCTTGAAAGGTTATAGCTTTTGCTGATATGCTAATATTTCTATGATTCTTCCAAATTTAAATTCCTTGTTATCTGAGCATAACTTTTGACTATTTGTTCGCCCTAATCGGAATCGTGGGTTAAAAGTTATGTTCTCCAAAAGATAGAGCTATTTTTTAAGGGCAGTAGGCACACATGTTTTTTTTATTTGGAGTGCTTATTGATGTCAAATGCCTATAAGGTCAAACATATTCTTAGTCCATACCTTGGACTAGGCTACATATAAAATCTTAGCACATTCTGATACAAAGTGCCCTATTTTTAGGCTAATCCTAAGCAGTGTGTTGCTAGCTGACCAAAACTGCCCCATAAATCATTATTTTAGAGTCAACTTTGCTTGCAAATTCTTTCAAATTTGGATTCCTTGGTTTTTGGAGATCACTTTTGACTTCACCACAATTGGAGCTATCAGATAGTCAAAAGTTATGGCTTGAGCAACACAGGGGTGTTTGTAGGAGAATATGGCCCATATGAGCTCAACTGGTACCCACGTTTTATAAAATGAGGACCTTTTGCTGGTCAGATAGCATCATGATTTTACAAAAAGGGACTAATCATGCTCAAAAAGGGACTAATCATGCTCAAATTATGGTGATATAGCATAAGGTTGATGCTCTCATGTGGATACTCAGGTATGCAGGGCCTATAAGTAATTGGATGCACCTAGCCAGGGTCCTCCCTTGGTAGGTGGGGCTCTACCTTAGCATAATTCTTGGATACTCAGGTATGCAAGGCCTATAAGTAATTGGATGCACCTAGCCAGGGCCCTCCCTTTTGGTAGGTGGGGCTCTACCTTAGCATAATTCTTGGATTCATAAAAACACAATTGTTATTTTTAGAATTTTCCTCCAACAAAAAAGTGCCATAGTTCATAAGGGTGTTTCTTTATGCCTCCTTACCGCTTCTATGAAAGGAATTATGGAACAAAGTCCAAGAAGTAGAATTTCGCACCAATGGCTATTTTTAGTAGGTATGCTACTTTTTGAAATTTTGGTGACCAATTAGGTGGCAAAAGGATGCAGGCTACTAATACCGATGGGAATATGCAGGGGTTACCATTGGAAGCTCTGAAAATGAAATACCACAGTCAAATCATGTAAAGACTAAGGCAAAACAAGGTATACTCAACAAGAGCCTAATAAATTCCCACGTTTGGTAAAAAGGAGCCCTTCCTCTTGCAAGATAGCTTCAAGGATTTGCACAGGGTTAGTCTGCCCTATGGACTACATGCATGCCAAAGGTCATCTTGTTTTGTCCAAAATTAGTATATTTTGGAAGGCTCCAAAATGGCCCCGCACACACATTGATAATTTTGCCAACAAGGGGCTATAACCATTATTGTCAGATAGTTTGGGGGTCTTCCACTTAATAATTTACAATGAGCCTTGGCAAGACTCTTGAAGACATTCATTTGCACATGCCTATGAAGTATGATGACCATCGGGGGCTCATAGACACCCACAACAACTTAACATAGAAGCCGGATATCTAAAAGCAACCCACATTTTGTAAAAAAGGAGTCTGACTGTAATAGGGTTTTGTACACTAGTAAAAGGTCCTATGGGCAAGGTGCATGCAAAAGGTAAAACTATTCCGGCTAAGGAAACATGTCTGAATGGATACTCCAAAAAGGTCTCGCGAACTATTTGGTCTTCCGCCTTCTGTTTGGTGGGTCAGGGGCCTTCCACTTAACAATTTAAGGCAAGATTTTGTAGGGCTCTTTATTACATTCATTTTTACATGCCCATAAAGTTTTATGACCAACATATGAGATTTTGGGGTCAACAGGCACGCATCCACGACAGCTCTAGAGAGGCTGCCACACCATTGGGGGGACCTTGTCTCAATGGGTGCCCACATTTTGAAAAAATTTGGGCTTCCCCTCTGCATTTTTTGCCCCCTCTGGTATTTGAATAGCTTGATGTGTGTACTAGGTACATACCAAATTTTGGAACAAATAGACATTGTGAAAGGTAAGTTCATGTCTGCTAAACAGGGCATCGAACCCTAAAAAAAGCCTGATCTGCTCAGATGCACACGTTTGCTAGAAAGAGCCCCCTCAGAGCATCAGATTGACCTATCATCAAGTATGTCAGTAGAACACATATAGTACTTGATGCCTATGAAGTGGGTCTACAATTTGATAAATGTAACTACTCAAAAGGGGCCAAAAGCAGTAATTTTTTTATTAATTTCCAACAAGCATGCTCAGGACCCCCTATTTTGGTACACACGTTTTGTGAAAAAAAGGGCCTTATCCTAATAATTTTTCTGCCCCCTCTGGTATTTGAGTAGTCTAATGTGTGTACTAGATGCACACCAAATTTTGAACCAAACTAACAAAGTAAAGGAAACCAATACTCATGTAAAAATGGAATAAGAGCTTTTAAGGACAAAAGATAGATTAGGAAGGGGGTAATGTTCCCTTATCATATATTTCAATTCCCTCATCTCACATTCCAAGCCTTCAATCCCTTTTAATCCTAAATTTGATGGGCCATGAGGACCACTAAAATTCCTAAATTCCCTCATCTCACATTCCAAGCCTTCAATCCCTTGTAATCTTAATTTGATAGAACATGGGGGGCCACTATAATTCCTAAAAGGCTTTTAAATATGATAGAATGTTATCCCTTGTAATCTTAATTTGATAGACCATGGGGGCCACTATAATTCCTAAAAGGCTTTTAAATATGTGGTAGAATGTAGTTGCCCACTAATTCTTAGGTAGCCAAACAAAGCTCAAAGTTATATATAAGTCGATTTTGACAATGTAAACAGGAGAATCACCTTACTTTGAATTAAATCTAGCTTTATTCTTCCCTAAAACATGTTGTTTACTTGATTTTTATGTTCTCTAAAGTGCTTTCTTGCATGTCTGTGTGCTTGGGAGTGAGTAGAGATGTGCATGAGTGAGTGCTTGAGAGAGTGCTTGAGTGAGAGAGAGAGAGAGAGAGAGAGAGAGAGGAAGAGTATAAGGAAGTGGTGCCAAGCTCTCTAGCTTCACCATGGATTCATCTAAGCTTTGTAGTTCTTATGGAAGGTTTGGTAGTATGAAGTTGAGATCAAAATAGAGGACTGACACCCCTTGAGGTGTGTCTTGGCCTTCTCACAAAAATAGTGGGCTTCCACCATGACTCAATGCACTAGCTTTTAGCTAGAAGGTTGGTCTAAAAGTGCAACATTAAGAAACCTCTCTCTCTCTCTCTCTCTATGCATCTCCTTATCTCTCTACCTCTGTGTCTACAGCACTAGCTCTCTCTCTCTCTCTCTCACACACACACACACACACACTCTCTCTCTCTCTCTCTCTCTCTCTCTCTCTCTGTTTGCTACACCATCTCCCTCTCTTTACCTATCTATCTAGTGCACCATCCCTCTCTCTATCTAGCTTCCCACATCCATCTCTCTCAATTTTTTGTTTTATCATGTTGAGAACTTGCCACCTAGCTTACAAGACATGCCTTCTCTCTCTCTCTCTCTCTCTCTCTCTCTCTCTCTCTCTCTCCATAGAAGGAGCACTCTAAGGAGGTCCATGGTGTTGGCTAGATCTACTTTTCAATATGGAGAACTTCCACTGTGAAGACCTTCTTCTCGATAATCCTTAAAAGTGTTGAAATTCTTATTGGTCTTTTGGGCTAAGCATGAGGCAAGAGAGCTAACTATTATTAGGGTTTGTGTGTGAGAGAGAGAGAGTTAAGGCTAAGGGTAGGTTTTTATAATCACATACACACATAAACACATATGCAACATTGGTTTAATTTGTCCAATTAGAAACAAAGAATGTAATTGGTGGGTGTAGGGCTAGTTAGCAATCATGTGATTGGGTAGATGATTGTGCATGTAACTACACACACACACACATAAAAGCAAACACTGGTTTAATTTGTTCAATTAGAAACAAAGAATGTAATTGGTGGGTGTAGGGCTAGTTAGAAATCATGTGATTGGGTAGATGATTGTGCAAACATGTAACTACACACACACACACATAAAAGCACACAGAGGTCTAAAACATTTGGAGTAAAGATGAAGGTTTTAATGAGTTTAATTTAGTAAGTTGTTACTCAAGTTAATCCATTGCATTTAGAAGTATTAAGTAGTTTATTTGAACCTAGAAGTATTAAGTTAATCCATTAACTACACACACACACATAAAAGCACTCAGAGGTCTAAAACATTTGGAGTAAAGATGAAGGTTTTAATGAGTTTAATTTAGTAAGTTGTTACTCAATTTAATCCATTGCATTTAGAAGTATTAAGTAGTTACTCAAGTTTAGAAGTAGTTTATTTGAACCTAGAAGTATTAAGTTGTTACTCAAGTTAATCCATTGCATTTAGAAGTATTAAGTAGCTTATTTGAACCTAGATGCCTTAGTTTTTTTCTCTATAAAAATAGCTATGTAAGCTCAAAATAGCTTCTTTACTAATTAGTTTTATTATATTTTCCATGGGTTATAAATGTGATGTGGATCCACTATACTTCGTATTTTTCTTTTTTGCAAGCAAGTGCAAGCTCTCTTACTTGTTTGTCATTATAATATTGATAGAAAAAGAGAGATATTGCACTTGATGTGTAATTCAAAAGCAAAGGATGTGGTTGTCTCCCACTTTGGGGATGCCCAAAAATTTTGCATGTATATGCGGCAGGAACCTTATTCGGGCTTCATGTATATGAGAAAGGAAGCTTATTCGGGCTTCACGTATATGCGAAAGGAAGCTTACTGTAGCTTCATGTTAAAGGAGACAACGATGATCATTAAAAGGTTGGGGGTGTAATAGACGATGAGTTGCCCATGGGATTTGAGACATATTTCAAGGAGCAAAAGTGCATTCATATCCATGCGGCATTCCCAGCCCTATGGAAAGATATGAAGAGCTCCCTTGAAGCCAACAAGTAGCCAGAGCTTATACAATCTGCACACCGACTTGTGTATAGTATAAACAACAGTGTATGGAACCATAAGACTACTCATTTTTTCTCTATACATGCATGTTTGTGTCCATTTAACAATCATGTATCATTCTAACATTGGTAAGTGGCTCCTTACATTACTCCACTCTCATATTATCATTGAGCTACCACCGCAAGAGGATACTAGCATGAGGATACTATGTATCGGGAGTCTATAGGAGAGCAAGGCCTTTCAAAATGGGAATGTGAAAAGTTCCCATGGTGGCTTGATTATCCCAGAGGGAAGAGGCCAATAGTGGAGGAGGATTTATATGCATGTGAGTATCATTTATCTTTATTAAGGTTGCTACTTTTAGGGCTTTATGGAGTTTTATGGTATGTATGAGAACTAGTTTATACAACAATTGGTTATATGAAGGATTCATGCATCCCCACAGGTCTAGAAGTAGAGGAGAAAGATTTAAAGCAAAAGATCAAGGAGGGGTGCCACAAACAGAAATTGAGCTTTGGCAAACATGACCCCACAAAAGAGGTGGTACCCTGTGCCTCTAGAAAAAGAATGTAACATGACAAATAGGTATCACCTCTTCTATCTCTGCTCACTTAGCTAGACCATCTATGTGTGCTATCTTGAAGTGTATGTCATACTTGGTTAGATTCAAGATACTTGGTTAGATTCAAGATATGTGGAGGATGTTATTTGGACAAAATTTAGGAATTAAGGAGCACACTATCATAGACATGTGGATGTTAAGGATATGGATGATGGTACACGTGAGAAGTACATGCATCCTCCAACTTTTCTACTTTCTTCAAGTGATTTTGATGAGCACTTTTGAATATGTGTATAGTGTCGATGTGCTTGTAGGTTATCCTACACACGTATAGAGGTGGCCAACTATGTTTGGGCAGACTTTCCCACATCCCTATTAGTAGCACAAATTGGTTCTCTTGAGTGTCCAGAGTGGAAAATTCTCTCTTCTAGCCTATCAAAGGCTGTGGCTAGTAGGTTTGTAGCAGATGAGGGATTTTACATTACAAGTAGTTTGCCTTCACATTTTGCATTCATCCATTGTCATGCAACTAGATACATGCAACTAGATATAAGGGTTCATGCTACACTATACCATGACTTCATTTCTTTCACTAGGATATTGGAGAGCAGGTAATGCATAAGCTTCCACTTCGAATTTTGAGGCCTTTTTGTGGTTGTAACATGTAAAGTAATGTATCCAAGTTTCTTTGGTTTCTTTGCTATGTGGGTTGATGACATCTTGCTCGACATCTTTTATCACGTGAGGGCTATCCAGCACCATCGACGATTGATAGTAGGGATACTAGAGAGCAGGTAATGCATAAGCTTCCACTTGGAATTTTGAGGTCTTTTTGTGGTTGTAACATGTAAAGTAATGTATCCAAGTTTTTTTGGTTTCTTTGCTATGTAGGTTGATGACATCTTGCTTGGCATCTTTTATCACATGAGGGCTATCTAGCACCATCAATTGACAGAGATGTCGATGAGGCCATCTTGCTTGGCATCTTTTATCACGTGAGGGCTATCCAGCACCATCGATTGATAGGGATGCAGATGAGGCCATTGACCCTCATCTCTTTCAAGCACAAAAGAGTTATATTATGGAATCTATGAGTCAAGGTGAGACACAACAAACTAAGGTTTAGTTCGAGGAGGGGTAGAGCGATCTGAGCTGTTTTATCAGTAAGTAACTACTATACACACACTTAATTGTACCATTATAAACAACAACAAAATAGGAAGTTTAAATAGCTTGTCTATTTATTATATATGGTTTTTATGTGTGTAGGTGGATTCTTGCTACATTTACAAAGCCAAGGCATAGCATTATAGATGTTTTTGTAGGATGTGGCGGGCTTGGTGCTCAGAGTAAGATTTTTCTTTGTCATTGTTTTTGCATGGAGAAAGATCCCCATGTCTACCATACATGTCTTGAGGACATGGGATGTGATTCTAAGTCAGAGGAGTAGGTGTGGGAGGTAGACATATTGACATATTGGTTTTTCTAGACATATTGATAGACTTTCTTTGTTTGTTTTTTGGGCTTTGCTTTAAGTTTCTAAGGATACAATGTTGTGTTGTCTTAGAGACATAATTGGGCTCTTTGTAGGATCTAACATATTTATGTTGATGCTTTGTTTATTTTTGGGGATTGGCTTTAAACTTTTGAGGATGCTTTGTTATGTTGTCTTGGGATCTTTGTGGGATCCAACATCTCAAATTTGGATGGATGAGATACATTAACATATAAATTGCTTATGGCATTTTTTTGAGATATTAATGAGATACTACATGATTTACTAAAAAATTATTGGTATTGCTCTTGTCCATATGGTAGTAGACTCGTTATACTTTTTTACATGAAATAAATGCTGATGGTGCATATATGAAGATATTTCTAGATGCAATGTGTGTGTGCTATAAGAAAGTCCTAATGTTGTTGTCTATATATGATGCTTTGGTAGTTCAAACATTAATGGATGATAAGAGATAAAGTCCCCTAATTTTGGTTTTCTTTGAGATCTTTGTGGATCCAAAAATATCAAGTTAAAATTTTGGATGGAAGAGATATATTGACATATATATTGTTTATGGCTTTTTTGTGTGATTAAAAATCATGTATTATGATTTGGATTATAATGGGATTATGAAGATTGTTTACCTACAAAAAGAGTTTTGCAATGTATTATACATGTATTTTATTGATAATATATGTCTTGGTGAAGTAGTGAAAGAGAACGTTATGGTGTTTTACATATCCATGTGTCTAAGGGAAGAAAACATGAAATCTTGTAAAACTTCAAACTCCAAAAAAGCAAAAAATCTTGCAACACAAGCTCGCAAAAAAATCATACCCCATGATAATGTACAATATTGCATGCAATTCCACACCCTACGCTAAAAAGTCTTTGAAAAATAAGAGTTTTCTTAGATATCCACAAGTTCTAAAGGAAATCACATTTAATTAATAAAAATATTGCATGAAATTCCACACCCTACACTAAGGAGGTTTTGAAAATCTAGATGTCTACACCTTCCAAAGGCAAGAAGATTTAATTAAGGAAAATATTGATTTGATTTCATCAAATGGTCTCACACTCTATCTAAATAGGTAGTGTGACTAGAATATATTGGTTTTTAGAACTTCGTTACACTATATGGACATCTTGGACTAGAAAAGGGATCTTAACACAATCAATTACAAAGTCCATACTAGAAATATTCTTTAATATAGTTGAGTAGTGAGGTATCTATCATCATCTGATAAATTATTTTCCACTATCCTTAAGATTCCATATGTAAACCACTCACACCTTGACACCTTCCACAAAAACATCAACACAAAAACATCAACAAATAAGATACCAAATCGAGTATCTAAATATTCAAACATTTATATAATTAAGGTTTAGACATAAGTTTAACTCTCCAAACCATATTCAAATGGAGATTGACTACATTTTGCATTATAATAAGCTATAAACTCATGACTCCATTTATAGGATCACACATAAGTGCTTCATCCTCTCAAACCTAATCTTTAACTCTAGGCATAAAAATCACAAGTAGTATTAACAAAACGATACATGCATCCTCTAAGAATAGCTTAGATAACATCTTTGTCAAAACTTAGGCACCCCAAACATGCTAACTAATTGGTCAATATCTCTTGACCCTATAAAGCATAAATCTCTTACAAGTTTTCACATATAGAAATGCCAAAAGGAGGGCTAATCACTAGAACATAAACGGGTCCTTAGCAACATACCTTATGATATGTTTTGGTTTTAGGGTTGTGACACTAAATATGTCACGTCGGGCATGTTGTTTCGTGGCATAGGTATCGACACAACTATGTGACATGTTTTTGTGTCACTATGAAACACTCTAATGCATACAAATCAAACAAAAAACACACAAATCAACCAAAAATTAATGATTCTAGTTCTATATTTAACTCTACAGAGAGCTAAAAATCATAAAATTGTAATCCATTGCATTGTTTAATGCAATGGATGCAAACTTAACCTAATACACTCTATGTACACACTTAACAAACACTAAAAACTAGACTAAAACTAACAAAAGAACATATTCAAGCCAAAAAAACATTCTTTTCAAAAACAAAAAAAAAGAGCTATTTCTCACAAAATCACACACAAATCTCCATCAAAACCACATCTTTTTTGTGAGAAGCTACTAATCAAGACAATTGGCAATGGATTTCTGTAGATTAGAGAGCAAACGGTGAAAAAAGCCAAGAAATGACTCCCCGACAACGGCGCCAAAAATGTTATGGCTTACCCAAACCCCCTTCCAAACACATCCAACAAGAAGATTACTTGGTGAACCCCAACTGTCGTGGGGATCTTTCCATTGGCCAAGCTCATAACCCTTGAGGTCTCCAAGCTCCACAACTCCTTGAGAAGCAATTCCATCGCGCCTCCCGCGAGTGTTGTCACACCGCCGCACTGCACGTGTACTCGTCCCTCCTCTCACCTCACTTTACTCGCACACTCACTAGCATGGATTAGAGAAAGATTAAAAAGAGGATTAGCAAGAGCAAGACTCTATTGCATAATGGGAGAGTTTTTTATATTATGAGAGATTTTCACTTATATACATGGCCATAAGTATTCACACTCACTTAAACTGTGGCTGGCCAGACAGTTTAGGCTCTACTCTCATAATATATCCATGAAGTACATCACTTGGGACTTCATCCTAACTTGCTACCACACGCTCTTGAAAGCGGAAATTGCTATAAGTATTTCGTCGACCATTACGGGCGTCCGTCCAAGTTATAGATTTGGACACCGTTACTTCATATCTTGAATGTATAACCTTTTAGTGTATCTACCTTAACTCCTTAATGTAAGATAATGGCAGTAGCTCTTGTTAACCCTAGAAATGGATTAACACACATACTCGATTCCCATATCATCAATGCCACATCATGGTCACCACATAATCACTTCCACGAGGTAGTGCCACATGTCACCTACGCTATCCGACTCACGTGTCGGCTGTTATCTGATGCGTGGCTCTGCTGTGCATACTCATAGGTATGTCACATAAGGACACATCACCTTTTCCTATAAGGTCTGGCCCACTTCACCCTATGCCTCTAGTTAGATAGATAGTGGGACCATTATAACCAAATGCCAAGAAAATTGCTAAATGGATGGCCAAGGATGCATGTGCCAACAAGGCGGCTTGTGAGAGCCATCGATTGATTGCCCAAGGACAACTGGACATCCAAGCAGGATGTATCGAGTTAATCCAACATCATGCATATCATAAAGGTCCAAATGGCTATAGAAATGCCTAGCAAGTGCCAGTACTACAAGAGAAAGTCGGGCAGCTGGAGGCTCAAAAGTACAAGCTTATGGAGACGTGGGATGCTTTGTCAACAACCATCTATGAGATGGAAAGATCCCAATCAAAAGCAAACACCCAGCATGAAGCAAATGCCCAACATCCATCTGTGAGATGGAAAGATCCCAATCAGAAGCAAACGCTTAGACCGTGTCTCTTCCCAACTCCTAGCTAATCAGTCCTTACTCGTGAAGAAACACATTCAATCAGCGACGCCTTGGCTGAGCAACAAAAAGATGTCAAAAGACTTACAGTAATGGCCCCAGACATGAGTGCCTTGTATGCAACAGAGCTTAAAAGAAAGGATGCACAAATCAAAGAACTCCATCAAGAACTAGAGAAGGAAAGGACTCAACCACTTACATTGTACTTGTTTACTGAGCTACGCAGAAAGGTGCCCATGGAATAGTGAATATGCTAATCTTTAAGGGAGATATCTACCTAGAGAAATCGATTGACATGCAGTCTTCAGCAATTCTGGGCTGACTTCAAGAGCAGCTTTGACACCTATCTGGGGCAGATATGGAGTGCACTTCTGGGCTGAGACAGCAGCATGTTTTGGGGCAGATCTGAGGCAGATCTGGAAGCAAAAAAAAACCAGAGGTTTACTTCGACTAACTGCGAGATCTGCTCCTGCGAGCTCCGCCTCCTCCCCCCTCCCGCTGCTCCTCGTCGTCGCGCCCCCCCCCCTCCCCCCCGCCTGTCCCCCGCATGCTCCTCCGCCCTCTCCCCCGCCTCCTTCCTCGCATCCTTCCTCGCCATCTCTCCCCCGCCTTCTTCCTCGCATCCTCCCCCGCCTTCTCTCCCCCGCCATCTCCCCCCCGCCATCTTCCCCGCCTCCTTCCTCGCATCCTCCCCCGCCATCTCTCCCCCCCCCCCGCCTTCTCCTCCTCCGCCTCCTTCCTCGTTTCCTCCCCCGCCATCTCCCCCCCCCCCCCCCCCCCCTCCTTCCTCGCTTCCTTCCCCCGCCATCTCTACCCCCCCGCCTTCTTCTTCGCCTCGCTTCTCTCCCCCGCCATCTCTACCCCCCCCCCCCCCCCCCGCCTTCTCCCCCGCTGCGCGGCTCTTCCCCCCCGCCTTCTCCCTCACCTCCCCTTCCGTCTCGCCCCTCCCTCCACCGCTAGCTCCCCCGCCTCAGCTCCCCCCCCCCCCCCCCCCCCCCCCCCCCCCCCCGCTCCGCCCCCACTATCCTCTGACCTTCCGCCTCTCCGTTTCCTCGTAGGGCTGTGTCCCTCCCGCTGGTGACCCCGGTTTCTGGCCTTTTCCCTCTGGAGGACTCCATGGAAGCCGCTCCGACTACCCCTGCCGATTCCGGTCTCCGTCTGGAGTTCACAGCTGCAGATCATCAGTTGTTTGTTTCCACAGTATCCGCTCTTGAGGCCTCCTCCTTGGTCTGCAAGATAGTGGGTAACCGTCCGATGCGGAGAGAGCTTCGCGACCTTCTGCAAGGCAGCCTCGTTGGCGTGCCTGCCAAGATCGTCAGCATCGATTTTTTGGGACGTGGCTACTACCAGGTGGATTTCGAGTCCCCCCAGGCAGCTCAGATGGTGCTGGCTCGGAGCCCCATTGCCCTTCGCTCATCCCGGGCGTTCCTGGCGCGATGGACTCACGGTTTCGACCCCGCTTCTGACCCGCTAGCAGGCGCGACAGGTTTCCCCATCACTATCTGCTTTCCTGGACTCCGCAGGGAGTACTTGCCCCTCTTGTCATCCATTGGCAAGGCGTTCGGACAGGTGGTGGAGACGCCTCAGACAGCGGCTTCAGTGATAGCTCGGGCAACAGGACTCCCGGCCATTCGTGTTGTGGTTCCGTCACCGGAGTCCCTCCCGAAGACGATCCTCCTCCCTTGTCTTTCTGGAGGACATCTGATACACCGCGTGGAGTACTCGGGCCTCCCCGGCCAGTGCTACAGCTGTCGGGAGATGGGCCACCTCGCACGTGCCTATCCCCACAAGGGGGTTCATCCTTCACGCTCTGCCGCCTCTGGACCCCCTTCAGGAGACCCGAGGGGTGGCCATCCACCTCAGAGACCGGACATCCCTGGCTCGTCTCAGCAGGCGCCATCATCTGACGAGCAGGCCCCGGCGGAGGATGCCGCGCAGACCCAGGAGGCTGGCGGATGGCAGGAGGTTCGCCGGCGGAAACGCCCGGCCCGCAGGGACCGTCGCAAACGCCAGCTGGCAGCACAGGCTAGCGGACAGGCTACTCCGGTTGGCGTCAAGGCACCTACCCGCACTTATGCTCCAGTCAGGGATAGGCGGCCAGCAGGTCCCACCCCGATGGACGAGGATTCAGACTCACTGCCCGTTGAGGCCGCCGGTGGAGCCCCCCACGTGAAGACCCCGCTCCCGCCTCCCCCCGCGGGGGGCCCCGCCCCCTCCATGGAGCAGATTCCTGAGGATCTCGGGCCGCACTCTGCGAACCCCGGCTCCTCTTCCCCTCACTCGGAGAGCACTCCTTCCACCCCCCCTCTCCCCCCCCCAACTCCGCCCCTCCCGCCTCCCCCGGCGGCCCCCCCTGACACCGATCCTCTGGCAGATGCCACTCCATCCTCTCCTCGCTCTCCCCCCTCCTCTCCGCGAGCCACCATCCCTCCCTCGGCCTCTCCAGGATACTCCGCCAAACCACCCACTGCCCCGGGGCAGCGCAGCTGGGTAGGCCAGAGTTCAGTCCAACGGCTGTTCCACCGCCACTCCGGGCCAATGGAGATGGCGATCCTAGCTTCGCCCGCCACAGAGTTCTCTCCAGCCTCCCCTGGGGGGCCCCCGCGAGTGATGGGGCTCCCAATGGATTACGGTTTTTTCAGGTGTCTCCAGCTGGATGCTGGCCCGTTCGAGACACTGGTCGCGCCCTTGCAAGTTTGCGTGGTGTGCCATCCCTCTCGTTCTCCTTCAGTGGTGAGCAGCATGGTGGCCTTCTCCTTTCCTCTCAGTGTTGCCCCAGACACAGCATGGGATCGCAACTCTGTAGAGGAAGTTTTGCGTGATCAGATACTGGAGTTTTCTCACCACTTCAGTGACTTGGGGCTCACGGACCTATTGCAGACCCGATTACACTCAGCCCGCATGAGCTTGTTTGGTATAGGAGATTGGCGAGCGGATCCGGTCCACACATCAGTTGAGGCGGTGCTACTTGTCAGGCTAAAATCTGAGAACTGTTTTGGGTCAGTGTACATATGGTGTGTGTGGTGTGCAAATAAATTTTGCCCTGAATGCCCTGGCAAGTGTACAGGCTGGGTGGTTTGGCAGTAAGCTGGTATATGCACATGTTTTTTTCGGAGCAAATGCTGGAGATCTGGAGGTTATGGCAGCAGTGTGGTGTGCGGATGGTTGCTAAAAGCAGGGCACCGACTGGAAAATTGTCGGGTTTGGTAAGTGGGTGCTGATGATGATGAGCTTGTGGGCAGCATTGTGTTGGTCTTGTGTGGGCGCCGTTTCTTCTGGAAAAACACAAGAAAAGGAAGAGCCCTTTTAGTATTGGTAGCCATCATTATTGAGCTTTATAAATAAAAAATATAATGTAAAGTGGCCACCCTATAAATTGCCACGTGGAGATTATTATGGGCTGCCAGCTCGCTATCCAGAAGCTGGCGAGAGCGTGGAGAAGGAAGAGGATGGCCGCTTCGAGAAGGTGACCGGGGTCCACCAGAAGGGCGCGCTTGCTGTAGAGAAGGTGTCCGGGCTGATAGTGAGTAGAAGAGGCGCAACAGAGACCCTCTGGAGAGTGTATAGACAAGGGAGAGCGTGTACAATGGCTGCTGGGGCGGCCCCTGGTGAGCGCAGAGAAGTGGCTGGTGGACAGCGTAGCTGCAGCTGCTGCAGACGTAAAGAAGAGAGCTGGCCGCCTTGTGCATGTGAAGTGCCTTGCTGAGGCGTTGCAGATATCAAGGGTCGCTAAGAGGAGGCGCTGCGAAGAGAGTGAGTAGTCGCCTTGCGCAGGTGATCTGCAGCAGCTGGCAAAGAAGGAGAGGTTGCTCTGGGTACGCAAAGAGTGGCTGACAGGCGCAGAGAGGTGATGCGTGGAGAGCTCACGACTGGATGATGCTGCAGAGGCTGGCGGAGGTGTTGCAGAGACAAGAAGAGACACAGTTGAAGAGTAAGGGTGCCGCCTTGTGAGAGGCCTTGTTGGGTGGCTGTGCAAAGTCAGAGGCAAAGAGGTGAGTGCCTGGTGATTGGCACAGCAGAGAGCAGCAGAGAGAAGAGCTGCAGGCAGGCACCATGGAGATGCTGAAGGAGGCAGCCGCCAGGTACAAGAGTTGGCGACTGGGGAGGCCAAAAGACGAGCTGATGCGTGGAGGCTGCTCTGGAATGGGAAGGCAGCTGCAAGTAACCGCGTGAGAAGGGAGCCGTGGTGGCGACTGGGAACAGTGTACAGGTGATGTGGCTTGGGCTAGATGTCTGAAAAAGCTGCGTTGAGCAGTTGGCATTGGTGCTAAAGAGATTGTGCAGAGGTTCAGAAGGTTGGCGAAGCTGCTGGTCATGACACACAGATGTGGGAGCTGCTGAGTTGAAGGTTAGCTGGTGTGGGTGCCTTCTGAAGAGAGAGTAGCTGGTTTTGTGTGGGCGATGATTGCAGGCAGTGCGTGGATGCTGACCACAGAGAGAGTCTTGGTTTTTTGTGTGTGTTGGCAGTAGAGGTGTTGATGTGTGGGTTGGAGACAGTGGGGCTCGCCTACGACACTTGGCAGGTAGCAGCAGACAGAGAGTAGCCGGGCTACAGACGTGAAGTGAAGAAGGGTTGCTGGTGGGGCGCCCTCTGAAGATTGCAGAGACCGGGAGACAGAGGCTTGGTTGTCAGACGCAAGGGTGTATTCCCTTGGCAGTAAATCCTCGCGAGGTTCCTGGTTTGTGGTGTATTTGCTGAGTTGTACATGGTTGGTGCTTTGTATCTTTTTGCTGAAATAATCATCTGTTTATTGGGGTTTTGAGCTGTATTATGGTGTGGGTGGGTGGTGCATGATGAGAGAGTGTTCCAGCTGGTGGCTGGTGGTGCCCCCGTTCGGGTGAGTGTTTCCAAGTTTGGGGGGTGAAGGGCTATAGAGGCAGTGGTTCTTTCTTCTTTTTTTCACCTCACATCCTTCTGGTGCCCCCACTGAGGATAGCTCAGGTGTATTTCTCTTACGAGGGTGTATGCCCCAGAGTGAGAGATTGAAGGAAGGTGTTTCTGGTTTTTCTTGGGTTTGAAGGTGAAGCTTGAGGGTCAAGATGATGTCGTATCCAGAGTTCTATGGTGGTCCGAATGAGGATGTGGCAGATTTTCTGGAAAGGATGGAGGTTGCATGCATAAGCAACCACATCAATGAGCCAGCACAGGTATTGCGGCTGCTGAATATATGCTTGAAGGGGGATGCAAGGGTTTGGTACAGAGCTTATGAGGAGTCGTTAAAGGATGCTGAGCCAGGCATTCCAGTGACTGAGGATGGATTGAAGACTACTCTTTTGAACAGGTTTAAGAAGATTGAGGATCCAGATAAAGTTTGGCATGAAGTGCAGGGATTGATACAGGGTGAATTGGAGCCAATTGATGATTATGTGAAGAAATTCTCTTTGCTGTGGGAGACTTTGTGCAGGGCTTTGGGAGATGATCAGGTACCTCCGGACATGATGAAGAAGGATCGTTTTATTGCAGGATTGAAGGGAGGCATTCGCTGGAAGGTGGAATTGAAGAAGCCCAGGTCTTATGAGGATGCAGTGGAGATAGCCAAATCAAAGGATTGGAAATTGCAACGGATGAACCAGCTGGGGATGGTTCCAGTGGCAGTGAGGCCTGAAATGAGATGGGTAGAAGCGGTACCGATGAGAACCGTGCTGGAAAGAGTGCAACCGACAGAAGTTCAGGTGAATAATGCCATACCACAGGGGACAAAGGTAGCACCTACAGCTGTTACAGCTTCTGATGAAGGGTTTAAACAGGACATGAGGCAAATGGTGGATTGTATGAAGAATCTGAGCTTGAAGATGATGGAGAACACAAGTGGTGGACGTGGCCGAGGCAGAGGCTACAATCAGGAAGGGGTTGAAGGTCAGACAGGTTATGGAAGTGGTCGTGGTTTTGGCAGGGGTAGACGGTTCATTCCTACATGCTAGAATTGTGGTGAATTGGGTCATCTAAGTACAGATTGTGATAAGCCTCAGTGAATGGGGGGTGATATGTATCCCTTACCCTCTCAGATTCCCAATAGGGCAAATGATTATGGAATTGAAATTAAAGGTGAAGCAGGGACCAGTGGATTGACAAATGAAGAGAAGGGTAAAACTAAGGTGATAGATGCGGTCACCCTTGAGAAGACGAAGGAAACAGAAGCTGATGTGATGCCTTTGGGGAAACGGATGCCACAGGAAAGGGAAAGCAGGGATGCTGCAGGGCCCAGCAAGAAGAAAGGTAAAGTGAAGGAAGGAGGGGATGTGAAGGTCAAGCAGAAGAGGAAGTCTCGTAGGAAGTTTCAGGTAACTGATTTTCCACTGGGGGTTGGGCAGGATAGCTATAGTTTACAAGTGGACATGGCTGGAAGGAAGGCTAATATTACTTTTGGGCAATTGATAGAGTTAGCTCCCAATTTGAAGCGTCAGTGGAAAGGACTTGTGAATCCGAGAGAGAAGGAGCCTGCCAAAGGAATAGTGACTGTTTTATCTGTTCAGGAGTTGCCTGATATTTGTCCTGTGGTGAATGTTTGGTACAAAGGGAAGAATCTGGAAGAGGCATACATAGATGGTGGAGCACAAATTTGTGTAATCACACTAGCTGCTGTGGAGAGGCTTGGTCTTAATATTACTGAAGCGTCTGGATTCCGTATTCGGCTGGCCAATCATCAGAAGGTCAAATGCTTAGGTATGATCAAAGAGTTGGAATTGGAGGCTTTTGATGTAAAAGTGCTTGTGGATTGTCATGTTATGCCTGCAGGAATGGGTGCATTCCCTATCATTCTGGGAAGACCATGGCTGAGAGCGGTGAAGGCTGTTCAAGATTGGAGGAAAGGGGTCATTACTCTATATGACAGGAGAGGGGATAAGAAGCAATTTAATATGGATAATCAGAAGCCTGTTCATGATGAAGAGGAGAGTGAAGCTGATTCAAGTGTTGATGATACGACTAGTAGCACCACCACTAGTGAGGGAACAGATGACACTTCATCCAGTGAGGCGGATGCAGACATGGATGCCCTGGTTATTGATGAGGAAGTGCTTGGTGATGAGGTTGCTCAACAAGAAGAGGCCATACAGGAAGAATGCGAGGAAGTACAAGTGAATCATGAGCAAAGGTATGCATGTGATGTGAAAGAGTCTGCTTTTGAGTCTTTGAATGATGAACCTGTGTGGGATGAGTGGGATATAGAAAGTCTGCAGGATGATGAGCCTGAGTTAGAGCTGGACGACCAGATGTGCCTTAATGTCAAAAAAGCCACAAGTAGAATTGATGCTATGAAGGAGGAGCAACGCCAGACGTCTTTGAATGGTGTTGATGCTATGGATGAGACTATGGATTCTGTAATAGATGAATTTCTTACTGGCCTTGATAAAGATGAGCATACAGGAGCTGAGGTGGATGCTTTGGGAATGGTGCCTTTTGAAGGTGTTTTGCCTGTAGTGGTTGACTTTGATGGTGATGCTTCTTATGTGGATGGACAGGAAAGTGTTACAGCACAACAGGTTTTTCTTGATGAAGCTTTCATCGGTTATTACCCTCAGCAGGAGTTGCTTCACTGGTTCTCCAATATTGGTGCTGACCGTATCAGTGATTTTGGGATTGAGATGAGGCAGGATGGTGTGTATGTGAGGAGCTTTGTTTCCAGAAGTTTTGATGCTGTGATGTGGGATGTGGGATGGAAAACTACGCCTGAGGAAGATGACAGAGTTGTGGTCATATGCTTTCTGCTGATCATAAATGATTCAGCAGGCTAGGGGTTGGGCAAAGTATGTCAGGCTAAAATCTGAGAACTGTTTTGGGTCAGTGTACATATGGTGTGTGTGGTGTGCGAATAAATTTTGCCCTGAATGCCCTGGCAAGTGTACAGGCTGGGTGGTTTGGCAGTAAGCTGGTATATGCACATGTTTTTTTCGGAGCAAATGCTGGAGATCTGGAGGTTATGGCAGCAGTGTGGTGTGCGGATGGTTGCTAAAAGCAGGGCACCGACTGGAAAATTGTCGGGTTTGGTAAGTGGGTGCTGATGATGATGAGCTTGTGGGCAGCATTGTGTTGGTCTTGTGTGGGCGCCGTTTCTTCTGGAAAAACACAAGAAAAGGAAGAGCCCTTTTAGTATTGGTAGCCATCATTATTGAGCTTTATAAATAAAACATATAATGTAAAGTGGCCACCCTATAAATTGCCACGTGGAGATTATTATGGGCTGCCAGCTCGCTATCCAGAAGCTGGCGAGAGCGTGGAGAAGGAAGAGGATGGCCGCTTCGAGAAGGTGACCGGGGTCCACCAGAAGGGCGCGCTTGCTGTAGAGAAGGTGTCCGGGCTGATAGTGAGTAGAAGAGGCGCAACAGAGACCCTCTGGAGAGTGTAGAGACAGGGGAGAGCGTGTACAGTGGCTGCTGGGGCGGCCCCTGGTGAGCACAGAGAAGTGGCTGGTGGACAGCATAGCTGCAGCTGCTGCAGACGTAAAGAAGAGAGCTGGCCGCCTTGTGCGTGTGAAGTGCCTTGCTGAGGCGTTGCAGATATCAAGGGTCGCTAAGAGGCAGCGCTGCGAAGAGAGTGAGTAGTCGCCTTGCGCAGGTGATCTGCAGCAGCTGGCGAAGAAGTCTGGAGCTTCACGAGACCGGTTGTGCCGTCCCATTTGCAGCACTCCCTTCTCTCCCCCTTCTCGGATACGGAACTGGAGGAGGCTCTTCAGGCACTTCCTTGGGGCAAATGCCCTGGTGAGGACGGTCTCTCAGTGGCTTTCTTCCAGAGGTACTGGGGTCTCTTGCATAGGGGTTTCAGATTGGCATTCCAGGAGATCATGGAGTCGGGAGACATGCCAGACAGCATGGCAGAGGGGTTGATTCACTTGATCCCCAAAGAGGGAGGAGACAGACTGGAGATTAGACAGTGGAAACCGATCACCTTGCTAGGCACGGCCTACAAGGTCCTAGCTAAGGCGATCAGCAGCAGGCGGCTTCAGCCTCACCTTCCGGACATCATCCACTCCACGCAGACAGGCTTCATCCAGGATAGGAGCATCCTGGATAACATCTTCTCTTTCTGGGAGGCTACGGCTTTGGCTAGATTTCGGCAGGAGGATCTGGCAGTGCTCCTTCTCGACTTCGAGAAGGCATATGATCGGGTGGATTGGGCCTTCTTGGAAGGCACTATGGAGAGGATGGGCTTCCCCCCTCAGTGGATCCGTGGGGTCTCTGCACTCTACACATCGGCTCATAGCCAGGTGCTGATACAGGGCGTGCGCGGAGAGAGGTTCCAGCTCTCGCGCTCGGTGCGGCAGGGGTGCCCCTTGGCGCCCTTTCTTTTTCTTTTTGTGGCAGAGGCCATGAGCACTTTTTTGACGGCACAGGATACAGGTTTGCGGGGCCTCCAGCTCCCCATCCGCACCTCAGAGGAGCTCCTAGACTCGGAGTTTGCGGATGACACTGCTGTCTATCTCCAGGGAGGGGAGGAGAACCTCCGCCGCTTCGCCTCAGCCATGGACAGGTTTTGCAGAGCTTCAGGCGCTTTGATCAACTGGCACAAGTCGTGTGGGTTGTGGGTCAGTTTTGTGCCCCCCCCCGACTTGGAGGCCAGTTGATGGTTTTCAGTGGCTGCCCCCCGGCACTACAGTGCGCTATTTGGGATGCTATGTGGGCATTGACATATCTCCGGAGCAGCAGATAGCCCCCCTTCTTCCGAGCATTCGGAAGAAGCTTCTGTATTGGAGTACCACTCATTTATCTCTGGCTGGCCGAGTGGTTGTGGCCAACCAGGTTCTGCTTGCTACCATGTGGTACATCACTTCTTGCTGGGCCTTCTCGCGGGCGTGCATTGGCCAGGTGTGCAGAGGCTCATCAGGAACTTTCTTTGGTCCGGTGGCGACGGGCGGCCCGCCAGGGCCAAGGTGGCATGGGCTATGATCACCCAGCCGAGGGAGAGAGGCGGCCTGGGCATAGTTGATCCTATTTGTCAGAGCCGAGCTTTGCTTGGCAAGTTGGTGGTTCGTGGCCTCCTACCAGGCGCTGAGCCGTGGAAGGAGTTTCTTGTTTCCAGGATTCTCAGCCGCACTCCTTCTCTTAGCGGCCCCTGGACCCCCCGCATCAGGTGGATCTTTACAGAGCAGCGATCCAGAGGAGTGGGCCTTGGCTTCGAGGAGCGTTTTGCAGCTAGCATTCTGAGGGCCTGGGAGCATCTGAGGCCGTCGCTCTTCCAGACCCCCCCGGGCACCGATGAGGAGCGCCTGAGGCAGCCATTGATCTGGAACCCCTTGATCCGACTTCCCAGTGGCCATATGGTTGGATCGCGATCTCACGTGTCGTGGGGCCCGTTGAGTTCCGGCCCAGCCCAGTCCCTAGACGACTGGGTATGTTTTCAGCAGCTGCCTCTAGAGGTTCAGGAGAGGAGACTCAGCGGGATAAGGGGTAGAGAGTTGATGAGGCAGGACATTGAGGCGGCCATCCCCCGAGAGTGGCGGACTCCAGTACAGGACCCTCCACCTCCACAGTGGATGGGCGTCTTTACTCGGCATGAGATCCTTCTAGCGGTCTGCGGCTCAGCAAAGAGAGTCGCCCCACTCACCTTCGAGGTGGGAGAGGGAGGCCAGCTTCAGAGGACCCGACTAGAGTTGGATGAGTTCCAGGGTTGTATCTTTCAGAGGGTGCGGGTGGTCGGCTTTCATCAGAGACAGTGGCATGTAGACCCCTCACCGGCCTCGATAGGGGAGGACTATTCCTGGAGATTATGGGCTTGGGACAACAGGCCTCTTATTCGCCTTCAGTGGGATCCAGGCGAGTGGCTTTGGCGAGATCCCTACTCGGCCCCTACCAGCCCAGGCACCCCCTTTTTTCAGTACACAGCGAGGCTGGGGCGGCGGATCCAGAGGCACAGGATAGCGGGCACCCCGGCGGCGGCCGAGCATTGGCGGCGGCAGGGGCTCTCCCATGCCTTCCTTAGGGACTTCTGGCAGCGCCTTTGGGCCAGCTTCCGGCCCCGGAAGGTGACGCTCTTTCTCTGGCTTACAGCGCATAGAGGACTGGTTGTGGGGGCTTGGCTAGCTTTTGGCAGACACCCAGCGTCCTGCCCTCGGTGCGGCCATGCACAGGAGTCGCAGCGGCACTGCTTATGGGATTGCCCACAGGCACAGCAGGTCTGGCAGCGCGCTCTCAGGATGGTTTTTGCAAGCTCGCCAGGTGAGATGATGGCGACGTGGGGTGCGGTGGCTTGGGCCACGGACAGCGGCCCGGCCCTTGGATACGAGGACGTCCCTGGCAGTGTGACCATCCAAGTCTCTGACAGGGCGATGGCGGTGGTTCCGACGCCAGACTTCTCTTCGGCAGTCTCCCAGGAGGGGGACGGGCACAGATGGGAGATGATCAGCAGCATGACGGCTTGGCACATACGGAGAGCCCGATGCAGGGAGGCCATAGACTGCCAGGCGACTCCACCGGCGGAGGTAATTGGCCATAATAGGATGCACTTTTTGGATGTAAACGTCAATCGATTTCTCTCTTTTTTTTTTCTTTTTTTTTTTTGGGGAAAAAACAATCCTTCTATTAGTTAATGAGAAAACGCCGTAAGGCTACAAAGCTCACCTCACAAGGAGGGATAATAAACACACTGAAAACCGGAGCTCCACCCCCGTGGCTGGCCGCTCTCTAGGGGGGGCTACCTAGTAGTACATGCGGGAGGTGAGAAGAGCCAAACTGGAGGCCTGTAGTGCCAAGTGACATCCTCGCCCCTCGCGGTGAGGAAAGGGCTAGGCTGCCAAGTGCGGAGGAATGCCTTGTGGCGACCTCTCATGTGATCCGAGTCGCCCTGAAGTTTCCCCCAGTGTCCTCTCAAGGTGTGAATGATGTCCACCCCACTCTTAACCAACCCATGTGCAAAGGTAGACACTGTTGACAGTCGGTCTGAACGGTGGGACATACGACAAAGGCCGCCGGATGATCCTCAACGGCTATGAAGGCACAGAACACATCCGGCAGAATGATCACCCTACTATGTAATCATATGAGTAGTTGTAACTGTAGTGTCTGGTAATGCAATCTTGTAACAGCCTAAAGGCATCTTGTAATTGGAGACTGAAGGGGATAAAAGGGGGAAAAGAAAGAGACAGCGGGAGGCATCTTCTTGTAACTTTTGATATCTGAATTAAGAGAGAAGAACATTGTCTCCTTCTGTGTTTCATTCACGCTTATGTTGTCTGAGAGAGAGAGAGTGTGTATTGTCCACAGCATCTTTAGTATAAACTGTAGTGTGAGGCACAGAGCGAACCTATGCGCACAAGGCATTGATGGATTCTCAGCCGGACTGATTCCATCTTGCCAGTCAGATTGACCCCCGAACTTTGGCGATCCTGCTGGGGAAAAGGGAGTGCCCGGAGAAACGCAAGAGGTTTTCTGTTCATCCCTCAGTGTGGCATTCTGGCGCAAGCTTTGGGCGGCCAAGAAGCAGCACTTGCACAAATCCTTGCGAGGCAACTCCTAATCAACAACCTGTAGCAACAACTACCCAGGCAGCTTGCTCCTCTCGAGCTAGGCAACGTGAAACCTCTGCGTCCAATGGCCAATCAAGGAGGCAACCACAAGTATCCACTATACAAGGGCAAAAAGTTTGAGGACCCTTACACACACGTCACAAAGTTTGAAGCAGTGTGGAGGGTGAACCATCCTCGGGGGAATGTGGCTGATGAAAGGAAGAGGGATCATTTCCAAACCACATTCGGGGACATTCCTACAGAATGGCTGTCCGAGTATGTACACGACCATTTCACCACATTCCAAGAACTGAAAAGGAAGCATTCCTCATAAGGTTCCAAACAGTCAAAACACCTTCTGAGCTGCAAGAGAAGCTTAGGAACCTGAGGCAGAAGTCCCTGTGCCAGTGGATGATTATGTCGCAAAGTTCCGCACATTATGTGCGAGACTGACCCAGGAAGATAAGCCATATGAGGCCGTCCTAGCGGATTGGTTTTTGCATGGCCTACACAAGAGAATCAAACCAACCGTGGCTGCAACAACAGACATTGCATTACAAGGGTTTGATGGACTAGTCGAGGCGGCCAAAAGGGCAGAAAGGAACATGGGCTTGGAAAAGAAGTCCAAGAAGAAAAAGAACAAAAACAACAATTCATTAGACAGCGATTCAAGCAGTGAGTCAGACACAGAGGAATCAGATAATGAGTCACGGGCTGAGGAGGAAGCAAAGCGCAGCAAGAAAAGTAAGCAAAAAGGTAAAAGGGACGAGGTGGATGTCGTGGCCAAGAGGGTTGCTGAAAAGTTGGCTGCAGGCTCGAACAAACACTCCAGCGTGACAGACTACAAACCGGGTATATTCTGCCCAATCTGCAAAAATGACAGGGATCTGAAAGAAGAATGCAAGCATGTGCCATCTATCAAACTTTCATGCATCTGATAGAGAATTGCAGATATAATGGAAGAAATCGTGTAGCAGCAACAGAAAAAATGCAATTGATGGAGGAGATCCCTCAGAGATCCTACTATGGGCGAGGGTTCGACAGAGGAAGGGGTGGTGAACAACAACAGAATGCATTCCAGTGCTACTACTGCTGGAAGTCGAGACACAGGAAAACCAATTATCCGATGTATTTAAAACATCAGCAGGAGCTTCACGGAAGCTCTGCAGATTCAGCAGAAGCAACAGCACCTGCCGTGAATATGGTAGAAATCAAACAGCTGAATGATGGATTGGCTCCGATGGTGACTGTTGTCACCAGAAGCCAAAAAGGAAAGGAAAAGGCAGATGCAGTAGAGCATCTGACACCTGAAGTGGTGGAACAAAAGAAAAAACCCATGGATTGGGAGGAACAAAGGAAGGTCAGCGATCAAGTAGTCAGAGAAGTGCAAAATGCACAGGTCAAGGGCAGGAAAGAACCACACAACCCGGTCAAGATCAAATAAAGACCAAGGGTACCCCAGATGAAGCATTCATATAGAAGAATTTGATGTGAGAAGATGATCCTCACGGGACACAAATCAGGAAAGCATCCCCAAAAGGGATTGAAACAGCACCTCAACACTCAGAAGAGGCGGACCCCCCAGAAAAAGCTGAAGGAAGAGAGAGGAGAGAAAAGAAAAGCGCCCAACGAGGCAGCAAACTAGACAATGAGGAGCAGTATGACCTGTGGGAGGACCTCAAAACCATGAAACTGGATATAACCCTTGATCAACTATTGTCATTAGTGCCTAACTACAAGAAGCAGCTCATCAAGAAGCTACTAAGTCCTAAGGGGCGAACGGAAGAGTCTGACCACTCACAGAGCGAAGCTGAATCAGCAAAAGAAGCAGAATGTCAGGTAGTGGAGACAAAGGATGTTCCAGAAGTAGATAATGTGGTGCCCCAAATAACAGTACATCTGAGGGGAAAAGAAATCACAGGAGCCATTGTAGATGGTGGGTCAGGAGTAAACATACTTCCGGAACCAACAGCCAGGGAATTAGGGATCACTGAGTTCCACCCAACTCCTTTCTTGGTACGCATGGCCAATCAGAACACAGTAAGGCCGCTCGGACTTGTCCGAGGAGAACAGATCACTGTAGCCGGATGCAACTTCCCCATTGTGTTTTTGGTTCTCCGAATGGAGGGCAATATCCCATGTTGTTGGGTAGACCATGGATAAGACATGGGAAAATCAAACATGACTGGCTGAGAGAAAGCATCACCATTTCAGGAGGGGCAAGAAGAAGATCAGAGTCAGCACACTAGCTAAGGTGGACATAGATCCAGCAGTCAAACCATTGCATGCAGAAGGATTGAACCTGTTGGATGGAATAGAAGAGGATGAGGAGGAAAGAATTAGTAGAGAAAATCCAGAGCTAATTTCATTATTTCAATTGGATGTGGAGGGAATAATGGCAAAATCTGCAGTAGACACGTTTAATGTGCAGACAGCAGATGAGGCGGTGGATACCGAGGAGGAAACAACCCAAACACAACACAGGGCTAGTGAGCAAACACGTGAGGAAGATGAACAGTCAGAATAAGGGATTAAGGAATGGATGGAAGCCTTAAGATGCAAGGACAGCGAATAACAAAAATGCATCACAGTACAGGAGGATGAACTGACAGAGCTCAACCTGGGCAATGCAGAGCAACCCAAAATTGTCAAGGTCAGCGCTAAGCTGGAGGGACAGATGAAGACCGAGCTCTAGGAGTTCTTATGCAGATACAAGGATGTCTTTGCATGGAGCTACACAGACATGCCAGGCATAGACCCAAGCTTCTATCAGCATAAGATAAACCTAAGGGAGGATGCCGTTCCAATCAGACAACAAAGATACAGAATTAACCCCAATTATGCCAAACAAGTAAAGGAAGAAATAGATAAGCTATTGGCAGTGGGATTCATATATCCAATTGAGAAGGCTCACTGGCTGAGTCCGATTGTAATTGTGCCCAAGAAAAATGGGAAGCTCAAAGTCTGTGTAGATTACAGAAAAATGAACGCTGCAACTATACCGGATCCTTGGGTATAACCAGATCAGTCAGCATGATCTAGAAGCTGCAGCCACCTCAGAATCTGAAAGAGCTCAATAGATTCTTGGGTCAGATCAAATGGCACAACAGATTCCTTTGCTACCTGGCAGACATTGCACACCCACTCTATGGTCTCACCAAAAAGGGGGCAGAATATAGATGGACTAAAGGACACCAAAAGGCATTCCAGGACCTAAGAAGAATGCTTGCAAGCGCTCCAGTGATCCAGCCACCGGAGTGGGATAAGGCCTTCCAAGTGTTTGTGGATGCATCCGACACTACAATAGGAAGTGTGTTGATGCAGCAGACGGAGGAAGGATGGTACAGACCCATCTACTATGCTAGCAGGAGGCTATCTCGAGCCGAAAAAAATTACAGCACGATAGAAAGAGAATCCCTAGAACTAAGGTTCTATCTGGACATGCTATGCCTCTTGGCCAAGAACACAAATATCAGCCGAACCAACTACAAACTACTGAGGGCTGCAGAGGATGGCATCAAGGTAAACTGGACAGGTGTGACTGCCCGAAATCTGCAGCAACAAACACAGAAGCTAATATTGTCAGGAGGACACTCCAAAATGGTTGGCCACCTCAAAGCATTGGCATAGTTGGGGATGCTGCAAGAACAAAGCTCGGTCGAGCAACAACAGTCCAAAGAGGAGGCTGCTCAAAAATCACGGGAGGAAGGACGAAGGGCTGCAGAAGACGCAGCAGAGAAACAAGCCAAAGAAGCAGCGGCTCGCAAGGCCAGGGAGGAGGAAGCCGCCAAGAAGGCAACAGAAGCAGAAGAAAGGACAAGACAGCTGGAGGAAGAGAGGAAGAAGCAAGTAGAGGCAACATCCCAAGAGGAAGCTAGACCAGTGCAGCAGCCAACAAAAGCTGGCCCGAAATCCTCAAAGAGGCAAGTAGACTGGTTTGCCTATGCCACGACCTTGCAAACCAAAAAGGCAAAAGGGGCAGCTGCGACAGCTACCCAGCAGGAGAAGCAGCAACTCTCCAAAATCGGTAAACTCTTGGCAGTCCAAGGGGCCTCCCCGATCAAACCAACCACCGTGTCGAAGGACCAGTGCCCTCAGATGTCAGCTCACGACATCCAAATGTCAGAAACCGTCACAGTAACAGAGGGACCCACCAATCAGGCAAGTTTTGCTGCCTTAGGGGATCACCTCAACACGCTGCTGCACAAAGAAGGCCCAAAGGCGCAAAAGGTGTTGTCCTCACTAGCAGTCATCACAGATTGTATGCTCGACAATCCGAAGAATGAAGAGGCAGTAGCCCAAGCAGCTGAAGCTGAAAACCACATTCAAGCCTTAACGGCTAAGCTCAGGGAGAACGAAAAGACTGCTGCTGAGCAACAGCTCCAGCTGCAGCAAACAATAAAACAGCTTTAAGCTGAAGTAACTAAGCAGACCAGCAAGGCCCTAGAGCTGGAGGCCGTCGTGGATGAACTACAAGCCAGAAACGTAGAGTTCACAAACAGACTTACTGAAGCAGAAAAAACAGCAGAAGCTGCAAAAGAAAAGGCCACAAAAATCACCGACCATGCTATACAAATGATCATAAATGTGGAGACTGCAGCAGAAACCACACGCAAGGAACTACTGATAGCCAGAGGGAAGTTGCAGATCCAGCAGGCAGAGGCAGCATATGAAGACTTAGCAGTGGTGGAATTGCCACTAGAAGTAATGCACCAGTGGGAACAGGACACGGCAGACATGCAGAGGTCATATTGGCAAAGCAACCTTGAGCTGCTGCAAAATTTCATGGTACTGCCACCCCCCACTTGCCACCTTCCTCTGCCTCCTATTCCTCCCAACGACAAGGATGGTGCCGGTGGATCAGGAGGACAAGGCTCCACCCCAGTTGGATCTAGCCAACAACAGCTGCAGCAGGGCCAAACCAACAGTGCACCCACAACCACCTCAAATGACACGCAACACCTGCAGCACCTGCAGGAATTGCAAAAGCAAATAGCTCACTTGAGGCAACAGCTCAGTGATCAGCAAGCTCTACAAGGACAACTGGCGGACATGGAACTGCAGCTAAAGAACAAGAAAATGAAAGAAACACTGAAAACCATTGCGTCAGAGCCGGGTAGTAGCTCAGATACGCAGTAACAACTGGCAAAGCAACAACTGGATATCCAACAACTCAAGCAACAGCTCCAGACTAAACAGATCAAAACAAAACAGGCACTAGCCAGCAGGAAAGAAGCCGTTACAACAAGCTGAACCAGAGAAGCAGCTCGTCTTAAGATCAGTCCTACCCATGGACTCAATGACCCCCAATCAGCTGAAAGAGCAAATCCTCATTTTGGAGCAACAACTAACAATACAGAAAAACGAGACTGCAGCCCATCAAACTGTAGCAGAAGAACTCCAGAAGGAGTATGAAGCCACGGGAAAGGTGCTACAGGCCACTTATGCCAAGCTGGATACTTTGAAGGCCAGATATATTCAGCTGAGAGATCGACAGGGAGAAGAACCCACGACAAGAACACGGGCACAAAAGAAGAAGACCATTGGCCAGCAGGAGGCCCCCACAGAAACAATCTCAGGAGGAAAGCTGCAACAGCTTCGTTCGCTTAAAGAAGAGAATGCAGATCTGAAGGACTGTTGTAGTAGGCACAGAAAGACGCCACGGAGCTTAAAACGCAATTGGACAATCAGCTTGTACCGCAGGAAGGCCCTGTCCAAATCTCTTAGACACTACGAAAGCAGCTGATCGAGCTACATCAGAAGATACAGGACAAAGACAATCAGCTACAAAAGGCAAACCAGTTAGTGGCCGACCGCCAGCAATTGCAGACAAAGCTCATGCAGGAACAGAGCAAAAGCCAGTCCATCTACAGAGAACTCTTGGAGCTGAAGAATCAAATGAAACAGAGAACACCCCCAGTCCCCTCCAATCAACAGGTGGCTACATTACAACAGCAACTGAGAAATGTGGAAGCCAACCACCTTGCTGAGAAGAGAAAATTGGAAGAAAGGTTGCACGTCAGGCAGCACAACTTAGAATATGCTACAATCACTTCGCAGAAGGTCCGGGATGACTATGAACAGCATGATGTAATCATGCCTATCAATCAGGAGAAAATAAAAGATTTCCTTCATGATTACCTCCCTGCTGACAGTGCATCTGCTAGGATATCCCCTCAGCCTTCTGAAACTACTTCACAATGACGGTTAGCAGCTGCTGCAGAGCCACGCAAGGAAGATGACCAATCTTTGCAGCAGCTAACTCAATCAGACAGCATTCAGCCACTGTCAGCCGCCATATTTTTGCAAAGCATGAACTATCAGCATACTCATGCACTCCGGGTTTTTGATCATGTTCAACATAATGAACATCAAGGGGGACTGGGCTGTGATCCGGGATTGGCAGAGAGGTACCACAAAGAGCAGGCAAGGAAGACTAGAAGAGCTCCCTGGAAGCCCCCCACAGATCCTAAACCCCCACCCCCATTATACCAAAGCTTTAGAGCTGCACAAGCTACTGTCGCAGAGCCACCGGGCGTGCCAGGTGTTGACAGTCCGTCTGAACGGTGGGACATACGACAAAGGCCGCCGGATGATCCTCAACGGCTATGAAGGCACAGAACACATCCGGCAGAATGATCACCCTACTATGTAATCATATGAGTGGTTGTAACTGTACTGTCTGGTAATGCAATCTTGTAACAGCCTAAAGGCATCTTGTAATTGGAGACTGAAGGGGATAAACGGGGGGAAAGAAAGAGACAACGGGAGGCATTTTCTTAACTCCTCTTGGCCTCTTTTGCCTCTCCTATTGGGACTTCCATGATCCAAAATAAGTGGTTTTCCACTATCCTATGATTCCTTGCATGAGGGCAAGTCTTTGACATGAACAACAACATACTGGCATGTTGTACACATAGTGATAGTGATTTTTTTTTCTTTTCTCTTAGTTATTTTTTCCATGGCTCATTATATCCATGGTATCATTATAACAGTTATGATCTTAGACCCTTGAGGTCTTTTCATAGACGTTAATATTACTTTATTTCTTTCTTTCTTCTCTCTCCCATGCTATGAAGTTGTGTAGGCCACTCCCTGCTTGAGCTAGTGATTGCAATTCCTCCCTCCTTGCAACCTACTTGCAATGCGCATTTGTGGTGACTATCCTTCTGCTCCGCAAAGGTCATTGTGTGGCTGCCATGCTCGCGTACGCGCTGCCACCCTTCTTTATTGTCCATAATATACTAGGCATCCTTGCCCCATCAACCCTTCAATTCATCACATAGGGCATTCATCCCTCACATTATTTCCTTGATTTTTTCAAGTGTGGGTTCAACAATGACAAGAACACCACATGAAATGGATTGCAGGGAAAATTAATAGAAACCTTAGGGAAACTGGATATCATCTTCACTTTTTGGGAGGCATCCACCACCACTCGTCTTCAACAGCGAGGCTTGGCTACAAAAAATCCTACGACAGGGTGGATTGGGGCTTTGTTGAGGGGATATGTGCAACATGGGTTTCCCACCGCCTCGATTCGAGGTGTCTCCGCTCCTACTCGGCCTCTCACAGCCAGGTCCTGATCTAGGGCGCTCGGGGTGACAAATTCCTGCTTTCTCGTTCAGTATGCACCAGGGTCGTCCCCTTTGCACCCTTCCTCTTCCTTTTTATGGTGGAGTCGATGCCTTCCCCCAGAAGACTGGACTACAGGGCCTCAAGCTATCTATCAGGTCTGAGGAGCAGCTACTCGATAGTTTGCAAATGACATAGCACCCTACCTCTTTGGAGAGCTAGAGAGCCTCCAGAGGTTTGCAAATGCAGTCAAGATCTTTTGCCAGGCCTCCAGTGCACAAACCAACAGGCATAAGTCATGTGGATTTTGGGTTAGCTTATCCTCAACCCCAGCTTGGCGCCCAGTTGAGGCTTTCCAATGGATTCATAGGGGTACCCCAATGCGTTACCTTGGCTGTCAAGTCAAGATCAATATTACCTCATAGTCCCCCTCCTCTTGAGCATTCGGATTGGAGCACGACTAGGCTCTCTCTTGTCTGCAGAGTTGTGGCAACAAACCAGGTCCTTGTCGCTACCATGTGGTACATCACCTCTTGCTGGGCCTTTTCGACAGCGTGTATTTGGACAGGTACAACCGTTGATCCGCAACTTCCTCTGGGTAGGGAGCAATGGCGGGCTGGCAAGGATCAAGGTGGCTTGGAGATTCATCATTCAACCTCGCCTCAAAGGCGGCCTAGACATTATTGATCCTTCTATGCAGAGTAGAGCCCTTCTGGGTAAGGTGATCATCATATGTCTCTTCCGAGGTGATGAGCCCTAGAAGGACTTGGTTATGGCCCGTATCTCTGCCCATACTCCACCTCTTGGTGGTCCTTGGCCCTCAAGCTTGAGATGGATCTTTACAGCGATGAGGACCCACAGTCTAAGTACAACCTTAGAGAAACAGGAGTTGATAAAGACAGTTGTTGAACTGTGTGGATGGGGATGACGGTGTTGACAGGGAGAGGCTTGGAAGCAGGCTTCACCATTGGGTTGGAAAAGCTCTCTTCCGGCTAGAGACGTTTCCCATTTTTGCTGCAAGGGCCTTTTCGTCAGCACTATGGCTGAAGAGTTGATACCCCATGCCAGCACAGCAAGGTATCTACCTTGTTCTTCATCTTGGTGGACTCAAGTTCCTTCAAGTCTGTTAAAAAATTAGTCAAGAGGATTGACATCCATGGTACCTGCCTGCCACTCTTAGCCGCTAGGATATATCCCATCATGCACTGAGAAACGTATGTGGAAGCATGCTTCAAGTTAAGTAGTTCATTAACAAATGTAATTTGGAGGCGATGCTGAAGATGCTTTAAGGATGTCGGCAGCCCCACCCCTGACTGGCTGCTACCGTTTCCAGAGTCAAAAAGATGTCTTCTCCTGCAGGTCCTCCACGAAACCTCCAGTGTACTTTAAAGTCAGCTAGGAGACAAGCAAACTATAGAACCGCAAAATATGGCAAGGCAGCGATGAAAAACTGAACACTAATCAAAGCAAAGAATAATAAGGTGCAAGAAGGCATATAGAAGATTAAGCAACGATAACTTTGAATAATCGTGCATCAAGTAAACTAAGGAATATGACCACCAAACAAAAAAAGGTAACTGAAGAAAGCTATAGCAGCATGAATGCAAGTGTCCACATGGCACCAATCATAGGTGATATCATCATTAGTTGAACCATTGGTTCACCAGTTGTAACCATTTGGCCTTGACACCCTGGCTTCCAACGCCAATTGAGACTGGCAATGGTGTGCCACCAGTGTGATTGGGAACACCTACACACCAAGGTACCCTAGTGTGACTAGAACCTTGGGATGGATACAAGTTCTGACAACAGGGATTTCCAAGTTCATACGCATGTGCATTGCTCATGTTTGCATGTGTTGTCTAGATGATTTACTAGAAGTATGCCTTATTTACGTGTGTTGGTTGTGTTGTTGGGGTTCAGTCTTGTAGCATCAGGGACGCCTGGAACTACTAGCTACAAGACCGTGTGTGTGCCATTGTATCTGTCACGATTGTGACTAACTCACTCAATCTCTCCCTAATTACTCCTTAATCCCTCATTAACTGTAAAGACACCTGTGAAGGGTCACACCCTTGCACATGGGTCACTATCAAAGGACATGTCTATTCATTAAAGACACACCCCTAAGTCCAAAGGACATAACCATTGATTCAAGAGCCACACCCCTTCACAGGGATGTGCCTCTTCAATTGTACCTTTTCGGTCTCTATTTAAGAAAGGCCCCCGTCTCAATGCAATCACTCAGTCTTTTCATGCAATATTTGTCTTATGTTCATTAATTAAGTCTTAATCATGTTAATAAAGCTATAAAAGCTTTACAATGGTATCAAAGCAAACTTTTTCCGCCTTGTGACATGCCCAAACCCTAACCCTAACCCTAAAATCAGTCCTAACCCTAACCCTAAACCTAAAATCAGTCCACCCAAACCCTAAAATTGGGTGTAGCAAGTGTTGAATGGAAGAGCAGGAGAGAATGTCCCATCAAATTCAGCCCCAAACTCCCAATTTTTGCTGATTAATTTTGGGCCAACCATATGCAGGAAACTCTTGAATAAAGGCAAGACAAGAAGCAACCCTTCAATCCGGAGGCTTACCTCTTCAGCCGGCACCCTTTCATGGATAGGCACCCCTCCCATGAGTAGTCGCATCCCTGCGTGAATATTCCTCCAGTCGACTGCTCGTTGTTGAGAAGCGCACGATTGATTTGCTGATTTTTTTTAATTAAAAAAAAGTAAACACATACCATAACCTCACCCAAAGGTTATGACTCTAAGGCTTTAATTGCCACATATACAAAAAAACATAAAAAACACAAAAATAAAACCCCTTTACGGACTCCCTCACGAATCGGCGCCAACTGCTTGGGCAGTTTTCAACCTGTGCGCGCCGCCACCCTGCACACAATTTCAATGCGCCAGCCTACAGCCGCCTCTCTTCTCCACGAATTCAGTACTCCTCAGCCCCCTTCATCGTTGGCTTCTTACTGTCTACTCCCGTTGCTTGGACCAACTTCTCACCTCCGAGAGTTTGATGTGTGGGTGATCCGTGTTCATACTTCTGCACAGGATCTGGATCATTACTGTTTTATACTCAAGCGTCGTCCTTATCAAGGCGCTATCCTTTCCGAGTGCACCATCATTTTTCATGAATATTGCACCTATTCTAAGAACGTTTATCCATCTTCGTTCGCATTGCGCCCTTCTACACCAAATTATACACCTTTGACACCAGCAGCTGTCCCTAGCCCTGTACCTTCTTCTCCAGTGTAGCAGACTCTCGTGCGAGCCTAGTCCCAAAGGATCGCCTTACTATACTGGATGGTCCATAGCCGCTTCACCAGTACGTAGCCTCTCCTCACGGGATTTACAGATGCCGCACCCTCCAGCCGATGGTTCTTACTAGAGCCCAACGGCGTCATCAGCAGCAAAAACCCCCAGAGCCTCGTCAACCTTCAGCCTCTATATCAACATCTTCTCTCATGGCTAAACCTGTTGACACGCTGGCTCCTCCAGAATGGAGGCAAGCTTTGCAGCAACTTCAGCAGCAGTTCCAACAGCGACTCGAGGAGTCCATGGCATCCTTGGCTTCACAGATCTAGCAGCTCCACACGGATCGCCACTCCCACATGAGTTCCGTACCAGCAGTAGATGTTTCAGCAACAGTAACAGCAGACGAAGACATCATTCCTTCCGAGGTAGAAGGCGACGACCTTAAAACTCTTTATCGTCTTTTACAAGCCACTAAAACAAAGAATTGGAAATTAAACCCCCTGAAGCTTATGGTGGTCAGCGCAATAAGCGCATCTTAGACCAATGGCTCTGCGGTTATACTTTGAAACTATGACCCTTTCTAATTCCAAAAAGGTGATATTTGCGGTATCCCTCCTCAGAGACACTGGTTTATTGTGATGGCAATGCCGACAGCACGTCGGAAAATCGGTTACAACGTGTGAAAAATTTGAGCAGGTCCTCCGTAAGCAGTTCATACCTGCCAATGCAGATTTCCAAGCCCGTACTCGCTTATGCCATTTGGACCAAACTGGTTCCTTGGCCTCTTATATCTCCCAGTTCACCAACTTGATACTGGAGATTGACTCCTTGTCCCCGGCAAATGAACTTCATGCCTTCGTTGAAGATCTTAACCCCACACTGCATGCCGATGTTCAGAAATATAATCCTGTCGATCTTGCCGATGCCATACGTTACGACGAGCGCGTTGCAGACATTAATTCTCGAAATTCGGCCTCTTCCGGTCGAGCTAATGCCTTTCAAAAAGCCAATGGGTCTCGTATGAACCGAGATAGTCAAAGAGAATCTTCTAGCACTTCTAACTCCCAACCTAATCCCCAATGGAATAATTTTCAACACCCTTGCCGATTAGAAGGATCGTCCTCTTTTCAATCCCGACATCCTCAATCCTTCCAACCACGCAGTTTGGATCGTGGACGTGACCAATCTCGCAATCCTCATCCTTCCACTGTTCCTTCTAGACGAGATCAACAAAAGACAGGATTGTGCACGATTTGCAATGGACCTTATCGTTGGTTTGAGGGCCCCAAAAGACCAACCCATCAACAGAATTCTAATGCTGAACCCTCCACTTCCGAGAAGAAACCCCCAGTTGCTGACAAAGGAAAGCGTGCGGTTAATCACCATGCTATTGCACATGCTTCGGTAATCACCGCTACTGCCACAGCTCAAGCCGTTGCCCCAGTGGTTTACTCAGGTTTTGGTTCTTCAAGGTTCTATTTCCAGTCACCCTATTCATGTGCTCATTGATAGCGGGTGTTCTCATAACTTTGTAGAAACCACCTTGACCCAGAGATTGAAGATTCGGACTTCTCAAAGTACTGTTATTTATGAAGTAGAGCTTGCCGATGGTTCCACATCCTTGTGTAACACCGTTACCAAACACCTCTCCTTTCGAATTCAGCACTATCGTGACAATTGGATTTCCAAGTCATGACTTCGGCACATTATGATACGATTCTTGGTCAAGAATGATTGTATCAATATGATCCCCTGATCAATTTCTGGAACCATTCCATACAATTTGCTCAAAATGATACGCTTGTAACACTCGAAGGCATCAAAGACCAACCTTCTACACCAACCCTTTCAGCTCTTCCAACGAAACGGCGGGTCTGCAAGAGTGGTTGTTCCTCAGCACTTTTAATGGTCTATTCAGCCAAAGATCCTCCCGAGGACATGGATACGAAGGTGCTGTACCTCAAGCAACCTTTCTTTGCTCCATACTTGGATCTTTTTCCTTAGGAGCTTCCTGTGGTTCTCCCCTCTCGGCGACCAGTCGACCATGCTATTGATCTCCTTCCTGGCAGTGCTCCACCTACTCATGCGCCATATCAAGTTTCTTTTACAGAATCTCAGGAGATACACTATACGAAGTCTCCTTCTTGAAATTCAATGTGACGACGATGCTTATTGATATGGCTCTTGTATGCTGACCATCTTATCCTTAATCTGTAATAGAATATCTTGCATTTCTTGAATGAGCTGGTCTGCTAAAGCCACTTTATGTTGAAGAACAAAGTTGGCAGGAACAAGAGGAGTATGGCCATAAGCTGCTTGAAAAGGTGTCATTCCAATAGCTGAATGATAAGAATTATTATAAGCAAATTTCTCCAAAGGTAAATATTCTTTCCATGAAGCTAATCGAGACTGAACATAATGACGCAACATTTCTTCCAAAATCTGATTAACTCGTTCCGTTTGTCCATCTGTCTGTGGATGATAGGCAGAGCTAAAGAGTAAATTTGTATCAAGAGACTTGAATATCGGAGTCCAAAAATGTCTTGTAAACTTTGGATCTCGATCAAAAACTATAGATTTCGGCAACCCATGAAGTTTGAAGATATATTGTATGAACAATATTGCAATATCCGAAGCCTAGGTTGCTTTCTTGCACGGAATGAAATATGCCATCTTAGAAAATCTGTCAACTATGTATTGCCTTTAGAAGAACGTGGCAATGAAGTGATAAAATCCAAACTAATACTTTCCCAGCGTTCATTGGGAACTGGAAGTGGTTGAAGAAGATTAGCTAGAACTTGTCTGCTAGCTTTCATACGTTGGCACGAAAGACATGCTGTGACAAACTTAATAACATCTTGCTTCATTTGAGGCCAATAGTATGTAGCCGTCAAAAGACGATATGTCTTGTTGATGCCTGGGTGTGCATATGCTCCATAAATCTTCAATTTGGAAGGAGTTGCATTCTGAGAATTGAGAATTCGAAATGCATTTCCAAAATCACGATCCTTGAAACTTTGAGGTATATCCATTTCAACTGTAGAAATAGCCAAGACCGAAGGTGGCAGCATACGACTGAGGGCATCCACAACCACATTAGTAAGACCAGGAACATCCTCAATTGTCATATGAAAATTGGCTAAGAATTCGACCCAACGCGCTTGCCTAGCATTCATAACTGGCTGCGTGAAGATGTATTTCAAAGAATATTGATCTGTTTTCATCACTGAATCCGCACCAAGGAGATAATGTTTCCATGCACGATAGGCATGAACAATAGCCAAAAATTCCTTGTCATATACTGGGTATCTTACTTGAATCACAGAGTGCTTATGACTGTCAAATGCAATAGCACGTCCTTGTTGTATCAAGACGGTACCAATGGCAATATCAAAAGCATCCTTATAAACAACAAAGGGGAGAGTAGGGTCAAGAATAGCCATTACAGGATTTGTTGTCAAAGTTGTCTTTAAACTTTCAAAAGCTTGTGTTGCGGCTTCAGTCCACTGGAATGCAGGAGTGGACTTTAAAAGTTCTATGAGAGGAGCAACTATTTCTGAAAATCGATGAACCTTTGTGTGATAGAAGTTGGCGAGTCCCAAGAAAGAACGAACATCATGGATGTTTGTGGGAGTTGGCCAATTGATAATAACCTGTATTTTCTTCGGATCCACAGAAATACCGTCTGCTGAAACAACATGTCCAAGGTACTCCAAGGATATTTTGAAGAATTTACTTTTGCCTGGATTAATGTAAAGAGCATTGTCACGAAGCACCTAGAAGACGATCTTAAGATGTGGCTTGTGTTCTTTCATATTACGACTGAACACCAGGATGGAAAAGGACGAAAAAGATCATTCATCAGGCTCATAAATGTTACAGGGGCATTGGTTAACCCGAATGGCATGACCAAGTAGTCGTAATGACCATATTTTGTGCGAAAAGCTGTCTTATATTCATCACCTTGGCGAATGCGAATTTGATGATATCCGACTTAAGATCAATTTTGGAGAAGACCTTTGCATGGAGCAATTGATCAAACAATTCATCAATGCGCGGAAGAGGATACTTATTCTTGATAGTCAACTTATTAAGGGCACGATAGTCGATGCAAAGGCGCATAGACTTATGCTTCTTTTTCACCAAAAGTACTGGAGCTCTTAAAGAGCTTTTGCCTGGTCGAATATGTCCTTTCTCCAAAAGTTCAGTAAGTTGTCAGTGTATCTCCTGAGATTCCGTAAAAGAAACTTGATATGGCGCATGAGTAGGTGGAGCACTGCCAAGAAGAAGATCAATAGCATGGTCGACTGGTCGCCGAGAGGGGAGAACCACAGGAAGCTCCTAAGGAAAAAGATCCAAGTATGGAGCAAAGAAAGGTTGCTTGAGGTACATCACCTTCGTATCCATGTCCTCGGGAGGATCTTTGGCTGAATAGACCATTAAGGTCCAAGTATGGAGCAAAGAAAGGTTGCTTGAGGTACATCACCTTCGTATCCATGTCCTCGGGAGGATCTTTGTCTATTATATATTGCCCCTCATCGATACAAGACAGTGAAATCAGTCTTTCCAAAGCTTCGTCCAAGATATTATGGACCCTCTCGTATTATTAAGAAGAACTCATCTCTCAGTTATAAGTTGAAATTACCACCTTCTTGGGGTAGAATTCATCCAACTTTCCATATTTCTTGGCTCAAGAAGTTTGTGGACGGTGATTTTCCAGTTTTAGATGTTTTGGATTATGTTCCAGAAATCGAAGATGAATACATACTCTTAATTCCAAAGACAATTCTTGATGTCAGACAGAAAGAAACACGACATAAGCTCACTACAAAATTTTTGGTTAAATGGAGAGATCTTGATGATTCCGACTCTACTTGGCAAAGTGATGAAGACTTACAGGAATATCCAAAACTTCTTCGGGAATTCTTTCAAAGACAACCATCTCTTCTTAGTCGGAGACTTATTTTAAGTGGGAGGGAATGTCACAATTGTGACTAACTCTCTTGATCTCTCCCTAATTACTCCTTAATTCCTCATTAACTGTAAAGACACCTGTGAAGGATCACACCATTGCACATAGGTCACTATCAAAGGACATATCTATTCATTAAAGACACACCCCTAAGTCCAAAGGACATAACCATTGATTCAAGAGCCACACCCCTTCACAGGGATGTGCCTCTTCAATTGTACCCTTTATGCCTCTATTAAGAAAGGCCCCCGTCTCAATGCAATCACTCAGTCTTTTCATGCAATATTTGTCTTATGTTCATTAATCACGTCTGACAAGTGGTTTTCTTTTTGTAGGGTTCCGAAGTAGGGCCAAAATTCAGCTTGAGGCCTTGCTTTAGGACTCGAAATGTGTTCACACACACTTAATAATATGTGTGAGCACCATAAGATCGGCACCAAGCATTTGGGTCATCTTGACCACCCTCTATACTCATTTCTAGCATGCACCCCTCACTTGAACCAAATAGTGTGCTCAACCTCGCTTATGAGATGTGTAGGCTGCCCACACTTGGCAAGCAGCCCATGCCATGTACCAAAGAGTTGGTAGCATGGAGATTCACGCTTCTATCCCCCACCCCGCAAAGTTGGTTGACTACCTTGGTTGCACCTCTTGCAAGCTCTCCATCAGCTGTACGACCAGCCCCACCTGCTGTACGTCCATTTTTCAGCCATCCGACCAGCTCCCTGCAGGCGCCTAGTGCTCATACCCTGCTGCTGTCCAATTGTTCCCTACACCTGCCGGAAGAGCTTAAATCTGCTAGTCAACCTGTTTTTTAGCCATATCTATTGCCCAGAAGCATGTGCCCGGTGGTCTTCTCACGTAGACTATTGCCCAAGAGATGCATGGTGACTAGTAACATAAACAATTGCTGAAATTTCATCATTTAAATGAAATGTATTGCTGCTTGAAGACCAGATTATCCAACACCTAGCTTGGCTAAGGTAGACTCAACGTTACACACTAGGGCTAGCTTGACCAGGCATAGAGGTTGTGTGTCAAGCTGTCCCTAGAGTTAGATTTACGGGTACCTGGTGTGAAGTTGGGCACCCCTTGTCTTGGACTTGGGCAGTGGTCTCCCCTTGCTTAGTGGTTTGGGTGGAGGGCTCTTTCCCCTTGCTTAGTGGCTTGGGGCTCCAAGCATCTATTTTATTGGTGTTCATATTGTTCTTGGAAATCTGATGCTTGGCACCCTCATTCTTCTTTCTCCAATCTCTCTACTAGAAAAATGTTGGTAGACAATGTGTTCACCAAATATCCCTGGACATTTGTGTGTGAAGGGTCATGTGGTCTAAGGTCAAAATCAATTGTAGCATTGGCATTTATCTCATTTACTAGCCACGAGTTGTCTCATGGAGCTAGAGCATTGAATGAATGGAATATGTTGACTTTTGGGCCTAGAATCAAGGGAGAGAATGTAAGAGTTGATTAAGGAGATGCTTGACATCATCCATGAATTATTTTGATGCATGTACTCGGCCTATTTAAGAGGCATACGTCTCATGAAGAAATACACTCGATCTCTCTTCCATTATGTTGTCATTATGCTAATCTCTTATGCTTAACCTAATCATTTTTGCTTCAACCCTAATCTCTCCTAATCATGCATATACATGGCATTCCTTAATGCATATGAGCCTCCATGATTATCAACAATAAAGCTATTCCTTGGGAGGGGGGGGGCGTGGGGGCCGGTGGTGCAGCCGTTCCGGTGTCACAATTTGGCCACCCAAGGTCTTCCCCTATTTCATGCCAAGGTATCGGAGGCCAGGGAGGTTCATGTCGCCTGTACTGAGGCCAGGAATCATGTCACCTACAGGAGGCTAGGCCTCGTATCACCCATAATGCAGCCAAGACATGGAACCCACTATCAAGGATCTCAGTTTAGGCTTCCCATTGAGCCAGTTCCGCACTCGAGAAGACCTCCTATTTATAGGTTCCAAGAAACGGATATATCCATTGCATAATGCATATGCACGCATCTTTGCTTGCTTAAAACTGATTTCGCGTGACTTGTTTTCGTGTGACTGCCTGCTATGATAGGTCCAGTTCACAAGCAGGGGCACCCACCCATGAACCATGTGGATGCCCTATATTCTGACATGGTTTGTGGCATGTGAATAGGTGGTAAGTATTAATCTAGACCTATGTTCTTTATTGTAAAGGTTTTACAACCTTTACTATTCACATTCATTAACGTCAGGTACCGGCCATTGGCCAATGCCTGGGACCCAATAGACCTTTGTGTGGGCAACCCCAACTCGTGGGCACCCTTATCCATGTAAACACACATTTATGTGTGAACTCTTAAAGAGGTGCCCACCCTAGTTTGAAGGTGGGGCTGCGCCACATGGCACTTGGAGGTTGGACCCCTTCCACCTCAAGCCCACCAACTTTTCCTTCAACTCCTATCCTCTTCTCTCACGTTTAGAGGTTGGCACACCATTTTTCACTCTCAGAATCTGCAAGTCGACCATCTCCCTAGCACTCTTGTTTTGTTGCCGTGTTCCCATACTGCAACCGTACAGCCCGCTTACTGTCCTGTGCCTGCAGTACCTGTTGTAGCTGCCTACTGTATTAGCGGTACCCGACTGTGTGCCTACTGCACCTTGTTGTACCCAACTATGTACCTACGGTACCTATTGTAGCCACCTACTGTACTTGAAGTACCCAATTGTGTACCTGCCCTATACTTGCAATACCCGACTGCGTGCCTACTATACCTGTTGTAACTTGTACCCAACAGTGTACCTAGAGTACCTGCTGTAGACGCCTACTATACTTGCAAGTACATGCTGAAACCCTACTGTACCTACAAGTACATGCTGAAAAACCTACTGTATATGCAAGTACATGCTGACAAACCTACCATACCTGCAAGAACTTGCTGAATATCATCCTATATCTATAGTACCAGATGTACGTGCTGTGAACTAGCACCAACTGTACCTGTTTGAGTACCTGCTATTGACACTGCATACCAGTACATGTTCGTGTACCAGTACCTGTTAAGTGTATTCATACTCGGGAGGCTTGAGCCACGGTCTCTGCAAGGGTGTGAGCCAGGCTCTAGTACGAGAGCGCCTATTTACGCGTGGTCTCAAAACAACAGTTTCGCCTTCACTTCCCTCTAGGTGTATGAGGCTGGTGGCCAGGATATCTATACTCATTCGACGAGTCCGGTATCAACAGTCTACTCCAACTCACTTTTGTTTGGGTAACTTGTCTTCATATTTGCACTGCATTGGACTATCTCACTGGCTGGCCCTTGGAACTTTGTACAAATTAAATACTCCAATAATATACTTGCTGGATTTCAGGACTCTGATCCTAAGTTGGATCCAAACTTGCTCCTAATTTGGAGGTAGACTTCTAATGCTTCTAAGTTGAAGTATAAACACGCAAAGTTGGGAAAGTTTCTGGTCTCTAAGTTGAGACAAGGATGTCTTAAGTTGCACAATTTTCTCTCCTAAGTTGGAGCATACACCAATCACTTCTAAGTTGATGTGAAAGGACCCTAAGTTGGGAAAAGCCTTCTTCTCTAAATTGAGAATGAGTAAATGATTGAATCCAACTTGGTCCGAAGTTGGAACAAGATTCAACCTTACTAAAGTAAGGAGGATTTTATAATTGAAAGCAATAGTATGTCACCATTTGGTCTTGACACCCTAGCTTCTAACCAGTGGGCCAGTGAGACCGGCAGTGGTGTGCCACCAATGTGACTCGGAACACATACACAACATGGTACTCTACTGTGACTGGAAACCTTGGGATGGATACAAGTTCTGAGAACACGGATTTCCAAGTTTCATATGCATGTGCATTGCTTATATTTGCATGTGCTGTCTAGATTTACTAGAAGTACGCCTTGTTTTCATGTGTTGCCTGTGTTATCGTGGGTCACTCTTGTAGCATGAAGGATTCCCGAAACTACTAGCTACAAGACCCCGTGTGTCACCGCAGTGTATGTTTTGCCTCGGCGTAAACCCTAAACCTAATTTTCAAGATTGTCAAAATGAAGATCTGTTCACGTGACAACGGACCCTCCCTGAAACGAGTACCGCGAGCTCCCTGAACCCTGATCGCCTTCCTCCGCCTCTGTTCCTCTGCCTTTGTTTCCTTCCTCCATCGCTGCGCCGCTCCTTCCTCCTTCGCTGCCCGAATCACTCCCCTCCACCTCCGCCTCTGTTCCTCTGCCATCGCTTCCTTCCTCCATCGCTGCGCCGCTCCTTCCTCCTTCGCTACGCCCATCCGCTTCTCTTCCTGTTTCGCCTCCCCTCCTTGCCTGAATCGCTCCCCTCCACCTCCGCCTCTGTTCCTCTGCCATCGCTTCCTTCCTCCTTCGCTGCCCCCTCCCTCCTTCGCTACGCCCATCCGCTTCTCTTCCTGTTTCGCCTCCCCTCCTTGCCTTTGCCCGCCCTAATTCGCCTTTCCTTCCCCTCTGTGCGCCCCTGCCCCTGCCCGCCGTTCTCTTCCCTCTACGCAGCCCTGTTGTGCTGCCCTTCCCCGCCCCTCTTCGCCTTTGTGTCCAGCCTTTTGCCCTTGCTTCCCTTTCCTTTTTGCTCTTCCCTATTCCTCCCTCCTTTCCTTTCCTCCGCCTCAACGCCTTCCTCTTCCCCTTGGTTCGGATAGCTCCTCATCCGGGTTCATGTCGGCCTTTTTCCTCGATTAGCATCATGGCTAATCATTCTACCTCGGCCGGGCGAACCATTGTATTTTCCAAAGCCGAGCTCACGGTCCTCTACGCCGAAATAGAGAAAGACTCCAAAACGAACATCATTGCTAGAATCTTTGGATCTCACCCATCCCATCTCCAGGCTCAAGATTGGGTCCTGGTGGCTCTGCCCTCTGACCTCGCTCTACACTTTCGAGATGTCAAGTTGCTTGGAAGAGGTTTCTTCCAAGTGGATTTTGATTCTGAGGACGCAGCCTCAGAGGTTTTGAAGGGCAGCCCTTTGCCACTGGGCCCAAGGAAGATATTCTTTCTTCCCTACTCCAGCTATTTTGACCCTGTTGAGGAAGACCGGAACCGTTTCCCAATTACTCTCAGATTCCCAGGTCTTCCTCGCGCATATTGGCCTATGTTAGAGGCCATCGGGTCTGCCTTTGGCTTGTTCTTCAAGTGCCCCCCCTTAACACCTTGCCGACTTCTTTTGCCCAGGTGGTCATTGCCTCGGCGGATGCTGTCCCCAGGGTCATGGTTCTTGCCCGTGACATTCAGCTCTTTGAGGACTATGTTTTGCTTCCGGGCCCTTGTGGCCCTTTGAAGCAACGTATGGAGATTGCAGGTAAACCCGATCAGTGCCGGGTTTGTCACCAAAACAGGGTCACTTTGCTCGAGATTGTCCTCGGGCTCGAGGTCACAGGAGGCCTCGTAAGCGTGCCTCTCAGGCCCCGCCTCCCTTGGTTCCTTCCCGTCCTTCAGTCCGCCAGGTGTGGCAAGCTGTCTCTCACGCCCGCCCCCCTGGTGCGATTGATGGGAAGGCTTCCTCGGATCATGTATAGATAGATGATGTTTCTGGTCAGAGAGATGCGTCAGCTGATGCATCTTTGCAGAGAGATGATATCTCAGATTAGGATGACTTTGTGGAGTCCTCTCTACTTGGAGGGGACGATATGCAAGATGTTCAGCACAGTGGGGATCATGTATTGCAGGATTTTCAGCATGATGCCATTGCCCTTGATGCCCCGCAGGGCGAACAGGTTTCTCGTACATATGCACTCACGGTGCACGGCCTCGGACAAGGGCATGTCATTGGACTTTGCCCCGTGGATTTTCCCGTCCTCCAGCATTATGAGAGGCGTCCTCAGGCTGCCCATCGTCTTCTTAGATCAGGGGTCAAACCCTCTTCTCTTCCATGAGAATCGTCTCATGGAACGTTCAGGGCCTTGGAGGGCTTCCCACCTGTGGTAGGAAGCACCTTCTGAAGGACCAACTTCACCCTGCTGTTACAGGAGGGTCTATGGATGTGCTTTTGTTGCAGGAACACAAATTGGATAGATCTCAGTGTGGCAAAACTGGTAAGATGCTTTCTGGCCACACTTTCTGATCCTCGGCAGTTGGGACTAGAGGGGGTGTTTATTCAGTGGCAGCATCTATTATACCTCATGTTATTGAGCACAGTGTTATCATCCCTGCTAGAGCGCAGTGGATCTTGATCATGCATGAGGGTCAGAAATTGGGAATCTTGAATATCTATGCACCTAACGTGAGAGGTGAAAGGGTGGCCTTTTGGGACACCATTACAAATGTCATTCCCCAGGTTGATCATTGGATAGTGGAAGGAGATTTTAATATGGTTGAGCAACCTTCTGACAAGAAGGGTGGACACGAAGGGGGTTTACACCCTTGGGAGCGAGCCTCATGGGAGAGGTTCACGCTTTCCTTTTTTGGCAGGGATTGTTGGACTGAGGATGACTTCCAGAGAAGGCCAAATTCCTTATCTTTCTCTTGGCACAACCGCAGGAGCGGGGATGAGAGCATCTTTGCACGTCTGGACAGGTTTTATGTGCATGATTGGTCCTTGGACAGAGGAGGCACCATTGCTATTATGCCTGGCACCACCAATTCCGATCATTGCCCCGTCGTTTTGTGTCTCAGGGAGCCTGGGGCTCGCTCGGCCTCTCCCCGTATCCGTATCCCTGACTCTCTTTATCTAGATGCTGACATTTCCCTTGAGATGAGAGAGAGATGGAGATCTTGTGACGGTCATGATCCTCGTCATAATATTGTGCTAGCTCTTGAGAGGACCAGCCATCATTATCATAGCATTGCCTTGTCTAAGAAGAAGGAGGCTCTGGACAAGGAGAGAGCTATTAGGCGTAGGATTGCTGCTCTTCAGAGGGAACCATTCACATGCGACTTGGATTACAAGCCTCTTGACCACAGTTAGAGCAGAGCTGCAGTTGGCCATGGACAGGAGGGCTGAGTTCGCCTTTCATGCGAACGAGGCCTTTTGGACTCCGACGGGTGGCAGATGCAACAAAGAGTTTTTTTCAGCACACAGGCCTTCCCATAGCAGGGATTCTATGAGGTACTTGCAGGATTCACAGGGTGAGGTTCAGATTGAGCCTGATAAGGTGAGGAGTATTGCTTCAGAATTTTATCAGTCTTTGTTGACTGCAGAGGTGCCCTCCTCTCAGAGAGACGTGGCACGGTAGAAAGTTTGGGAGTGCATGCCCATGCTCATTACAGATGCTATGTGTTCATCCCTGGATGCCCCTTTCTCGAAGGATGAATTCCTTCACGCACTGCATGCTCTTTCCAGTGGTTCATGCCCAGGGGATGGTGGTCTTTCTCCTGCCTTCTTTATTCTTTTTTGGGATCATATTGGAGATGCTATCACTGTTGCCCTTCAGAAAATGTGGTTGTCGGGTATGATGCCTCCATACCTCACGGAGGGGCTGATTCACCTTATCCCCAAGAGTGGGGACAAGACTGACATCAAGCAATGGAGGCCCATCACCCTCCTTGGATCTGCATATAAAATCTTAGCTAAAGCCTTGAGTATAAGGTTGCAGCCGATTCTCCAAAGGACTATCCATGATACCCAGAATGGGTTCCTCCAAGGAAGGAGTATATTTGATAATATCTTTTCTTTCTAGGAAGCTGTCGAGTGGGCAAAGTCTAGTCAGCAGCCTCTTGCCATTCTTTTGCTTGATTTTGAAAAAGCTTATGATAGAGTGGATTGGGATTTTTTGGAGGGCACTATGGCACACATGGGGTTTTCCCAAAACTGGATCAGAGGTGTGTCTTGCCTATACACGGAGGCTCATAGCACTGTTTTAGCCTATGGGGGGGCGGTGAGCGTTTTCAGATTTCCCGTTCAGTGAGGCAGGGCTGTCCCCTCGCCCCTTTACTGTACCTCATTGTAGCTGAGACTATGAGGAGGTTTCTTCGGGCTGCCCCTGGTGTTGTGGGTCTCAGGCTGCCTTTATGTACGGAGGAAGAGTTTTTGGACGCTGAGTTAGCAGATGATACGGCGTTGTTTCTTGAGGCTTTACATGCTTGTTTATGTGCTTTCCAGACAGCCTTGGAGGCCTTTTGTTTGGCAGCACGAGCTACTATCAATTGGCATAAGTCAGTTGGTTTTTGGATCAGTGATTCTCCTCTTGCAAATTGGGGTACAGATGTTGGTTTTACTTGGATTGAGAAAGGATGCTCTGCCAGATACCTTGGTTGTCAGGTGGGAGTTGACATCTCCCCTGCACAATAGTTTGCTCCAGTGCTCTTAAGCATTAAAAGCAAACTTCATCACCGGAGTAGGAGGAAGCTCGACTTGGCCTCAAGAGCTTTGGTGGTTAACCAAGTTTTGCTAGCCACAACTTGGTTTATCGCTTCGTGCTAGATTTTTTATAAGGGCTGCATTGGCCAGCTTCATCGCCTTATTCGGAACTTTCTTTGGTCAGGGCTTGATGGAAATGCACACACCAAGGCTAGAGTTGCTTGGGAAACCATTATCAAGCCTAAGCAAGAAGGGGGATTGAATATCATTGACCCTGAGGTGCAGTGTAAGGCTTTGCTGTGTAAGCTGGTTGTTAGGGGCTTTCTTCCAGGCACTGAGCCGTGGAAGGATTTTCTCATGCAGCAGATCACGAAGTGTGTCCCTGTTCGCAGAGATGACTGGACTCTCGGCTCACGCTTTATTTTTTCGGATGCAGTTCACTGCTCCCCTTCATCCCCCCTAGTTAGGTCCCTCCTACGGGCTTGGGACTGCCTGAGGAGTTTTTTGGTACACATCCCCCCGTGTTCAGCGGAGGAAGTTAACCGACAGCCCATTCTGTGGAATGATTTGATCTTAGATGTGCATGGTAGGCCTCTTGGGGTAGCTATGCATATTCTTTGGGCTGGCTGGGAGACCCTTTGCCCTACAGTGTTGGCTTGGAAGAGGTTTCAGAGCCTCACCGAGGTACAGAGTTTGGATCTCACGCACCATTTGAGAGGCTCTAGTCAGAGGATTGCACAGATTGATGCAGCCATTCCCAACCACTGGATTACTGGATCTTTCTTGGAAGACTGTCATCATTCTTGGTTTGGGGTTTTTTCTGGGACAGGTGTTCCTCTTCAGGTTATGGGTCTCCCCTTGCCTAGGGAGGATGATCTACCGGTCTTTTTTTCTGTACAGGATGGATGGCAGTTGGAGAGATGTGACGTGCAAGACCTTCGTGAGGGCCCCCAGTTTCGTCCAGTCAGAGTTGTTGGCAGGTTAGGGAAGCACGTCTTTGTTGAACCCGCCCCCCCCCCCGGCGGGATGATCACAGAGAAAGAAAGAAAGAAAGAAAGTTATATTAACGTCCACGGGAGGCCGAATCCGACCTATGGGACATATCAGGTAAATCCATTTACATTCCACTCTGGGTATCGATGCCAAAGAGGCATAAAACTGAAAAAAAAAAAAACTCAAAATGAACTCTTAAGACTCTTAAGAGTTTAAGTTACAATGGGTTCTATTGCATCTAGTTCGAAATTGAAGTTCAAAATAAAAATAGCTATATTTCATCCATAGATGGATTTGCTCTTGAGGGGGGTGGGGTACGGAATTCTTTAATGATTGCTTGTCCTCCTCTGTATATTGCCCATTTGCCATTCTTTCTTGCTTCTTTAACTTTATTCAGCTCTGCCGATTTGTTCTTGAGTTGTAGCGGGGTGAGTTCATCAGCTATCCATACCTTTGTCCCTTGGAGAGACCTTGTTTGCTTCATCACTGCTATTTTCTCATTGTTGTCCATATAGGAGACTTTTGCCTGTGTACCCTTTACTATAATAGAGATAGGGTCTCCTAAGTCCACGAAGGGGACTACTTTGCTCAGTTGTGCTGTAAGTACATCTGTATCTAATATGTAGTCTTCTCGAAGCTCTTGAGCTATGTCTGCCCTATCCCAGCCTTGAGAGTGTTAGCCTTTGGCTGTATGGTGGCTGCCCTATCAGACATTTGCATTGGGACCCCGGTGAGTGGGTGGGAAGGATGCTTGTAACCCCTTGAAAAGCATGCCTTTTTTCAGTTATACGGTGCGGAATGCCAGACATCTTATCTTGGGACACATTCAGAGTGTCCCTACTCTTAGACCCCATTGGGAATCCTACAGCATTTCGACTGACATTCAGAGGGTTTTTTGGCGGAGATTGTGGGATTCTTATAGGAAGCCACAGATTTCCTCCTTTATCTGGGTTTCTTGTCATGGTGGTTTGGCCACCAATCAGTGAAGGTTAGTTACTGGTGCTTGCCCAGCATGCCCTCGGGAGTTTCGGAGTCAGTTTACCATTGTTTATGGGAATGCAGGGAAGCACAGAGAGTTTGGTCTGCGATTGCACCCCTCTTTCGTAGGATTAAGAGGGATGCTATCATTTCTTTTGGTTCTATGATTTGGTTGACACAGTCTGGGCCTCAGCTGAGATTCGAGGGGACTGACAGGAGCTTGGCCATTATGGTTAGGCAAGGAGTTGCTCGGCAGTGTTGTCTTCAGGATTTGCCACTTTCACACTTTGTCCCTCCGGCACAGAGGTTAGACAGTTCTTGGGAGATTATTGCTAGCATCTCAGCCTGGAATATCTGGAAGGCTAGATGCACCGAGGCCATTGAGGGTACATCATGGCTACCTGGGCCAGAATCCAGGGATCTTCAGAGAGTGGGACATTGGTATCTTTTTCACGTCCTCTCATTCCGGACCCTATTGGCAGCACAGGGCTCCTGATTGGTTGAGATCTCCACCTTTCTTGGTGTGAAATCTCCATTTTGTAAAATTTTTTCATACTTAATAGAAGTCTCCTTTCTGGAAAAAAAAAAAAGATTTGTTCACGTCGTCTTGAAAAGCTCGTTGAGAGGAGCAACTTTGTCTCTTACAGCATCTTCAAGTTCATAGTGTTGAGAGATTTTTAGGAGGATGAATTTTTTCAAAGTCAATAAAGTTGCTTTTCGGTTGCTTTTTAAAAGCAAAACTTGCTTTAAAGCGAGCCTAAGCCGGCTCTATATAAGTGGGGCATAAATTAGTATATGCAAAGATGATCCATACAAGCGGTTTATCTGGATAAAGGTGAAAGGAGATCATTTGCCACTGTATATTGCTGGATGCTACATCCCACACCGGGAGTCTCCACACTACTCACGGTATGGGATAGACCCTTCGGACCATTTGGTGATCTATGCTTAGATGTGGTGGAGTTCAATTCAAAAGGGAGAGTGATGATTGTTGGTGACATGAATGCACGCATTGGTGAGATGCAATATCAATCCCTTACAGGCCATGAATACAACAAAGAGGAGGAAATTGATATAGACCCAAAATGGCACCGATACTCAGATGACAAGGAGATAAATGCACATGGTAGGGCAATGACTACTATGGTAAACAGCCTCCGTATGTTAGTAATGAATGGTACATGCCTCTTCCCACACACAAAGGTACCGACATGTTTTCCAGCTAGTGGAGGGTCTAGCGTGATAGACTATGCTTTCATCTCTGTAGATGCGGTACATCTCATAGCTGAGTATGTGATTGGCCCTAAGTACCCAGAATCGGATCATGCTCCCCTATACCTCAAGGTGAATATCCCATACATGAGAAAAATGCAAACACCTACTACAGTAGGTTGGTCTTTTTGTATTGACAATGACAAGAGGGAGCAATATGCTGAAAATATTGATGCATCACTAAGAGGAATACACAGGCTGAGCTGGACTGAGGTACAAGGAGCTCTACTATCGGTGGCATATACATTATTAGGACAAAAAAAGAGTAAGAAGAAATGCACCAAGGGGCTGCCACAAAATAAATGGTTCGATGATGAATGCAAAGAAGCTAGGCTGAGGATAAAAAATATGCAGAATAGTGACGCACGCAGGGAAGCAGAAAAGCACTTCCATGCACTCACCCGAAAAAAAAAGAGGGCATACATTCTAGAAAAAGAGTGGCAAGATGCCATTGAATTTGCCAAAAATCCAAGAGGTGCATGGAGGGGCACCAAAGGGAAAGCAAAGGATATCATGGGAGACTTCACGGAGGAAGAAATGATCAAGTATGTCAAGCAATTATATATGCACCCACATGCCCCACCTATGGTCACAAATGCAGTCCACCTTAATAGCCCAGATTTTTTCTCACTAGAGGCTGTGAATGAAGGCTTGAAGAAAATGGCTAACGGGAAGGCCGCTGACACATTACACCTCAAGGCTGAGCTACTCAAGTGGACAAAAGAGTATACAAGAGAATGTATTGCTCTTCTATTGAATGATGCAATTGTCAACAGTTTCCCACCAGAATGGCAAGAGAATTGGATAAAGCCTATCTATAAAGGGGGAGATAAGAACCAACTCACCAACTACAGAACCATTATGGTTGGATCCACTATGGCCAAGCTATTTAGTACAATTGTTGAGAGCAAACTCAGCTTATGGGCAGAAATGAATGAGAAGAGAGCCATTGGACAAGCCGGGTTCGGGAGAGACCATAACACAGTAGATCACTTGGTCACAATAGAGGAGAGCCGTTCACAAGGAAAACCCCTCTTTTGCTGCTTTGTAGATTTTAGGAAAGCACCGTGCCAAGGAACAGCCTATGGGAGAGAATGGTGCACTTAGGGGTGCCAAATGACCTAAGGGTGGCAGTCTATAAACTCTATGAGAAGGTGGTCTGTCAACTCAAAGGCACAAATGGAATGTCAACCTCTTTTTACAGCAATATGGGTGTCAAACAGGGCTGCCCTCTGTCACCAACTTTGTTTGGCCTATGCATTGATAGATTGGAAGAGTTGGTCAGGGAAACAGAGCCTGCTGAACTGAAAGATGCCCCTCAAATTTTTGGATACACTATATTACTGCTACTCTATGCAGATGATGTAGTATTTTTTTCATGCTCAGCAGAAAACATGCAGCGGATGATGCACATGCTCCATGAGTTTTGTAAGGAAAGTGGCCTAGCAGTCAATGTCACCAAAACTAAAATGATGGTAGTGAAAACAATTCAGCCTACCAACTATCCATGCATTCTGTATAATGGACAGCAAATTGAGATGGTGCAGTCATTCAAGTATCTGGGAGTTGATGTCCCGGCAAATCACAGGTGGAATCAGTGTGTACAAAGAAGGATTGATGCTGGGTGGGGGAAATATTACCACTTTGAGAATGATTGCAGCAGCAGTAACACCAAGAGATGGCACATTAGGCGCATATTATTCGATGCATGTCTTACAAACAGTGCTCTATGGAGTTGAGGTATGGGGTGGCAGTATCTCTCTATCAACATGGAATGACATTGAGAAAATGCAAAAGGCATTCCTTAGAAGACACTTGGGAGTCAAAATTACCACTCCTTACTCTCTATTACTCCTTGAAACAGGCAGCAGACCCATTGAGCTCCGAGCACTTGAAAGGGTTTTTAAGTACATAAGGAAGGTCAAATCCATGAAGGTAGAGAGACTACCGAGGAAAGCATGGGAAGCAAGTAAGAGACCACAAAAGACAAACAAAAGTAAGATGCTATCATCAGGATGGATGCATGACATCAAGGGCTGGTTCCAAAGATGGGGTGTAGCCTCGTACCTAGATACATCACCAGACAAAGTAGACGAGATAGCATTCCACCAAGCATTATTGGAAGCACTACATTGCCAATGGCAATCAGCAGAAAAAAGGGCTAAATATGAATACTACTGTTTGCACATTAATCCAAACCACTGGGTCACATACTCACAAGAAGAAGATAATGCTCAGAAATACATAAGCACACCCATTCCTGTTAATGCCAGGCGAGGTCTTGCGCTCATCTGCACCCGGTCACACACTCTCGAGATTGAGAGAGGAGCATGAAGCGGTGTCTCGAGAGAGAAAAGATTATGCCGGCTATGTAGTCTAGGAGCAATGGAGACAGAGGAGCATGTTCTTTTAACATGCCCACACTATCAGCACATAAGGAGAGATTTCAGCACCACTTTAGAAGGATACACTGACTTAGTGAATTTGCTCTCGCATGGCCAACTTGCTGCCCTTGGCATATACTTCATCAAAATTCTCAAGCACCGTGACTACCTTGTAACGCAATTGGCCACACACTAGTCCTTTTTTTTTTCCCCTCCCATGAAAGGAGGAGGCTTTGTTTACAGCTTTTGTACTTACTTCGTGGGGGTCCCATGGGCCGTTTTTCTGCCTCCCGAGGACGATAATATATTCTTCTTCTTCTTCTTCTTCTTCTTCTTCTTCTTCTTCTTCTTCTTCTTCTCTCTCTCTCTCTCTCTCTCTATATATATATATAGGCCGAGTTCGGTCTTTTGGAAGACGTTAATAAAATCTTTCTCTCTCTCTCTCTCTCTCTCTCTCGGTTTGGGGCCTATGGGACACAGACCAGGCCACTGACAGAGATACACATAGCAGTATGGAACTGTAATGGTTCACTATGGGTGCAGCCTGGACGACTGGAGCATGTTATGGTGGGGAGAGACATCATACTTCTGACAGAGACACATCAGAGCCCAGAGAGAGGGCTACCTCGAGTAGAGGGATTCCAGTGGGAGTCAGCATACAGGAGGACCACACGCCAGGGTACCTCGAGAGGGTCGGGGGGAGTAGCAGTCCTATTCAGACGAGAGCTACAGGGGAGACTGAGAGTGGTAGCACAGGATCCAGAGGCCAGATACATGTGGATTAGCTTACAGCTCTCACAGGACAGGGTTATATACATAGCTCTATGTTACTTTTCTCCATCAGGATCCTCCTATGTCATTACAGAGGACATGCCACAGGAGGAGGAGATAGGAGCCTCGCCATACACTTGTCTGTCAGAGGAGATTATGCATTATTCTACACTAGGGGAAGTATTTCTTATGGGCGACTTCAATGCCCACACACAGAGCAGACAGTGTGAGATGTATGACTATGATGACATGGAGATCCTCCACCCTGTGGATCCAGAGGAGATAGGGGCTAGTCGGGCATCAGAGGACACTGGACCAGACAGAGGACATTATGGGGACCACTTACTAGAGTTGGGAGCCAGGCATCGTCTCGTTATTTATAACGGGATGCTACAGTGGCCGGGATCAGGAGGACTGACATGCTTCCCACATGGGGGTCATACACGGACCGGAGGCACGGTGGTAGACTACATTATGGGGTCTTTGGAGGCATCACAGCTTGTCACCTCATTCTCCATTCCACCTCGTCCTATTGGGGCAGATCATACATACTTGGCATTTTCACTAGCCGGATCACCAGTATCACCAGCCCCCCACATACCGACGCCACACACTACCATCTACTTCACACATGACATGGCAGACATATACACTGGCAGAGTAGAGGATGGGCTCCTACTCATGGATCCCCTGGCATCTATGGATACCATTACAGCCCAGCTCGCATCACTCCTACACACGGCTGCATTACAGAGCTTCCCACATCGTGTACACTCAGGAGAGCCTGCGAGACCTGGGATTATGCCCCAGAACAGATGGTATGATGACGAGTGCAGAGCCCTATACTCACGACTCCGCATACAGAGAGCCTTGGGAGCCATCACAGAGCAGGAGTCGAGGAGAGAGATGAGGAGACTTACTCGCCGCAAAAGGCGGGCCTTCGCAGAGATACAGGAGCTAGAGATCTTTCATTTCTTCATGAGTAGAGATAGCCCTGTCTCATGGCGGCACTTCAGAGAGCCCCGGACCCCGACACCTATTGCAGACCCACAGACATGGCACACATATGCAGAGGGTCTATACCATGCCCCACAGCAGCCACCTATACCTCAGCCACAGGAGCCTCGACCTACCACAGCTAGCTTCTTTACCCACTCGATGGTACAGGAAGCTATCCGCCGCCTACAGCATGGACGGGCCGCCGACCATATGGGCCTGCAGGGTGAGCATCTCATATATGCAGTAGATTCTTTAGCTCCTTTTCTTGCACACCTGTTTAACAGGGCACTAGCAGAGGGTTTGCCTGCGGAGTGGACGATGCACACCATTGTGCCGATTCACAAAACAGGGGATATGCTCGATCCGAGCAACTACAGGACGGTTATGGTTGGCCACGTGCTGGCCAAACTCTATGGTGCAGTGCTGGAGCAGGAGCTTAGCTTATATGCTGAGCGAGCAGGTTTACGCTCATCAGGGCAGGCAGGCTTCAGGAGAGCTTTCTCTACCACTGACCATGTATTCACTTTGAGATGTATGATTGATCAGGCCAGAGTGAGGAAGAGAAAGCTCTATTGCTGCTTTGTGGATTTCCGCAAGGCATTTGACACAGTACCACGAGAGAGGCTCTTTCAGCGCCTGCAGTCTCTTGGCATACCAGCAGATATGACATGGGGCATCTATGCATTATATGAGCAGGTTTTTGGGCGAGTCAGATGTCCAGGAGGTATGTCCGAGACTATTGCTAGCACCATTGGTGTGAAGCAAGGATGCCCACTTTCCCCCACGCTATTTGGGTTATACATTGATGAGGTGGCTGACTTCATTACACGGGGAGGCGGAGATGGAGTTGATTTAGCAGGTACCTCAGTACATATTATGCTCTATGCTGATGATATTGTATTAGTGTCTGAGTCCCCAGGTGGTCTACAGCAGCATCTACATGCACTCCATGATTTCTGCACACAGAGGGGTCTTACTGTGAACCTTGGGAAAACCAAGGTTATGGTCTTTCATACATCGAGACAGGGCAGGAGTCAGCTGACATTCACTCTCGCAGGATGCCAGGTGGAGGTGGTGACATCATACGTGTACCTAGGGGTTACCTTCTCTGCAGCAGCCACACGCTTTACCATGGGTTCAGCAGCCAGAGCTAGATTGACACGGGGATATGCAGCATTGGCTATGCTAGAGAGACAGTGCCACCAGGCGCATTTTCAGGAGCCCCGGACGAAGGGGTGGCTATTTGACACATTAGTCACACCGGCATTGATGTATGGAGCAGCAGTATGGGCGCCAGGCCTTGCTACCCATTGGTGGACACAGATAGAGAGACCACAGGCCCTCATGATGGCACGCATGATACGCAGCAAACCGTCAGTACCTCATGACATTATCCGAGCAGAGTTTGCTGCGCCTCCTATGATGGTAGAGGCCATATTTCAGACTATATGCCTGCTAGACAGATTCAGAGAGATGCCACAGGACAGATTATCATACAGAGCTTTTCAGGCATCTAGACAGTTGGCTGAGGCAGGAGACAGAGGATCATGGTATGCACAGGTCACACATTGGTTCTCACAGCATGGCCTAGACATGGATCATCTACCACCATTCCAGTATGACAGGGATGCACCACATATCCGTCTCTCTCATAGTGAGAGGAACAGAGTATTGAGACAGGATCTATGGCAGCTCTATACACGAGAGACATGGATATCGCCTACACAGCCTCTTCCACCGAAGATGCTATACTACAGAGATCACTTCATGAGTATCACTGATGATGGATTTATAGAGAGGCCTAGATACATGGAGGGCTTTTTACCACACGGCTCCCGAGTGGCTATTGGTCAGCTCAGAGTTTCATCACACCGATTGGAGATTGAGACTGGCAGAGCAGCACGGATCCCCCGAGAGGAGAGGGTATGCAGATTGTGCAGAGAGGAGGTGGAGAGTGAGGAGCATTATGTATGCAGATGCAGAGCATATACAGCCATCAGAGAGAGATATCCCATTTTATTCAGAGAGCCACATTCCCTACGCCAGATCTTTGAGGCAGCAGACCAGCGCATACTGGGGAGATACATTCTAGACATACAGCGCCACAGAGAGACATTATTACAGGCTCAGACAGCTCCAGAGGGGGGGCGACAGACACAGATTACTACATTTTTTCAGAGATCCATACCCCTCCCAGCCCCTACACGGCAGGGAATTACTCTCCAGAGAGCAGAGACACTTAGAGCCCGCAGGAGACAGAGGACACCTGGCTTTCGGACACCACGCCTATACCAGAGAGAGATGACAGAGATCAGAGCCCAGTTTCACAGAGAGGGTGCGGAGCGACTGGCTCGCTTCAGAGCACACCCAGGCATGTTCTTCAGGGAGCTGTGGACACCCCCTTCACTGATGTATACCATTTTATACCCCCAGTATGGTACAGGATGGAGCTAGCTAGGTTGCATATCATGATTGTATACTCCATGCATATAGCTTTGCATTCTCCTAGTAATAGAGCTCCATCCCCTGCACACCCAGATTCAGCTTTTTTATTCAGTACTTTTTCATTTTGTTGGGATGACAGAGGATACCCCATACATGTACTCCGATTTGTCTCATAGGCCGAGTTCGGTCTTTTGGAAGACGTTAATAAAATCTTTCTTTCTTTCTTTCTTTCTCTCTCTCTCTCTCTCTCTCTCTCTCTCTCTCTATATATATATATATATATATATAGGGTCATGGAGTTTGAGGATCAGAGATGCGTGGGGTTGTTCCTACTTGAGCTCACGAGACACAGAGAGACCCTCTTGGCAGACAGGAGACCGAGCCATGATGTACCTAGACAGAGGATCCTCACAGATTTCTTCAGCACCAGCACCAGCACCAGCACCAACAGCCCAGCCCACACGCCTCCTCATACCTCGTCCATCGGGCCATCAGGACACCAACCTCGCTCCCAAGGAGTCACCATTGTAGAGCAGTTGTCTTATGTCGTGCTCGTCAACCACGGCATCCTCACCATCGCCAGATCAGAGCCATTATTGCTCGGCATCGGAGGTGCCTACCTCGCTTCTGCGACCTCTCCATTCTAGACATCCCCATGCCGGAGATAATTGATCTGAGGAGAGGACAACACTTCAACTGATCAGCCTACATGGATTTACTTGATATACATTTTCTAGTATTTTCTACTCAGTATCATCTAGGAGTCATACTTACAGTTCTTATAACTGTAAGATAGTCAGTTTATTGTACTTTTCCGTTTCATTTGGTTGTTCTCTTTGATGAGACACCAACTTCAGATGTACTCTCAGTATTGGTCTCATAGGCCATCATGGCCTTTTAGAGACGTTAATATATCATTTCATTTTCTCTTCAAGTTTCAGTTGTTTAAAGTGTTTGTCTGTGGCTAAGTTTGAGAGAGTCAAAAAGCGGATCAAAGCGTATGGAAAGACCAACTACGTCAGGGTAATGGCGTGCATGTGGTTTCGAACAGCTTGGGGGATGAGAACATGCAAAGGCAGGCATGTTTGACTAAGTTTGACCAAGGGTTGACCAGGTTTGACTGTGCTTTGACCAAGAGTTGACCAGCGTTTGACTTGATGGATAAGGGTGTCCAAGGGTGGACCAATGTTGTGGGAAAGCATGGGCTGATTTTGGCTTGGTTTTGAAAAGCCAAAAGTCTACAAAAGCTAACTTTTGTGCTTTCTTGGTTGGAAAAGTCGCTTTTTCTCAAGGCTTGATGAGAAGTGCTCTTGGCGGCCTGTTGGAGGGTAAGATCAGGGCCTCTTGGAGGGGCAAATCACTGGCCAAAAAGCAGGATTGGAGGGATAGCAAGAGGTGCCAAACAAATGTGCTTATCAGCGTTTCCAAAGGGAAACTTTATGGGCTGATCAAGGCCAAAAGGGACTTTGATGCAGGTGAAGAAGCCATGTGAGAAGGCAACTTCAACGAGGCTTCAAAAGTTTGGCAGGTATCATCTTCAGGTGGTCTGAACTTTATTGCAAAGACTTGTGAGAAAGCTTAAGTGGACGGTACACCAACATGGTCAAGCAGTCATGTTTGACACAAGTGATTGGGTTTTGTAGAGCTTTTAAAAGAAAAGTACGAGGTAAAGTTTCACGTCGATATTTGGTGAAGTTCAAGAACTATTCACCTATGGATTCGAAGTGGATGGAGGTGGATTACTTAGCATATTCACCTATGGTTTTGCAACTTTACCTCAAAGCTTTTAGGTTTGAGCCTACCATGGAAAGTGCTCATTTAGGTTTAGCAACACAGTGTGGGTGTGGAGCATTGCCTAAAGAGGGGGGTTCCTCTACTCCCTTGTCACAGACGTGTAAGAAAAATGGGGAAGAGACAAAGCTAAAACTGAAACTGAAATGAGAGCAAGACTAAAAAAGAAACACAAAGCTTAGACATACCTTGAGATGAGTGTAGACAAGACACAAGATAGATGCTTTCATTGATGTGACACCCACAATATATAGGTGAGAAGTACAAGATAGAGTAGAGTGACTTATGGGACAATTATAGAGGTGCAACGTGCTGAGATGACCAAGACTAAAAGTACTCCTAGTGAGCACTTATTTCCAACAAGACGCACTCCAATGAGATCTAGGAGTCGCTTGGTGATCTCTTTATAGTTCACCCGAGGTATTGAGGCCTAACAGTACATCTGCTTGTGGGACTTCTATGATATGTGTACTAGTCACATGGTTTATGGTATCTTCTGACTTGGGTATGGTTGGAAAAAGATTGGAATGCTGATCTTTACCATATGGTCATGGATGTATTTATATTTGTACACACTTTGGTGTATCTATTGTGTTATTAAATGCTAGCTTGGAATAATGCAAATTATGTATCACTTTGTGTATAGAAATATTTGTACAATGAAGCATCTTGCATGTATATGTCTGTGATGATACTGCTATTTATGGGTCCTGCAGGACGGCCATCTTTTGGAGCAGTTGGGACATCACCTCTTGGAGACATGTATATTGTAACATGCAGCGGAAGTATTCGTATTAAGGATCCTGTCACACAAATGCTCACACCATCTTCTGTATCCTGAGTTTTGCGAGTTTAGCAATCCACTTTAAAACTTCAAACTTTAAGAGATTTGAGAGAGAGAGAGAGATGGAAACTGTACACCGTATGGGGTCCCGAATTACCCACTGAAGGCCCCCCTATCCCGTTACCAGAATAGTATTTGCTTTATTACTTTGAAGAGACTGACGGTGTGACTGACCATAAGCCAAACGCAAGATCTCTGAAGACCAAGAGTCAGGCTGAACTGTACACGACTGCAGAAACACCAATGATGTCCAATCTCGAGCCTATGCACTCTTCCCAATGGAATGAAGGAAGGCTACAAATCTGAGGCTGAGATAGGGGCTGTTAGGCTATGTATGAATGCTGTAAATGAATAGGAATGCTGATTTTTACCCTCACCAAGTGGCTGTAGCAAAACGATGAAGAGATGAATGCTGAAAATTGTTTGTATGCAGAAAACGCAAGGTTTACTGATGGCTGAATGCTGTAGACTGCTACGTTTTGCTGACGGAGGGCTGGATGCACATGCGTTGATGCTCCTAGGGATGTAGGATGAAACGCTTCTCCAAAATGCAGGTTGTCCAAGTGATCTATGGGCTGAAGACTGAAACGTTGAAGCGCTTCAGGGCTGATTGCTGAGATGATATGAAATAATGAATGAATGAGCAAAGCATGCCTATTTATACTTGGTCGGTTGGCATTAAATGCTGGCCGATTGGATATAAAATGCTACATGACTGTTAAATGGTGTTTAATGCTGAAAAATGTGAAAAAAATGGCAGATAAATACTAATAAATATTCTAAGGCTACCAGATGCTATTTCAAGGCTTCTGCAATGATCTATATGCAATGGATGAATGATATGCAATATGTAGAGTACTTTCTAATGCAAACCCTAAGGTTTCTACTAACTCTACATACATGAATGCATCTCTCAAGTGGGTTAAGGGACTTGGACTAGCTGACTGACTGTCTAAGGCTGAGAATGACCTACGTAGCTCGTGCCTGACTTATCCTGGACTGAGGCTTACAATGGGGTCACGGCGTACGACAAATATCATCCTAAAAGGTGCTAATACTGTACAATGTTGCACTGATGATGATGAGCCACCTTGTCACCATGCACTAGAGTGCAGAGTGCATGTGAAATATATTGCATAGAGTGGATGCTTGGTTTTTGATGAAACTTGTTTTGTGTTTATCTTTCTTTGTGGTATTCTGTTTCAAGTTGGCAGAACTTGGACGTTCCAATTGCACTATGGAGCACAATCGAGGATGATTGCATTCTTTCAAGAGGGGGGTAAGTCACTGCAGTGCATGTTTTGCCTCAGCAGAAACCCTCACCCTAACCCTAACCCTAATTTTCAAGATTGTCAAAATGAAGATATGTTTGCGTCATCGCGAAGAGCTCGTTGAGAGGAGCAATTTTGTCCCTTACAGCATCTCCAAATTCAAAGTGGTTTGAGAAACTTTTAGGAGGATGACTTTTTGCATAGAAAGTCTAAAAAGTTGCTTTTCGGTTGCTTTTTAGAAGCAAGTTACTTTTTAAGCATTTTTAAAAGCAAAACTTGCTTTAAAGCAAGGGGCTGCCAAAACCTATATAAGCAAGGCTTGTTTGAAGGGCTTTGGGCATAACACATCACGTGGATTCATTAGTGAAGGCCAGAGAAGCTATCACTCTTGGATCTCGGGGGTGTCTTTGGGAGCGCTCCGGCTTTTTGCTGTGGAGGTTCTAGCTGAAGTTGTAACGGCAAATCAACTTCTGGAATAGAAAGAAATACAGCAAGGGGCGCCAGTGATTTTTGGGGCCAATGTAGTATCTTGTGTAGGAGCGCTCTAGCTCTTGGCAGCGGGCACTTGGACCAGCTTGACCACCCTCTACACTCATTTATGGAGGGTGCAAATAGGGTGCCCAACCTCACTTATGAGATATGTATGGGCTGCCCACACACTTGGCAAGCAGCCCATGCCACGTGGCAAGGAGTCGGAAGCATGGAGGCTCACGCTTGTCTGCCCCCCACCCTTCAGAGTTGGCCGACCACCTTGGCTGCACCTCCTGCAAGCTCTGTCAGTTGTACGACCAGCCCCACCTGCTATATGGCTAGTTGTACGACTAGGTCCCTACAGGTGCTTGGTGCTCATACCTGCTGTTCTGCTGACCACCTGTTCCCTAGCCACGGAAGTGCTCAAATCTTCTGGTTGACCTGTTTTTCATCCATATTTATTGCCCGAGAGCCTATGCCTAGTGGTTTTCCCGCATAGACTCTTGTCTGGGAGGTTCCTGGTGCCTGGTCATGTAATCGATTGCTGAAATTTCATCATTTAAATGGAATTTGTCGCTACTTGAAGACCAAGGGCTTGGCCCTTGAGATTATTTAGTGCCTCGCTTGAATAGGGCAGGCTTGGGTGTTACACACTAGGGCTGGCTTGGCCAGTGATAAGAGGTTGTGTGTCAAGCTATCTCTAAAGTTAGATTGCCCGGGCACTTTGGTTTGAAGCTAGAAGCACCCCTTGTCTTGGACTTGGGCGGTGGACTCCCCTTGCTTAGTGGCTTGGGCGGAGGGCTCTTTCCCCTTGCGTAGTGGCTTGGGGTTTAGAGCATCTATTTTACTGGTTTTCATATTGTTCTTGGAAATCTTGTGCTTGGCACCCTCACTCTAGTATCTCCAATTTCTTTATTGGAATAAAGCTATTCCTGGAAAGGAAAGGGGAGGTGGGGGGGCACTACGTGCGTTCTGGCCCTACTATGGTGTACTATCTAATTTGTGTTGTCTTAAAATTAGTCTCTTTATGGTTAATTAGTCATGAGATTTAGGGCTCTTAGCCACATTACACCAACTGGTTGCGGAAACTTTTCATCTAGTATGGCTTGAGCTGAAAATTGTAAACTGGCCTAGATAACCTTATACCGCCTAAAGTTTCCAATTCAAGGTTCTGGTACCAATCTTTTCGATAATCCAACAGGGCCCCACTCATCACACCTTCATCTTTCTGGGATGTAGGCCCATGTGAGATTCAAAGAATAAATACAAAGATTTTGAACTTTGTGTTGTGACTCACCCAAATCTTGAATTGCCAATGAACCGCCTTCACACATATAAGTTATTCAAGTGGTTTTCTTCCCAGGCTAAAAGATATACGAAAACTTAGCAACGTATTTTTCCTTGTTATCTCCGAAAGTATGAGCTTCCACCTATTTGGTGCAATAATATGTAGCTACCAAAATGTATTGGTTTCCTATCTCTAAGTCTTAAGAGTATGAGCTTCCACCTATTTGGTGCAATAATATGTAGCCACCAAAATGTATTGGTTTCCTATCTAATGAGCTTGAGACTCGAAAGGATCCACAAAATATAATCTCCACTTGATTCTAATGGAAGAACTCGGTTATGAGGCATCTGATCGTTGATTTTGCATGATTCTAAGCTACCAATTCCAACAAAACATGAACAAAATTTAACTTTCCCACTCTAATCCACACCTAATGGGGCTCAAAGTTTATGTTTTCGGAGTAGATTCCACTCCTAATAACAATTGTTAAGCTATTCCTTGATTCAATGCAATGAAATCTAAGCCTTGTGGCTTCAAAATCATGCAAATCACCAAGAAACGAGGATTTTCATCTCCCAAGATATGAATATAGAGTGCCAGCCAAAATTTAAAAAGAATCCTGCACCGTCTTACAAAACGTAGGTGCCACACTCAATACAGTTTGGCCCTCACTTCTAAGCCTGGCTATTACTCAATGCAGTTGATTGTTCTATAAGAACCGCCTCTGTGTCATTCGAGCAAGCAGCTCTTCTCCATGATGCCCATGACTCCTTAGTTGGAGGACATAGAGGAATCAACATTACCCTCCAGAAATTGGAACGGTCCTTTTATTGGCCAAAAATGAGGCGTGCTGTTTATTCACATGTTCAAGCCTGTAAGATTTGTCAAAAAGTTAAGGTTCCACATACGAAAAAGGTTGGGTTACTTCAACCTTTGCCTATCCCCAATTGACCTTTCATCGACATTTCTATGGACTTTGTAGGGCCTCTACCAACATCCACCGGATCTCATAACACTCAGTGTTTTACCATTGTGGATCACTTCAAAGTTCTACATGCTCATCCCATACAAGCATACAGCCACAGCTAAGGACGTAGCCCGCCTTTTTCTCAAGCATTGGTACCCCATTTGTGGTTTGCCTAGCACTATTACATCAGACAAGGATTCCAAGTTCACCTCACATTTTTGGAGGGCACTTTGGAACCAAGGGGACGCCGAAACGGGACAGACAAGCGATGGGAACGGCAGGGGACGGACGGACGGACGTCCCCTAAGAGGCGTTTCTCACAGGGGACGGCTCAGGAACGGGGACGCCGGTGGGGGACGGTTCTGTGAGGGGACGGCAGGGAGCTGTTTGCGTGTTTTTCAGCCGTTGCGCCCGCCGTTTATAGCCGTTGCAGTCGCGTTTCCACCGCCGCTTGCTTGGGCCTTGGCCCTTGAGCCTTTGAGGCTTGGCCCTCTCTCTCTCTCTTGCCCTTGAGGCTTGCCTCTCTCTCTTGCCTATCTATATAAGAACAAGCCTCTGCAAGGCTACAAGCACACACAACTCTCAAGCTTTCAAGCTTCTTCTAGCTTCCAACTTCCAAGTTCCAAGCCTCTCACACAAGGCCCGCGGGCCACCGCCCTACTATCTAGACTCTCTCTCTCTCTCTCTCTCTCTCTCTCTCTCTCTCTCAAGCCTCTTGAGTCTTGAGTCTTCCAACTTCCAAGCCTCTAGGCTCTAGGCCTCTCTCTCTCTCTCTCATTCCTCAAGGCTCGAGTCAAGCCATCTTCAACCATGGCATCCTCCTCACGTGTCGGGGCTTCCCGTAGAAGGACAACGGGATGGACATGGTGGGAGGAGGTTAACTATACCCCATCCGCTCATGGAGGCAGTTCTCGGCCATGGGTATGTAAGCTTTGCCCGTACCGGCGAACGGGTGGCGCCGACAAAGTGTGAGCCCACCTCTTGCATGAGAGTGGGCATGATGGGAGGTTTTTCACGAATGTCACGCCCGAGAAGAGACGGGAACTTCTTGACAAGCTTAGCGTCTACGAGGCGGTCGAAGCGACAAGAAGGACACCACGAGTGGCCGTGGATCCCGCGACGATGGGGAGAGGAACTCAAGCCTCTACAATGGAGTCATGTGGTGGATCGGGATCATGCACACCATCACCTTCACCATCAAGTTGGAATGTTACTCCATCCACGACGCCGGCACCCTCCATCTCCACGGCCTCTCAACCATTACGTGGCCCACGACGACAACCTACACTTGGGGAGAATTGGAACCCCAAGTTGAAGGAGGAGGTGGATATGGCGGTGGCCCACTTCTTCTTCCACGACCACATTGCCTTTCAAGCGGCTAGGTAAGTGCAATCGATCATTGCCAATTCATCATTCATGTTTTCATCATCCTAGTCCCCTTCTCATTAGTAAATTACTTTCTTGAATAGGTCGGAATACTTCAAGATCATGGTTAAGAAGATTGGGGAGTATGGCTCAACCTATACACCCCCCTCATCCGAGAGCTTGCGCACTACATTGCTCGAGAAGGAGAAGCGCATTGTAGAGCAAGCGGCCGACAACACAAAGCAGCAATGGGAGACCCCAGGCATTGTAGGAGGCTGCTGGAGGAATCGATCGAATTCCTATGTTTCCTTCACTGTCTATACACTATTCTCCCTTCATTAGGGGAAGAGGTGTTCTACGAGGAGACTGTTGATGAGGATGTGCCTGTAGATGAGACCAGCCAACCTAATGACGAAGACATAGAAGTTGTTAATAAGGTCCAACTTGAACGGGAGGAAGAATAAGTGAAGACCCTAGACCTAGTTCTTCTTAGGAGTCAAGGTTTGAAGATGCCAAATGATCCACAGGAGTTCAATGTTGAAGACAGCCAACTGATCCTGCCTGTACTCCCGGAGTTCAAAATTGATGGGAAGGTGTATCTCCTTTTGAGTGACATACAGAATACATTTAGGATACGTGAAGACTACACTCTATCTACCATAGCCAGTTTTTATGATGGAGAGGAGGGATTTGTTCAGAGGACTCTAGTGACGAAGAGGCCCTCGAGTTGAATTTTGATGGCAAAGACTGTCTAAGGAAGTGTTTCAATAAGGCAAGGTAGTATAGGGATGATGGATTAGTCCCGAACGATCAGTCTTTCAAAAAGTTTCAGGAGGATCACAGTTTTGATAAGCTGGAGGACTCTACACGAGGATGGGTGGACAAGAAGATGCCAACAAAATAGAGCTTAATTGATCTTTGGATCAACAATGCGTTTGTAGCAGATGAAAGCACTCAGGTATTGGAATCTCTCTCTCTCTCTCTCTCATATTTCAGTGGTATTCAAATTTCTTGCACACCTTTATGGAGGAGCCAGATTATTTTTTACAGAGGCATAATCAGAGCTACCATGTAGAGATGCTACATTATCTTACTACCTGAAGAGATTATCAACTGTGCAGAGATTTTGATCTACCATAATTCTATGAGCCAACAGGGTGTCTTAGCAAATTTCTTGTTCAAGACACTCTCTCGCTTTCTTGGCGGTACAATAATACCCAAAACATACAATAAGATAATTCTTGTAGAGAAAGTAAGTGCGGTAGATATTTTTGGATACTACACTTGCTTAAGAGCTTCTAGGAGAGCTTACTTTCTTACATACACTACTAATGCTTTATCCTTAGGTATAGAGGATCTTGAGGAGTTAGATGAGTATGGAAAACATTTTCTACTTAGATTCAAGCAACCAGCACATCTAAAACAGGTTCTTTGTGAGAGCAAACAGGTAGTTATCTCTAGGTCGTAAAAGCAAGATTTGATCTCGTTAAAGCTTTCCATGAAAGCTTCAGATGGATGCTTTGCTGGACAGTGCTAGTGTGTAGATGGTAACAGTGATGGTGGTGAATCCTATCAAAACGGTTTGTCAATTGGAGTTCTGAGTCAAAAGTTAGGACAATTCAGGCAAACTGCATCCAAAACAGTAAAACAGGTTCTTTGCGAGAGCAAACATGTAGTTGTTTCTGAGTTGTAAGCAGGATTTCATCATCAAAGCTTTCCGTGAAAGCTTCACACAGATGCTTGTTGTACTATGGTGGCGCATAGATGGTCAGCGCTGGTGAATCGTATCAAAACGGTTTGTCAATCAGAGTTCTGAGTCAAAAGTTAAGACAGTTCAGGCAAACTGTATCTAAAACAGTAAAACAGGTTCTTTGTGAGACCAAACAGGTAGTTGTATCTGAGTCATAAAAGCAGGACTTGATCGTCAAAGATTTCTGTGAAAGCTTCAGAAGATAGATGCTTAGTGTACATTGCTGGTGCGGAGTCTCCCTCATTGTGGATGGATGGAGTGACACCCGCAAGAGGAGTATTCACGGCATGGTTGCATATTCCCGCGGAGAGATGTACTTCATCTCATCTCATGATGCATCCGGCACTGGGAAGAGCGCGGATGTGCTTGCAGCAGAGTGGGCTACCACCATGGAGATCGTTGGCCCCGAGCATGTAGTGGGCTTTGTTGCGGATGGGGAGCCTTCCAATAGGGCGGCGGGAGCTATTCTCCAAGGTATGTATGGACATGTCACGTTGTCCTTTTGTATGGCTCATTGCCTAAACAACCTCCTCAAGGACATCAGGGGATTACCATGGATCAGCCCGCTCATTGAGGAGGCCAACACCATGGTCTCCTTTGTCCTCAACCACCAAAGACTTCGGCATGAGTTCAACAAGAGGTCCTGTCTCTCTCTCCTCAAATATTCCAACACCCGGTTTGCCTACAACTTTCTCATGTTGGGCCGGTTGAAGGATTGTAGCGGTGCTTTGAGGGGGCTTTTCCTTAGCGACGAGTTTGTTGCCATGCAAGAGTCCCACACAAACACTGGCCAAGAGCGTAGGCTACGGGCAGATGACGCCTCTTGGTGGGAGCGTGTGAAGACCACAGATGCTATGGTGAGGCCCATAGTCCACCTATTGAGGATTGTAGACGCTATGCAACCATGCATAGGCAAGGTCTACGAGGCCATGGATCGCATGATAGAGAAGTTGAAAGACTTCGTGCCTGACGAAGACAGATACGAGGAGATCCATTCCTTGTGTCTAGGAAGGTGGAATTCCTACTACTCTCCATTGCATGCAGCAGCTTATGTGGTGGACCCAGAATTCCAAGGCAACAAGCAGGAGAGCGACCGGGAGGTGAGCGCTGGATGGAGGATCATCTTGGATCGTCTTGTGCCTGATGCATCGGTTAGGCGCAAGATCAGGGACCAGCTTTCGATGTACAGGTCATTTCATGGCTCCTATGGCTGTCATGATGCACAGGTTGACCGCTCCAAAGTTGGTGCTGCTCTATGGTGGGAGGACTTTGGTTCAGATGGACCGGAGCTGCAACAGCTTGCCATCCACATACTTAGCCAGGCCGTCAGCTCCTCTTGCTTGGAGCAACTTTGGAGTACCTACAGCCACATTGCCTCTAGGAACAGGAACCGACTCGGGGTAGAGCGTGCCAATGACCTTGTCTTCGTCACCGCGAACTTGCGAATGCTTTGCAAGAGTGTGACCAAGAAGGCAGATTCCTTCACCGAGTGGGAGATGAGTCAACAAGAAGAGCAACAAGAGGATGAGGTGCAGGAGTGGCATGCCAGTGAGGATGAGCTTGATGCTTCTTTGGCACAAGCTACCCATGACCATGAGGCAAGCACTTCACGTGGATGATCATTCATGGATCATGATTCATGGGCCTTGGCCCTTACTACTTAGCTCTAGCCTCTAGCCTCTAGTATTCAGCACTTTTTTGTCATTGACTCATTTGAGTCCGTCCATGTATTCTGCCTCCTTAAGGCTTAGTCCTGGTATCTACTTAATTATTAATATGACTCAAAAGCTTACCATTTTAGTGCAAATTTGTGCTCATTTTGATGTACTTCCAAAGTAGAATAAGTGTAGAGTAGAAAATTTTTTTAAAATAGTATTTTTTGAGTGCCGTTCCCTCCCCCGTCCCCGTTCCCTACTTATGGCCGTCCCCCGTCCCGTCCCCGTCACCGTCCCCCATCCCCGTCCCCGTCCCCGTCCCCCGTCCCTTGTGAGTCTGTGACTATGTTTATATGGTCTAAAGCAGGCTCCGCGAGCTTGGTACCAGCCGATTGATGAGTTCTTTCAGAAGCTCAGCCTACACCGATCTCATGCAGATTCGAACCTTTATATCCTCCTTGAGAGGGGGTTGATTGTTATCATTGTGGTCTATGTTGATGACCTCATCTTTTCAGGTTCTTATTCTATGAGGATCCGTTCAGTCATGGATGCTTTGGAGACAGAGTTTGAAATGACAGATCTTGGACTTCTGCATTATTTTCTTGGCTTTGAGATTTGGCAGAGCCCGAAGGGCATTTTCTTCTCTTGGCAGAAGTACACACGGGAGATTCTTGACAGATTTCAGATGATTGGATACAAACCAGTATCTTCTCCTATGGATACTAGTGAGAAACTTTCTCTTCTTGATGCTTCTCTAGGGATTGATCAAGGACAGTTCCGGGTTCTCATCACTTGTTTGGTTTGGTTGACCTACTCCCAATTGGACGTGTGTTTCGCAATCAGCTTATTGAGTTCTTTCTCATCCAAACCCCATCAGCAGCATTGGCGGTGTGCTCTCAGAGTTCTTTGGTACTTGCGTGGCACTCTCGACTTTGGCATCTTATATGGCCAAGGATGCACTCTTCTTGGATGGTCTGATTCCGGTGCTTTCCTCTACAGATGCGAAGTATCGTGCGGTTTGTTATGCTGCATGTAAGGTGATTTGGTTGCGGAGATTATTGGAGGAGCTTGGCTGTCCTCCTACTGGATCTACTCTTCTTTGGTGTGACAATCAGAGTTGCATCACCATCACCAAGAATCCTGTGTTTCATGCTCGTACGAAACACATTGAGATACAGTATCACTATGTTCGTGAACGGGTTCTTGCTGGAGATTTGCGTTTGGAGTATTGTCCTTCAGCGCAGAATGAAGCAAATTTGTTCACCAAGCCGGTTTCCGAGGCTTCCTTGGCTCCTTATCTTCGGCTTCTCGGAGTATGTTCACATTCATCCCCAGTTTCTGCCCATATTTGGTGTCCCTTTTGGTCCCTTTTAATGGCACTTGATTGTGGGCAGGCCACCCCTTTCTTATATATTTTTCTGGGAGTTTTCCCAGCCTGGATGTATTTTCCCCACTAGGCCACCTACATCATATCCAGTCGGCCAGCCCCTCTTACCTATAAATAAGTGGGCTGGCCTCTCATTTTTTCATCTTGCCTAATCTTTCTTTTGCTCCCTCACTTATGAGACACTTTCTGTCTCTTGCTTGGGACTGTATCATTTCAGTATATTCAGCATAGTTGCTCCATATCTCTCTCTCTTACACTCGCTGCTCAGCACACTCTAGTGCTTATTTGCTTCCGCTCTGTCCACTCGTTCAAAGCCAAACACTCTTACGTTGCTTCCTAGATTTCTGTGTTTTAATGTTCTCATGGCTGTGTTTGGCTTTTTCAAACTCAAATACTGATAGATGTTTTAAATTGTGTACTTATTCAAAAATCCTAGTTATCAGCACCACATGCAGAATAAGAACAAATTCAACCCACAGATACTCCTTGTTTTAAGTCTAGCCAGTCTTCAAATGCAAGCCTTATGTATCATGCACCCCAAGAAAAAAAAAACTTACAGGGATTAATAGGATGTCACAAGCATGGTCCATGAGCATGGTAATACTGCCTGCTTCAGCCAAATGGCTTTATGTAAAATGCAAGTAAAATCAGCCCATCATTGTATGAAAATACTGCCTCTTCGCAAGTTTCTTCCTCATCCTTATTCTACCACTGACTCAAGCACCATATCCACTTGTGGTACAAATCCTGCCCTCTTAATTCGCCTGTTCAACCTGTCCAACTCACTCTCACTTTGTGAGTGGAATCTCTCTCCCACAATGAACTCATGTACTTTGTCCCTCACCTCAATCCAAGCTGCCCCCGGCTTCTTCCATGCACCTGCATGTTTTCTCAGCTCTTGTGTTTGCTGCACAACATCCCAGTTGCAAGCGTCTGCATGCATGTTTGACATGAGCATATACCCACTAGCATTCTCAGGAACTAAGTGGACCGCTTGCCCATAGCATTCTCCTCCTAGATCCATGTGGCCATGTATTCTACAAGAAGCCAGCAAAGACCGCCATCCAAATATGCACGGATGTGTTGGTGTAGTTTGCATTAGTTCGTCCGCCTCGTGCAAGCGTCCAGCACGTCCAAGAAGGTCAATCATACAGTTGAAGTGCTCTAGGTCCGGTGCAATGCCATGAATTTCTACCATATTTTGGAAATGCCGACGGCCTTCGTCCACTTGACCTGCGTGACTACATGCTGCAAGTATACTATTATAAGTCCTACAATTTGGCTGCAGCCCTCTCCGCCCCATGTCTTCAAGGTACTGTGTGGCCAGCAAATAATTACCATGATCAGCACAGCCTGCAATTAAAGCATTCCATGACTGGACACTTTTTGTTGGCTCTTGATTAAGCACTCGGTATGCCTCCGTGAAGCTCCCACACTTTGCATACATGTCAACCAGAGAAATTTCAAGGATCAAATCTACTTTTAAACCCTGCCTGGTTATCTTATGATGTATCAATGTGCCCTGCCCTATGGCTCCTATGCTGCCGCATGCCTTTAAGATGCTTGCAAATGTAACTTCATTTGGTGTAACACCCTCATCTTGCATTCTGCCAAGAAGGACAAGAGCAGGGATACCATCCCCATTTTCAGAGTATCCTGCAATCATGGCATTCCATGACACTACATCTCGCCTAGACAACTCATCAAACATGTTACGACCCTCTTGTAGGCTTCCACATTTGATATACATGTCAACAAGGGTGTTCCCAAGCACCAAATCAGTTTCGAGTCCACACTTGATAACATCATCATGTATGAGTCTGCCATGCTGTAGGTCCCTGATGCTGCTACATGCTTTCGATAGACATGACAACAAAACATCATCAGGCATGATACCATCATGTTGCATCTCCTTGTAGAGTTCAAGGGCGAGATCGCCGTGTCCGCACCGCACATAACCTGTCATCATAGCACCCCATGTCACCACATCTCTATGTGGCATCAGTTCAAACACACTCCACCCCTCATCAAGGCTCCCACATTTGACATACATGTCAACTAGGGCATTCCCAATAACTACATCCAAGTCAAGCCCACTCTTGATGATATGGGAATGTATAAACCTGATCTGCTCAACATCCTTCCTACTACTACATGCTTTGAGGATGCTCAAAAATGTATACTTATCAGGCCAAAAACCCTTCTGGAGCAATGCATCATACAATTGAAAAGCCTCTTTTCTGTTACCAAGCTTGGCATGGGCTGAGATGATGGCATTCCATGTGTAAAGGCTTGGTTGTGAGACATTAGAGAACACTTCATGGGCTTCCTGCAAGTCTCCACAAGAGGCAAATAATCTGATGAAGTGGTCTGCATAGAAGGTAATGGAGATGAGGCCATGGCTGGCTACAAGGGAATGCAATCTCTTGCTTGCAGAGAGGTCTTTCTTTTTCAAGCACAGCTGAAGAAGGCAGTTTATGATGTGTGTGGACACAGGCCTCCCTTGCTGTTGCAAGAGCTGGGTCACATGGAGCGCTTCATCCAGGCGCTTTTCATTGCACAGTTCCCTCACATCGCCTTCCCCACAAGTAGAGAAGTGATCAGCTGTAAGTAAGCGGAGGTTCACACGGCTGACATGCGCTTTCAGTTGCCCCAAGTTGGCCAGCTTTGTCTGCTTTGCATCCTCTCACCTGTGATGTATCAAAACTAAGCTTCGAGTAAATCGCATGCGTGTGTGTATACTTGAAAGAGAACACGTGTTTCTACTTTTCCATAATGTGTGTGTGTGTGTGTGTGTGTGTGTGTGTGAGAGAGAGAGAGAGAGAGAGAGAGAGATTCTAATTAGAGAGATAGGGAACTAATTTGGTACTTTTAAAACTATTTTTAAACATTTGCAATCTGAGGAAAAAAAACAAGCAGCCTCCAAGCCGACTGGTTCTCCATGGTGCTTTTGGTGAGGAAGTTTTCTTTGATTGGTCTGTGGTACCCATCCCTCTCATGCCCTAAGTGATCCATGTTTCATTGCCGCAATCTTAATTCCAGGTATTCTTTCACTAGGGGCAGCTCCATTTTGTAGATATCAAGATCGCAAGACACTGCAATCTGTGGCACGCTATGGCGTAAACGAAATTGTTGTACATGAGGATCTCCCTTTTTCAAAGAAGGTTGACATTTGAGTTTCTCATCTATTCCCACTCCTCCTCTTAACTTTCTTCTCCTACACTTTCCTCATGTTCTAGCCATGGGTCTTCTTCAAGAGTAGTCATTTTTTTGGAAATGCTTTAGGTATCCTGAATGTTCTTTGGTATGGGTAATGGCACAGCTTATGGTGCTTGCTTGGTGGTGGGCTTGTGGGAGAGGGTAGATCCTACACTGGATGTTCCTCTTCCTTGAGTTTCTCTATGCATTCTCCAAACTTTTGTGTTTCCTGTGTAGGCCTGTCAGACCATTGCTAGCTTCAGCCTATTTCTGGTTATTGTTCCTTTTCTTGCTAGCCCTAGGAGTCTCTTGGTCCTCCTTGGGGTCCTTACCTAGCTTTGCATCGGTCTCATGGCCCCTGACCATTGGTAATTCTTATCTTTGTCCTCTTCAGGCTCTTTGTCATCTTTATTCTTCTCATTTTGCCCTTTTTTGTCCATGTCTTCTTCTTCCGCTTCGTCAAAGCTGTCTGATTCTCCCTAGTTGTCTTTGTGCTTCTCTAAATTTTCTAGCTCCTCAAGGAAATCTTCTAGCTCTCCAAGGTATTCTTGTGGATGGTTTTAGGGTATGCAATGTGCTCATTCCCAAAGAAGCAAGCATTTTCTTCTATTTGCAACTTTAGCTGTCTATGGACTACTTTGAGAAGAGCAGTAAAAAATTAGCAGGCTCAGGCCACGCATACAATCTCTGTCAATTTTTGATAGGCCTTGGTGGTCAACGACTTCCCTGTGCCCTCAAGCCATTTCAAACGCACTTGGCATATGGCCATACCCATTGGCACCCTAACTATGTATTCCTCAGCTATGAGCTCAATGCAATCTTCATCCAAATCCATAGGTGCCTCTTCAAATAAAAATGCCCATGCAATGAAATTCATTATCATGGGGTGAATTTTAGCTCAATAAAGTTTTTCAAAGCCAAGGTCCCTTGAAAGAACATCATGTTGATAAGGGCTTGTACTAGTGCCTCGGATACCTGCCTCCATAGCTTGGAAAACTGCAAACGGGAGAGGGCTCGTCGAGGGACATCCTTGGTAAATGTGAGGCCCAAGCTGTATGTAATCAGCTTCATGTGATTGCGTGGGCTCTCATTGTCACATAGGAAGTCGGGGAGTATCAAAGCTACATCTTTTTAAGCCAAATCCCTGTCCTCATCATGACTATCGCCGACGGCAGTAGGAGTGCAAGGTGTTGAAGGCTCTTTGGCTTGCTTTTGTGGATCTTTACGAGACTACAACTCCTCCTCCAAATCCTTTACTCGGTCATCCTTGACCTCCTTCAGTTGTTGCTACAACATATCTTTTATATTATGCTCCAAGGCTCTTTGCATCTTGTCTTCATTAACCTGCATTTCGCTAGCCTTGGAGTGTGCTTCTACTAGATATGTGATGCAGTTCTTGATGATTTGAATTTTCTATTGTACCATCTTGCTAGACTTAGGCAGACGTTCTTCTAGTAGGGCTATCTTTTGCATGATCTCGCAAGACACCTTCTCTTTTATCTACCTCTGCTCTTAGTTGTTTGCATCTGGTCTTCAAGCATAATATGTTCCATGCGGAGGGCCTTAGCCTCTTATGCATGCCTTTGCTCTGCGCTTTGTGCATCTCTCAATGCAGTTTTATACATTTGTATTTTTGTTGCATGTGACTATAAAAGTGCACTATATTATACACTATTACTTCCGTGCACCCCTCCTCTACTTGGCACACTGTTGTAGGATAATTTCCTTTGCTCATGTGGCTTCATGCTAAACTTTGCACTTGCTTGGCTACTCATTCTCACTCCCTATCTCTTTCTTGTGCTCAAAGGCACCACATTACTCAACATCTCTTATGTTCCCCTCTACTCTCTTTTCATACCCTTGGGTACCATTCTTTCTTAGAGACCTCCCTAAAGGGTTGTTGAGGTTGAGGTTTGAGAGGTGGTCTTTGTCTTTACCTCGAGGTTTTGAATCTCCATATTGGTTTGAGGGGGTAGTTGATGAAGGCAAGGTGAAAGTGTTGTTTAGTGTTAGAGGTTACCTGAGAGGTGGTGGTTTGTAAGTGGAGGACAAGGCTTGGAATGCTAATAGATTTTACCCACCAAGGGTACAGTAACCATTCTGAAGGCATGCTCAAGCAATCGTGTTCCTTTACCAAGTGATGATACAATAATCCAAGGTCAAGATCCATCTCTTCCTAAAGATAATGCTCTCTTTCAATGTACCTATAGGAGTCACATAAAACTTGCACAATATAGGTCTAGACCCTGTTAGAAACTCCACTTCAAAACAACCAATAGTCATAAATTAAGAGTTATTCACCATGGTAGTTGCTATAGATGGTGCAAGGAGTGGGTGGCCTAACGAGGTCCACATATCCCAAGCTAAAACATTGTGGCTAGCCTACATCCTTCAATGTCCGTCGTGGGTTCTCTTTTTCATCTTGGTTGATCTGCTCTGATAGGCCTAAGATTTTCTTTCATCCATTAATGTACTTCATTCCAAGATTTTGGCTTGCATGCCAAGTATCCGGCCATGGTTATAGTGAGGCTCGGGATGAGAGGATTACACTCAAGGCTCCCATTTCTCCTTTCATTGCAGGTCTTAGAGATGGCACATTAGCAAGTGTCGTCAACTTATCATCCATGCCCATGTAGGATGGTGTCAGTAATGCATTCGGCTTAGATTTATGTGGTACTCATGCCCATGTAGGATGGTGTCAGTAATGCATTCGGCTTAGATTTATGTGGTACTCATGCCCATTTTAAAGGTTGTCTCTCGCTATGTACCCTTCCATTAGGGATTCTGCAAGGGCATATTGCCTCTCTAGGTCAAGCCTTTCTTTTATGATGTGGAGAAACCTTATATTTTTTGTTTCTGTAAGCTTTTGGAGCTATTCCAATGTTTTCATTTCATTTTTAAGCTCTTCGTGAGACTCAGGTGTTTCTATGGGCACTTCTGGTTGTGCCTCCTCAGGTGTTTCCTCTTTTGATTCCTCACTCGAGACACTCCCCTCATGTGGCTCTTCTTTGATTGGGCCTAAGGGCATTGTAATAGGGGTTCTCTATGGGAACATGGAAATTGGTCCTATCGATGCTTCTATTTCTAGCTAGGTTCGTTCCATCAATTCTTACATGCCATTTGACCTTGAGATTTCCTCTCTTAGGTTAGGGTAAGCTTGTAACTACTTGGGAAGGGGTTCTTCTAGTCTTTGAAATTTGTAGTTCCACGACTCACTTGGCCAATTCAAGAAGCTCGTTTAAGATTGATCTATCCTCACTTTCCTCACCTCAATCTTCATTGAGAGTGATTTGAACTAGCGATTCAGGAATAATTTCTATTTCCACGTAGCTTGAATCATCAATTAGGTTTAACCTTGGGGTTGTTCATTCCTCCTCCCTATGAGCTTGTTTCACCTTTCTCTTGGAGTTCTAGGGTTCTCTTTGCTTTTAGGACATGTTTGTTAAGAACACTTTATCCTTTTCTTTCAGGACATGTTTTTAAGAACACTTTATCCTTTCTCTTCATCCAAGGTTATTTAATTGATTTAGAACATCCTCAATCTTAGTATAACCTAAATGGTCTTTCAGGTCCTTTTCCCTTTTCTCATTACCATTAGGAGTTTTTGAAGTCCTTGGTTGATTTATTACTTTTGTTGGCTTTGGGGCGGGCAATCTAGCTTTCCCCTTGCTATGGTCCTTGCCTCGTCTCTTGTTTTTAGCATTCTTGGAACTTTCCAATGCTTGGATAGTGGACTTGGGACTTAGCCTAACCCTATTTTTGTTGGACGTGGTGGGGATCTTTCTGATGGCTAAGCTCGTTACTCTTGAGGTCGCCAAGTTCAACACTGCCATGGGTAGCTTACCTTACATTTTCTCCCATGAACAGGCATGCTATTAAGACTAAGAGATAGCTTTGAGGGAACCAGTCACCTCTACTCACCTTAACATGACGTGGTGGGGAACTTTTTGATGGCTGAGCTCATAACTCTTAAGGTCTCCAAGCTCAACACTGCCATGGGTAGCTTACCTTACACCTTCTCTTGTGAACGTTATCACACCATTGCATTGCACTATGGGCACTACTCCCCCCTCTCACCTCAAATCACTACACACACTATTATGGCTCACCCTAATCCTCCTTGAAACACATCCAAAAAGAGATTACTTGGTGAACCACAACGGTTGTGAAGGATCTTTCCAATGGGGGAACTCGTAACCCTTGAGGTCTCCAAGCTCTACAACTCCTTGAGAAGCGATTCCACCACGTCTCCCGCGAGCATTATCACACCGTCGCATTGCACTACGGGTCCTCGTCCCTCCTCTCACCTCACTCCACTCACACACACTCACTAGCACACATTTGGGAGAGAGATTAGCAAGAGCAAGACTCAATCGCACAATGGGAGAGTATATTGTATTATGAGAGAAATTCACTTATATACATGGCCATAAGTGTTCATACTCACTTAAACTGTGGCCGACCGGGCACTTTAGGCTCATAAGAGGCCTAATGCTATTATAATGACTACTCTCATAATATATCCATGAAGTACACATCACTTAGGACTTCATCCTAACTTGCTACCACACGCTCTTGAAGCGGGAATTGCCACAAATACTCTATCATACCATTACGGGCGCCCATCCAAGTTGTAGCTTTGGACACTATCGCTTCATATCATGAATGTATGACCCTTTGGTGTATCTACCATGACTCCTTGATGTAAGATAATGGCGGTAGCTCTTGTTAATCTTAGAATTGGATTAACATTCCCCCCTCTCCTGATGACGATCGCGTCCACGTGATCGCGTTGAAGACCTTTGTGTGGGGAGAATGAACAAGCTTTGTCGATGGCTTTGATGTTGAATGACGTTCAATGGTCTTTGTTCCTCCGGAAGGAATAAGAAAAGCTAGTTAATGATTGAAGAGGTTAGTGGTATATTGGGAATTCCTACAGGGTGGGGGGGTTTTTGCCGAATGATTGTATTTTTATATTTGTGTGAGCCTTTTTTTTTCTTTTTCTTTTTTTTCTTTTTTCTTTTTGGCAATCATCGTCGGCAAGGTTACATGTGATTTTTGTTAGTGGGGACACTAAGAGATGTTAATAATGGGAGAGAAGAGAGAGAAGGATCTGAAGGAATCTAGACTTAATCATCACAACAAGATGGTGATTCTTAGTTCCTCATTTGATTCATTGAAGTGACATTCATCCTTTGAAGTAATTGGCTTGTGATGATGTCCCTTTATGTGGCAGGATTCTTGTCAAATGTTGTTGAGTAGAACCTGATCCTGTCTTCTTCTGCCCATGTGCTTTTTATGTTTTTATGTATATTGAAGTGCTCTTAGAAGTAGATTTTCATGAAGTAAAAGAATTGAGTCATATAGACTCTTATTGAACTGCTCTGTATTGAAGTAGCCACTTGTTGGTGAGGATTGAAAGAATTACGTCGGCTTGCGAGGCTAATATAGAGATCTTCTCTAGGGATTGAAAATCATTGAGTTGTGAAGATTGTGGTGTCGTTTAGAGAGATTTGTAATTTGAAGGAAACTTCCAGGTGATGGGTTGTACCATTGACCAGGCTTTCGTCCACCATGGCCTCCCCATCTAGAGATGTACTTGAAAGTTGTTGATGGTGAGGCTTTGGTGCAAATGTTCTCCAGTGCATGAGTATGGATATGTACTCATGGAGCAGCTGCTACATTAATTTAGCCAGAAGAATAGTAAGCAATAAGCTTAACCAATATATAGTGGCTATTATGTGATATAGCTTAATCTATGATGATGCTTAAATCATGAAAGTGCAGGTTCTTAAGCCGTGAGATGGAACTCCTTGAATTGTAATTCCGTGAGATGGAATTCTGTGAATTTGCATATTTTGACCCTTCTTTTTTTTAATAAATTTTATGGGTCATCTATGTTATGATTTGCAAGCAACAGCTTCTTATGCACTCATTTCTTACTTCTAGAGGGGTGACAAGAGCATTTCTTACTTCCAGAGGGGTCATCTATGTTATGATTTACAAGCAACAGCTTCTTATGCACTCATTTCTTACTTCCAGAGGGGTGACAAGAGCATTGTTATTCTGTTATTGATGTACTCCTAAGTCTCCGTATTGCTTCTTGAATTTGTTGCTGAAATGATGTTGAGGCAGTAGGGAAGACTGCTGATTGTTTGCTTGAACATACAAGCTCTTGTGTTGGTGCTGAATGCACAAGAGTGGTTGAGTGATTTGCTTGTTGTTGCTTGGGCCTCCATTCTTGTTGTAACTTTAGGTGAAGTTGTTGGGGTTGAAGTTGGTGGTGAGGTTTTCTTCACATTGTTCAATTTTAGACCATATGATTTACCATCATAGTATCATTGTTGTTTGAAGCATATGCACAGGTACCCATCTTTGATGAACATTGTGAACTAGTGGCCGATGTGCTTCATGCTGAGGCTTTCTTCTTTGTGCAAGCTTAGGGGACGCTTGGGGACCCAATCTTTGGTATTTCTTTGATAGTACCCTTGTGCTTACAGTAGTGTTTTTAGTACCCACACTTGTTGCATTGGTGGAGTTCTTTGAGGAACTCGCATAGGCTTTGGTGGACTGTGTTGTGGAGTACTCTTCTTCTTCCTTGGCCTCCGAGTGCTGTGTTGAGGAAGAGGCTTTGACTGTCATGGCACCCAAATTTGATTGGCACCTTCATAGTAGCCTTGAGCTACAAGTAGCTGCTTCTCCACCCACATTTTGATACTATTAAGATATCGTGATTGTGGGAGTCTTGGTGGAGTTTTCTTTAGGGTTGATGTGGAAGGTTTGGAAGGTTTGGGGCCCTCCTTGACTTTGGCTGGTGCTGAGGCTACAAGTTTGAGACTCGTGGGCATTGTTGATGATGATGAGGTTAGAGTCTCTTGTGGAGTGGCTATCGATGAGACGAGGCCTTTGAGCATGTGGTTGTCTCCTTTGATGAGGTTTGTTGATGAAGATGCATAGGATCTAGGGCCTTTCCATTGAGTTCCCTGTTAGAGATAGATGGTTTGGCTCTAGGTACTTCTTCAGAAAAAGCTACTGATTGCAAGGTTTTGGCATTGAACTTCGTAGGTGAGGATGGGGTTGAGGGAGTAGAGGCTTTATCAAAGTTGGTTGTTGACGCAAATGGTAGGTCATTGTGTAGAGGGGCATTTTGTGGAAGAGGCTTGTATCCTTTTGCGTTCACCATTATAAATATCCATTAAAGTTGGATCCTCTTCTTGGTAGTGTGGTATTGTCAACTTTTTGTCTTGACCTTCATGATGACTCTATCGTCGCTAGCAAAACACAGTGGTGCTTGGGCAACAATTGTCCATTTATGCCCCAAGATCAAATCTACTTCCAACACATACTCAACCACAAAAAACTTGCAAGTGAGGAGTTCAATATACCTTGTATGTTCAATATACATTGTATGTTCAAAGTACCCCAAACTTGCAAGTGAGAAGTTCAATATACATTGTATGTTCAAAGTACCCCAAACTTGGCATGTTCAAGTCTTGTGTAAAGGTAATGGATGTGCCGTCGTGAGTGTTGGTTAACCTAACAATCCCATAGCTCGAGAGTCATGAGATTATGTTCTCGTGTTGGATAAAGCTGTGCTTGAGCTATGGTGATTTTATTTGAAATTTCCAATCAAACGAAAATCCTAGGGATCTTTTTAATAAGATATGTTAGAAGTTCCGGCTCTTGCAAGGTTTCTTCCTCCCGTAAAAGCAATTGTACATTTCCTGCAAGAGTGTTCAAGGTGACTGTTTGCATGAATTCATCTAGTAAATACGACGATTTACTTATCCAAAGTCCACCAAAGACGACATCATTCTCAAGGAAATCTAGGGTAACATGAAATGTAAATTCCATATCGCCACCATCGAGATTGTTTGAGTAGTGTATCTAAAGTAACCTAGAACTTCAATGTTTTGTCCATTGGCTCCTCTTGCAAGACTATTGCTTGTAGGGATGAGTTTAGGTTGTCCCAGTGACACCCAAATGTCTATTGTCACGATGTTATGACAAGCACAAGGGTTAATCAATGCGCGTTTGCACTGAACATCATTGCCTGGTAGGGAAATCCAACCATACCATGATAGAATCTTCTAAAGGAACCATGGGTGTTTCGGTTACTGTTTCAGCATCAGATCCTGTGTCTGTTTCATATTCCCATTCACTTTCATCCCTCTGTTTAGGTCTTAGCTTTTTCAAGAGTACCCAATGTGTACACTGGCACACTTGGACCTTTGACAATTCTTAATGAGGGTTGTTTGGAAACTTGCGAATCCTCACTGTCCTGTTTTATGGAGTTCGTTATGTCCTTGTATAACTCAGGATGAGTCATTAAAGGTGCAAGTGCTGATGTGATGCTGGATTTATCATGAGAGAAGAGCATTCCTTTGAATGAGGTTTTAAGAGATTGTTTTGCGTGTAAGCACATTCAAGGGTACCGGCCAGTTGCCCGTTTTGTACACTTAAGATGTTAAGATATGTATTTTGTGAGACAAGTTGCATTGAAGCAACTCGTCTTGGGCAATCTTGGAACATGTGATCAATGCCACATCGTTACACATTTGTCAGTGACTATGGACATGGAAGTATTCCAAACTGTGCAATATGCCACCTTGTGAGGTCCACGATAATAGAAACACTGAAGTGTTCGATTAACTGCTTTCTGAGTAGTTTCTACCCTTTGGACTGTTTCTGTTTGGTGCACGGGAGGTTTTGAGTCCATTGTGGATGAAGCAGGACACTTTTTAGTATCATGGTCAAAAGTTTTACAATATATGCAGTATAGAAGAATAGATGCCTTGTATGCACAATAAGGATTGGGATGGTCATAGTGATTGCACTCAACACAAGGCATCTCACTCCTCACTTTTAGAGGCATTAAGGATGTCTGGTTTTGAAAATTTTCATCCTCTCTTAGAGATGTTTACTGTAATGTTTTAAGTGAGGCTGCATAAAATTCAGGGAATGTTAATTCCGAGATCGATCTTTCTTTTTCCATTGCTTCACTTGGTTTAGATGTGAGGAACACCTCGTAGCATGCTCATCTTCTAGCGTGTTGTCATCTAAACGTATTGCTTCTTTGCAACATTGATCGAATGTTTCCAAATTGGATACAATGATCAAGTTGTGTAAGCTGTTATTCTTCAAGCCCATCACGAAACATCTCCTCAATTGAACATCATTTAATTTTTCTCATGACTCACAACATGAGTCCAAGAGTTTCATCCGAAGAATAAAATCTCTAATAAATTCATTGGGTTGATGCTCAATTGAATAGAGTTCTGTTACTACACTCCATCGATCACCTTGTCTAGAAAGCCATGTATAAAGGCTGATTTCAAGGTTTTGAAGTTGGTCTTGATCTCACAGGCATCAATGTGATGAACCATCGAGTAGTTTTTCCTTCTAAGCATAAGTTCAACGTATGTACCTTAGTGGGGCAGTTGGGATTTCCAAAGGCTTCACATCTCTATTCAAACATTTGAATGAATTGAACAAGGTCTATTATTCCGTCATATTTGCCCATAATTTTAGAAATTTATATGGCCATAATTCTGTATGAGTCCCTGAGGCCATATGTGAGTGCTCTTGTTGGACTCTCAGTGAGTCCTTGGGCCACTCCCCTTCCTAGACTGATCAGTATATCCAAGGTGTGGGCATCCAGGAAAGGGTTGGTTCTTATAGGGTTTGTGGGAATGTTAGGCAAGGGACCAAAGCTCGCCGGTGGGATTAAGGTGCTAGGAGGTGTAAAACCCAATGAAACGCTTGTTATAGGCATGGCCAATGGCATGGGGAGGTGAATTGGCAGCATAGATCTCAATGGCTCGAAGATGACAGCCATTAGGTTTAGCCTTGTGTGATCCCTGGCACTCCCTCTATCGTGGCCATGTCGGAGTGCCTAAATGCTCCTTAATGAGCAATCACAGTCTTTTTTCTTTTCTTCTCTCTTTTTTTTTGCTTTTTATATTCTCCCACAGCTCGTTATAGCCTCAAGAGGCTTGGTGTACTCTTCGTTGGTCAAACGGGTGTCCGTTCGCTCCAATTAGCATAGGCGCTATACGCACGTAAACCTTTGAGATATTTTTCCAGAAAAAGCGTATGCTAGGAACTTCCCAAATGGAAGAGGAGGTTCTAAAACCTATTTTCCATCACTATCTCAAGACGAAATTTTTTTCCCTGTTTCACAGCACATTTTTGAGGGTATTCCAAAAAGAATTTTGAAAAACTATGTATGAGGGAGTTGTAGTGTTTTTGGAGTATTACAACTTTGTTTTCTTGAGCCATCCGTGATTTTGTCATTTAGATCCTCAAAAAGTAGCCCGAATATGGCTCGTCGTCGTTTCGTGCTATTTTTTGCGATTTTTTGTGGTTTTTGGGTTGTTTTTCCCTTGATTTTCGGGTCAAATTTTAAGGCTGCTGGTCGGAGGCCAAAATGGTCGATTTTGACTTCGGACAAGCGAGTCCAAAGTTGAAGAGCTCGATGTCATCTTTTCGATGAGCCCTAAAGCGCCTTCATTGGATATACGGTTTAGTAGATAAGGGCTTCCAAATAGGGGTGTTTTCTAGAGTCTCTTTTTTTTTCATGGGGCCTGCACTCACGGCTCGACCTTTTCACGGCGGACTGTTTCATGGCAAAATGTTTCACGGCCTGCGCTTTCACGGTGGAATTTCTCGCCGGAATTTCTTTCACGGTCGGAATTTTTGTTCACGAACAGAATTTTTTCCGTTCACAGCCGGATTTTTGTTCACAGACAGAATTTTTTCCATCGCCTGCACTTTCACGGACGAATTTTTTTCCATTCACAGCTGGATTTCTGTTTCACGAATGTACTTTTTTCTGTTCTCATGGCCGGATTTCCGTTTTATGAACGGACTTTTTTTCGTTCACAGCCGGATTTTCGTTTTTTGGACGGAATTTTTTCCATTCACGGCCGGATTTCCGTTTCACGAACGGACTTTTTTTCGTTCATGGCCGGATTTTGGTTTCACAGACGGAATTTTTTCCGTTCACGGGACTAGATTTCTATTTCATGAACAGACTCTTTTCCGTTCAGCCGGATTCCTATTTCACGAACAGATTCTTTTCCATTCACAGCCGGATTTCCATTCACAGCCAGAATTTTTCCATTCACAGCCGAATTTGTTTTTCTTTTCTTTTCTTTTTATTTGAAGTCTAGTGGGAAATACGAATTTTTCTTTTTGGGGGGGGATATATTTTGAATTTAAAATGAAAGGGATATGGACATTTTTCCAAAAAGATAAGTGGGAATAAAAAAAAGTCAACCTTTTAATGACACCCCTTACACCCTTCATAAATGACTCCCAAAATGGACAAATTGACAACTCACGAGCATCTACTCATTGAATGTTCATTAGCCTTAATGAGTTATGTAAAAAAGTGATTAAAGATTAATCCTTTCACTAATCTTTCATTCTTTTATACTAATCAAGGACTCTAATTAACCCCATTAATCTCTAATTAATTCACACAATTGAGCACATCATTGGATAGAGCAAGGAAAAACTAATATTTGTGCCTCAACAATTGTGTAAATTAATCTCAATTAGGAGATTAATTAGACTCTTAATTATAGTCTCCTCTTTAAGGCAAAATTACGCAAAGAGAGTCAAATTTTTCCAATTAATCAAAAAATTGATGCGATTAGGTGTTTTGATGCATCTAGATACTCTCAAAACACTTAAAAACCTCAATTTCAACTACTCATATGGTCAATTTAGACCCCAATTAACACATTTTCTAATTTTTGGCCTCTTGAACAAGATTAATCACCCTTATTGACAAAAGTCAGTCCATTAAGAGAAATTAGTCAAATTCAAGGGTTTTTTATGGTTTTAAGAAATTTTTTGAAAGATTAAGCTACTCTTAATGCTTGCTCTAACACTCTAATCCAAACAATTTCAACAAAAAACACACAATTAAACTCAAATTAATGATCTTAGATCTATGCTTAAACTAAAGAGCGCTAACATTCACTAAAAATTGCATTCTCTTGTATTGTTTGATGCAATGGATACAAGCTAAGCCTAATACAGCTATGTGCAAGCCCTAAGAACATGAAAAACCACAAAAATAAAAACAACAAATTAATCTAAAAATTAAGCAAAAAATATTCTTTTCTAAAACAAAAAAGAGAGCTATTCTACACCAAATCTCACACAAATCACCATCAAATCCATATCTTTTTCATGGGGAACCATTAATCAAGATAATGTTTAATGGATAATACGTAGATTAGAGGCAAAACGATGGAAAAAGCCAAGAGATGGCTCCCCAACAGAGCAGCGGTGCCAAAACTGTTATGGCTCATCCTAATCCTCCTTGAAACACATCCAAAAAAAGATTACCTGGTGAACCGCAACTGTCGTGAGGATATTTCCAATGGCCGAACTCGTAACCCTTGAGATCTCCAAGCTCTATAACTCCTTGATGAGAAGCAATTCCACTACGTCTCGCGAGCGTTGTCACACCGCCGCGTTGCACTATGGGTTCTCCTCCTCTCACCTCACTCCACTCACACACACTCACTAGCATGCATTTGGGAGAGAGATTAGCAAGAGCAAGATTCGATTGCACAAATTGGAGAGAGATTATCAAGAGCAAGATTCAATTGTACAAATGGGAGAGTATATTGTATTGTGAGAGAAATTCACTTATATACATGGCCATAAGTGTTCACACTCACTTAAATTGTGGCCGGCCAGGCACAGTAGGCTCATAAGAGATCTAATGCTACTATAATGACTACTCTTATAATATATCTATGTACATCACTTAAGACTTCATCCTAACTTGCTACCACACACTCTTGAAGCGGGAATCGTCATAAATACTCCGTCACACCATTACAGGCGCCCGTTCAAGTTGTAGCTTTGGACACTATCGCTTCATATCATGAATGTATGACCCTTTGGTGTATCTACCGATGACCTCCCAATGACTCCTTGATGTAAAATAATGGAGGTAGCTCTTGTTAATCCTAGAATTGGATTAACACACACTCACTAGCATGCATTAGAGAGAAGATCAGGGAGAGAATTGGCAAAAGGGAAAACTCAATTGCACAATGGGAGAGTGTGCTTGCATTATGAGAGAAATTACCTTATATACATAGCCATTTTACGCGGTCTTTTGTGCTTGCGCATGGGTTATGATGACGTTCAGTGGTGTCACAACTACCATTTATTATACCCCAATCATTCAGATTCCCATGGCTGGGTTAGTGGTCTCATTGAAGGCTCTCCGATGCCTCTATAAGGACAATCCTTGATTAGGTAGTCGATTTTGCATTTCACACAACTTTAGCAAGGTCGTCAACCGAGGTCTTGACCAGCCTCGGTTTGATTAAAATGGTGAGCTTCCGGTACGGTTGATGAGGGACCAAGGAAGCGGCCTATGAGTGAAGCGCTAGGTGACCTACGAAGGATCCTAGAGGGTGCTCACCATACAGTGCTCGGGCTCTGGGGCTCTCCAATTGTGGTGTTAATATCCTTTCCCTTCCATTGTGATGTAGTCTAGAACACTAGTACTAGTGTGTTCCCTTGCATCATAAAATACTGCAAGGTTACCTCCCAAGTATCATCTAACTCCTCCATGGTTTGTTGAGAGTCCCGTACATAATCTTCTTCTTTTGTACCACTTCATTTGATTCATTTGCATTATTCTAGGTGCTGGTGATTATGGTGGCAGGACATGTGGTGGTATAGGCACTTAAGGTACTCTATACATCCCCCTTTGTTTGGTTTTGCACATTTAAGAAAATTTCCCCTGGAGCATACACTTGCCCAAGTGGTGATGGTAAAGCTAACCGTTTACCATGTAGAAGGCAATCAAGGTAATTAACATACTTGTGGTTATTTTGACTAACATGGGTATCTACACATGGTGGTATCAAGGTTCCCAAGTTGCATATAATATGCACAATACATCCATGGGAAAGGCCTCAATTGAGGGCACTCGGTGCTCTTGTGATTTTGTTGGCATTTTAAACACCATACCAACTCCCGTCTGGGGTATAGATGTTGGTTAATGGGCACATCCCTTACCTCATTTAACTTTATTTTGTCTAGAAGCATAGTACCTAGCTCATCTACGGTCATATTATTTATTTGTCTCTCTAAGGTGCTTGTTTGGCTACAGAGCCATCGTCGAAGTGTTGGAATTGGTGTCATCAGCATGCATCCTTGTGTTTCTTACTCCCCTAGAGGCAAGGCAACAATTGCTCATATGTTGACCTTTCTCTAGGTTTATATCTTGAATTCAAGTTTTTCAGATGCAAGATATAATCTCTCGTAGACTTGTGCTCTTCTTGCTTAATGTTATATATTTAAGCCACAAGGCTCCACTTAGCTCCGCTTTGTGCAAAACTTGGTTTGAACACAGTCTTAAGCCATGCAAAGTTAATCCTATCATTAAGATTAAGCGATGAATACCATTGGCGTGCTTTTCCTTCTAGTGTAAGGGAAAATGCAAATATTTTTCATTTGGTCATCGCTAATAAGACCACAAGTTTTGCACATTGCTTTGAATATCTCGAGGTGTTGTATGGCATCACCATCACCTGAGAATTTTTGCATTAATCTCACCACATGGTTGGGCTTGACCAATGTTGCTCTTTGTGGTGCCGAAGTGGTACACCTAACTCCCTAGCAACCCCTTCATATTTCTGCTTCAGCCATTCTTAATAGTAGGTTAGTAGGTGTTGTAACTCCTCCCATGTGAGAGGTCACTCTAATTGGCATGATTACCAGTCATATAGCCGTGAACTCTGAACCATGAGCCATGATCATGGTTGGATAAGATAAGATAAGATAAGAAGAAATCTGATTGGTTAGGAAGATAAGGCATAATTAATATGTAACGTTGGGGTTAGTAGGAGAGCTAGAATGTTAGAAAATCACGGGCGCAGTTTTGCAATCTGCAAAATCACGTCAACATGAGTCTATAGGTTTTGATGAAAAATGAATGGTTTGGGGGTGCAGATCTTAATTTCTCCAATTCAAAATTTACAATTTATTCCTTTGCAACATGACTATTTATGTGATAATAAGTAATAAGATCAATGGCTCTTTATTTATTTATATTTTTTAAGATTTTTAAAAATGTAGAACAAAGGTATTCACTACATAATCACGACATGATTAATAAGCTCCCACATGCAAAGTTCATATGCAAATGATTTTTTTTTTTTGCTTTTCTAACTCTTAATTAATGCAAACAACTATTCAAAATGCTAAAACAATTAAAAAAACATCCTTTCTTTTCTCTTTTTTTTCCTTTCTCACAACCTTATCCACAACTTATCCTTTTCTCAACCAACCACATAGCCCTTATTTTTTTATTTTTTCTCCTTTCTCACAACCTTATCCATAACTTATCCTCTTCTCAACCAACTACACAGCTTCAAGAAGCCATATCTAGGAAAAAGAGACCCCACTATGGTCTTTAACCTCAACCTCTTGAAGCAACAAAATGATTGTTGCTTCCCACAAGAGCAATTTATCTCCCACATCTATAATTCCTAATGGCTGTAAGATGCTGATATCTATGACACGATAACTACCAGAGTCAACAAGCTTTAATGTTGCTTCCCACAAGAGAAATTTATCTCCCACATCTATAATTCCCAATGCCTCTAAGATGCTGATATCTATGACACGATAACTACCATAGGCAAAATTCTTTACAAAGTATTTGACATGCCTTTTAAAGTTAGGGTCATTTACCATACAGGTGAAGGAGGAAGTTATAAGGTACCCAGCCCTAGTAGAATCATCTAGCAAGTAAGTATGTTTGCAAACATGCAAATTCATATAGTCAATCAAATCAGATACAATATATATATTCTTATCAATAATTCTAAGAACATTAATCTTGTGAGCAAAGATCTAACATAATTCTTCAAATCTATGACCAAAATCACTCCTACTAATGAAATCAAGTGTGGGGGGGTAGAGAAAGGCTAGCACTCAAGTTTACGAAGCTAACAAGAGCTAGGACTAAGTGCGTGAGTGAAATGAGATAATAAAAGTGACATATTACTTATATACTTAAAAAATCTATTTTGGATAATGTCCCATTTTGGTAAGTTTTAAATACCAAAATAATAATATTTAAAATGACATGGGGCAAAATGTGCTTTCTAACCTTCTACCTATAATGTTTTCATTCAGTCTAAATTTAGAGTTATCTAGTGTGCCATCTAGAAACAACTCAAGAGATTGAGAAACATCATTCAAGGTCCATTTAGAATTGGTCATAATTTTGTTGCTATTTCCAAGACCCATTTGAATATTAAGTTCAAATTTAATTGAACTTTCTTCTCAATCTAATGGAAAAACCAACAACCTCTACTCTTCTTCCAACATTGTCTATACTCCAAACCCGTGTATCGAGAGATGTGATGATATGACATTTATATTTGTAGCATTATATGGTAGTGATGTGTTTGAACACACTTAGGACCGTCGGGGCACTTTTTCCCTCACTAGGAGGTTTTTTCCCCGTGTGTATGTACTCTTTTATCTACTCATCTTGGGGTGCGTGCTTATCTTTTGTATCTGGCACACATTTTTTCATTCTAATCTAGTGAGTTTGTGTATTCTCAAGCTTCTCTATCTTGTGTGTGTGCATTGTTGCAACCCTAACCCTAATTTCAACAATTGGTATCAGAGCTAGCTTCCTTGACACTTGATCTAGTAGTCTGTCTTCCTCGACCCTGTTTTTCTGTCTCCGATTAAGATACCCTCTTAGAAGAAGGTATATACTATAGTGTGACGTATACGAAGTATACATAATTTTCGAGGTCCGCAGCGCAATTTGGGCATGCTTCGGGCACCACAAGGTTTCTGCAAACATTCTGGAGGCATTATTTTGGATTGGTTCTGCTTGATTTTGGGTGTTTGGGCTGTGTAGCGGCAAAGATTTGGTTTGCAGCAGCATCTACAGTGCCTTTAACGACATCGACCATCATACTTTTGACAGTAACACTCTATTCTCTACTTTGTGTTATTTTTCATACACTTTACAGGTGATTCAGTCAATTGCAGCCATCCAGGGTTGCATTCAATGAATACTGAGTACTTGTAGTGTGTTGAAAGATTTTGCATTTGGTAGAAAGTCATGGATGGCAGTAGTGATGTATTCAACATGTTGTCTACTGAGGACAAACTTGATGGGACTAACTACCCATTGTGTTCCTATATAATGAGGCACATGCTGGTTACTAAAGGTCTTTAGAATGTGGTTAGTGGTGCTGAAACTCGTCCTATTTCACAACTACCAGTGCACCCAAGTGCTACAAGTACATCTGAAGTAGAATCTGATATACAAATGTTGGATATGATAACTAAGCTGTGAAGATTGATCAAAACATCCTCAAGGTGGATCAAAGATTGTACAAGACATCATGAATATGAGGGACAAAAATTGGTATATGCAAAAAATTGATATGAGATTAACACAGGAAGACACTAATTGTGATTAGACATGAACCAAACTTACATAATCACTTGATCACGACTTGTACCTTATTTAGAGACTCCTCTACCCTATTTTTAGTTGCATGAGTTGCATGAACAACATGCACCAAACATTTGTAGGCTTTACAACCACTGACCCCTAGCCTATCAACCACATATTAATTTGGACTAAGGAGTTGGGATTACATTTATCCAACAATCCCCCCTTAAGACCAACTTCTTACAAAACATGAATCAAGTCTAACAAACCATCTTGACACAATGAGTAAGAGTCTCCCCTTAACAACAACATAGGGTAGTGTACTCTCCTCTATAACTCGTCAAGTTGGAACAACATAAATCTTGACTCAACCACATACATGACATAATCTAAAAAGCATATTCCTCATCTACATCTTTTATACTAAGACTAGAACAAAGATTTGTTTCTTCTTGTTGGTTGACTTCTTCAACCACATGTGCCTTTGCTTGCTTTTGATCTTTTTGGTAGCACTTTGAGGATGGATGATTCGTCTTTCCACAATACTCACAAGGATGTTTGGAGAAACAATCCTTAGTAAGATGATTTGTACAACCACAGATAGTACACTTCTTCTTTGCCGATGTCGTAGTAACAGTATATGCATAAAGATCTATCACATCCTTTGTAATCTTCTTGTCTTCTTCCTGCAAAGAATTTATGATACTTTCCAAAGAAGGGACTGGCTCCTTCTCTTTAAGTACCGTTACAATTTGTCTAAAGCTTGAAGGTAAGCTTTTGAGCAGGATAGCAATAGCATCTTCTTCAGGAACAGGATTTAACATAAACCAACTGTGTCATTAAGCTCTTCAACCTGTTAATCAAAGCTGCTAAATTTTCATTACTCTCCATGGTTAGATCAAAGAGTTGCATCTTCAAACTGATCTTGGAATGCTTTGCCTTTGCACCAAAAGTACGTTCTAATAATTCCCAAGCTTCCATAGCTGACTCAACATCATCAATATAATGAATAAAATCATCTTCTAAAGCAGTAATGATAATACCAAGTGCTTGCTCATCTTTTGCTTGAAGTGCAGCCGTTTTAGCTCTTGTAAGTGCAACAGAAATACCAGCTTCATCTTCAGTAAGTGGCTTGGCCATACTCCACAGATTTTTCTTCATGAGGTAGCCCTTCACCTTGATTTGCCAGGTATGGAACCCAGTTCCGTTGAATTTGTCGGGAAATTTGGAACTCATGAGATGATAAAATATGATGATTAATGTTGAATTCTTGCTCACATAGATGATTTAAGCCCAAATAACAAAAATATCATCAATATAAATCAAACTTGGTATCACCATGTTGGAGGAGCAAAAATTGCAAAAAAGGGGCGATTGGAAATTTGCTCCGTACAGCAGCTACAGTGCACCAAATATCACAAGATTTGATATGCACAATCTTCACTTGATAGACTTGCTGGTGATTAAGAAATTGATTAGGATTTTTTGTTAAACTAAGCCTAATTGAGTCAAGCTCTGATACCAAATGTTGGATATGATAACTAAGCTATAAAGATTGATCAAAACATCCTCAAGGTGGATCAAAGATTGTACAAGACATCATGAATATGAGGGATAAAAATTGGTATATGCAAAAAATTGATATGAGATTAACACAAGAAGACACTAACTGTGATTAGACAAACACTAATTGTGATTAGACAGACACTAATTATGATTAGACAGACACTAATTGTGATTAGACATGAACCAAACTTACATAATCACTTGATCACGACTTGTACCTTATTTAGAGACTCCTCTACCCTATTTTTAGTTGCATGAGTTGCATGAGTTGCATGAACAACATGCACCAACCATTTGTAGGCTTTACACACCAACCACTGACCCCTAGCCTATCAACCACATATTAATTTGGACTAAGGAGTTGGGATTACATTTATCCAACAGTTGTGGCTCCTCCACATGCACAACCAGTACCTCCCACTGCTGCTCAAACGAGATGGGATGGAAAAGATGCACAGGCACATGCATTTCTTGCACTTTCTATGAAGCGAAGAAGCATTATTCCTCATATTCGGTCATGTAAGACTTCAAAACAGGCATGGGATGCACTTACTGCATTATACCAGGTGCGCAATGAAGCACGTGTTGCATATCTGCGCAAACGGTTGGAGTCTAAGCACATGAATGAGGGAGACTCAATGGACGACTTTTTGACCAAGATCAAAGATTTTAAGAAGTAGCTTGCTAGTGTGAATGAGATATATCCTGATAGTACATTAGTGCCCACAGTTCTCAATGCATTTTTGGATTCTTATTAGAGTTTTTCCTCTACCCTTAGACTCATGATGAAGGGAAATCCAAATGCCCTTACATTTGATGACCTGGTTTCAGTACTCTTGCAAAGAAGAGCACTCTAGGCAAAACAGATCTGTTATGTGAGCTGGAGACCAAGCTTTTGTTGCCAATCAAAAAGGCAAAGGTAAAGCTTTTTCGCATGGTGCCTATAAGTCAAAATTAGAATCCTCACGTAAGGATGCAGAGAAAGAAGGTGAAGCCTAAAAGGAAGGGCAAGTGTCTCTATTGCAGGAAACCAGGGCACTATATACATGAGTGCAAGAAAAGGCTAGAAAAGGAGAAAAAGAATGAATCGGGCATGGTTATGGGCTGATGCATCTGCACCAAGTGTAGAGAAGAAGGAATCTGCAAGTTTTGCTAAAGATGATTGGGTGTTAGGGGTTAACTTTACCTAAGTTGGAATATCCGAATTCTATGTATGTGAATGATCCTTTTGGGTAGTTGCTTAGGAATTCGCGAGAAGGGAGAGATATGAAGAGATGTAGTTAGTTGATCATGGGAAGGCGCATAACGGATATTCAGAATTGTAGAAGATGAAGAAGCGGAAATGTAATCCCTTACATGATTATGACATGAATGAATTCTGATCATCTGTTCAGGGTCATTGTGTGTAGCGGATTTTCTGTATGATGTTTTGTATTCCGTTTTACTGTTATGATTTTCTGCTAAGGGGAATGTCTTTGTGCTAGTGTTTGTTCTTTTATGAGATTTCCATTACCAAGTATCAGGCATTTAGTGCCCAGATACACATTGGCGATCCTGCGGTGTTCGCATACTCAGCATTGTCTTGTCTTTGTTGGGTATGGGGTTGTGTTGTGCTGTGCTGTTTGTGTCTCGCATGAATGTCAGATAGGGAGAGGCAAACTAGTCCCATTCATTTCACGAGGGCACAAGCCAGGAAGCGCAGATATGACAGGTCGGAAGCTTCTAGCAGTGGAAGCGGTGATGCTGCGGAAGCGCCACCTATGGCAGTTACGTCGGTTTCTGCTGGCGTAATTGAGGGCCAATTGGCGCAGGCCGGCGTGGACGAGGCGGACGCTGTCGAGCATACAACACCACTTGCAGAAGGGCCGGGGCAGAATGTCGTTAGCCCGGAGCAAGCCCGGCGGCATTTGCATCAATTTGTTGGTGCCCTATTTCTGTCCAGACCGCCTGTTCGGAGTCAGAGACGGTTGCAATTTGATCCATTGAAAAATCCGCCACCAGCTAATCCACTACCAGGAGTTGTGAACATGGCTGCACCACCACCCAATCCAACGGTTAAGGCTGCCAAATTTAAGGCAAAGCCTAAGGAAGACCCAGACTGTCACGTGGCTCAATTCGAGACCCGATGGCAAGCCAGTGGGTACCCTGCCCATTTTGGAGATCCGGTGAAATTGCAGCAGTTTGCCGCAACCCTGGAGGGGGTAGCAATGAGTTGGTTTAGCCAATATGGCTTGGCCCACTTTGCAGATTTCAATGCTTTGAAGGATGCGTTTTTGGCCCGGTTCAGGAAGGAGAAAACTCCTACTGATATCGTCAAAAAGATCAAGGCCATGGAACAGAAGCATCTGTTAGTGGAGGATTATGCTCAGAAGTTTCGGGGATTGGCTGCCAGACTGCAGGGTAATGAAAGACCCTCGGATGAAATGCTTGCCAGTTACTTTGTCAAAGGATTGCGGAGGAACTTGAAGAGTGCTGTTGCAAATGTGGATATTGCCGGCGGCTTTGATAACCTCGTGACAGCTGCCTCTCGGGTGGAAAAGCGCCTGGGCATTCAGAAGGACAAACGGAAGGGCAGGAAGCAGGATGACTCAGAGTCGGATAGTTCGACTGAGTCAGACTCGGATAGTGAGGCCGAGTCGGCATGCTCATCTGATGAATCGGAGGATGAGAAGCAAAGTGAGAAGAAAAAGGCCTCAAGGAAGGCTAAGCAGAAAAAAGATAAAGAGAAACAGGTTAGGGAGGAGAAGGAGAAAAAGCTTCTTCACAAACTTAAAGCCTTAGGGTATGCAGCAGTCTTGCCCAAGGAGAAACAGTACTGCCATATCTGTGAGAAGGACGGCCATCTTACGAGTGCCTGTTGGTACAACCCCAACTACAGAGGCAAGGTGCCACCCAATGTGGTTCAGCGAGCACCACCTCAGCAAGTTGCAGAGGCTAATCCGGTGGTTCCGACCGTTCCGCATGTTCCCTATAATAGGCCTCCAAGACCATATGCTCCAAGACCTAATTGGCAGGGGCAGCAAGGGTTTCAGAGGGGACCTCAGGGTGTGCCACTGTGTGATTACTGTGGAAAAGACGGGCATCGAATTGGTCCGGCCTGTGAATTATGGTGTAAGCATAGGGAGGAAAGAGGGAGACTTGTCATTCGATTCAATGAGGGGAATCGGGGTCAGGGACCTCCCCAGGACCAGCAGCAGCAGAGACCTCCAGCTCAAGCAAATGCCATCCTGATAGAGATGGTGGGAGATAAAGCAGCGGGGGCTAGCACGGGGGTTTCACATCTTCAGGGTGTGCCGGAGCAGTTCCAAGTGCTGAAAGCTTCTAGCTCTGTTGATGCGCAGGGTGTTAGCACTAACCCTCGGGCTTCTTGCTGTCTCGGTGAGTGCTCCACGGGTATGCTCGTTGGGGATTGTAAGGGGCAGGATTTAGTGGATACTTTGGCTGTTACCCGTGCAAAGGGTAAGGGACCTATCAGTTGGGAGGACCAGGAGGTGGTTCGTAGAAAAGTTTCCAGTCAGGTTCAGAAACTCCAGCAGAAGCAGCTCCCGGTGGAACCGATGGAGCCACTGCTAAAGGCACAGTTGTCGGAGGTACCGATTCCAGCCCAGCCACCTTGTGATCCACTTCCAGGAAAGATTGCGGTGGTCCATTCCGATCCAGTTCCTAAGGTAACTGAAACAGTACCAGGTTCTGGGGATCTATTTGATGCACTAATGCATGCGCCTATTCAGATTTCCTTGGATCAGCTGTTAAGCATGGTACCGGCTTTCCGGGAACAGCTGTTGGGGAAGCTGCAGGAGCCTGTTCTAGCAAAGATGGTGGAGGATCAAGCCCCGTTTGTGGGAGTTTCTCAAGCTGAGTCCGCAGATGTGGATTTTCAAGTCCCAGTGATTAAGGTGGCATTCCACGGGCACAAGTTTGAAGAGGTTTTACTGGATGGGGGTTCCGGAGTCAATATTCTACCGGAGACCGTTTACCTCCGTATGAAGTTGGGAGCGTTAGCACCAGCACCTTTTCAAGTAAGGATGGCAGATCAGAGGCGACTTCAACCTTTGGGGATTCTCAAGAATCAATCTATTAAGGTGGGTGGTCTGTCGTTTCTTGTGAATTTTGTGGTGCTCCGGATGCAGGATAGCGGGTCTGCCTATGCCATGTTGCTAGGCCGCCCCTGGTTTAAAATTGCCTGAGTCAAGCAGGATTGGGAGGATAATACTGTGGTGATCAGGCAGGGCAAGAAGACAACTCGCTTGTCCATGTTATCCAAAGTTCTCTTGAAGCAGGGGCAGAAGCCTTTATGTGCTCAGGGCATTCATTTGGCAAGTGATGTAGGTGAAGATGAGGAGGAGGCATATATGCAAGCAAATCCAACGGTAGTACCGGTCTTTGATGTAGATGTGGAAGCTATTGTCACCAGATATCAGAATACTGGACACCCTGTATCGGCAGTTCCGTAGAGTGTCGAGGGTGTGGAACAATCATCGGATGTTCCGACTGAAGACAGTGTGGTGCCCGAGCAGGAGATCCAAGTGGTACCAGGCTAGATCATGGAAGGCTAGACTTTTCAGAGGGCTGTGGAAGAAGCTTTAGTTGCCAAGCCTCAGCAGGTGCATTCTGTAACCGAGCAGGAAGCCATTATAGCAGCTGAACAGCAATATGAACGGCGTTTGCAGAAGTCCATCAGGGTGGAGGAAGATGAATTACAGGACATGAATTTAGGTACTGCATCCGATCCTAAGGTGGTCCGAGTCAGTGTGCATGTTGAAGGTCAATTTAAGGAGGACTTGCAGAAACTGTTAGTGGAGTTTCGAGATGTATTTGCTTGGGAGTATTCTGATATGAAGGGCATTGATCCAGCTTTACATCAGCACCGCATCAATTTGACGAATGATGCTGTTCCTGTCATCCAACAGCGGTACCGAATGAATCCAAATTTCGCCAAGCAGGTCAAGGAGGAGCTGGATAAGCTTTTACGGGTAGGGTTTATCAAGCAGGTCAATGAGGTGACTTGGCTGTCTCCCATTGTGGTCGTGCCAAAGAAGAATGGCAAGATCAGGGTGTGTGTAGATTACAGGAAGTTGAATGCTGCCACAATTACTGACCCGTTTCCGTTACCGTTCTGTGATACCCTCCTTGATGCTGTGGCTGGTCATGAGATGTATAGTTTTTTGGATGGTTTCTCAGGGTATAATCAGATAAGGATGGCACCGGAGGATGTGGATAAGACGGCCTTTATCACTGAGTGGGGAGCATTTGCTTACACGGTGATGAGCTTTGGATTAAAGAATGGCCCACCATCATTTTCATTTGTGGCTCAGAAGGCATTTGAGCCATATCTGTTGGATTTTATGCGAGCCTTTCTTGATGATTTTAGTGTCTTTGGTAAAATGGCTTTGCACTTACAGCACCTGAGACTCTGTTTGGAGCGCTGTCGGATGTTCCGCATAGCTCTTAATCCCTTCAAATGTGCTATTGCAGTAAGGCGTGGGATTCTCTTGGGCCATGTGGTGTCCCAGGAAGGCCTCTTGATTGATGCTAAGAAGATTGAGGCCATTCAGAAGGCTTCCGCACCACGTACTCTTAAGGAGACAAGCAGGTTTTTGGGGCAGGTTAAGTGGCATAGTAGGTTTTTGCGATATCTTTCAGATGTGTGTGCACCCCTTACTCATTTGACCAAGAAGGGAGTGGATTTTGTGTGGTCTCCAGTTCAAGAAAAGGCATTTCAACTTCTGAAGAAGATGTTGGTGGTGGCACCGATAGTGCAACCTCCTGATTGGGGGTTATCGTTTCATGTTTTTGTAGATGCTTCGGACATTGCCATAGGGGCTGTCCTCATGCAGGAGAAGATTAAGGGCTGGTTTCGACCAGTGTACTATGCTAGCAAGATGTTGACAAGTGCTGAAAGGAATTATACCGTCACGGAGAGGGAAGCTTTGGGGATGGTGTATTCTCTTCACAAGTTCCGGCACTATCTGTTGAGCAATAAGGTGGTTTTCCATGTAGATCATCAGGCCTTATTGTATCTGGTAAAGAAACCACACTTGACGGGTAGGTTAGCTAGGTGGATGCTTCTACTCCAGGAGTTTGACTTTCTGATCATACATACCCCGGGAAAGGAGCATGCAGTAGCGGATTATTTGAGTAGGTTGGAGATTGGGGAAGTAGCTGTAGGGGTGGATGATCACTTACCTGATTCGGTTTTGTTTTCAGCTACTGTGGCGATATTGGATTCTTGGTATGATCAGATGTTGAGTTTCTTGACAGATGGCACCATGCCAGTGGAATTTTCCACTGATCAACGGAGAAAGCTGGTACTCAGGAGTAAACCTTTTTTGGTAATTGCAGGTGCTCTGTACAAGAGAGGGCATGGATTAGTGCCCAGATACATTGGGCATGGATTGTACATTGCAGTTATATGACCCTTCTATCATGATGTATGCATGTCAGTGGTGGCAAAATCAGATACTTGGTATTTTGACAGTGGTGCTAGTAAGCACATTACTTCACAAAAAAATTTGTTCTCATCTCTGGAATCTGTCCCAACCGCAAGAACCGTCACATGTGCAAATGGTTCCTCATATCCTCTCAAAGGAGTTGGTAGAGTTGTGCTCACTGCTACAAATGGGGGCTCATTTACTCTTTCTAAAGTTTTATATATGCCAGGCATTTTACTGTCAGTTTTAGCCTTAGCCTTCTCAGGCTTGACGGCGGTGAATTTGTGAATGACATATGTTCAGTTCAAGATAGAAATGATAGTTATTCTATCATTGCCTCAGGTACCTTGTTTCATGGTCTATACCAAATGAATGTATTTGAGAAGTTGCAGCATGATGTTTGCCCAGTCTCTACTACTTGTGCTATGAGTGATGCAAAATTATGGCATGCACGATTTGGCCATCTGAATTATGGCAGTTTGTTACGCCTTCATAGGCATGATATGGTGTCCGAGTTACCAACTCTTAAGACCCCTACTAGACATGTATGTGGGGTGTATTCTTGGTAAAATGTATCGGGCATAATTTCCAAAGGATGGATCTGTGAGAGTTGTTAAGAAATTACAGCTTATACATAGTGATGTATGTGGTCCTATGAGGACACCATCTATTGGGAGATATCTCTACTTTGTCACTTTTGTTGATGATTACTCCAGATATAGCTGGATGTATCCTTTAAAGCAGAAGTCAGAGGTTTTTAAATGTGCTTTAGACACTTTGTATCCATGGCTGAAAATGCATGTGAATGTAAAGTTGGCACCCTTCATTCAGATCGGGGGGGGATTATATGTCCAAGGAATTTCATGCATATATGGCCAAAAAAGGCATAAGGCATCAATGTACAGGGCTATACACACCTCAGCAAAATGTTGTGGGGCTGAGAGGAAGAACATGTCTCTCATGGAGATGGCACGATGTATGGTGAAAGCCCAAGATTTACCTCATGGTTTTTGGTTAGAGGCAACTATGTGCGCAAACTATGTGTTGAACAAATGCCCTACCAAGGCCTTGCAATCTAAAACTCCTTATGAAGCTTGGCATGGCAGGAAGCCTTCTATGGCTCATTTATGTGGTTTTGGTTGTCTTGCTTATGCTCTTGTGCCTGAGAAACCAGTAAGCTTGATGATAAGGCAGTTAAATGCATATTTGTGGGATACAGTTCAAAAAGCAAGGGATATAGACTCTACCATCCGACCTCAAAGCGGATTTTAGTAAGTAGAGTTGTCGAAAACTCAGTTCAACCCATGCTTTCATGCAAAAAACAGTAGAATGTATGCTCACAAGACATGTTTGATTCACTTCTACCTTTGTTTAATGGAGGGCAGCCATATGTAGAGCAATTGAATGCTCAACCAAGTGCTGAAATTCAGCCTTGTAGGTGCAAAATCAACTTGCAAATCAGCCTTTTGATTAGGGAATTATTGAGGATGTAGTGGATGAGGAGAGAGCAGTCATCAAAGAATCTAGGCATATGCCAAAATGGCTTGTGCAGATATTGAGGGATAGCAAGTTGCCAGCTGCTTTACCTAGCAGAACTCGTGCAGGTTCTCATCATGCAGATTATTCTCATATGGATCATGTTCTCATTTCTACTTTATGTAATGAGGCGGAACATGTTCCTTTGAGGAAGCACAAGATGATGATCATTGGATGCATGCTATGCAGGATGAGTATAACTCTATACTCAAGAATGACACCTCGTATTTAACAGATCTACCTCATGGCAAGGCCATTGGTACTAAGTGGGTTTACAAGTTAAAACACAAAGTAGATGGTACCATTGATTGCTACAAGGCCAGACTTATTGCAAACGGGTATGCCCAACAAAAGGGCATTGATTATAATAAGACCTTTGCATCCACATCTCGTTTGACTACCATTAGGTGTCTCATTGCTTTGGCAGCACATCATGGGTGGAATGTACATCAATTGGACATTAAGACTACATTCTTGAATGGTGATTTACATGAGGAGGTGTATGTATCGTAGCCTCCTAGTTTTGTTGTGTGAAACGAGGAGTCTAAAGTATGCAAGTTGAAAAAGGCTCTTTATGGCCTTAAGTAGGCTCCTAGAGCATGGTATAAGAAGATTCATGCATATTTAGTTGCAAATGATATTTGCAATAGTCCAATAGAGAGAACCCTCTATATGTGAAGAGGAGTTAGGACACATTTTTGGTCATCGTTCTATACGTTGATGACATGCTGCTCACAAGACCCGATATAGATCAGATTTCAGCCTTTAAGCCTGATTTGTAGTCATCGTTTGAGATGTCAGATTTGGGGCCGTTGCATTACTATTTGGGGATTCAATTTATGTAGCGCAATGATGGCATTGTTATGCTGTAGTCTAAATATATACATAAGCTATTGAAGAGGTTTAATCTTGAAGACTATAAACCTATGGCTACACCTATGGAGATAGGTACTAGACTTAGTCTTCAAGATGTAGAATCTTTTGATGCTAGTTTGTATTAACAGGCTGTTGGATCCCTTTTTTATGTATGCAACACGAGGCCAAATATACAGTATGTGGTCTCACAGTTGAGCAAATTTATGTATAGCCCAGGTACGAAGCATTGGTAGGATGTTAAGCAGGTTTTTCGCTATTTACAAGGCACTCAGTATTTTGGATTGTTTTATCCAAAAGGGGGTGACTCATAGTTGCATGCTTTTAGTGATTCAGATTGGACTGGATGTTATGACACACGAGTGTCCACTAGTGGGTTTTTCTTTCGCCTTGGTGATTCATGTATATCATGGCTCAGCATAAGAAGCAGCCTACAGTGGCCACTTCTAGCTGTGAAGCTGAGTACAGGAGGGCAGCTTTTATAACTATAGTTGAGTGTGTATGGCTCAAATGTCTTATGGCTGATTTGGGTGTTGGAGAGTCGTCTAGCACTATGATTTTCACTGACAGCCAGAGCGCATTAGCATTTGCGAGGAACCCAGTCTTTCATGCTCACACACACACTAAGCACATTGAGGTGCATTACCACAATGTCAGGGAAAGACTCTCTGTGTAGCAGAGATCAGCTTGGCCTATGTGCCTATACATGACAACATGGCAAATTTATTCACGAAGGCTCTTCCTTGTGAAAAGTTCGAAGCTTTTCGTAGTAAAACTTTGGGCTTACTGCCTTTTCAGGATTGATCGGCCATACCCTGTACATGGTCACATCATCACTCCAGGGGGGATTTGTAGCATTATATGGTAGTGATGTGTGTGAACACACTTAGGTCTGTCGAGACACTTTTTCCCTCACTATAGGAGGTTTTTTCCCCCGTGCATATGTACACCCTCTTATCTACTCATCTTGGGGTGTGTACTTATCTTTTGTATCTGGCACACATTTGTTCATTCTAATCTAGTGAGTTTGTGTGCTCTCAAGCTTCTCTATCTTGTGTGTGTGCGTTGTTGTTGCAACCCTTACCCTAATTCCAACAATATTGATTATACAAGCATTGCACTTGGGTGCATCACGTTTATGCATCCCTTCCTTCATCTTCCACTCAACTCCAAGAGAGCAGTATTTAAATCATTCTCTAACATATTCCTGCATAACCACATTGTCTTAGATCCATGCATATTGGAATGAGAAAAACATGCTAAAAAGACATGAAATGGGATAAACCAACACGACAGCTTGAGCCTCTTAGAAATTCTTCCAAACTTCATGGATATGTGAATATCCAACACTATCTTACTTTTGAATGAAACTATTATATTTTTGTCTGATAAATTAATGGAACTAAGACTTGGAATTGGTAGACTTTCAAGTCTACCAAAAGGTTGGGCAGCATTGGTAGGAATAATGCATTTTGAACTATAAAAAATAAAATCTTCATTGATAAAAAAAAGAAGAGGACTTTTCAACTCCACTAGTTTGCCACTCAATACTTACTGATGGGTAGACATATGAAACCATCACAAAAATAGTACACACACATTAGTTTATCTACAAGAATAAAACATCTAGAAAATAAAAGCAATACAATGAATCCATTAGATAGAAATAGCTTACGATGGGCTTGAAGTACAGATGATGGCATGAATAGATTCAATTTATGTCCCTAGTCATGTACACACGTTGCACCTTAGATAGCCACCAATTGCAATCTATTTTGAACTCCAAAATGATCCTTTTTTCAATGGTATTGTACCAAGCCTCTTCTTTTTTTTTTTCCCACCTTGTGAGGGCCTCTACATGAGGATTACATTGTGATCCAAGCATTCAACTTGAAGTGCAAGGACCTCCACACACCTTCCTCTTTAACATTATGAAGAAGAATACATGGCGGTTCTTCTAGAGCTTAAGATTGAGCTTGCAATTAAACATGAAGCTCTAGGGTTAGTTGAGAAATATGAGAAAAAATGTAGCAGGCTACAAGTATTCCACGTGCAAGATCTCTCAAAATAGATTGGAGAAAATGAGAGAGGAAAAAGATGCAAGTTGTAATCTCTAAGAATAAGAAGCCCTCAAGAAATGTTAAGAAAGAAGAGAGAGAAGATAGATTTGTATGTTGGAGGCTCCAAGAGTAAGAAGCTCTCAAGAATGGGTGAGCAAGAGGAGGGAGAAGAGAAAGGTACAGCTTAGAGGATCAAAGAGCATGCAAAAAGTCTAAAATGAGGTAAAAATGGATGTATACATTAAAAGAAAACTTTTTCGAGAGAGAGATTTGAATTTTTTGGAGGGAAGCCAAATTTTCAAAATTTTGGGCCCCACTAGGCTACGAATTTTGCAAGTGGGGAGGTGTGCACCAATTTTTGAGATAGCCCCTACTCTAAAAAGATCATAGTAATTTAGGATAACTTTAATATTGGCCCTAACATCTAGCCAATAAGAAAATAGGAGAGGGATGAATTGAGGGGACCACAAATGTCACATTGAGTTGTGCAAATGGAAATTTTCTATTTTCCCACCTCAGCACTTGATTCGATTAGTACTAATGACTTTGCTTAAAATGTGACCCATTTTTAGCTCATATTTCCCTAATGAGTAAGGTGTGTATACACATAAATAATTAAATGGGGTGAAGGTTAAATTGATTAAGGTTCCAAAAACCATGGTATTAGAAAAACTAAGGTAGACAATTGGAAGTGGTAAATGCAAAACCTTGGGTTAAAAACAAGGGTGGTAAGTAGTAAGTGGTTTATCCAATGATGGGATATCGTGCATACATGCATTAGTTCACTTTAGTGCATGGGATACTAATGCAATTGTTAAGATTTAGTTATTTATAAATTGGTGAGCTATTGATGAGCATATTTTTTTCCAAAGGAGTTGCAAACTCCCCACTATTAGTGAGCAAGTTGATGCAAAGTAATAAGTCTTGCCATGGAGAACACCTTTTGAGTATCGTTAGATTGAACACTTTAGATCGAACAAGAGTAGGTAATATTATGATTTATTGAGGTGCAAAGAGATCGAAGGTGTTTCACAAGTAAGTTCTCTTATGAGTTGTAGCACAACTTGTCAACATAATGCTTACAAAACCCATTGCATGACGACATTGTAGAAGCGACAATGATTTCAACGTATCATTGATTGTAGGATCTAGTTAGTTTTTTGCCAAGGTCATTGCCAAAAACCCATGCATGCTAGTGATGGAGAGGACGTATAACATTGTTCTTACTTCTTGCATGATGTTATAAACATAAATGAACTTTTATGAGATGCATGTAGTAAATAGATCAAACAAGGGTAAGTAATATTATGATTTATAAAGGTGCATTGTAGAGGTGCAAGGAGATCGAAGGTGTTTCACAAGTAAGTTTGCATTACATGCAGGAGATCGGAGGTGTTTCACAAGTTCATTCTCATTATATCGTTCATTCACCTCTATAGAAATAGTAATTAATAACTCTCTTTTGGAATGCTCTTAACATCAACCAGCTTCTTGTGAAAAGAGAATTGTGATATCAAGTGGTAATTAAAGGTTTACTGTTTTGAAGTTATGTAGAGTTTCAATTTTGGAAATGATATGCATGATCATAGTGATTATTGCTTTCTAGTTTACTAGAGTCAAAAAGTTCTCAAGAGGGAAAATGAGATCGAGTTGAGATGTAAGATTCAAAGATCTTTGTTGTACTAATCTACTAAATGCTACAATGCTTGAGAACTTATATGATTAAACTCTCGATTTGATTACCAAGATGGGCTCTCTCTATGGAATTAGGTATAGTGAGTCCTTTCTTTATTGTCCAAACCCATTTTCATAGCTACATTGGCATTAACTTATTATAAAAAAGTCAACATTTCCATACTCAAGTATCAATAGTTTGAGAGACCATATGGATGCTAACAAGATCAATACATCAAGTGAAGGCCTTGCACATACGTGCATCGAGGTCTTTCCCTAGAAATGTGATGGTCTAGTCACTTCTTTTAACACTCAAGTCAAGAATCATGCTTTATCTTTTAAAGATCTCTATGCAATGATTTTGAAGGAGATTAACCAAAAAGCTAGAGACAATGGTGATTCTACCTTTTCAACAAGCACATGAAAGGTAGGACTAGTAACCCCTCTTCTTTGGCTACAAAGAAGGTGATGATGATGAGACAAACCCGATCATATATGCAAGTGGAGTGTAGAGATAATGGCAAATTAAGCCCACCATGGCCAGATCCCACACTCATGCATTCCTAAGTGACGCTATGACTATTCAAATTTCTAAGACAATGGCTATAGGGGAATGGGATAACACTTCGCGATGATGGATGAACTATGTAGAAACAAGCCTCATAGTGCATCTATCTAGGCTTGAAGATGTTGGATAGCCATGACTAGACCACCTAAATCCACTATCATATATAGTGCATTTATAGGCTTGGAGATGTTGGACAGCCTTGACTAGACCACTTAAATCCACAGCCATAGATAGTGCCATTGTTCGTTGTACACTCAACCCATAAAAAACTATATGCCAATTGCCACCTTCCATGGCCATCTACTTGCACCCTGTTTGAGCCAACCCACAATGTACTCTTCCGCCACTAGATAGTTCACCTCACATGGTCTCCAAGTGGATGGTCTTCCTCCCTTTCATAGAGCTTCAAGTCCCTCTCTCTCAGCAATTGAGATTTGCTCGAACTGCACACATGATGGACTTGGCTAATCCCATCACCCCTTCCACAAGGCTGCACTTGAATAGAGAGAATTTCTTAAGAATCAAGTTTCTTTAGACTTACAAAGGACAGATCTCAAACATCTCATAGACATGTATCATGCCATGAGGATTGCCATTGGTGCAATAAGAGTGTCATGAGGATTACCATTGGGGTGATAAGAGTAGTCCCATCATCTCCAAATTGAAGGCATACCACAAAGGAAGCAACATGCAAGGTATGCATCACTAGGGAGATAGAGACATAAACGCACTTGTTTACTTGCCCAAAGTACTAAGAGCTATAAGGGAAATTCCATTGCCTCTTCAAAGAGGGAGTTGTTGGTCCCCTTTCATGGGCGCAAAGATCCAAGATGCTTAGGTAAAATCACCTTCTTTCCTCCTCTGCAATAAACATTCATAAAGGGGCCTTTATTACGCCAAGCCTTCATATTCATCCTTTTGTGTGACGATGAGATTGTGTTGACTTTTTCATCATCAAAGAGGTTGCAAAGACAATTGGGTGCACAAAGTCAATCTTGGCAAACCAAGGTGAAGGTATTTCATATCTGTGATTCCATTAACTCTTCAAAGACGGAGTTCCTTCATAGGCGACACAATACAAAGATCAAAGATGCTTAAGTAAGCTCACTTTCTTTACTCCTCTGCAATAAACCTTCATAGAGAGGTCTGGAGTTGGATCTTTATTACACCAAGCCATTATATTCATGAGATTGTGTTGATTTTGTCATCGTCAAAAGAGGCTGCAAAGACAATTAATTGGGTGCACACAAAAACAACTTAAGGTCAATCTTGGTAAAACCAAGGTGAAGGTATTTCATGTCTTGGGGTGTCTATGGGCAAGCATGCTTTTGCTTACAAGGGGGAATACACATGAATCCTTCTAAATCTTAGAGAAAACAACGTAACACTGCCCTCCTTTGGCACATAATGTGATCAAATTTAAACTCGCAAATTAATCACAGTAACAGCTACATAAAAACATGATTAAGTGTTAAAACACGAGAGAATATCGTGGAGTGCACAATGGCAATGCAGACATCACCGGTTACACAAAAGAAACAATGACAGCAGGTCATGCATGCAAAGCAGGAAGAGGAACACATTCAGACAACTCCAGACAGCCCACCAGAATTGAGTGACAGACACACAGGGTACTCCACTACTTTACATCCCCCTCGCCAGCCTCATATTTTCTTTGTTGGATTGCACTGCAAGAAAAAGCAGCATAAAGAAGTCAGTAGAACTCCTTCACAGAAACAGAGGAAGCAAAGAAAAAGCAGCATGAAGAAGTCAGTAGAACTCCTTCACAGAAACAGAGGAAGCAAAGACAAGTACCTGTGAACAAAAGTCGCAAGTGACAAGTTTAGAAACCCACCCCTTCTGTATCACCTTGAAGAAACAATCCCTCTTCTCATTGAGTATCCTTCTGTGACATGCTTGCCACACTTAAAACAGTCTGTTAAATAAAATCTGAACTACTTTCCATGCTACCTAAGCTCCAACTTTTAATCCGGTAATGTCTGTTGCTTTAGCAACTTGATACTAGAACCCCCATTCAAAATCATCGGAGGGGCAGCTGGCTTCCTTGCTGCTCGGCCCCACTTAATAGCTGACACTAAAGAATCTCCTGGGGCACCCAGGCCTCTCCGACCAACTAGTTTGACCCCAAGAGTTTCACACAAGAACACAAAACGCACTTTGTCCCCTCCCCTGATCTCCATCAACTCAGTTGCTTGTTGCCGAGATATCATTGTGTAAAGATGCAGTTGTTGCTGCTGATGCATCTGCAGTTGCTGAAACAGAAGCCTTTGTGGCAAGGGTGGCTGATCAGCTATCCCACTGTCGTTGACCTTCTTCCTTGCTCCCATGCCAATCATCACCCTTAAGAGCACATTTGACTTAGGTTCACTGGTTCGAGGGTCAAAAAGCACAGCAAAGCATCCAAATTCCAAATCAGGTTCCCTAAATAAGTCTGCCAGTAGCACAGCGTAAGCTTGCGTATCCTTGGGGACAGCTCGTTCGACTTTTGCAAGCACCAATCTGTTGGCAGCTTGGGAAGCTATGTTACCAGCTTCCCGAAGTCCACTTAATAATGCACCATGCATAGTTGCCGGATACCTGCGATTTGTGGCCTCCCCTGCAAAAAACAGCCTGCCATCTCCAACACTCTCTGCTAAAAGGTCGTAGTCATCCCCTGAGGCTCCAACAGCAACATGTGAATAGGATCCAAAACTAAGAGGATCCCCCCCCCACCTAGTACAAACCGTTTGGATGGGGTCTGGAACAGTAATTCCTTGTGGTTCATAAATGCCTGGTGACACAGATGCCGCTTAGCTCATCAAATCATTCCTCCAAATAGATTGTATATCAAGCATTCACAACAACCAGCTTAGGCCACACAACAGGAGCAAGAAACTAAATGACCAATAGCATACCTCTTAATATGGCCAGGACACGCTGAATTGCATCTGTGGGGTGCATGAGTTCAAAATTGATTGCAGCCTCTCCAGCAACTAGAGCCAATAAAAGCGGGCCACCTGACACAGCAGCATAACTGTAAAACAAAAAGAACTCTCCCCTTCGATCAGAGCTTTCTGCAAGGTGCCCAAAGGTGTCAACTTCAGAGCCCCAAAAAACTCTAGGAAAGAGCATGGCCACCTTGTTTAACAACCCAAAACCGAGCCTGCGGATAGCATCCAGTTTTCTCTGTGGTAACTCAGGCTCAAACTTGATTGTGTTCTGCTTCAGCACTCCCAATGGAACGGTGCAAAGAGCCATGTCTCCTTCAAAAACCTGATTAGGGGTTAGAACCTGCACTCCACTAGTGCCATAGCGAATCGTATGCACCTGCTTCCCATAAAAAACCGGTACACCCTCTGCCAGAGCGGAAACTAATCGCACATTCCCCCCAGGAAGAAAGCAATGGTCACCACCCATCTCATAAGGGTCATCTTGGTCCCAAAATGCAAGGGAAAGGTCAGAAAGAAGCCCGGCATTTGCATATTCGAGGTTCGCAAGGTGCCAATCAAACAGCTGCCTCTCAGGTAGGATCTCTGCTACCCCTGCATCTTCTCGCAAAGTTTCCAATGTTTGACCTAATGAGATCCCCTCTGCAACCGGTCCCATCTGCTCTCTTAACTGGCTTGCTCTGTCCAACAGCTTGTTGAACTGAGCCTCAACTTTGGCATCAACATCCACCACTAAAGGCAGCCCATTGGGTTGATACAATGGACACTTCTCTCGTATTTTGTGCAAAGGGAGCATGAGTTGCCTGGCAAGAACACCTAAGGGATTTCCATGAAGCCCTGTTATGACACTTCCCCCAAGATCTGCAGCTGCAATCTGCCCCCCTCCTTCCATCTTCCTTGTGTAGACCCGGCCTCCAGGTCTATTCCGTCCTTCTACCACAGCCACTTTGTGACCAAACGCCAGAAGCTGACGTGCAGCTGCAAGCCCTGCAAGTCCTGCTCCAATGATGATGATTGTTGGCTTTGTCGCCTCCTCTGGGATGACCGCTTTGATGGAGGGTGCTACCCCGAAATTTATGTAGCCATAGGAAGACAAGAACTTGTACGCTGCACCTACAAGGACCTTGTGCTGACTCCGAATGCTCTCCATAACTTGAGCCTTATCCAGCCAGAGGTGAACGTTCTCCCGCCATCGAGCTAGGATGTGATTCCTTACTTCTATGTAGTTATCTTGTTCAACATCACCTATAGTTTGCACCACTCCTGCTTCAATCTCTTCCTCTGTCAGGGATACTTTGGGAAACCCTATTGAGGCAGCAATCATGGCTTCTTTCTCCTTGTTTTTATCCAGGTCAAAAAATTTCTTCTTCTTGCCCTTTGCAGGAGAAAGATCTGTGCCCAGTTGATGTTGGATCATGGCATCCATGAGATTCTCATCATAGCTTAGGGCCCTTGCTTGCTGTCGAAGAGCTCTCACACTCTTGCCAGTACCGGTCCATTTTGCCCCTCCCTCCGGCCTCTCCCCAGCCTGAGTTATAGCGTCTGCACGCTTTCTTTTCTTTTTGGCAAGGCTGTCGGGGCTATCCTCAGCTTCAGAGAACCCAGTGGCAGCAGATAAATCTGCCTTCATCAAGAAAGCAGGGGGCTTTTCCAAAGAGCTGCTAGGCATATTAACCCTAGCTTCCCCCATGTTAACCATATTGTCCACCATGTCAACCCTCACTTCCACAATGTTAACCCTGCTATCCACCATGTCAACCCTAGTGTCCACACTGTTAACCCTGTCTTCAAAAATTTTAACCCTACTGTCCACAATGTTAACCCTAGCTTCCACCATGTTAACCCTTCCGTCCATCGTGTCAACCCTACCTTCTAGGGGGTTAACCCTGCCTTCAAACGCTTCTTCTTCCACAGGTCTGTCTTGAACAGAAGCAGAGGTAAAGGCATTCCCATCACCAGTTCTGCGAACAGCTGCGTCCATGGAAAAGGTAGGTGCATACACACAGCCCACAGAAAGATTAGGAAACGGTTTGTAAGGACAAACCCCTCGCTTTTTGAGCCGGAGCAGGGCCCCCTGCGAGATGAGGTCGAACAAGGTGAGAGCTTGCGAGATCCGAGAGCGAATCGACGCTCACTCACATGCTTTCCATGGGAGCATATACGAACAGCGAAAGCGCCTCAGGCTCAGGCGTAGGGCAGCAGAGCTTTCTCAAAGCACCAAGACTGGCATGCAAAGGTTTTTTATATTACAGACCTGGTTTTTCAGTCACATGTGCCCACTGTTTTTTGGCCTCCCATGGTAAACCTTTGCATTGAGATTTTTTGTTGCAGTGGTCAAACAAGTAGTTTGAATTACTATTTCTGTCTTTACGAAAAGAGGGGTGTTTGGGATTTTCAATTTTATTATTTGGGAGTTCTTGTGATTTTTAGCAATGTTTTTTTTAGACCAATAATATTTATTTATATTAACTGTTCAAAATCAGGCATACATCAACCCCAAAGGCTCAACTATCTACTCCTTTGTAACCTCATTCAAGATTTTACAAAGAAATTCCCATCTTTCATCCTCATACAAGAAACTAGACTGATCCCACGAGATCTGATACCCAAGAAACTAGACTGTTAGGAAAAAGAGAAATGTGATTTTACAAGAAATACACATCTTTCATCCTCACACAAGAAACTAGATTGTTATTGTTCTTTTAGGGAAGGAAAAAGGGAAATGTGATTTTTAGCAATGTTAAACATCTCTCAAGCTTTTACACTTGTCATACTAAGTTGAGAGCTCCTCTCTTAGAGAATGAGGGGTTCGACCACCCAATCATGTAATGGGGTCAAATAGAAGATTTTCGAAGAGAGAGAGAGAGAGAGAGAGAGAGAGAGATGAGAAGATGAGATATAGTCGTGAGGCTAATACTTATATGGCTACTAACAAATCAACCCCTTGGTATTAAGGTGATTGGGAGTCCAAAAGTTGTAAGAAGATTTTCCGTGCAAGGATGCAACAATAAATATCACATTAACTTTCAAAAAATAAAGCTTTGATAGGGATCAAAACATGTTACTAATTTTTTAAAATGGTGTCGTTATTCTCATACCCACATTTTCAAGGTCATGGCCAAGCTAGCAAACCACATACACATGGCATTGCACGCATCATAGTGTGATGGAGAACCTCTTCATTAGAAGCGTGAAATACTGTGGAACTCCAAATAAAAGAGATAGAAGGGGGGTAAGAGTAACGAGTCAATGACATAGCTTAATGATCAGGAGATATCAACAAAATCACATGGCGCATGCTCACATCTATGGGCATTCGAGGAGGAATGTGAACAAATAGAGTGTTTGGTCTTAACCATGATGTTCCATTTAGTGAGCAAATGGAACTAGGAGGAATGTGAACAAATTGAGGAGTATTTGGTCTTAACCATGATGTTCCATTTTAGTGAGTGCTTGGTCAACCTCCACTTCATTTGAGCATGATCAAAATGTAAATTGACTAAATTACAAACTCATAAGATAATTTAAGGGCTCTTCACCCTTCTTCTTAGCCCCTAACCATGTCTATTATTTATTTCTTTTATTGTCTACCGATTTATAATCAAAGTATTAGCCTAGGCACATCATGAGGCATATCCTTGTGCATATTAGAAATAACAAATAATCACCCATCAAAATTAGAGTGTGCAAAGGTTACCTTGAGTAAAAGTCAAATAGAGTTACCATTTTTGGTGCTCACTTTTATGTAATTTTGGTGCCTATATAAGGCTCATCAACAAATGAAGAATAATGCCTTTGCTTTATGCTAGTCACTTGTGTTCATGTTTCTTGCTCATAGTCTTGTGTTAATCTTCATCACTAGGTTAACCTCTATGCTTGATCGCCATGCTTAATTATCACTTCTTTCCACCCTAATCCTCCCTAAAAACCCTAATTCTAGCATGGTATCAGAGCCGTGATCTTTAGTCATTATTTCATTAGCTAAACACCTTCTTCCCCTCTTTGCAAAAATGCATCTTTCACTAATCTACTTCTCACTCCATAGAGCTTCTCTTTAAAAACCAAGCATAGGGCCTTCAAGCCAACTCACAAAGTTTCCTCCACATCAAAAGGCACTGCCTAATTCTGAAAAAATGTAACCAAAAAACATTATTGCTTTCCAATGCAAAAACATAGCAGAAAATCGTGAAAATTGGGGCCTACATGTGGAATTGTTCTAATTGTGGACATCCCAAGTCTTGAAGAAATCATCGCTGGTTGAGGAGATCCAAGCGTTTCATCAGTTTTCAGTCCATTGTCATTAATAGGTGATTAGTACTAATCAAGGTGCCTTGAATTTTTTGGGGATTTCAAGCTTTAAATCACATATTTATGAGTTGCTCTAACTTTGATTTTATCATTTCTCAAAATCCTTCTCATCCTCCAAATCACATTAGCCTTTTAACTATCTTTTTAAGGAGGATATATGCACTTATCATCATTAAGTTATCTTATTAAGCCTTTGCAACCGGAATCTTATTCTAGGAATTGATTGTGGAAAAGTAGAGAATTAATTCAATCATAAAAACCATTGCTTGTAAGCTTCAACTAAATCAAATCAATTAGAATTTAAACACTTAAACAAAATTAAAAATACTTAGCTCATAGACCATATTGGGTGCAATCTTCCCCCCTCTTGTGCGTGGCCTCTCCCCACACAAGAGTATTTCTTTATTAGCTTTCTTTTTCACCAAAATTAGGCCATAGCTCCCAAAATACAAGATGTGCTTTTTAGAGAGCACGGCACTCTTCTTTAACAAAAATAGAGTGTCAAATTGGGACTAGGGTAAAGCCATAGGCTTTAATAAATTCCACATGAATAAATGTATCTTTCCTAAAGTTCAAAATGGAAAAATCATTTGATAAGGTTACAAGCTACTATGCTTGCCAAAAATGAAATGTGATGATCCAAGACATTTCTTCCAAGTAAACTCTTCAATTCCCATAGTCTTCATCACCTGAAAATATAAGCCCAATTAATTATTAAATTAATCCCACAAATATTAAACAGGCACAAATCATCACCAACTCATGACTACCAGGCGTAAGTACCCCAGGAATCACCCTGCCATACAAACCTAACTGAAATAATCATAGGTGGCCTCAAACATACGTCATATACCGCACGTATTAATATTTATAGTGGTATCACCCACGATATTAACCTAGCCGGCATGACGCAAGAGTAATCTAGGCGTCCCCAAATTACTCAAGAGGGGATAAATAATATTTTTCTAGAGGACTTAAAATATATTCTCATGACATCCCTCTTGCTTGAGTTTGCAATTGTCCTCAATTGCGGATTTGCTGGGTTTGAAAAGAATGAAGAATTTCAGGGTAAACTCGGAAAAATTTCTCAGGCATCCATTTAGCATCTTCTTGTGGATGATTCTTAAAAGTCAAAAGATATTTGAAGTATTGATTACCTGTTCTTGTTGTTGTTATCTCTTGGTCAATGATAGCATCAGGAACTAGTACTTCTTCCTCTCCTTCAATAAGAGGTGGTTCCTCATATGTTGGATGAGTAGGAAGTGTTCCTCAAAAAGGTTTCAAGAGATGGATATGAAAAGAATTGTGGATATTCCAATTAGATGGAAGCTCTAGTCTATAGGCCACATCATTAATCTTTTGAAGGATTTTAAATGGCCCATAATATCTAGGCGCTAGCTTCACTGCAGGGAATTTTTCCACACTCTTTAATCGACGCTTTTCAATTCTCAAAAGTACATAATCACCTTCTTGAAATGAAAAATCTTTACGCTTCTTATTTGCTTGAGATGTATACTTCTCTTGAGCTCTTACAATACAATCACGCACTTCAGATAAAATGCGATCAAAGTCTCTAACATATTGGTCGGCTGCTTCAATCTTATGAGAGAGTCTAGTAGCTGGAATAGGCAATGCTCTTCCATAGATAATCTCAAATGGTGCTCGACCAGTAGCAGTATGAGGAGTATTATTATAAGCAAATTGGAGTAGGTGTATGTACTTATCCCATGCACTAGGTTGCTGGGAAACATAGGCTCTAAGCATATCTAAGATAGTGCTATTTGTAACTTCGGTTTGTCCATTCGATTCCGGATCGAAAGCCGTGGAAAAATCTAACTTAGTGCCCAAGTTTGAGAAAAGAGCAACCCAAAAGTGACTACAAAATTTAGAATCTCTATCAGAAACTATCACTTTGGGTAGTCCATGATGAACAAAAATTTGCTTAACAAATATGCTCGCGGCTTGCTGAGAAGTTAGTGTCTTTTTACATGGAATGAAATAGGCTTGCTTACTAAATCTGTCCACTATTGTCCAAATCATGTCATGGTGACTGGAAGTAGTAGGGAAGCCAGTAATGAAATCCATAGACACTTGTTCCCATGGTCTATCAGGAATAGGTAGAGGCATAAGCAATTCTAAAGCTTTGCCTTTGTAGCTTTTAATTGTTTGGCAAATGTTACATTCAGCAACAAACTTAGCTACATCATTCTTCAAATGAGGCCAACAGAATTCTCTAGAAACTACTTGAAGTGTTGCGGAAACTCCTCTATGTCCCACAAATGGTGGTTGGTGCATCTCTTCCAAGACAAGCTGTCTGTAATCTTTTCTCAAAGAAAAGATAGCCATCATTATGAGAATAACTTCCTTGAGGTGTCCAATTGTTTTCACGATCCATATTTGAGAAAAATCTGGATCAACTTCGTAAGTTTCTTTCATGAGTACAAATGGTTCACTTTCAATTATAGAAATGTTGTTGATATTTGGTCTTCGACTCAAAGCATCAGCAACAACATTTTCTTTTCCAGGTTGATATTGAATCATAGGTTGGAAACTTTGAATGAAAGCTGCCCATTTGATATGCCTATCTAAAATAAGAGGTTGCGTAAGTGCTGCTAATTCCTTGTCATAAGTGCTATAATTTTGCTCTGCAGGCTTAAGCTTTCTACTTTGATAAGCAATAGGATGGTTGTCTTGCATAAGAACAGCTCCAAATCCTTTGCCACTAGCATCAGTCACTACTATAAAGAATGGTCTTTGAAAATCAGGTAGTGTAAGAACTGGTGCTTGTGTTAAAGCATTCTTGAGTGTTGCAAAAGATTTATCTTGCTTATCAGTCCAATTGAAATTTGTAGCTTTCTTAAGGAGTTCAGTCAAAGGATGAGCAATACAAGCAAAATTCTTGACGAACTTCCTATAATAACTACATAAGCCAAGAAAAGATCTAAGATCATGTATGTTTCTAGGCGTAGGCCAAGAAGCAATACACTCAATTTTCTTAGGATCTACACGAATCCCTTCAGCCGACACTATATGACCTAAGTATTCAATCTCCTCTTGAAAGAAAGAACTCTTTTCAGGATTGACATACAATTCATTTTCTCTCAAAAGATTGAACACTTGTTCCAAGTGTTGTTCATGTTCTTGTCGATCCTTGCTGAAAACAAGAATGTCATCAAAGAACACTATAACAAAACTTTGAAACTTAAGGAATATGCGATTCATCATACGGCTGAAAGTAGCTGGAGCATTGGTCAAACCAAATGGCATAACCAAAAACTCATAATGACCAGTTTGGGTTCTAAAAGTTGTCTTGAAAATGTCAGATTGAGTCATACGAACTTGATGATACCCAAACTTTAGGTCAATCTTGCTAAAGACCTTTGATCCTCTAAGCTTATCAAGAAGATCATCTACCCTAGGAATAGGATATCTGTTCTTGACAGTAATCTTATTCAATGCACGATAGTCTACACACATTCGGTAAGTTCCGTTCTTCTTCTTAACAAGAAGTACTGGAGCTCCAAAAGGTGAACTACGAGGTCGAATAAGGCCTCTCTCTAGCAAGTCTTCTATTTGGCTTTGGATTTCTCTTTGCTCTAAATTGTTGACTCTATAGGGAGCTTTACAAGGCGGAGAATTTCTAGGCAATAAGTCAATACTATGATCCTCAGGCCTAGACTTAGGTAATCCTGGAGGCAGATCTTCCATGAAACAGTCACTAAATTTGGAGATAAAAGAATCAAACTTTAGACTTTTGGATGTGTCAGACTCAGCATCAAGCTGGTTAACCCATACCATATAAGTCTTGTCTCTTTTTCTTAGAGCTCTCTTTGCTTGAGTGTGACTCAACAAAGGACTCATTTCTCCTTTGACTTGACACTGGAGGATAATATTTTCATTGTCCTTCCTTAGAGAAATGCTATGAGTGTCATAGTCTATAATAGGATTGTATTTGTGTCTCCAAGGCATACCCAAAATTATATCTACCCCTTGTAAAGGTGCAACTAAGAAATCCCTCTTTTCTGTTAAAGGTTTGATGCATAAATCCAAATCTTTCACCTCTTGCATGCAATTATACTTTGTTCCAGTAAATGCTGCTTTGACTTTATAGTGCGTAGGTAAAGAATGAAGATTTAATGCTTTAAGTACCTTTTCAGAAATGAAATCATGTGTACTACCATCATCATGCAAAATAAGAACTTCATGTCCATTTATCGTTCCTTTTATTTTAAGCAAAGAATGAACATGAGGTTTACCTTCTTGTTCTGAGTAATCTGGATCGGAATTACCCTCTTGCTCGAATGATTCTTCTTCATTGTCGTCTTCTTCAATCATATTGACTCGAGCTGCTTGCTGCTGGTGTTGAATTCTTGGTACGCTCCGGACAATTCGGTGCTATGTGACCTTCTTTGTGGCACTTGAAACATTTGATAGGAGATGTCTTCGGTTTGCCACCATTGACTTTCTTATTGGTACTCATGTTGCCTTTAGCCTCGTCCTTGCCTTTGTCATAACCTGGTTTATACATCTTCTTTGAAGCATAAAAAGATTTAGTAAATGGTTTAGAAGAAGTACCCTCATGTGCTTTAATCTCTTTAGGAAAACCATTTTTACGTTCTGAATTAGTTGCCAAAGATATTGCAGAAGATAGTGAATGAGGTCGAAACATATTCACATCGGCCCTAATGGTAGATCTAAGGCCCGATATGAACTTCCTTTTTTATCCTTCTCGCTGACTCTATCCACAACCTGCACCTGTAGTAAAGTATTCCAGAACTTTTCTACATACTGTGACATAGTTTCCTTTTCCAATTGATGCAAAGTGTCCCATTGGTGCCTAACTTTGGACTTGAATTGTGAGGGTAAAAAGTGCTTTTTAACCAGCCGTTGAAATCTTTTCCAAGAGTCTGGCTTGTCACGACCTTGCTTAATTACACTCCACCATAAAGCTGCACTGTCTACCAAATGATTGACTGCACATTTAATCTTATCATTCTCTGAAAATTTTTCTCCAGAAAAATAGTCATCTAGTTGACTAAGCCAAGCTAAAATGACCCTAGCATCCTTCTTTCCATCATAATTTTGAAATGTGAAAGCTTTCCGACTAATCTTGGATTCTTTTTGTGACCTTTGTGCTTGCAATGTAGCATTTACAGCCCTTTGAATAGTGTCATCTTCGTCATCAAAAGATAGCGAAGAGTCACGCTTGCGTCTATGATTCGAGAGCTGTCTCTCCAATTCAATACGCTTCTCTCTTTCTTCTACAATTTGATGTTGTAAAGAAAGGAGTTGCTCTTGAATTGATGGCGAGATAGGCAAATCTGCCATAGTGCTTGTGCAAATGATGTAGATAAAATAAAATTTTACTTTATTTGATGTAAATAAATAAAGCAAAAATGAGTACTTATCTTGTCTTTCTCCCGCAATTTGATCTTGGTTGAAGCTGAACAAGACGTTGTTCAATGGCTAAATTGAATTCTCGTCGCCTCAAACAAATCCCGAACGATTCCGCGTGATTCAAGAGTCTTAGGCTAGTCGAATTGTTGATGAAATAATTTTTCTGCACTTTGAAACCTGCTGAAACAGTCTTGTAAACCTTGCCCAATCTCTGTAATATTTTTTTGAAATTTTCAAAAATTTTCAGAAGTGATTTCGGAATTTTCTGGCCTTTTCTAGGCAATTTTCAAGCTTTTTTTTAAAACCTGTAAATCACTTTTCTGCACCCAGAAATTTTCAGAATTGGAAACCTTTGAATTTCTCTTCAAATTTGAAAATAGGGAAAAGTAAAGGCTCAAAAAGTGATGTGACTTGCATGGGGATTGGGAAAATTGAGGTTAGGATTAGAGAGAGATTAGCTTATGGAGTGATTAAGCTTATGGGCTTTTTTTTAAATTCTCCTCCCCACGCGTTTTTGCGCCGGTAGGCTGCCGCCGTGCGCCTCTTGGTTTTTCTTTTGGAGATTTTTTTTTTGATAGCTTTTTTACATGCTTAATCTGCTCCATCCATTATAGATTTGTTCATCCTTGAAGCTTTCTGATTTCTGAGAGATACCCGTGAGGTTTTTGGCTATGAGGATTTCATCCATACGGTCAGATTTTGATTTCACTGAGTATTTGGAAAAACCGCTTTTTGATAGAGAGGGATGGTTTTGCAGGGTGGTGAGTGGGTTTGAGAGTAGATCTAGTTTTGAATCTTTGACCTTTGGGTAAAGACCTACAAAACACCCTTCTGTCCACTGGATAAATTCCTGCACTTTCTTGATTTTTGAGAAGTTGAAGCCCTTTCCTACCTTCTCCACAAATCTCCTAGCCCAAGCTCTGATACCACTGCAACCGGAATCTTATTCTAGGAATTGATTGTGGAAAAGTAGAGAATTAATTCAATCATAAAAACCATTACTTGTAAGCTTCAACTAAATCAAATCAATTGGAATTTAAACACTTAAACAAAATTAAAAATACTTATTTCATAGACCATATTGGGTGCAATCTTCCCCCCTCTTGTGCGTGGCCTCTCCCCACACAAGAGTATTTCTTTATTAGCTTTCTTTTTCACCAAAATTAGGCCATAGCCCCCAAAATACAAGATGTGCTTTTTAGAGAGCACGGCACTCTTCTTTAACAAAAATAGAGTGTCAAATTGGGACTAGGGTAAAGCCATAGGCTTTAATAAATTCCACATAAATAAATGTATCTTTCCTAAAGTTCAAAATGGAAAAATCATTTGATAAGGTTACAAGCTACTATGCTTGCCAAAAATGAAATGTGATGATCCAAGACATTTCTTCCAAAGTAAACTCTTCAATTCCCATAGTCTTCATCACCTGAAAATATAAGCCCAATTAATTATTAAATTAATCCCACAAATATTAAATAGGCACAAATCATCACCAACTCATGACTACCAGGCGTAAGTACCCCAGGAATCACCCTGCCATACAAACCTAACTGAAATAATCATAGGTGGCCTCAAACATACGTCATATACCGCACGTATTAATATTTATAGTGGTATCACCCACGATATTAACCTAGCCGGCATGACGCAAGAGTAATCTAGGCGTCCCCAAATTACTCAAGAGGGGATAAATAATATTTTTCTAGAGGACTTAAAATATATTCTCATGACAGCCTTAAACATCTAGACACTACCACTGAAAATAATCTCGGTTGGTAAGACCTTTGCACATCATTCCATGAGTTTGGATAGATTTGATGGCAATGGTTTCCACTTGGCAAATTAAGGTCTTGAAAGTATCATCTCATGGTGGTGGAAAGCCTAATCACAAAGACAAGGATTGTTTCATAAAAAAGAGATCATCATTAGCAAACCTTGCAACCAGCAAAGAAGAACCGGCCTTCAAAGAAGAGGCCAACCTTGCACAAGATTATGAATTAAAAGGCTTCCTTAAACCAAAGCTACTCACAAAATATCCCTACTCTTTTGTAAAAACTTCACTAGGCTAAGTTTGTCAAAAAAATCCAAAAAAGAGCTTGGTAAATCCAAACATGTCTAGACTATGGTGGGTGAAACTAAAGCCTAGTAGACCTTAGTATATTCGTACATGTCTTAAGTGATGGTTGGGTAATCATTTGGGGGGGAGTGTTAGAAATAGCACTCCCCCTCAAATAATAATCAGTTGATGGTGGGGAGTGTTAGAAATGATCATCCATCAACATTAGAGTGTGCAAAGGTTCAAAGGTTAAGTCATGAGTTACATTTACCTTGAGTAAAACTCAAATATAGTTCCCTTTTTTGGTGCTCACTTTTATGTATAGAGTTTGAAGGAAACTAGGACCAATGTCAATTCCTCAACAGAAAAACTCACAAAGACACCCATGTAACCACAAATCTTCCTACAGTAGATGATTCAATGACTCTTGTAAATAAAGTAGGGGAGTATGTGCATGGCAGACAAGGACATGACTCTAATGTCTTGTATTACTTTTCCACTGTGCATGGAAGATGAAGGGGGGCCAATTGCATCTTCATGTATGTAACAACCCAAGACACTCAAAAAGCTAATACAATGTTGCATGGTTATGTGGAAACCATGAAGGGGTAGCTCTATATTATGTTTAATTGAAGACTGATTCATCTTATGGAATCATCTTGATGATAACATAGGAAAGGGCACATGGTAACAATGGCACTGTATCCATTTACAATTTCATATTTGATAAAGAAGATGTCATCTTGTCATCTTGCCATCTTTAGTGTGGTTTAAGTCTCGCAACAACAAAGGCCTCTATGTCGCCTCCTACATATTAGTTGTTAGTTTTTACAAAGGTACTAGAGCAATGGCTAGGATAGCTAAGATAGCTGGCATTGTCAAGGGTATATTCATAAATGCTAAATTTGAAATAGGACTAGTTACCATGTTAGATGCTAGTGTTCTATCCCTCATGCAACATTATAGGTCTAGATGCAATTGGAGCAGAGACTATATTTTGCAAGCTTCTCTTTGAAGTTTTAGATATCAACATTAAGAATGCCTCCTGTAATGTTGATATCTAAAACTTCAAAGAGAAGCTTGCAAAATATAGTCTTAAGAATTCCATGAAAGTGGATAGTTGATCCCTGTTACGTTTCTAGATAGCTAGGGTAGGTTTCTCCCTCACTGGCGAACAACCCTCCCTCATTTGGGTGTCATCTTTTTTTGAACTATTGTAATTCCTCTTTTGGAAATTTGTTCTCTTAATCCCTCACTCTATCTCTATATAACTCCAAACAACCTTGGGGTCATCTATTGCCAAGTTAACATACTCTTCATGTTTAGAGAAAGGCATGGTTTAATCGCAATCTTAAGCAAAAGGATCTCAAAGAAGGGGGATCTAGCTCTTTTTTCCCATTCCACACCATTAGGGATAGTGAAATTACAAACTCTTGGTAGAAATTACAAACCCTAGGTGGTGAGAAGCTACCAATTCTCATTAACGGAAGTAGATTAAAGAGGCTCCATATAAGGGAAGAGGTAGTGGACATTAAAGATTCAACTTAACAAGAAGAAAGGTATCAACCTCATTATGGTGGGATTAGATGAGTATGCAAATTGTCAAAGCAATGAGACCACCATAGGTCAAATGTTGAGCACAAAGTGCACAATGACTGTCAATATTAATGAAGTAGTGAAGTGGGATCTACCTCTAGGTCAGTTCAAAAGAGTACAAGTTCGTCCAATCAAATAAAAATCGACCCTTGGCATCCCCACATAGATACCTAGGGGTTCTAGTAGCTCCAGAAATTAAGGTAGTTTTAAATGCACAAGAAAATCTAATGAAATCACCTCCTAGTTCTTACCAAAGTAGAACTTACATTAATAACAAATTTTACAGAACTTTGCAACCTAAACCACACCATCAAGTCTAAAAGTGAAATGGAACTATGTGTCAACCAAGCTTGAAAAAAAGGGAACTTACTTGATGTCAAATCAAGATTATGGACATGGATGACAGTCTCATATGCATAAAGTGACCTTGTAATATAGCTAGAAAGATGCTAGAAGAGGGATCAACTTGGCACTCATACTGAGAGAGAGGGTTTTTTGGGGGGGGCGGGGGGGGGGGCGAGGGCCTCTGGTCATTTTTGCTTTGATTCCAAACAATGCTACATGGATTCCTTAAGGCTAACAACATTAACATGAAGTAAGTGGAGTCTGGAGGAGAACCGGAAGTTGTGAAATAAGTGCCTCTGATTGGATCACATTAAGTCACGTTCATTGCCACTTTAATGATGTCAAAAGTGTGGGAGAAGATTCATGGAATTTGGGGCTAAAAGGTGTGTACCTAAGGATCTTGTCAATTAGATTGATGGAGATAATAATGCGTCTACCTATTCTTATTGATTTTTTCACTTATCCTTAAGCCGAAGTCACCAAGTAGTCCTCAACACCATCCTATTTCGGTACTATGTAAATAACAAAGCTTCTCTTCTCTCTAACTTCATTGATTGTAATACTTCTTTGTCTTCTATCCAACTTCATTGATTGTCTTTATCTAAGACACGTGCTCGCAGACAGCACAGCCCACGGCACGCGCATGGCCAGCCAACGCCTCACACGGCCTTGTTGGACACAGTGCGGCCACATCAGCCATCTTGCACACCTTGCAGCAGAGCCCCCATAAGCCTTGTGCGGCCACGTAAGCAAGGGAGGTATTGCGCGGCCACGTCACAAGCAAGGCCATGTCACCGAGCAAGGCCAGGTCTGCTACCACGTCACTCAGCGCGGCCACACGGCCAACTAGGCGACGATTAGCCACCTCAGCTACAAGGAGCAAAAGAGCGGCCACCTCAAAGTACCGGTGGCCAACTCACCCAGTTCAGGCTCTATCTTCTACCTGTACTCAACCTGTGCGTGGTTGCGGTATTTAAAAGACATTAAGAAGCAAAATGCAAGAATCGAAGCCGTCAATTATCGAATGGGATTTTTCCGTCTTATTTTTTTAAAATCTAGGATTTTTTTTCTCTCCTCTTTTTCTCTTCTTGTGCTTGATTAATATGTAATAGATACTATCTATTAATTATTAATCTATTAAGCACATCTTTTTCCTTCCACTTGTCATTGTCTCTATCCATCTCCTTTGCTCCCCCTCTAGCTCATGTGGCACTTTGCTCCTCCTTTACCTCATGTGGGAACAGTGTACAAACCTCTTTGCTCCCCCTCTAGCTCATGTGGCACTTTGCTCCTCCTTTACCTCATGTGGGAACAGTGTACAAACCTCCTCTAGCTCATGTGACAACAGTGTACACAAGGACAGACTCTGCATGGGTGGGCAGTGCCGTAGCACACGGATGCAGAACCAACTCGTGTATAAAGGGACAAACTCTGGATGAGTGGGCAACGTCACAGTAGCGCGGATGTAGAGCTAGTGAATATCAATTTCAATGGCCATCACACACACACACACACACACACACACACACACACACACACACACACACACACGTTATTTCAATGGCCATCACACACACGTTAGCAGCGCAGACACACCACGTCATGCCAAGCACCCGATCCTTATCAAGGGTACTAAAAGCCCACTCTACAAACATGATATCCTCTTCAAAGTTCGCCGTGCCTCTACTACTATCGCACATCTCATCAAACTTCTATAAACACATAGGGCTTCCGGTAGTAATGAAACTTCGCAACACTAGCAGTGTTCGCAGAAAACATTTTTCCCAATAATTCAAAAAACCTTCAACCTTAAATTTTTGTAGGTTTTTTCCTATATTTTAAAGGTTTTTAGCAAAATTATACCTAAAGTCCCCTAAAATTTGTAGGTTTTTGTGAATTGTTATTTTGAAATTTGAAGGTTATTTTTTTAAAATTTACCATTCACCTCACACTAAACCTTGTTTTTTCATAACCTACTTGTGTGAAAATTGGATCTACCCCATAATTTCAATTAAACTGTGAGAAGTTCTAATTAGATGAATGTTTTCATAACTTGTATGCGAACTCCAATAAAGGCAAATTACTTCTCCGGAAGCATATCCTCAAGAATACGATGGATCCTTTCAGTTTCAGTTTGACCATCTGTTTTAGCCCTTTAGGGTGATCACCAATACTACATCTAAGATATGTTCCAAGTTTCCTGAATACATGCTGTCACACCAATCGAAGTCTCTCATGAATACATAATAGTAGGGTTTTTTCCCCTTTACCTTACTTCTTGAGACACCAGCTACATAATAATTGAGCTCCTCTCTAATCACATACACAGTGGCAAAGCCACCTTTTCCCCTACTACCCCCATTGGATCTAAACTATTTTGACTAGGGTGGGTTTCAAAGATATCATTGGAAGATATCATTGCCTCTTTCGAGTGGCCGACAACACTGTTCACATAACGTAACTCGGTTTGTAGTGTAATTTTTTCTGCTAAAGTTTAAAAATCTTGTTGGAATTCGGCATTGTCGTTGAATTTAAGGGATGAAATTTACATGTTTTAGTAATAAATCCCAAAATAAGTATGGTTTTTAAGAGATTTTTAGGTCTGAATCTCGGTTAGGTTTTAGCATTGCCTTTAATTTTAAGGGTTTTTGCTCTCTCTCTCTCTCTCTCTCTCTCTCTCTCTCTCTCTCTCGTGGCTATGGTGGTGAGCTTGTGTGTGTATGCTTGCTTGCTTGGTTGTGTGTGTGTGCATGTAGGTGATGCTCTCTTTGCTTGCCTCCTCTTCTCTCTCTCTCTCTCTCTCTCTCTCTCTCTCTCTCACTTTCACTCTTGCACGCATGAAGGCTCTACATACTCCTGTCTCATTGCTCTCCCCACCTAGCTTGAGGAAAGCTCCACTTGGGTGACATAAGTGGTGGTGGAGTGAGTCCCTAGCAGCTTCACATCAGGGAGTTAACCTTCATTAGGGTTGGATAAGTGCATGTTTCCAAACGGACCCTTGCATTGTCTCTTTTCTCTTCTCTTCTCTTCTTCTTCTCTCATGCAAGGAAGTATGCTCATTTTAGTGAACATCTTTGGTATCGGGGAATGCATTTAGCTTAGGGTCCTCCATATTCTATTCCTTAGCTAGCATCTTGATTTGCTCGGATGGAATGTAAATCCACCAGTAGGAGTAGGTTATGAGATGCATGTTTGATTTTATTTTTCTTCATACAATTAAGTTCAATGGAGCAATTAGAGCATGAGAAGCTTGGGAGGCTACACCAAAAGCGAGAGCTACAAGTAAGTGCCCTAAATCTTGCTCTTGAGTCCATTAATTTTTTTGTTTTTATTCAACTTGTTAAAATTGCATACTAGCTTAATCCCATAATTATTCTTTGGATATTAGGAGTAATTAGGTATTCTATGCATCATTGGATAGCTTGGGACTAGCCTAAGCTACCCACAAAAAAAACACAAAAATCATCATTGGAGGACTGAAATCAATGAAAAACCAGATAAAAATTTGGGTGTAGTTCAGTCTTGGCTTGTTTCTCCGAGAAGCGAATGGCCGTTCACTTCATAGAGGTATGGACGTACGCTCTTAAAAAGGAACACATGTTCACTCCCTATGGTAGAAGCTTTCCATATCTGCCTCATCAATGTGAGTAATGTGCATTGAAGGAGAGAATAAAGTGCATTAAAAAAGGTATAAAAGTAGTACAACTAAACTGTCAGGGGAATATTTGAAGGTAATTGTTAGAAGATACGTCGTACCTTCATAAACGTACATCCATTCCTCTAGCCAAGTGAGCTTTCGTACCTTTCCTTAATGAACGTCTCTTTCTCCACCAGGGAATGTTTGTTCTTCTGTTTAACCATGTTCGTACCCTTCTGGCTCACAAACTTTTGTTCCTACCGAAGGGAACACCTGTTCTCCTCTCGATCCACGACTGTGGCAACTTTAGCGTACGGCTGCAATTATCACTAAGCCATGCCTGTACCTTCACGAAAGAACATTTGCTCCTCTGTGTGAGTGGACGACCGTTCCTAAGCTTTCAGAGGGAAAAAAATTTAAATTTCATATCCAGAGTGTGATTCTACACTATCACTTGACACATTCATGCACCTACACTCAGGGAAATTCATATCCAGAGTGTGATTCTACACTATCACTTGACACATTCATGCACCTACACTCAGGGAAATTGGTGCAAAAAAACCCTTTGTTTGACGATGGGAAACCATCCTACGTCCCCAATCACTTGTAAGATCTAACCCTTCGGTCAACACATCGTGGATTCAAACGGTGTTAGTTCTTGATAGCACTAGTGAAAGCAAAGAACATCCAAGCACATGATGCACTACCCCCAACCTAGAGACAGGAGGATTGGCTACCCAGTGCATGGACAGACCATTGACTTACAAGCAAGACCCTAGATCCCTTGCACATTCGCAAAGGATTCTTGCCTAAAGACTAAGAAACAAGGATACCTTTGATGCCTTGAAAGAGGATTTCAAAGTCAGGTATTCTAGACAAGGAACTCAATGGAGTCCAATCGAATAGTTACACAATGTAAGACAGAAAGAGGGAGAATCCATCCAAGACTATATCAACTAGGTGAGATATCTTCACTCTCACTATAATGATAGAGACAAGTTCTCTGACAAATGACTGATCGGTTGATTCTTAGAGGACCTTGAAGATGTAGCCTTGCTCTAGGGCATACCTCCTTTAAGAAATGTTGCAAAAGTGCCATGGATTTCAAGGATAATTTCAAGGGAACTTATTCCCGAGAATTGCAGAGGGCACTTTTAAAGCTGCCTTCAAAAACTACAAGCACAAAATTGGAAGGAAAGGGAAAAGAGTCCTCTTTAGGGGATAAGTGGAGCAGCTTACCATGCATTAATGCAGCAAATGACCTAACAATGGAGAATAGGCCAAGGCTGTGACCAAGTTGGGCAACCTCATTTTTACCCCAAGAGAGAACTAGTATGGTGCCCGGTTTGTCAAGCAAACCACACAAGTACGGAGTGTCCACATTTGCTTACAACCAAAGGTGGGGCAATCATGAAACCTCTAGCTGATACCACCAAAGAGCTGCTCAGGCAAGGGCTCTACCGCCACAGGCCTTGCCACCAAACTCGTGACAACCATTGGCCTTGCCAGCCTAGCACAACACAATGCACCTCAACTTGGCCATGAAGTGGCCCCACGCGAGAAATGCTTAGGGTGCTTGAAGCACCCTTACCACCCCCAATTCTTCCACCATAAACACCATTACCTCGAGTGACCCTTGTTCACCAATTCACCTTGATACATATCTTTAAAGAAGGTGAAGAGGGAGAAGCTATCACAATAACACCATATTTGAACCCATAGAGCCAAGTAGCCCACTCGGCAAATCCTAAGTCACTACGTGATGGAGGGTGAGCATATGTACCCAATGTACCTATCTCGCGACTCCATAGGGATAAGACTTAAATAGCATGGCTAAACGATCGCCAATGCAGTGCTATCACTATGCTAGACCTCATCAAATAGCTAAATTCTTGGTTAAAAAAGGGATGGCTAGTACTCTTGTGAGCACTCCCACCTTAACTCCTTTATGCATGAGCTGTGGGATAGACCATATATACAAGGATTGTCCATTGAGAACAGGAACAATGGGGAAGGGAAATGAAGCTAAACCTAGCACCAACATTAACTTGCTGAGTATATGGAATGGCTTCATTCACATGTGTTAAAATATATAGCACGTGCAAGTTGGCTATGGGTGGATTAAAGACTAAAGCTAAGTTAAAACACATGATAATAAAGAAATATTAGAAGGATTGTGTGTACACACAAGAGAGAAAACAATATTGGGCAACATAGTTGATTGATTACTTCATAGGAAAGTGCCCTTTTCTAGATCCCATACAACTCAATACCACCTAGTGTGGTTTCGTGGTTTAGAACTAAACTAGGTGCTAGAGAAGCTTCACCCACAAGCTAAGTGATTTGGTCCCTTTCACATGTACAACCTTCTAGGGATGTGTTTGGTGCATATTTCAACGACACGGTGCCTTTGAATGCAGTCACTCAAATGCAAAGTAGAAGAAGAGCAACAACTCATGCTACCCACCGAAGCGTCTATGTCATAGAAGCATGAAACCCAAGGACAGGCCAGGACCTTATCTTCTAACGAGGTTCCTGAACAAGCACGCACAACTAGGCACTCTCGAAAGAAAAAGGCCACAAAGATTGGCAAGGGAGATAACCATGTGATTATAAAAAAGGGTTCGACAAGGGTACAACATCCAATGTGTCAACTTTCTCATTTGATGAGGAAAAGATACTACCATCCGCCCAGAGAAAAAAGACCTCTATCGGCTACCCCGAAAGTTAGCCAAATATCCAAATCCAATCGAGGAGAAGGGAAGCTCAAAAATCTAAGGGATGATCACCCAAAAAGAATTGACATGGAAGTCCGTATCCCAGTACCCTACACCCTGAAAAGCCTAAGCACGAATAGGATAATCAGATTTTATGAACCTATACCCATTCTGAGAGATATTGCATACCTTTCCTCCTTTTTGACTTCACAAGTCTAGATTCCCATTGGCACCTTACTTCAAGGAAGCCAGAGTCTATGGAAGGATTCATGGAAGGACAACTTGGAGGAGGAATGGAAGAATAGGTGGAACTAGGAAGTTCCAACGGGACCAATGAGCATGGATTCATAAAACCACACAAAATTATTGACGTTCCCACGGTTTGAGTGAACAAGTTAGGGCAGTATTTTAAAGGAGACAAAATCAAACATAGCACTGCCCTTAACTTTTGATTACCTTCAAGTCACCACCATCTTAGATGGCGAGGCAAGAGTAAGCATTGCTACCAAACAATGCTGAGGAAAACCTCGTTGGAACTAGCTAACAGAGCCACCACAAAGCCCATAGGTTTTCTACGGAATTTGAGCATTAAGATCCTTAGAACCAATTTCCAACACACCTTCGTTGTGATGAATGAACTTTAGCCAATAGCCTATTTCCTATTATTGCATCTTAGGACATCCCTTTACGAGAGAAACCAAAACGATCCATGACTGGGACACGGATCACATTTACGACCGAAAAAGGACCGAATGCTAAAGGTTAGCCTATGCACTTAGAAGATCCTTTTTATGAGTGGGGGACACATAACAGAGGATTCAATGACAACTACTAGAACCACGATAGTACATTTATGCCAAATGTGCCATAAAACGTTGGATGATGAATGGGATAGCATCGAATTTACACCTCTCCCAGATCCAGAAGGCTCTGAGAATTGGATGCACATCCTGGCTACCATGGGTGGACATACTTCCGCACGGGTATAAGATTTTCACGACTAGCAGGTAGGAGATCACATCCCTCTACATGCTCAATGTCATGTGTATGCTCGATGCTACAAACCATAAACTTGTGAGCGTCAAAGAGGAAAGAACATTATGGGAAAAACACTCCCACAAAACACATAAAACAAATAGGTTCACAAGAAAGGATGCTTAAATCTTCACAAGAGAATCGGAAGAATGTTGAAGGCTGAGATATGTGGAAGCTGTTAATGCACATTCCTACTTCTGCTAAGTTTGGTAGCAAAAGGAGCTCGATGAGTTCCCCATTCTAGTTATCACCATGACTACAAAGAAAGAAGAGTCAGTTGATTCCAAGTCCGAACCTCAAAACCTTTACTGCTCTATGCAAAAAGCATGAAACAAAACGTTGGCACTAGCTAAGTGGGAAGCCAAAAAAATGGATAAGGAAAGCACCAAAGCTAAGGAGACTAAACAAGTCCCCAAACACTTCAAGGCCTATAAGGCAGGGGACTATTTTGTACAATTCAAAAAGGCCCAAAGAACCCATGATGGAAAGCTAGGAACATCTTATGATTTCCAAGCCAAGGTCAAGGAAATCAACCTAGCAAGACCAAGGGAAGATCCAAAACCCATCTATATAGGGGAAGACCTCTCTATAGAAGAAGAGAAAGACCTTATTGCCCTCCTCTCAAAATTTTAGGATTGCTTTGCCTAGAAGTATATAGATATGAAGGGTGTACCTCCTAAAGTGGTCAAACACACCATTCCCATGGTCGAGGGAGCAAGGCTTGTGAAGTAGAGAGCATACCCTATGAACCCCAAATATTCCAAGATGGTCCAAGAAGAAATCCATCGACTCATAGATGCCGAATTAAACTATGAGATTAAGCACACCGAATGGGTTTCATCCATAGTGATAGTGCCCAAAAAGAATGGAAAACTAAGAGTGTATATGGACCTTAAAAAATTCAATGCCGCCACAATACATGATCACTATCCATTGCCCTTCAGAGAACATGTGCTCGAGCAAGTCGCTAGGAAAGGAAGCCTACAACTTCCTTAATGGATTTTCCGGCTATAACTAAGTGTTGATCGACCTAGAAGATCAACATAAGATGGCTTTTACTACCAAATGGGGCATGTATGCATATTGAGTCATGCCATTTGGGTTAACTAATGCCCTAGGAACCTTCTTAAGCCTAATGTGCACAAGCTACAAGGAGTATCTATGGAAATTCCTTGAAGTCTTCATGGATGACCTTTGTGTCAACTCTTCCTCGAAAGCACATTTGTGATGTCTAAGGAAAGTTACAGAGAGATGCCAGATTTACAAAAATCTCTCTTAATCCCTTGAAATATCAATTTTGGGTCCGACATGGAGTAATCCTAGGACACATTGTCTCAAAACACGGTATCTTTACAGATGACAGCAATGTGCGACTCATTCTATAGCTGCCACCCTATATTGACTTTACAGGAGTCCAATGATTTATAGGGCATGTCCTTATTATTACCAGCATTTCATTCTTATGTATGCCGACATAGCTCATCCCATTTATGGACTCATGTTGATTTTTTAATGGACAAGGAGTGACAATAAGCATATGACATCCCAAAAAAGGCATTGGCAAGTGCTCCCATTTTGAGATCCCCCAATTGGGAAATCATATTCCATGTCCACATAAATGCCGGTGCCTTCACAATTGGTTGTGTGCTAGCTCAACCTAGACAACACAACAGGGATTTCCTTGTTAGCTTTGCCAGTCTTGCCAATTAAACAAAGCAAAATGAAACTATACCACCACAGAAAGAGAAGGGTTGCTATACAGTTAAAAAGTTTCATTACCTTCTGGCGACCAAATTCATTTTCTTTAATAGACCATCAAGCTCTTCCTTGCACCATAGGTAGGATGACCAGATAGCTTCTAATTTTACTTAAATTTGACTTTACCATCTCACGGTACGTAAAGGCTCACAACATTGTTCAACCATATGTCACGCATCCCTAACAAACAGCCATCGGTGGGATGTTCATGATGACTTGCCAGATGTCCCCTATTTCAACTATGCTTGATTCTTGAATGGGGAGATAAAGTTGCACACTTCCTATAGCTAATGGTCTACCCCCCTGAAGCACTGATCAACAAGACACCTCATTAAAAAAGCTGCCCCAACTCTATAAATAAGCAAAGGATGGAATCATGAGACATGATATCTGTGGGGATGCATCTCTACCTGCCAAAAAAAGTGATGCATTTTTTAATGAAAATATTTTATGGATATTTGAATCAAATGATAAGTAAACCAAAAAAGTCACTAATCTTTGTCAAAATTTTGGTTGATGATTGGATAAAAAAGGATGACTAAACCAAAGAAATACTAGCTTTTCAAGAAGATCTGGTTGATAAATTGAATAAAAAATGATAAGACAATGCAAGTCTTTCAAAATGATAAATTAACACTGATTGACAACTTTCAGGCCAAAGAATCCTCTCTAAATCAAAATAAAAATGATAAAAAAACATACATTTTGATGAATACATCTCTACTTTGGGTGGCGGACACTTCACAAATACCACTACTCAAAAGATCCTTCTAGGTAGGCCTATGGTGGCCAACCTTGTTTAGAGATGCCGTTGTGGCTGAATACATCAAGCTATGCGGAGTGCCAATGGACAATGATTCCACACAATAAGGATAGGATGCCCCCCTACCCTGTCATGTCCTTGCAACCATTTAAGAAATGGGGCATGCCACAAGAAAAGTCAACACCAGGTCCACGGCTAAATTCCTTTACGAGTGTGTGATCACTCACTTTGGATGCTCCATTGAGCTTGTTAGTGACAATGGCACCCACTTCATTAATGAAGTAATACAATTCTTTCTACAAGAATTCATGGTCACACATTGTAAATCTTCACCCTATTACCCCAAAGCCAATGGCCAAGTAGAAAGCATAAACAAGACATTATGTGCTATCTTGACCAAGACTGTAGATGCGAGTCGCATAACTAGGAACGGAAGTTGTCGGTTGCACTGGGATTATCACACTGCATATAAAGTGGCCATTAACATGACACCCTTTAGCCTAACATATGGCACGGAGGCAGTTATGCCAGGAGTTCTTGGTGCCAAGCTTAAGGGTTGTTGTACAGGAGAGGCTCACTGGCAATATCCTGAGAGCGATTGGTTCTTTGAGCTTGAGAAACTCGATGAAACATATCTAAGGGATGTGTATGGAATGATTGTCAAAAACTATGGCACAGGCAATGGTTTGATGACTAGCTCAAGGACAAGGAGATGAACGAGGGGGGTATGGCCCTCCTTTCCAACACTAAAAACCACAAGAAAAAACTTAAATACAGAGGACTACGACCTTTCCTAGTGACCAAAATAACCCCACAAGGTGCGCTACACATTGAAACTCTCGACAGTGTCAAGATGGCCATTTATTTTAATGGGGTAGCAAACTACGACACTATTACGGCCCACTCACACAGAACACCTTAAGGGCCATTTGCTTCAAAAAAGAGGGGCAACAAAAACACAATGAAATGAAAAAAACAACACAATGAGAAGCCAAGGAACAACAAGTGAAACTTAGAGGCCAACAAATCATAGTAACATGGCTCGTACTCCAAAGTGGCTATCAAGCCACTGGCAGCATATCGACTATAATCTCACCAACTATGCCAGTGGCATGAGTGCGGAAGTTGTCACTGAGGGCCCCCTGGTCATCAATGTCCGCCGAGCTCAATATCTCAACACTTCACCAACCCCACCATCACCCCCTTCATGCCTCCATCTTATATTGGGTCTACCCATGACCCCACAACATACCCATGTACATCAGTACACCCACCCCCTTTCCATGATGCTTCACTTGGCACCACCCCCTCTTCCTCCAATACCCTCCACCTTAACAACCTCACCCTACCGACCTCCCTTCACCTACCCCCTAGAGGAGAGCAAGATCCCACCCTGCCCACAGAAGGACAAGGAGGTGAATCCCCCCTACATCTCCTCAATTGGCACGATCCCTTGGATCACACAGAATTCGAGTAGGCCATACGAATCTTGCTCGGTCAACAAACTTCAAGAGGCACCACTCTCCAAGATAACGAAGTGTGTGGACATCAATGTCCTCCGGCTACCTCGACACCAATCACGACACATGAAAGGGCTATCATCCACACTGACGGCCTCTAATGCTCGACCCCTCATGTTTGAACTTTTGAGCAAGTAGTTGGTTTGGTGACAACCCTTTCTACTCAAGCCACGCCTTTGAGCAAAGCCCCCCGAAACTTTCGGATCAGCCCCTCTTACCTACCATTCACCGTCCTGGGCTTGGGATCTATTATGCACCGAACAATAGGAGAACCCTAAACTCTAATTCAACTTCCCATGGTTCCCCCCTCCTATGTCCTAGAGCCCATGAATGGAGGAAAGCATGCTTGCTCAAATGCATGCTTTCATCACAGCAAATATGATCAGGTCCCAGATTCCACCATCATTGCCACCATATGGTTCTTATACCTCATCATCACCCTTTGGCGGAATTCCCCTAGTGTGGCACCATTATCATGAAGGCGCTCAAGGCCTCACCTTTGACCAACAAAGGCCCCACCTTGAAGTAGGTTTTTGTCCTACTACGTGCGCATCCGCCGGTGGATGCTTGCTAGGCATCTCCAAACCTTCAAAGACATGATGGAAACTGCATTTTGGATCAGCTACAAGGCCTTTCATCGATCCCCCCAGTACCCCAAGTTGTTATACGACTTTGTACGCACATACTCCATCTATTACCACCACCACTGATTCTTCTTGCCATCTTTGAGAGGACAGACCTGAATTAGGGAGGGGGGTATGTTAACCACAATAGTTAACATTATTTTAAAGCATGTTTACGCTTCATGTAAGTCACTTTTATGTAAATCGCACTATACCCTTCGTATAAAAGATATATGGGATGATCAAGATTATGACATGTGTAATGCTAGTGAATGAGCATAAGCCTAGATGTACATAGAGCTAGAAGAACCAAATTTGGGCCCTCAATTGTTAAATGGGTGGGCCAGCCATTGTAAAAAGAGAGCTTATGTATATAAGTGATTTATGAAATATTAAAAGGGACAATCCCATTATCACAATTGAGTTTCTCTCTCTCTCTCTCTCTCTCTCTCTCTCTCTCTCTCTCTCTCTTGTGGCTATGGTGGTGAGCTTGTGTGTGTGCATGCTTGCTTACTTGGTTATGTGTGTGCATTTAGGTGATGCTCTTTTTGCTTACCTTCTCTCTCTCTCTCTCTCTCTCTCTCTCTCTCTCTCTCTCTCTCTCTCTCTTCCACTCTTGCACACATGAAGGCATTGAGTAGGAGTTGAGCTCTCCATAGCTCCTTCTCTCATTGCCTCCCCACCTAGCTTGAGAAAAGCTCCCTTCGGGTGACATAAGTGGTGGTGGAGTGAGCCCCTAGTAGCGGCTTCCAATCGAGGAGTTAACCCTCATTAAGGTTGGCTAAGTGCATGCTCCCAAAAACCAACCCTTGCATTGTCTCTTTTCTCTTCTCTTATTCTTCTCTCATGTAAGGAAGTATGCTCATTTTAGTGAACAATTTGGCAATCCAATCTCCATCTAGATTTCATATGTCTTTAGGAGCTTAAATTTATAACTCTACAAAAGAATCTACAAGGTATTTCTCAATTGAAGTAGAATATATAATGGGAAAAGGATCCCAAGGAAAAGGAAGAACCCCCAAATCCTAACATAAATGAATCAAGCCTCGAATGTCTCCTACAATACTCAAGGGCTCACCACCCTAATAAATCCAGAATCATATATGATTGGATTCGGTAGTCCAATCTCCATCTAGATTTCATTTGCCTTCAAGAGCTTAAACTTGCAAAACTATAGAAGAATCTACAAGGTATTTCTCAACAACACCAATGGTTTGCCACACCGATCATCCTCAAGGGCACAAGGGAATGGCTATGGGAGCCCACAAAAAATTGGTCTAATTGCATCTCGACGATCCAAAAGGACCTAGACCATAGATGGATAGCAATGTGCATAAATACAGGAAAGGAGAAGTGGTGGGCTTTGGTGTTTCGAGCTCACTAAGCTCCTACCCCCATCTCTGTGGACACCATCCTCTCTTGCTTTCCTTTGAGTTTTTTCTAGCAATCTAGGCGGCATATTGTTAGTGAGATGCACAAGCTTAATATGATATGTAAGATGTCTATGTCTTCTCCTGAAACTTTTTCTCCCATATCCACTTGTGCCTCTTTATATCTATCAAGCCATTTTTAGAATTCAATATACAAGATTTATTGATCTTGTCTCATAATGTCTCATCCATATTATGAGTTAGCCCTTTGCCTTGTTATACCTCTCTAACTATCCTAAAAGTGGGTGCAAGGTGAAATTTTTACAAAATTTGGGGACTTCTTAAATATGCGAAATTTCCCATCATGCTATGTATCATTGGAAAGGTCTCGAAGTGTAGATTCCAAATGTCCAAACTCCGCTCACTTCTGAGTTGATTTGTAAAAATTTCACTATTATAGAGAGATTCTTCAAGGGCTTAATTTGAGTCCAAATTTCCCCTAATGAAAGAGGATATAGAGGATATTACTTGAATATTTTGAGACACTCACATTTGACCAACCATAGAGCGATTGTTTATAGATTGAGTAATGACAAGCAAGCTTGTAACTTTAACATTTTTGCTCCATCTAAGGGTTTGTGGATGTGCTTCCTTGGACATCGTGTCTTGTTCATCTTATGTATTGCCTTCAATCATTGCTTCACGAGACGATTAGCTCTTCCCCCCACAATGTTCTTGTGCGTGTGGTACCATATCCTCTTGCATGTGTGTCTCCATATCATCAACCAATTCTTCTCGTTGTTCTCGTTATTCTTCTTTCAGAATTACATGCCTTGTACCTTGCCTAAATTTTTAAAATTATATGTCCTCATCGGGTTGAATTCCCATGTACTCTGAATCATATACATTCTACATAATTATCAAAACAATTCAGAGAGGGATCATGGAGAGTGAGAGGGATAGGGAGAGGGTGTAACAAAGGGCCAATCAACTAATCTCATCTACAACTACATAATTATCAAAATAATTTAGAGAGGGATTATGGAGAGTGAGAGGGATAGAAAAAGAGTGTAACAAAGGGGCAATCAACTGAGTTCATCAGAATTATATGCTATTTCAAGTAAGGACTTGTCAAACTCCCCATATCATCGACATGTTATATGGTTCATCTTCTAATAGAGTACATATAACATGTAACGAACGACGCTGGATACTCTCCTCCAACCATGCCATTCTCCCTTGTTCACGTTCTTCCTCTAAAGATGGTGAACTATTTATACACTCCATTGACAAAACAAAGAAAGATTAAGAGGAATGTTATGGGGATCAAGGAAGTTTATAATAATAGAGGTAAAGAGAAATGTTATGGAGAAATGAAGATATGGCTCTCTTTAAGGAAGTAAGAGTATGAATTATGAGTTAGTAAGGGTTAAATGTTTTTCCATGAAATTAAAAACATGAAGAAAATTCAAAAAATAACTTACAGCATCGGTATAAGTGACGGCTATGCCAACAGCAATACGGATGCTCATATACTGACTCTTATATCGATGTTTATATAGATACTAGAAAAAAATTACCGATGCTTATATTGATGTGTTTCCCAACGCTAATATACCGACTGTGAAAAAAACAAAAACCCATGATGCTTATACTGACACCTTATACTGACTATGCAAAAAATTACTGACGCTTATACCGACACATATACTGACTATGAAAAAACAAAAACCCGAGATGCTTTCCTCTTTACTTTTTTATCCAACAAGGTTTTTTCTCCCGCCTTACTCTTTCCCTCTCCCTTGCATCTCTCACTATTGCCCATCCCTCCCTCACCTCTCCACACACTACAGATCTGCCATTTCAAACATGTAAGGGTTGACTATGTGTTAAGGTTTTTGTTAAGATTTGTAAGATTTTTAAATTATTTTGAGTTTTGTTTTGCAGGCTCATCTTCCCCTTCTTCTCCCCTCATTCTCTCCCTTGTAAAAGTAGGTAAGAGTATCATACGTGTTAGGGTTAGTTTTTTATATATTTTAAACCATTTTTTTGTAGATTTTAATTTTTATAGGTATTTAAAAGTTTTACATAAGCTAATGTTTCCTTGTTTACTTTGGTTGGTTCTTTGTTTCTAGGTTGTCTTTATTAAAGCTTAGAGGCAAGCAAGCTCTCTATGGGTAAAGCTTCATATTTTTTTAATAGATTTTGGGTTTTTAAAAGTTTTGCATAAGCTAATGTTTTCTTGTTTATCTTGGTTGATTCTTTGTTTCTAGGTTATCTTTATTGAAGCTTAGAAGCAAGCAAGCTCTTCACCCACAAGCAAGCAAGCTCTCTATGGGTACGCCTTAAACACACCATATTTTCATATGATGCACCCTCGAGTGATATGGGAGCATTTATTTTATGCAATATTAGTTTAATACTCTATGCATGCTCTCGTTATGCATGCATAGAGTATAGAGTATATTTATGCATGCATAAAACTTGCATACTGTATGTATGCATACTCTCTAGATAGAGCATGCTCTATGCATGCATAAAGAGAGAATGCATAGAGCATGCATTCTCTCTGGATAGAGCATTCTCTCTTTATGTATGCATAGAGTGCTTCATGCATCCTCTCTTTATGCATACTCTTTATGCATGTATAGAGCATGCATAGAGCATGCATGCTCTCTAGATAGAGCATTCTCTCTTTATGTATGCATAGAGTGCTTCATGCATCCTCTCTTTATGCATACTCTTTATGTATGTATAGAGCATGCATACTCTTAAATGTAAAGAGAATACATACTCTATGCATGCATAGGGCACGGAGTAAGCATAATCTTTATGTTTTACTCTTTATGCATGTATAAAGCATGTATGGCACAAAGCATGAATGTTCTTTGTGCATACATGCTCTATGCTCTATATATGCGTACTCTCTATGCACGCATAGATCATATACTCTCTATGCATGCATAGAGCATATATACTCTATGCATACTCTTTTGAGTCAAGGTTAGATTTTTTTAAGTTTTGCTCTTTATGCGTGCATGCTCTATGCATGGCTCTATGTATACATAGAGCATAGAACATGCTACTCTATGCATACTCTTTATGCATGCATCGAGCATAGAGAATAGAGCATACAGCATAGAGTATAGAGAGAACGCATGCGCTATGCTCTATACATAGAGCATAAAACATAGAGCATAGAGTATAGAGTATGCATGGTCCATATGCATGCATAGAGCTTTCTCTCATGCATACCTCTTTGTTCAAAGCCATAGTGCAACAAAGAGTGAGGGACCTTAATAATATGGCATACAAGCCACCTCTTCAATTGCAAAGGTCTACACTGTGTTACTAAGTATCCGTACCTACTAGTGTCCCAACTCTATCCCCAAATCCCCGAATCCAATGCCAAACCCTAGTAATGTCATTCCATATAGTAGAGGCACATGTTACAAGTGTGGATTTGAACATGATTTCAAGGATCATAACACAGTGATAATCACCCTAGTTGGCATGAGCATCAGCCACTTTGACGAGCCTTAACTTATTAAGTATACAAGATAGACTTATTCACCCCCTTATGCTATCACAAGGCTCTAAACCAAATCGAGGGCAGTTAGGAAACATCCAAGACAATGAAGGAGTAGAAGCTCAGGCTTTGGCCTCAAAGCTAGCAATCCAAGAGCCAGAGGCACTAGCTCCAGAGGCTATAACATCCCCTAAAAAGGATAATAAACTACTTCTAGAGGTCCACAAGAAAAAGACCTTGAAGAGCTCGAGGCAAGAATTACAATGCACAGTTATTAAGGGCAACGATATCATGACCATTGAAACTTGTTCTGACGATAGACTGAATTCCATGAGGAGTACAATCAAGCAATGAACAAAGGGGCCTCTTGGGAAGAAGCAGTCTACCAGGACCTACTCTCCACCACAATGAAGCCCTTATCACCTAGGCAAATGCCAAAATCCATAAGGTGGAATTCCCTGCCCCGGATGATACCCCATTGGAAGGGTGTGACCAAAGGAAGCTAGACATGCTAATCTAAAGGGCCACCAACCTCGACACCTTGCACCACCCTTTTCTTCTTTGACCAAGCCATCTCTGACATCACACTCTTATTCTCTATTATTGAATTCCATCTGGTTGTGTCTAGTCTCGCCACATGGTGCCACCTTATCATGAATTCTACACTCTTTATCGAGGAAGATCATTTCCTTAACCCCACGGCAGTACCATGCCTCAACTTCCCCATCCATATAAATTCACTTTACTCGGGCATGATAGCCATGAAGACCCTTGTCGTCGCTCATGAGAAGAGAAGTCTACTTTTTTGCCAACTTTGTAACTTGCCCAACAACCAAGACAACCTATTGGACATCCTCTAGTTATATCACTTACCTCAAGCAAGCCCTCGCCACCGGCAATGCCACCATACCATCCATGTGGCTTACTCGTAAGACATCTCCGTTCAATGAGGTTTAGGAGGTCTTTACCTTTTTCCAAGGCCATAATCCTATAGATAAAGAGGACACCTTAACAAATCCTCATAAGAAAACCACGGCAAGCACCACTCTTCTGGAGACTCAAGTCCACCACCCCCCACCCATAACCTCTTGCCAATCTATCTGCACCATCCTCCATGGGAGCCTCTACCCCCCAAGACTCAAGCTTCTCCCCCAACTCAACCACCAATAGCATCCGCAAGCCCCCCATCCTCGAACAATTCCACAAGGGGCTGAATATTAATGAGGTACCACCACCAACTACTCACGTAAGATAATGGGAAGGAACCAGGGATGTTCTTGCCTATCTGTGAACAACATCTCACATACACGCCGCCAACCATGCGGGATCTCTCACATCCCAAAGCAACTTCCATAACCACCTACATACACTCTTCAACATGGCCAAAATTGAATTAACACATGGATCACCTTTTTGCCCAGTGGAAGATCAGCCATCCCATGACAAAGGAGGATGGGGCTTGGTTAAAACCCAACCAAAGGTCACATAGGATTCCAATCCGATGCCCTATCTCCTCAATGATCACCAAATGTGGTGGGAATACATGGCTACACCCAAAGAGGTTCACATTGACCCCCCAAGTACATGCCAATCCAACGGAGGTGGTCTTGGCGCAAGTTCTTAATCATGGGAATAAAAAGGGCCCACTTACAACTTTATGTACATTGATGCACATCCCAATGAAGACCTTTTCGAAGCCCTTTGAGATCATGTGCCGATCTAGTATGGCTTTCCTACAAGCCCTTCATCATGTCTTTCTATAAGATTGGTGATACCTTTAGAGCCAATACATGTTGGTAATAAGTCTCATGCCATGCCAGGCCCTATCTACTACCTTCTAAATTCTTTATGATGGGCCCAAATTTGGTACAAAACCCTTGTTTAGGGGTGCCACACACACAAGCTACATGAAAAAAGAGTCGAAGGAAAGCAATATGTTGGAGTTTTCACCAGAAGGAGCTTCTACATGGACACACCTTTGGCCTGATGCCGATACACGCCCAATATAAACACGGGCTCTACGTATAATAGACGTATAGGCATCACTCTTTCAAAAACTTGCATTAAGCCTCATCATCAAGAGTCACATTAAGGTACATTTTTTGATGAAGGGACCATGGCACGTGCAAGCCCAGCCCATGATACGCCCACGGTAAGACCCATCGCTTGGATACTCCTTAAATCAATAGGAACCTCAGGTCACCTCATCTTTGACCACACCAACTCTTGATCCACCTTGCTTCTATCCTGAGCACTCGCTAACGCCAAATCCCTCAAGCCAGAGTGACCACCTATCCCCATTGTAACTCTCGACATTGTAACTCTTGATGCATGGCCCGTTGCCATGCGTCAACAATCTAATGATCTTGACTTCCCATGAAAAGGGTTGTTGAGTAAATGTTGAAGAAAGGTGTAAGAGAGTTGAAGAAAGCAGTTGAGTTGGAGCTCTTTTTGTGTTGGAGGAGTGCACACACAAGGGCTTACCTTCAGCCCATTGCCCATGCACGTCACCTTTATACCTAACTATAGGCATCACACTTTTTTCACATCTCAAACCTAACGGTATGCATGCACACATGCACCTATAACTAACCTCGTCAACACCAACCCTCCAAGTACATCTCTACATGGGGGGACTCTCACAGGCACAAGCTTGGCCCATTGTATGACCCATCGCCTAGAGAACCCTCAACCTTGCAGGTACCTCCAAAGAGCTTTAATGCATGCATCTACTACTTTTGACTCCACTTCAAAACCAACACAACATTGCCATGGCCGACATATTCGGCATGAAGAAGCCTAATCTCTAAGCATCATATGTTGAGAGATTTAGGCATAATATCCTATCGTGCCAAGACATCCCAGACCTCCATCTACCCATACAAATCATTCCATGGTGGTCCTAGTTCTCATTCTGCCAATCACAGGCTGCAGACCACTTCTACCAACAACTAGCTAATTTTTGAAGGGCCCATGCCTATCACCTTCCTTTTCACCCTCGGATACTGTGCCTACCACTTGGGATATCCAATGCTTATCACCAACATGTCCTACATCCAATTGTAGATCGGTCCCTAACCATACCACTTAGCCTTCCTTACCCACTTGATGGTGCATCTTGGACCATTCACACCTTTCCATCGCCATAGCCACTTCACCACCAACTTGGGTGATGTGAGGATGCCGCAATCACCAATAGGAATGGAGGTATGTTAACCACTCCATAGGTTAATATGGTTTCACTCGTTCGACTTACCGCCATAAGACACTTAGCCATCTTACCCGCTCAAACGGGCACTTATACTTTGTAAGGTGGCGTTGGAGCATATAAAGCGATCCCACATTGTGCTTAATGTCACATAGGTAAATTCTAAGGACTCCGTATACATATTTGCTTAAGGCTAGTAATAGAGACCAGACCATTTTTATGTTTGACCGGTCTAGTGTGAAAACTAGTCATAACTAGTCATTATTGACAATAAGCAATGGATAATCATTCCCTTGCAATAGAATACTTATGAGCTCCCCTTCTTCTCTACTCTTGCTTGCTTGTGCTCTATTGAATCTTGCATGCTTGATAGATGCTTGGTAGGTAGGATTGTTTGTAGATTTTCTACTTCCATTAGCTTCTTCCGTTACCTTTTGAAAGAGAGTTTCATTGTGATGGACCATCTCTATTTTCGTGCATCTAGGCGAAGAGAGCTCTCTTGTGTCCCCATCCACAAGGAGAATTCCGGTGTGACAATGAAAGTGAAGACATGGGACAGACAAGCTAAGAGCACCCACATAAGGAAGTTGCAATCACGACTCTAAGGCAAGACCCGATGACGCATGCTTCAGCAGGGCTAAGATAAGCTCTTGCCTTGAACATGGATCCAGGAATTTTAAAACTTCCAATTCAAAGTTATCATTGAGAATCTATTATCTACAAATTTGTAAAAAGGAAGAAATATAGTCATAATGTGAGTATAAACAAGGTGTTTAGAAAATACTAACTAATATCTTCAACAATGCCCATGTTCATCTGAAGCTATTATAACTAAATCTTTTAATTAGTCCAAGGTCATGAACATGACTACACATGATTGTGCAACTAGATTTCCTAGTGTCAAGCATATGTTTTTCTAATTAGCCCCAAGCATATGTTTTTCTAATCTTGACCCCAAGCTTGAAAGTAGCTAAGTAACACATTATTTGGCTATTCAAATTTAGTCCTTGTTGATGAGAGCAAAGGAACTAAAGCATAGGTTTGGTCCTCTAAAGCACTATTTGGCTATTCAAATTTAGTCTTCATCAATGAGAGCAAAGAAACTAAAGCAGAGGTTGGTCCTTCTAAAGCCACACGTGTGCAATTCAATGACAAAAGTAGTTGGATTTTCATTGCGAGCTGTTTGTAATAGCTAGAATACATAAAGCCCCACATCAAGGAATAATCATGGTGAATCAAGGGAACCTCTAACTTAATCACCACATTTTATGAAGACCATTTACATTGCATTTTATCTTCAAGGATCAGTAAGGAGAGGAAGACCTCACTAAAATTTAGATACAAAAAAGTTTGCCACTATTATAAGTTTGAGACGAACGGTTCTTTAGAGGAGAAGAGCATAAAAGTTTGGATGCTTGAAAAGGCGACCACATATATTGCTGATGGCTACATCACGCAAGCTGTTTTCAACCCCCAAGAGAGAGAGAGAGACTTGTTGAAAGGTTTATGTTGATGGCTACATCTTTGGATGGGGGCGACTATTGTGGGCATAGGCTTAGCCCACATGTATGACCCATCGCCTGGAGAATCCTCAACCTTACAGTTACCTCCAAAGATCTTTAATGCATGCATCTGCTACTTTGACTCCACTTCAACACCAAGACAACCTTACCAGGGCCGACATATTCGGCAGCACGAAGAAGCCTAATCTCTAAGCATCATATGCTGAGAGATGCTAGGGTTTGAAGCTCTCCCTCTCCCTCACATTCTCTTTATGGTATTAGAGCCTGGTTCGTGTGAGAGCTAAGGAGGCAAGAACAAGCAAGGAAGGAGGCAAGCAAGAGGCAAGAACAAGCAAGGAAGGAAGTGGTACTACACGGTAAGAGCACCATCATCTCTTTCCCCTTCTTGGTTTAGGTACAACACCTCCTCAATAGCTCTGGGAGCTACACATCTCCGATTGAGGAGCTGTCTTCCTGGGAGTGAAGCTACACGAAAGGTATATTGTCCTATTAGACAAAGTTTTTTTCATCAAATTCGCGTTTCAAGCACGTTACGGGCCCCGTTTCATCATTGCAGGGTATTTTCAATAGTTTTCTGGAAGTTCTGGTAGAGAGCTGTTTCTGCTCGAAATCTGGTTATTGCAGTGTATTTTGGAAGTACGGACAGGGTTGGCACATGTATTGTTGATACTGGGTGTATATACATGTACTCTAGTCACATTTGGTGACACACAGGCTGTGCTGAAGTACCATTGTTTGCTGCAGCAGTTACAGGAGATACTGCTGTATTACAGGTTGCATACATAAGTTGTATGTTTTTAGGTTATTTGATTGCTTCGGGAAAACATGTCTGACGGAATTAATCAGATTGTCTTGACAGCTGTAGTAAAGGGTTGGTATTTACATCAAATGGATGTAAAGAATGCTTTCTTGCATGGTGATTTGCAAGAAGAAGTGTACATGATGCAGCCACCAGGTTATGAGAGTGATGCACATCCAGATTTTGTGTGCAGGTTACGCAAAGCCTTGTATGGCTTGAAGCAGGCACCTAGAGCATGGTCAAACAAGATCAGGGAGTATCTTGTTACCAATTGGATTTCAGATATCCAATGTAGATTTTTCACTATATGTGAAAAAGACAAATAGAGGGATCATGCTATTAGTCACCTATGTGGATGACTTGATTATCACTGGTGATAGTGATGTAGACATACATGATGTCAGGATGCTTTTGAAATAGAAGTTTGAGATGAAGGATTTGGGTGAGCTGCGGTATTTCTTGGGCATAGAGGTGGTGAGATCACTTCATGGCATTTTGCTATTGTGCATAGGCATTATGGCTTGGACATGTTGTCTAAGTATGGTATGATAGGCTATAAGCCTATTTCAGTGCCATTGGAGCAGAACACAAAGCTTTCCACATATACAGGTGAGCTTTTGGAGGACCCCACTACATACAGGTGCATAGTGGTGAGTCAGTTTATGCACGCCCCTAGGAAGCCACACTTGGATGTGGCTAGACGGATCCTCAGGTACATAAAAACCACAATTGATTATGGACTTTCCTATGAGGCTGGTAGAGAGATACAGTTGCATGGGTACACAAATATTGATTGGGCTGGTAGTATTGCAGATAGGAGATCTACCAGTGGTTTTATGTTCTCATTTGGGAGTGCTGCTGTGAGTTGTAGTAAGAAGCAGCCAACAGTTGCCTTCTTGTCGAGTACAGGGGTGCTGCTATGGCAGCTTGTGAGGTAGCTTGGTTTCAAAAGCTACTTAGTGACATGGGAGAGCCCGTGGATAAGGCAGTTGTCATATATTGTGACAACATGAGTAGCATTATCACTTTGTGAGGGAGAAGGTTCTAGGCAGCACGAGATGTAGATCTAGTATATGTCAACACAGAGGATCAAGTGGCTAACATCTAGAGGCAAAGAAGATTGTGGCCAACCGAGATGTGGTATTTACAGAATAGCCACACTCATTTAGAGAAAGGAGGTTCGTCCACTCTATCATCAGCCGGAGAAATAGTCCACCATGAGCCGAACCCACCAGTTAGGTTTTCTCTCAAGGAGGAGGAGTTTTCAGAGGATGAAGACTCTCACATATCACAACAACCTGCTGTGCTGACCTGCTGCTGCACCACAAGGAAAGCCACTTCCAAAGTGGGCACAATAGCTCTTTGATGATCATAATCCAATACCTGAGAAGCCAGAATCTTTGGCAAATGGACCACGCAGATCAAGGAGAATAGAGGAGCAGAGAAGAGCATCTGATCTCAATGTCAATATGGCCTTGATGGCTGAGATAATAGGAACAATGAAGGAGCCAGCCACCTTGGATGAAGCTTTAGCAAATCCAAAGTGGAAAGCCGCGATGCAGTTTGAGTATGACAACATCATAAAGAACAACACCTAGGAGCTAGTTGACCGACTACTAAACAGAAAGGTAATTGATACCAAATGAGTTTGGAATGCTAAGTATAAGGCTGATGGCTCACTTGAAAAATACAAAGCTAGGTTGGTTGCACAGGTAGAGGGTTTCAACTTTGATGAAACCTTTGCTCCCACAGCTTGTATGACAACTATCAGGGCGGTACTTGCCTTGGCTACTCACAAAAAGTGGCCAGTCTTTCACATGGATGTCAAATTAGCATTTCTGAACGGCCATATTAGAAAACAAAGTTTGCAAGCTGAAGAAGGCATTGTACAGGCTGAAACAGGCCCCAAGGGCATGGTATCACAGGATAGACCAATCTTTCAAAAAGATTGGGTTTATAAGAAGTGCTTTTGATGCTAACTTGTATGTTCTAAAAAGTCATGGCAAGATTGTTTTGGTTGTCTTGTATGTAGATGACTTAAACATTTCAGGTGAAACAATGAAGACATGATCCTGAAGACAATGGATATACTGAGCCATGAGTTTGAGATGACGGACTTGTGTCTTATGCATTTCTGTTTGGGGATTGAGGTTTGGCAAGAGTCAGGTAAAATCTTCATTTCGCAAACAAAAGTATGCTTGGGAGATTCTCAAAGCATTTGGGATGACAAACTGCAAGCCTGTGTCTACGCCAATGGAAGTGAACATGAAGCTTTCTGTAGAGGGTTCTTCATCATCACTCGTTGACATCAGGAAGTACAGGAAGTTGGTGGGGAGTTTGATTTTTCTCACTAACACTAGACCTGATATCAGCTTCACAATTGGTGTGTGTTGAGCAGGTTTTCCAGCAAGCCACAAGAGAGTCATAGGAAGGAAGGGATAAGGGTACTTAGGTACATCAGAGGTACTCTTGAGTATGGCATCACTTACAGCATGGGTGACACTCTAACAGGTTATTGTGACTCAGATTGGGTAGGAGATTGTGATTCTAGGAAATCAGTTTCTGGATATTGTTTTTCACTTGGTTCGGATGCTTTCTCTTGGACCAACAAAAAGCAACCTATAGTGGCACTTCCTTCCACAGAGGTTGAGTATAAGGCAGCTTGCTTTGCTGCATGTGAGGTAGTATGGCTAAGGAGAATCTTGGTTGACATGGGAGTTCATATCAAGGAGGCTACAGTCTTGTGGTGCGACAATCAGAGTTGCATGGCTATCTCCACCAAGAACCCTGTGTTTCATGCTCGCACGAAGCACATTGAGATTCAGTATCATTATGTGCGGAAGCTAATAGAGGATTAGATAGTGGAGCTGGAGTATTGCTCTATAGAGAAAAACTGTGTCGACATCTTCACCAAGGCTCTTGAGAAGGGCCAGCTCATTTGGCATCTTTCTTCATCGACTTGGCGTTGGGCCAAAAACCTAGTTCATCTTCAGGTGGACATTGAGGGGGGGTGTTAGTATACACTCAATGCCCACCTCTTAGCATGTATCTCACTTTGATGTATAATGCACATTTGTTAGGTCCCTGTTATAAGGAGTAGCCATGGTGCATATGTCTTTAGTGGGAACTCCAGCTTAGATGCCGATGCGGTCATTATTGTGACCATTGATGATGGTTATAAGATGGTCAATGATACGAGCGTTAGCTGGGGTTCAGGGGCGGGAGCCCCCTGAGGCGACGATATGAGGAATATTCCCTCAGATACCAGGTCCATCATTAGTGGGCTGGTTGATACGCGAGAGGTGACCGTGTCTATGCAGTGTAACTGCATAGACACGAGAGGTGACCATGTCTATGCAGTGTAACTGCATAGACACGAGAGGTGACCATGTCTATGTAGTGTAACTACCCTCGTTGTATACGCGTCTACCACACTGCTATAGTACTATATATGGACATGTTACCATGAGCTAAGGCATCCAATGCTTGTAAGTATCCACCCCCTTCCACACCTCGTACATACTCCATCCAGAGTCTGTCTCTAGATCGCCATCTAAGCTCTACTTGAGAGCGTACGGGTGGACAACACCATCACTTGTACCTCTTTGGTATAATCAGAATTTTAAATTCTCTCCATTGTATATCTATTGCATTGTCTATTGTGCTTTGTCTTGCTATCTCTTTCTGTTGTGCCATATTCTTATAGAATGTTACTCTTTCACACTTAATCTCATAAGCAATCATATATACCGCCATTGGGTCACACTACCATGTGTTTCACGCGTTACCACCATGTCCCATGCTTTTCCATCATGTTATTGTAATGGGTTGTAACATAATGTATGACATTTTGAGGAGTTGGTGGATTGGATTAGTCAAAGGTGGTTTTGTCAAATGTGTAAGCCATTAAGGGCTACTACTATTAGTCAAAGGTGGTTTTGTCAAATGTGTAAGCCATTAAGGGCTACTACTATTAATTGGATGTATTTGTTTAGATATTTATATTTTTGATTTCACGTTTCATATTGCGTGTGCTTTGTTGTAATGATAGGACATAAGTAGTTTGTCTTTTTTTTTTGTATTAATAGTATTCTCCTTTAAATATTTATTTTTAAAGGAGATGTATTTGTTTAGATATTTATATTTTTGATTTCACGTTTCATATTGTGTGTGCTTTGTTGTAATGATAGGACATAAGTAGTTTGTCTTTTTTTTGTATTAATAGTATTCTCCTTTAAATATTGGTGGTTGGATGTTACTTGAAAATCAATGATAACGTATAACGTGTTTTTCTTATATGATGTGTGTTAAGATGATTTATTTGCCCTTTCCAAAAAAATAATATTAACGTTATAGTGCTCTATTTTAAAAATGTTCATGCTATTAAGACCACACTACTAATAGCTCTACTAGCTCTAAAAATCCAAAGCTCCCAAATGACTGCAACTATAAGGAATTTTCCTTCATTAAATTTTTTTAATTTTCAACAATAAAAAACCCTATGGATTCAGATTCATAAAATTTTGAAAAGAGACTACAATCATTGTCGCACATGCAAGAAAGACTGGCAATGCGAGAGAGAGAGAGAGAGAGAGAGAGAGAGAGAGAGAGAGAGAGAGAGAGAGAGAGAGAGAGAGAGAGAGAGAGAGAGAGAGAGAGGCGCTCTCTTGTACATATAATCATCGAGTGTACTAGTGCATGTGCTGTAATGGACATTTGGAAAAAAAATCATGCACCTCAAGTGGTGCAGGTTTTCTGGAAGTAATTGGTTCTACTAGTGATTTGCGTAGCAAAGTCGTATCCTTTGAAGAGTGCAAACAAGGCACAGCCCTCCAAAAAAGATGAAGCTTTTTGAAGCCTTAGTGAAAGTGGGGATTGGAAATGGTGATATTGATGTATCCAATTGGGAACCTCTTGAAGAGTTTGTTCGTATGGAGTGTCTCAAAGGAATGTTTGCATTAGAGAAGGGTGGACACTAAACCATCTTCATTTTCAAATGGTGGTTTCTCTCATGGCACCCTCTCTAATAAGCATTAGGAAACTGATAAAAAGGTACATGCAATGGGACTTCTTCAAACCTGAAGGAGGATTGGTCATGTGTAGAGGATTACATCAAATCCGTATGCACACTTTTAAAGGTATGGTTGGTTACTATATGAAGGATCTTCACAAAAGCCATTTCAAGTTCTTCTGCCACAATATTTCATTTGAAGAAATAACTTGTGGGGTCGGCAGTTGTACGCTCTCTATGGTCAAGGAGATCTAAAGAACAAGGTATGTCGCCGACAATCTGTTTGAGCATGCATATGTCTTCATGGAGAGTTACATTCCGAATAAATTCGGTGCAATGCTTGAAAACACTCTGCTTCAAATGATACGAGGATTGCCTCGCTATTTTTTGTGTAAATCAATATACGCATATTCTATATGGAACCGGATTGCCTCGCTATTTGCGTGTGAATATGTGGGCCCAAAAACAAATTACGTAAGTGATGATGTCATTTTTTCGATTTCTGTAATGTGACCCTTACACTCTAAATCCAGTATAGTTTAACGTATGCTTGTAACATTAATAAATATGCACACCAAAAAAAGACCGAATATGTACAAGAATATCGTATATATTATATATATAATATATTGTAAGAGTTTAAAAAATCCCATTGTCCCTAAGAACATAATTAATAATATTTCCTTTTCGGGTGTAACTCCTCTCGGCTTGTCTTTGACAAGCAGACGCGTTACGCCATGTGTTAACCTCAAGAAAAACCACAGTCAGCATCTCCTGTGTATCGATACTGTTCCAAAGAAAACGTGAGGGTCTCTGCTTTTCCTGTGGATTTCCTTCATCTGTTTTCACTGCGTTCTTGCTAAAGAAAATCATTCGGATATAGTTGCTTTTTGCTTCGGGGAAGAGATGGACGGCTCGGGAGTGATCCTCTACCATGAAGTGCAGGAGTCGAAGTTGTGCGGTGTGCACTGTGTGAACACTGTGCTGCAGGGGCCCTTCTTCTCTGAGTTGGATCTCGCGGCCATGGCAGCCGACCTCGACAAGAGGGAAATGCAGATGGTGATGGGCAGCAACAGCGGAGCCCCCTCAGACTACGCCCACATCATGGGCGAAGACTCCTCCAACGTCTCCCTCGATGGAAACTTCAGCATTCAGGTACCTTCTCATGAGAAAATAAATAAGGATCTTTGGATTTGCATATGTATGTATGCATGTGTAATGTTACACTGGTAGCCCAGTACCTGGTTATAGGATTGCTGGCTCAGCACTGGCTGCCCCCTAGTTATGCCTTTCATCATGCTGTGTGTTCCTGTGCTTTATCTCAAATCAGTCTCTTGTTAATTCTGTGTAGCTATGGAGAGGAGGTTTGACTAGAATTTCTGTGTGTTTGTGTAAGAAAGAAAGTAATATTTATGTCCGTAGAAGGCCAAAATGACCTATGAGACTTTATACATAACTGAAGACCATGTCGGTCTTGGACGAAATCCATGATCCAGATGAGAAAATGCATCCTACTAATCAACCTAATAAATCTGCAATGTCAAGTATCAAGTACAATCACCTTCAGTAAAAAATCATCTAGAATTGGTTTTTTTTTAAAAGTATTGGTTTGGGTTTACCAAAAGAAAAGAAACATCAAACCAATCTAAAAAGAAGTCCTTGTATTCATCTACTATCAGACACATATCTTGCCCAACATCCCTCCAGTAGATTGGGGCGCATAATGCGCTTTTGCATCACTTCCATGCTGGTCCATCTGTAGGTTGTGTCTCATATCTATCGGCTATGTCTGCGATCGTTCGGACTCTAATATATTAGCTCCGATGGAAATTCTGTTCGCGTCTAACAAGTGGCCTGACACTTGTTAGAAAGTGGATCAAAGTGAGACAAGTGGCCTCACACTTGTCACTTCAGCTATTGTGTGGCTCTCCACTTGTCATTGTAGCCTTCTCTTGCCATTTTAGCTCATGGGAGGCCCAAATCTATAAATTGGAGTACTCTCTCTTCATTAATGGAGGCTCTCTTGTTGCACACTAGCCTCTACCACCGTTACAGGCTGCCCTAATGATGGCTACTCTCTTTCTCTCTCTCTCTGGAAGGCTGCCCATGAAGAATACCGACTGTTGGGCACTGTTTTGGAGGCTTCCATCGCGAAGAAATACTGAAGGTAAGAATATTTAATCATTTATTATGATTTCTAGCCATTGTACTGGCTGTACCAGTCCTTGTACTTGTTGTACTTGTTGTACCACCCATTGTACCGACCGTACCAGCTTCTGTTCTTATTGCACCAGCCATTGTACCTGCTGTACTAGTCACTATACATGCTGTACCAGCATTTGTACCTGCTGTACCAGTCATTGTATCTGTTGTACCAGCTGAATGGAGAGTTGTACTTGTTGTACCAGCTCTATTGCATGAAGACCCGTGGTTTTTGGGGAAGAATCAGTACCCACAGGGAGGTATATGGATTATATTGTTGGCTCGGCATTTCTACAGCCTCTGTTCCAGCTTGGTAGCCTCATGTTGGGCTATGTTATGGCATTTGTATATGGATAATCCGGCATCGCCCGTGGGGAGAGTAAGGTCCTCAAAGCTTGTACATGATATTATTCTCCTTGGGTAATAAAATACTCCAAGGGGGGGTCGGCCCATTCCGGCCTCTATGCAGTGTCACACGTGCAAGCTCCATTTTCAGCATTTGTGGATGTTTTGTCCAGCTTTTATGTTTTATGCAAAGTGATGATGGATATGTGTTAAGACTGTGGCCATGTTTAAGTGTTTTAATATGCATTGATGGTATCAACAAGTGTGTCAAAGGCCCTAGTTCCCCGGGCACCGCCGCGAGTTTCATTGGTATCAGAGCATAGGCTTTCTTCTATCAATAAGGAAGAGAAAAGATCTCAAGTGGGGACCACACTTACCATCATTGCTGTTAAGCATGGTCAGCCGCTTCATAGCTTATGAAGCAAGAGCATGAGAAGGAGACAGCTTGTTGATCTAAGGATTTATGAATTCACAAAATTTATCTTGGAAGTATGGAGTTGGCTTTATGTGCACACGTTTAGCACTCTTTCCATATGGATATTGTGGATTATATTATCAAGCTTGCAGGCAAGCTATATGGAGATATATCTCGGGATATCTTAAGGATATGGTGAGGAGATATTTTTTTTGGCTTCATGACCAACCTGGCAAAGAAAAGCTAAGTATACTTTGAGTTTGCAAAGTTGGTGCTTTGGCTATTTGCTATGAAGTGTTTTTGATGTTCACTAACCCTTGTATAGCTATGCAAGGAGAAAGGTGTTGTTGTTTGCCTTGAGATGGTTTCAGGGAAACATTGTTTATGGCTGCCTTTATTGGGATGGATTATATCTATGGAGATTTCTTTCTTGGACGAGATTTATATAGATATTGGGCTTCGCAAGTAATTTCTATGGACGAATCTGTCCCAGTTTATAGAGAAGAAATATTTGGATATCTCATGGATATGATGCTTTTATGGATAAAGTCTACCTCTACTCCAAGGTGTGTGGTTAGCACGGAGTATGTGGTAAGAGTTATGGTATACAAGGATTATGGTATACAGGTCTATGGATTCCTGGACTTGTTTTCTAGGGATTTGGATCCATGCTCAGGTTTATGGATTATTCTTTTTGGCTTCCTTTATTTGGGATGCATTGGACTTATGAAACTCATGGTTCACATACCCTGTGTAGTGTTCTCTTGTCTTACGTGCTCTCTTCAAGATTGTTTCTACCATGTGTGGGTGGAACAATAGAAAGCATATGGAAGGGAACATGGGCACTTCAGAGGGTAGTGTCGAGCACAACATACCATGTGTAGTGTTCTCTTGTCCTACGTGCTCTCTTAAAGATTGTTTCTACCATATCTGGGTGGAACAATAGAGAGTAGATGGAAGGGAACATGGACACTTGAGAGGGTAGTGTGAGTTGGTGGCCGAAATGTCTATAAACTATGTGTAGCAGAAATGCTTATGAAACACCAGGTTATCTATGCCTGCGAGTGATTGTTTTATCTTGTTACTTGAGCCCACCTCTCATCCAAGGTACACGTGGTCAGAGTACCAACACGGAGTGCAAGTGGTAAAGTGGACATGACGCCTGGTTGGCAAGGGACTTATGTGTACGCCAAGGGTCATTTGGCTTGGCACATGTTTGTGTGCTTTGAGCTTGGATTATGATATCTGGACTTATGGGACTGTTTTGTCTCGCCCATTTATTTGGGACATGGATTTATTTATTTTTAAAAGCCATACTAGAATCACTATCTCTCCATACAGAGGCGAAGAGGTTCATTGTTCATCTCACCACACATGTGGATCCATGTTGGGATTGTGAGAGGGCAATTCAATGAACACTCCACTATACACGTGGATTTGTGTTGCGATTGTGGAGTGAGTGTTTCATTGTTTCCACACCATGCTTGTTGATCAGAGTTGGGATTGTATGGGAGAACATGGGAACTGTTGGGATTGGGAGAAAGGATTGCCAGAACTATGGAGAACCAGCTTTTCTGTCACCATGGTTTGTACTCTTGAATGGCACCAGTTTGTGTGCATAGCACATGTTTCTGTGCGAGGCACAAGTTTCTTGTGCATGGCACTTATTTAAGTGTCTTAGCACCTGGTTGGTGATTTTCATTGGCATATGATTATCTCATTGATATTGGTGATTGAGACACAATTGGCTCTTATGCCTGTGTCTAGCATATCTTCTATGGAATTCTCACCCATTTATTTTGGGACATGATTTTGATATTGGTATTATGGAGACTTATTTAGTCTCACCCATTTCTTTGGGACATGGATTCTTCAGATATATTGGATTTTTGAGACTGTCTCGTCTCGCCCACTTGATGGGACATGATTATATATTGAACATATAGCTTGAAGCTTAAAGTTGCGGACAACTTTTAAGAAGCTGGGGAGGATGTTACCAACCTGGACATTTTCCAGTATGAAAGGGGTCTGGTGGACTCCGGGATGTCTAAATATTTGGAAAGTACAAGCTTTGGGAATGGGGGATTATCCTAGAATACAAAGGACCACACTCCTAAAATTTAGGAGAGTTGCTATTTTTGGCCCGACTCCGATGGAAATTCTGTTCGCGTCATTGCATCTGGAATTGAGCAGATACCAAGAGTTGGCAAAGTGCCTATGACAGAATGTCTACCAATTGGGATATTTTTAGAGATAAAGTTTATGGAAGGACAAGAAAGTGGACCAAAGTGAGACAAGTGGCCTGACACTTGTTAGAAAGTGGATCAAAGTGAGACAAGTGGCCTCACACTTGTCACTTCAGCTATTGTGTGGCTCTCCACTTGTCATTGTAGCCTTCTCTTGCCATTTTAGCTCATGGGAGGCCCAAATCTATAAATTGGAGTCCTCTCTCTTCATTAATGGAGGCTCTCTTGCTGCACACTAGCCTCTACCACCATTACAGGCTGCCCTAATGATGGCTACTCTCTTTCTCTCTCTCTGGAAGGCTGCTCATGAAGAATACCGGCTGTTGGGGACTGTTTTGGAGGCTTCCATCGCGAAGAATACTGATACAATGGGTGGTACAGCAAGTATAACAAGTACAAGGACTGGTACAGCCAGTACAATGGCTAGAAATCATAATAAATGATTAAATACCCTTGCCTTCAGTTGTACCAGCTTCTGTACTTGTTGTACCAGCCATTGTACCAACCATTGTACTTGCTGTACCGGCTGAATGGAGAGTTGTACTTGCTGTACCAGCTCTATTGCATGTGGTTTTTGGGGAAGAATCAGTACCCACATGGAGGTATATGGATTATATTGTTGGCTCGGCATTTCTACAGCCTGTGTTCCGGCTTGGTAGCCTCGTGTTGGGCTGTGTTATGGTCCTCCAAATAACTGTAAACTCCTGTCAAAGAAGAAAGTCTCCACAGATACAACACAGCTCCCGAAACTGATCCTCAAGTGAAGTAGCTGGAGAAAGGCCCCCTCTGAGTGTAGAAAACTCCTGTGGGAAGCAAAACGCAGCCAAAACACTACTATCCAGCAAAAAATAGCACTCCACCGTCGACAAAGGCAAGGAACATGTAGAAACCGTGAAACTGTGTAGGCCAGGAACAAAACACAGGTATAGTACCAAACTGCCTCCAAAGCCACAATCCAATCAAGAAACCCCCTCTGCAAGTGATCTGTGTCCACTGGAGAAGAAAACGCAACCAAACAAGGGCTACAAACCTGAAAATTCAAGCCGACCAGTGTCCACACCTCCTATGAGGAAAAATGCTGAAGAGAAGGTACCTTCGGGTCCAACAAATGAAGTCCAAGTGAAGGTAGAGCTACCAGCAAAATCGGTTCAGAAAAATGCAGCAACCATGGCTGCAAATCTGAAAACGCAGAGGTATAAAGGGCTGAATATGGAAACGCTGAAGCCTCAGACTAAGAACTGCTACAGAGAACAATCAGGGGGTGGGAGGGATGGCACAAGATAACCAGAAAGGATAGGCAAAAGGGAGCCCAGAGAGCTCCAAGATCAGGGCTGGGAAAGCAAGCCCAAACAGGTAAAAAATGCAGCCTGTTTGGGACAGCTATGTTGCTGTACAGACCTGAAAAAAACGCCTGAGAACCCCTGGAAGGTGCCACCAAGAAGGACAGGTATGCTGTCCAGAAAAAACGCCCTTGTCAGGCTGCCAAGAAGGCTGAAATCTGATGCCCTGAAGAGAGGAAACTGCAGCCCACTGAATGGGCTGAAATCAGCCCTTGAAGAAACGCAAGCTTCAACGCATGAACACAAAAACACAGATCTGTCCATGGGCGGAAAAATGCAGATATGAAGAGGTATAGGAGGGAGCATCCAACGCTGAAAATCACCGGCGCTCTGATACCATGATAGAATGTGTAGCGGAAGAAGGGAAAGTGGAAACACAGGGGAGAGAGAGAGAGAGAGAGAGAGAGAGAGAGAGAGAGAGAGAGAGAGAGGAAACACAGGTGAGAACCTGCTCTCAATATCATCACCAAAAGGAATACATGTCCCGAGCAAGAGGGGAGAACCTCGTAAGTGAGGGACTGCAGCTAGACAAGCTAGGCAAGCAATGAAATATGAGGGAGGCATGCCGGCTATATATACCTCTACATGAAGGTAGCCGACTGGTGATAAATATCTCCATGACTGGGAAAAATACCCAGGACCATAAATGGGGAATAAATATGGGTAAAATACATGTGAGGGGTGACCAGCCCCTCAGACTAACATGGTCAGCCCTAGAGGCTAAAATAGGACACCAAATAGGAAGCCAGCAAGTAGGGGATGATATCTGACAATCAGCCAAGTCATAAGACTCCAAAATGGACTCCATCATTACCTTCCATATGCCGTAGTTGTTCCCGTCCAACTGGCGGTCCACCGGGAACGTGGGGAGTATAGGGATCTTCACGTCCTTCTCAGCCATCTCAAGCAAGTCTGCCATCTCAAGGGTTCACAAGGTCTTGTGAAGGGAGGGTCGGTGGGAAAAAAGAAGAAGAAGAGGCTGCAAATAATATGCAAGGTGGCTGTCCAATGGTGATGGCTACCTTCTACTCGATCTCCAAGTCCCGAATAGCCCAAGCAATCTCCAATCAGCACCTCAAATCAGCAAACCCTCGAGATTCCAATGTCTCCAAGGTTCAAGCCACCTGGGGCTTTGATACCATGTCAGAATGCACAGCGGAAATGAAGATACTGGATATGAAGAATTGTTTGCACATGTGACCTTCTTCCCTTTTGGGGCTGCCCTCAATGACATGAACAAATCCTTCTTTGATGTAATGTGTCTAGAAGCCCCATTGTCAAATCCCAAAAAGCATCAATGTGCTGTGTGGAACCGAGGTGGGAAGTACAATCCAAATTTCTAAGAATATTAAACTTCACATTAAAGACACTAAGTACAAACAGATTCACTAGCAACAACCACATTCACCCACACTCACTTAACGAGTATAAAAGACTTGGAGAAGTTGACAACAGAATGGGTCCGGAACGTCCCCCCTCCTCCCCACCCAATAGATACCCTATAGATAAAACTTTATTACAGGGAGTATTTGCAGATACATGTAGAGGGTGCTCTTGCACTGGATTTCCAAGTATCAAAGATGAAAACAAAGTAAAACAAGTTACTCCGCCCAAGCCCAAGGCAAGGGGTGTTTCTAGCTTCACACTAGCCTTGTATGGATCTCACATGAGATGCCTAGTCTTGCATAGGCTACTATGTGGCTCTCACAAGCACTCCCAGTCTCACACAATACCAGATGCTCCTCGAGAACCAGGCTCATCCAGTCATCACACATAAATGGAAACATATATGTGCAGTAACTCTTTCCAACACATACCTTCTTTTTGGATACTTCTCTTGTATCAAATGTAAGTTATTCGATGAAGAGGCTTCAGCAGTACCACGCCTTTGATACAGAGAGGTTTCCCCAACAACTTGTGTGTGTGTGTGAGAAGATGTTATTAACAAATGGCCACTCTTCCCTACAGTACCATATTGAATCCAGCCTTGTGCTAAGGAAGATAGATGAGTACTCTGTGTGCAGTCAGTTTCTTCTAAAGTGCAGCCAGACCTTCCTTCAGTCCACCGGTGGATGGAAGATAAGAGAGAGAGTCCAGGGCTTCGCTTCAGTCCACCGACTGGGCATAAGGGAGAGAGAGGGTTCTCCTTCAATTCAGTCTACTGAGAACAGGAGAGAGAGAGAGAGAGAGTACTCGTTTCGCTTCAGTTCAAAGACTGCAGGAGAGTGGGAGAGAGAGATGGGGTTCCCTTCACTTCAGTTTGTTGACTGTGGGAAAGAAAGAGAGATGGATTCTTTTTGCTTCAGTTCGCTGGCCGTAGGAGAAGGTGAGAGTCGCGATCCTTTCGCTTAAGTTGGCCGACCCTTCTCCATGCTTCTCCCCGTCGGTGAGACAACCTGTCAACGTTGGCCGGCCACCATCATTTTCGACATCGATTCCCATGCTGTAGAAGTGGGCAAACCACACGTGGACATCCATGTTTTAATATTATTTTATTTCAAAGCATTAGAAGCCTTCGTAAATAGCACGATTCTTCCTATGTAGATGTTTCAAATTTTTGTGTGCCCATTGGGGTGTTCACACCCATTTTTAATGTGGGTGTGAACACTCCACCTTATAAAATATAACTGAGCTAACATTATTTTTGAGCCTTTCGACGGCCAGATTTGGTGCTTGCAAAAAGCCAATGGCAAATCAACAAGCAAAGGCATCCACACAGTCTCGTAGAGGAGTTCCCGATCGTAGATCGAGTAATTCTTTTCCGTGGGCGGTAACTTATGAGACATGTAAGCTTTTGGATCGCCATTCTGTTGTAATACACCTCCAATCGCAATGTTACTTGCATCAGTGATAACTTGGAATAGCTCGTCCCGTGAGGCAAGCGCTAGACAAGGCACTTTTGACAAAGCCACCTTGAGGTTCTTGAATGCCTCCAACACTCGTGGAGTCATTCGGATCCGTTGCCTTATAGTCTCGACACCCTTAAGCACATTGGTGAGATCCGTCGAGAGGTCAGAAAATCTGTTTATGTGGGTGGAGTATGCCTGGCATATACCTACAAAGGATCTAATGTCATATGCCGTCTGTGGTACGTCCCAATTGACAATCTCGGCCACCTTGGCTGGATCAAGTCGGATGTCCTCAGCACTGATTATATATCCAAGGTAGTGAACCTCGAACAAATAAAATTCCGACTTCTTCCCATTGACGTAGAGCTTGTTGCTTTCCAGTAACCTCAAGACTTTCTCCACATCAATGTCATGTTGCTCAACAGTAGCTGAAAATACCAGTATGTCATCCAAAAATATGAACACACTGTCCACAAGAAAGTCCCTGAAAACATGCATCATCATGCGGTTGAATGTGGTTGTGTCCTCGCTAGTACCCCCATGCTACACATCATTGGGTCTTTAGCCTACAACCTTCACCCACGAATGTCACCCGTTCACACTAATTATTATAAGCGATGATGTGCAATAGTATGTTGCCATTGGTCTTCCCACGCAATGTCCGCGTGTCCCACGCATTACTGGCGTGTAAATCCCACATAACAGTGTGTATGTGTCCCACGTGTTGCCATGTGTAAGGGTTGTAACAATAAGTGGAACTTCACATTGCAAAGGAATTTGTTCTTGTGCATCCCGCAATATCTGTATGTCATGTCAAAAGATGGCCAAGAAGAGGTGAGTGCAGGATTCTTTGGTCTTTATCAAAGTGAAGCTCAATGATTTCCCTCCCTAACGTACTTACTAGTGTGTGCAAGTAGGTCTCTACTTTAGTCATCGCTATCTTCATGCACCCCAGTGAGAGTATGTCCAGTCATCCAAAGTATGACATGTGGGGAGGTGAGGTAGCTACAGATTGTGCAGGTTCTGAGGTGGGCGACGATATCTTCTTGGAGCCAAACGATGTGGCATACATCCACTTATTAGAGTGTGATATGCTGCAAGCCTACAAAAGCATTGTACTTACTCGCACAATGGATATCTTCCATCCACGTTAGCTTAGGTTCTCTGTATACACACTATGTAATTTAACATGATCGAGGATGCAATCTGAGGATTTTGAATCAGTGCAGCGATTTGTTTTCTACAAGCAAAGATGCCGGTCTATGATCCAGTCACTTGTAGCCAAGAAGGTCACCATGTCAACTCTGCTCCACAGATTAGCTATATTCACGTGCTTGGACATATTGCATTTTTCTTAAAAGTTGTTCAATTATCTGCCATATGTTTTTCCTCGTATCTTGTTTTAAGTAACAAGCATTAATCTAGAAGTTTTACTACTGTCACCATATTTGTTCCTTTTTTGTTTTCAAAGGTTTTGGAAAATGCTTGATGTGGTGTTTCATGCTGCCAGGTTTTGGCCAAGGCCCTTGATGTTTGGGATCTGAACGTCACCTCCCTTGATGCGCATGAAGCACAGGCTGCAAAGACAAACCCTCAGCAGGAAGTTGCATTCATATGTCATTTGCAGGACCACTGGTTTACTATAAGGAAAGTGGGTGACCAGTGGTACAATTTCAACAGCCTTTACCCGGCACCCGAGCTTTTGTCCAATTTTTATCTCTCAGCTTTTCTTGGATCCCTCCAAAGTGAAGGGTGGAGCATCTTTGTGGTAAGAGGGAATTTTCCCGCAGAGTGTCCATTCACCTCCGATTCTGGAAGCAGTTTTGGGCAATGGCTTACCCCAGATGATGCAGAGAGGATCTCAAGGTCCACAAAGACGCCAGGAAAGACATCAGAGGAACAAGATCCCATTTTAATGGCTGCCATCAAAGCCAGTCTAGAAGACAATTCTGCCCATAACCGATTTTCGAATCAGAATGTTTCTTCACTTGCTGCTGCAATGGCTGCAAGCTTAGCCAGCGTTCAAGTCCCGGGTATTGAAGAGCAAAGAAATAAAGCCTCCCAGTCTAATTGAGGATGTATTCCGTTGTTAATTGCGCTTGTTGCTGCTGGGCCATACAACAATCTTTTATGCTTTATGAAAGTGTGGAATAGGTTTTATCCTGGTCTATATCGACGAATTTTGTGGTGTTAACCTTTTTTCTTTTTCCATCTATGGGAGGTTTTTCTTCATGGTAGATGAGCATTTCTTTCGTTGTGCATGTCTTTGTGTTACTAATGCAAGGTGGATTTAACCTCATTAATCATTCTAGTTTTTATATTTGCGCGTTTCATGACATGGCGGATGAGAAGCAAAAGTAGACGAGGGGAGGAAAGGTTGCACGATAACTTGAGATGGACAAAGAAGTTCATGGAGTCGCAAGGGGTGCATTCTGTGCAACAAGGACGATCTCATGAAAAATTAGATAAGCCCGGGAGTTGCAAGTATATAAACATGTCATGCTTACCATAAGCATGTCATCTTTTTGAGGGAGTGCATAACTTAGATAGCCTTGATGCTAGGTATTTTGTATGACCAAGTGTTAGAATGCTAGGTGTGAGCCTTAGTGTCATTACTCTATCCCTTTGTGCAGCTGTTTGTGGTCTAATTCAAGATCAAGATCCAAAGGTAAGGTGGCAATTATAACGAGAGAAGATTTACCTTGGTTAGATTCTAGGTCTTGCTCATTGACCAAAGTGACGAGGTCCTTTGTGAGATTATATAAGCTTGTAAGTGATTTGTACACATACTCATTAGTGGAGCTTAAGGCTAACTTATGCCTCTCAAGCTTTGTACATCGAGTTTCACAAGTCTTGAGTATTATCTTTAATTATGTTGCTCAGTTTTAACCGGTCTTTGAGTATGTATTGGGTTATGCTTTGTTCAATAAATAGTTCAATTTTATTGAAAGAGGCTCTATGTGAGAATCATCGTATAACATGTGAGCCCATCGTTATGGACTTTTTGGTTAATGGGAGTTTGTGGGTTTTTGGCGAGGATACTTAGTGAGTATTGTCCATGATGTTCCTTGTGAAAAGGCGAGCCTTTTGAGCTGCTTTGTAAGGAAGAGAAACGCTAGTGAAAGGATAGAGAGAAAAATGGGTTGAGGGCAGCATCTCGTGGTTTTTAATGTGTGTGTGTGTGTGAGAGAGAGAGAGTGCAACTTCATCTTCCACAGAGACCTTTCAACAAGTCTCTCTCTCTCTCTTGGGGGGTTGAAAACTGCTTGCAGCAATATGTGGTCGCCTTTTCAAGTGTCCAAACCTTTCTGCTCTTCTCCTCTAAAGAACCGTTCGTCTCAAACTTATGATAGTAGCAAACTTTTTTGTATCTAAATTTTAGTAAGGTCTTCCTCTCCTTGAGGATAAAATGCAATGTAAATGGTCTTCATAAAATGTGGTGATTAAGTTAGAGGTGGTGCCCTTCATTTCACCATGATTATTCCATGATGTGGGGCTTCATGTATTATAGCTATTACAAACATCTCACAATGGAAATCCAACTTCTTTTGTCATTGAATTGCACATTGGAGATGACTAAATTTGAATACCCAAATAATGCTTTAGAAGGACCAAACCTATGCTTTCGTTTCTTTACTCTCATCGACGAGAACTAAATTTGAATAGCCAAATAATGTGTTACTTAGCGTTCAAGCTTGGGGCCAAGATTAGAAAAACATATGCTTGGGGCTAAGATTAGAAAAATATATGCTTGACACTAGGAAATCTAGTTGCACAATCATGTGTAGTCATGTTCATGACCTTGGACTAATTAAAGGATTTAGTTATAATAGCTTCAAATGAGCATGGGTATTGTTGAAGATATTAGTTAGTTAGTATTTTCTTAACACCTTGTTTATACTCACATTATGACCATGGGCCTAAGATAGAAGCAACTTGATTTCTTCCTTCTGAATTGGAAGTTTTAAAATAACTTTGAATTGGAAGTTTTAACATAATTGGATCCATGTTCAAGTCAAGTGCTTACCTTAGCCTTGTCGAAGCATGTGCCATTGGGTCTTGCCTTAGAGCCGTGATTGCAACTTCCCTATGTGGGTGCTCTTAGCTCGTCCGTCTCACATCCTCACTTCGTTGTCACACCAGAATGCTCCTTTACGATGGGGACAAGGGAGATCTCTCTTCGCTTAGATGCAAGCAAATAGAGATGGTCCTTCACAATGGAAGCAGAAAATCTACAAACAATCCTACCTAGCAAGCATCTATCAAGCATGCAAGATTCAATAGAGCACAAGCAAGCAAGAGTAGAGAAGAAGGGGAGCTCACAAGTATTCTATTGCAAGGGAATGATTGTCCATTTCTTATTGTCAATAACGACTTGTGACTAGTTTTTCACACTAGATCGGTTAAACTTGAAAATGGTCCGGTCTTATTAAGCAAATATGTATACAGAGTCCTTAGATTTTATCTACGGACATTAAACACAATTTGAGATCGCTTTATATGCTTGAGCGCCACCTTACAAAGTATAAGTGCGCGTAACATCAAGATAAGAGTACACACTATATGGGTTATTACTCAACTACTACAATATACAAGGTCGGTCCATAATGTGAACCTGACTAAATGAGCTGGCGCTATAACTATGTCAGTCTCTAGTAATCCAAAATGGCTGTCACATAGCTTGTCATCCCACTGGCTGCATATCACCCATAATCTCGCCAACCATGCCAGTGGTGTAGGTGTGGAAGCTATCACCCAAGTGGGTCATCAATGTCCGTCGTAGCACTAGCCGAGCTTGATATCTCAATAGGGTTGGCTAAGTGCTAGTCTCCGAACTGACCCTTGTATGGCATCTCTCTCTCTTCTCTCCCTCTCTTGTGCAAGGTAGTATGTTGACATGGTTAACATCTTTGGGGATCATACCGGGGATGGGGATCATACCGGGGATGGGCATTTATCTTAGGGTCCTCCATATTCCACCACTTGTTGCTAGAGTCATTGCATAGCCCCAGCTGGAGTGCATATCCACCGATGGTTGACATGGGGATCATACCGGGGATGGGCATTTATCTTAGGGTCCTCCATATTCCACCACTTGTTGCTAGAGTCATTGCATAGCCCTAGCTGGAGTGCATATCCACCGATGGTTGTTTGTTGTTTGATTTTTTTTTACTTCAACTATGGAGTTCAATGGAGCAATGGAGCATGAAGAGCTTGGGAGTCTTCACATTGGATGCGAGAGACACAAGTAAGTGCCTAAACTTTGCTCTTGAAGTTCATCGATTTTGGTTTTCTTTAACATTTGTCAAACTTTTCACAATTAGCTTAATTATTTAATTAATCTTAGGTAGTTAGGTTTTCTTAGGCATCATTGGGTAGCTGGAGACTAGATCTAGCCACCTACAAAAAGAAAAACACAAAAAATCATCATGGAAGGATCCAAAACTTCAGAAATCAGGGGAGGAGAAGAGGTGCATTTTCAATTTTATCTGCCTTTTGGAAACATACGGACGTACCCTTCTCATTGCCATGATCGTGTCTTCTTTTGCCACACCCGTGTCTTCCTGCTGAGCAAATCCTTTAGAATCTATTGAATTAAAATGAGGGGAGGGAAATTAATGGGAATAAATTGCATTTACAAGGTATAAAGCGCATTGAAAAAGGGGTACAAATTGGGTACTGCTGTACTATTAGGGGAAGGCTATCAGATGACACGTCTACCATACACAATTAACTAACCCAAGAAGAGTACGCTCGTACCATCACAAGTGTACACTCGAGTCTTCTTCAGGACACGCTTGTACCATCTCAAGCCACGTCCGTTCCTTCTTAGAGTACGCATGTACCATCACAAGCGTACGCCCGTACCTTCTTTCAAGCATATTCTCATACCTTTTCTCAAGACATGCCTGTACCTTCCCTCAAGACACGCCCTTGTCCTTCTCTCAAGACACGCTCGTGTATTCCTTTGTCTAAGTGAATGCTTGTACCCTTCTTGTAAGATTCCTCCCTCTAGCTTTTGAGGTGGTGTAAAGGTGTAAAAACCTCCCCTTCTATTCTTGTAATTATTCCCCTCTCTGAAATAGAAGAAAGATCTTACTTTACCCTGTTTTGGCCTCGAGAGAGAAAAAGTCTAGAGATAGAGAATCCTAAATTAAGATATCTTTGGATATAAAAATCCTCCTAGTGTCTAAAATGGATTCCCTTGAAACAGAAATTCAAAAAGAACTTTCCAATGTGCATTTGGAATTAATTGAAAATGTGTATAAAGGACCTTAGCCTAAGGGTCTACATTTTCAAAAATTTTTGGATTATGGTTTAATTAAGGTTCCGATGGGCCAATTGGATTAATCTAAGTGCTAGGACGAGATAAATCCAAAGAATAAAAGAAAATACCCAAAAATGAGTAAATTCTCACATAAGATGAAGAGTTGACCGAGTACAAGGTTTATTAGTTAAAAACTATGAGATATTACTAAAAAAATGAGATATTTTGGAATAATGATGCATTTTTGACACCTTGGTAAGGAGAGGAGGGGGACTCTTGAGGTAGGCGCCTAATTCACACATGTGGATGAGTTTTTAATTCAAAAAAATTATGACATTTTGACCTCCTCTCTCCTGGATCAAACCAAATAAAAAAGAGAGCCAAACTCGTCCAAATCTTGTCCAAATTGAGTCAAACTGAACCTGGAAAATTCTAGAACCCAGTTGGACTTGGTTAGTGGCCTCCCTCACCTATAAATAGATCCTTAGTCTTTTGTAAAAAAATCTATGAACTATACCATGCCAGTATTACATTACAATAATGATATTTTCTATTACCCCTTAAAAATCCTCTACTTTTGGAGAACTTGAAGCTTCTCTCTCTCTCTTCAACAACTCTTGGAGCTTTCTTCTCAACATACTAAACCAATTGATTGGTTGGGGGCTTCCTTCTAAGATAAAGAAGCAAGCCAAATATAGAGTAAGAAGTAATTTCATGGTTTTCATTAATATTCTCAAAAGATTTCACTTCTCAACCCCTCTCAAGCTTGAGAAGTTTCAAATTAATTGTTTTCAATGCAAATTAAGCTTTCTATAAGAATTCTAATGATTAATCACAAAAAAGTTAATCTTTATACTTAATTAGGAGGCTTTTTATGTATATCTCTCTCTCCCCAAAAGAATAGTCATTCCTATGACTAATTCTTAAGCAAATGAATGCTAATTAGGATGCTTTTTATGTATATCTCTCTCTCCCCAAAAGAATAGTCATTCCTATGACTAATTAACTAAATGTGAATAGGTGTGAATACGATGTGGATAAGATGAGAATACGATGTGATAAGATGTGAATGCAATGTGATAGGATGTGATAAGATGTGAGTGGATGTGATAAGATGTGAATGTGATGTAAATGGATGTGGATGTGAAGAGATGTGGATGGGATGTGATGTGATGTGATGTAAATGGATGTGAATGTGATGAGATGTGGATGGATGTGAATGTGATGAGATGTGGATGGAATGTTAATGGATGTGGATGTGGATGTGAAGAGATGTGGATGGGATGTGATGTGATGTAAATAGATGTGAATGGATAAGATGTGATGTGAATGGATGTGATGTGATGTGATGTAAATGGATGTGGATGTGAAGAGATGTGGATGGGATGTGATGTAATGTAAATGGATGTGAAAGTGAAGAGATGTAGATGAGATGTGATGTGATGTAAATGGATGTGGATGTGATGAGATGTGAATGGGATGTGATGTGATGTAAATGGATGTGGATGTGGATGTGAAGAGATGTGATGTGAATGGATGTGGATGTGGATGCAAAGAGATGTGGATGAGATGTGATGTGAATGGATGTGATGTGAATCGGGATAGATGTGAATGAATGAGATGTGATGTGATGTGAATCGAGATAGATGTGAATGGATGAGATGTGATGTGATGTGAAATGGATGTTATGTGATGTAATGTGAATCAGGATACATGTGAATGATGAGATGTGATGTGAATCGAGATAGATGTGAATGGATGAGATGTGATGTGAATGGATGTGATGTGATGTGAATGGATGTGATGTGATGTGAAATAGATGTAATGTGAATCGGGATAGATGTGAATGAATGAGATGTGAATCGAGATAGATGTGAATGGATGAGATGTGATGTGAATGAAAGTGATGTGATGTGAAATGGATGTGTTGTGATGTGAAATGGATGTGATGTGATGTGAATCGGGATAGATGTGAATGGATGAGATGTGATGTGAATGGATGTGATGTGATGTGAAATGGATGTGGTGTGAATCGGGATAGACGTGAATGAATGAGATGCGATGTGAATCGAGATAGATGTGAATGGATGAGATGTGATGTGAAATGGATGTGATGTGATGTGAATCGGGATAGATGTGAATGGATGAGATGCAATGTGAATGGATGTGATGTGATGTGATATGGATATGGGTAGATGTGAATGTATGAGATGTGATGATGAGGATAGATGTGATATGGATATGGGTAGATGTGAATGGATGAGATGTGATGATGAGGATAGATGTGATAAGATGTAATATGATGTGACTAGATGAGAATGGATGAAGGATGATGGGAATACATATGATTGGATGTGGATTAAGCAATGTGAATTGATGTAGAAGAATATGGAATAACGAGAAATGATGTGGAACAATGTGGAAAGATGACAGTTCATTAGAAACTGTATTTATGACCTGTTTTTAAATGACTGTTTTATGTCAAGAATGCTGGGGAAGCATTTTGACCATCTTGTAAATGAGGTCGTGGAGACCTAAGTGATAAAGTTGCAAAAACAACTGACTGAGAGTCAATGGAGGACGTCTCACGTAGCAAGGTCGTCGACTAAGGCCTTGACCAGCCTCGGTTCGATTTAAATAGTGAGCTTCCGGTGGATGAGGGACCAAGGAAGCGGCCTATGAGTGAAGCCCTAGGTGACCTGCGAAGGAGCCTAGAGGGTGCTGGCCATACAGTGCTCGGGCTCTGGGTCGCCGAAGATACCTACATGTGCGCCGAAGATACCTACATGTGCGTCGAGGAAGAAAATGGAACAAGGAGTTAGAGTTATTTTCTGAACTCGAGCGGCATGGATCTAGTTGATTGTCCTTGTGCTGGTCCTCAACGGATGAGTCCATGGCTCTTTTATATGGATCTGTTGGTTGATCTTGCTGATCTTCAACGAAGAGTCCATCTGGATTTTTATAAGTGAATATATTTCCGGGTAGGATGAGCTAGGACTATTAAAAAGGCCCCTGAGTGAACAGGTGGTGAGCGTTCTGGTTGCCAATGATGCCATAGGTACACCGATGAAAGAATGATTGGAAATTAGAATTCAACTTGGATATTTTGGAGGATTATGATCAATGATACTATGGTTTCATTAAAATATTGTTTTAAAGACAGCTAAATCTGTGAAACAGGCAATTTCATATTGGGTGTATAAGTGGTGTGACTATCTTGAAGTTTGCTTGAAGTGCTGGCTAGGGGGCCTGGGAACTCTTTTCCCTGGTACTCGGGACAAAACATAACCAAATTCCTAAATGGATCCTATCACTAGAGTGGTTGGCGGTTGGCTAATCCATGGGACTGGATGGGGCTGGACTGATGGATCCCTAAAATGAGACTCAATTCTGTTATGTTACGATAGATGAAGTAAATCCCGAATAGTCCTTGTTCTATGGAAAAGAATCAATGGCTGTGCCTCTTGACGAGGAAAAAAGCGTTGGTCTCTATGATCCAAGTGCAAGTCTCTTCCTTGATCTGACCATGTGACTTACTAGTTCAGTCGGATGAGTTTGGTTAGTTAAGGCTCTTGACTACGTTAGAATAAAAATATCTTGGAGGAATCGCCCATGCTTTCTGGGCGAGGGAAGTTTTTCCAGGTTCGGTTTTGGAATAAACCAAGGGATTAGTCTCTTGTTCGGATATCCGTGGGCGAGGCCCCGAGTGAGAGGCTCTGCCTTGCGCAAGAAGTGCTACTTCCACTGCTCTAGCACCTCCGAATTCGTTGTGCGGAGGGGGCAGGGATCTTTCACTTCTATTAGCCACATCCATGTCTTTAGTGTACGCCGTTCCATCTTCCAAGCATACGCCCGTGTCTTAACTAGCATACGGTCGTACCTTCCTTAAAAAGAAAACAGAGACTGTCTACAAGGGAGGTCTAACACTACCACTTCTCACCTTCATGCACCTACACTTGGGGAAATTGGTTCGAAACGACATAAATCCTCTTGATGCTTCCTTGCTCATAAGATGAGACCCTTGATCAATACAGCATGGAGCCAAATGGTGTTGGTTTTTGACAGCACCAGTGAGAGTGAGGAGCATCCTAGCATGGGATGCACTACTCTTGACTTAGAGGCAGGAGGACTGGTAGCCCAGTGGGATAGACCACTTGCCTTGGAGCAAGACGCAACATCCCCTACTCATTCACAAAGAAGCCTTCCTTCGAGACTCCAAAACTTTATCTTGGGAAACGCACAGTCAAACACTGGCTCAAAAGAGAGCCCATGTGCTCTACCAGAGAACGAAAAATGGGGCAAAGTGAAAGTAGCGCAACCCAGACTAATCCACCAATTCGAGGGGGCATGCTACCCACTGGAATGACCAATTCATACCAAGACCATAGGCTAATTCTAAACCTAGGTTAGGAACCAGCTCTCGAGGGGCCTAAAATGTCCTATCGAAGAGAGAGAACCTACCTAGCCCAATCATATAAACCCGTGACACAAAATGTACCAACAGTACCCACCTCGCAGGGCACACCCTGTATATCATATGGGACCTTATGAAGCACAAACTAGTCCTCCCTTGAGACAAGGACCCCAATGGTATATTATCTCCCTCGACCAACTCCCCCACTTATCTGACCCCAACCAGCACCCTCCAACCATGGCAGGACTAACCCATGAAATATTGAGGATAACCATGGAAATAGGGAGGGGTTTGCTCTGCGGAATCACACCGCCAACACCAGTTTAGCTGGCACAAGGGCCAAGACAAGAGCAAAACAAACTAGCCAAATCTTTAAGTTGATAACCAGGTTCGATGGAATTGGAGATCCCATATCACACTCAGAAATGTTTAATCAGATCTATGAGGCATTCGGCCACGTGGACGATCAAGTCGAGGTGAGCGCCTTTGGCCCCAGCCTAGATGGCAAAACTGGCCAGTGGTTTAGATCCCTAATGGTAGAGGATAAGGTCACCTTTGAAGCCTTGAAAGAGGCCTTCAAAGTTGTGTACTCCTGCCAAGGAACCCGATGGAGTCTAGTTGAGCAACTCCATAACGTCAAACAGAAGGATGAGGAAACCATTCGGGACTCATCAACCGAGATATCTCCATTCCTATTGTAGTGATAGAGACAAGTTCTCTGATGAAAGGCTGATCGGGAGATTCCTTGAAGGCCTTGAGGATGTACCCTTGCATAATTCCTTGTATGCTCTAGCCCATACTTCCTTTGAGTAGGATAATTTCAAGGGAACGTGTTCTCGAGAACTGCATGAGGACACATATGAGGCTTCCTTCAAAACAGCCAGTACAAGATCTGATGGGAAAAGAAAGGAGTACACCTTAATATAACAAGTAAAATAGCTAGCCGTGACATTAATGCAACAAATGACCTAACATTGGAGAACTGGCGGGTATTGTGTTCGGCCAACCCCATCTTTACCCCAAGAGGCAACTAGTGTGGTGCCTGATTTGTTGAGCTAACCATACTAGCACAGAGTGTCCACATTTGAGACTGTCCCACCCTCTACTACACTTTTATTGCCAAAGATGAAATTGCAAATTGATACCAGCAAAGAGTTGCTCAAGCCCAAGCCTTGTCTCAAGACTTGACAGCAAATCCGAGGCAACCATTGGCCCTGCCAGCACCTGTACTTCATAACACACCTCAACCAGGCCATGAAGTGGCCCAAAGAGGAATTCTTAGGGTACAAAAAATTCCCTTATCACCCCATGTACTCCCTCCACAATCCCCATTACCTTGAATCACCTTAAATCTTCGAAGAAGGTGATGAGGGGGAAGTTGCTGAAGGGACCACCTTTGAGCCCCTTGAATCAAACAGTCCACCCTCCCAGATCCTAATCCACTATGTGATGGAGGGAGACCAGATGCACCCTGTATACCTAGCCACCCCAAACTCGTGGGGGAGGGACTTGAACAACGTGGCTACGCGACCACCCATGCAATGCTATCATTGTGCAGGACCTCACAAAGTAGTAAGAACTACATCCATTCCTAGGGACATTGCAGGTCTCTTCTGCTTGCTCTCTTCTCAAATCCAAATCCCCATTGGCACCTTGCTCCAAGGTAGCCCAAGATTATGAAAGGATTTAAAAGATTAGATGGATGGATGCCTAGAGGCAGGAATGCAAGAGCCTATAGAGCTCAACAGCTCTAATGAGATCGACGAAGATGAATTCATAGAGTCCTGTGCACCCCCACTATTTGAGTTAACAAATTCGAGAAATATTTCAAAGGAGATGAACTCAATGTAGTACTACCCATAACCTTCGATAGCCTTTAGGTCACTGCCATCTTGGATGGAGGGGCCGGAGTAAGCATTGTCACTAAACAATGTTGGGAAAAATGGGGAGCACCTACCATGGATGACACAACCTTATTGGGTGAAACTTGTTGATGGAGCCACCGTAAGGCCCATAGGCCTCCTAAGGGACTTGAAGATCAAGATCCTTGGGACCAACTTCCGCCATACCTTTGTGGTGATGAATTTCAGCCAACAAGCCTGTTTCATAGATAGCCGATAGGAAAGAGATCACGTCCCTCTACATGCTAAGCACCTCATGCCTGCCCTGAAGTCACCAATCATGAGCTTGAAAATTGCAACAATGAGGAACCATTACAGGGGAACCATCTACGACTCAGAACTCATAAACCCAAAGGGTTCTCGGGCGCATACGTCTTCCCTACTGACTCAAACACGCATTGGCTGAAATATGAAAGGGCGGTTGAAGCACATGAGTACTTTAGCCAAGTTTGGCGCAAAAGGAGCCTGGCCAAGGTTACCTTCCTGGTCTAGATGATCTCCTCCAAACGAAAGGAACTGGTTGATCCCTAACCTGAACCCAAAATCTTTGTCGCTCTGTGCGCAAGGTACAAAACAAAAAGATAGCGCTTGTCACAGAAAAAGAGGCCAAGAAATTGGTAGATGAAGAAAGCGCTAAAGAAGAGGAGACTAAACAAGTCCCCAAGAACTTTAGAACCTTTAAGATAACTGATCATTCTGTGCAATATGACTCGGCCCAAAGGACCCACAACAAGGAACCAGGGACCTCTTACGATGGTCTAGCCAAGGTTTTAAGGAGGTTAACTTGGTAGGCTTGGGCAAGAATCGGAGGCCTATCTACATAGGGGATGACCTCTCGGCTAGAGAAGAAAAAGAGCTCATCGCTCTCCTCATGGAATTACAAGATTTCTTCGCTTGAAAGTACACAGATATGAAGGGTGTACCTCTCGAAGTGGTTAAACATACTATCCCTATGGTAGACGGAGTGAGACTAGTAAAGTAGAGAGCATAGCCCATGAGTCCTAAATACTCCAAGATGGTTTGGGAGGAAATTGACAAACTCATAGATGTCGGATTCATCTACAAGATAGAGCACATAGAATGGGTTTCACCCATAGTGATAGTGCCCAAGAAGAATGGAAAAGTGCTAGTGTGCGTAGACCTCAAAAAGGTCAATGCCGCCACAATACGGGATCACTATCCTTTGCCCTTCAAGGAACATGTGCTCGAGAGAGTCATAGGGAAGGAAGCCTATAGCTTCCTTGATAGATTCTCTAGCTATAACCAAGTGTTGATCGATCCAAAGGATTAACACAAGCTAGCCTTTGCAAATGAATGGGGCACATATGCATATCGTGTCATGCCCTTTGGGCTAATGAATGCCCCAAGCATCTTTTAGCGTCTAATGTGACAACCTATAAGGAGTATCGATGGAAATTCCTTGAAGTCTTCATGGATGACCTTTGTGTCAATTCCATTTGGAAAGCACACCTAGAATGTTTATGGAAACTGCTAGAGAGATGTCGGCTCTACCGAATCTCCCCGAACCCTCTCAAATGCCAATTCTAGGTTTGGCATGGTGTCATCTTGGGACTCATTACCTCAAAACAAGGAATCTCCACACATAGATGATATCAAGGTATGACTCATCCTTGAGTTGCCACCATCGACTAACTTCAAAGGAGTCCAATGCTTCATGGGACATGTTGGGTACTATCGACATTTCATCTTCATGTACGTTGATATTTCTCACCCCCTTTATGGACTTCTAATCATCTTCGAGTGGATAGAGGAATGCCAATAAGCGTATAACACCCTGAAGAAAGCCTTGCCAACAAGCGCTCCCATCTTGAGTTCCCCCAATTGGGATAGCATATTTCATGTCCACATCAATGCCTCTGCCTTTTCAATTGGGTGTGTGCTGGCTCAACCCGGTAAACACAATAGGGATTTCCCTATTAGCTTTGCGAGTTCGCCAACTCAATGAGGAAAAATGCAACTATACCACCAAGAAGGGTTAGGAATGGTTTACACAATCAAAAAGTTTTGCCACATTATCTTTTGGAAACTCAATTCATCTTCTTTGTAGACCACCAAGCCCTCCTTTATCTTGTGAATATACCCTACATGACTGGTAGGATCACTAGATGGTTGCTAATCTTGTGTGAACAAACCCTGCACGACCGATAGGATCACTAGATGGTTGTTAATCTTGCTTGAGTTCAACTTCACCATCACAGTGCGGAAGGGCTCACAGCATGTCTTGGTTGACCATGTCATGCATCCTCGAAGGTGAGCCGCCGGTGGGAGTTGATGTATGACTTGCCAAATGATGCTTTGTTCCAATTGTGCTTAATCCCTTAATGGGGAGAGGAGGTTGCGCATTTCCTTGCCAACGGCCTACTCGTTGACCACTCCTCAACAAAGATTGAGCAAGGCGCCTCATTAAAAAGTTGGCACCCTATCAATTGATTGTGGGACAACTCTACAAGCAGGGGACCGCCTATGTAGGTGGACACTTCGCAGCAGCAGACATCACTGCTTTTGCAAAGTCCTTACAACAACAAGGCTATGGTGGTAGACACAACAAAATATGTCAAATGCTACAAGACGTATGCCAAGTGGCAATCCCACACTTTAAGGACTGTATGCCCCTAAACCCCATCGTGTCATTGATTTCATAGGACCCATTAGTCCAGCACCTCAATACACTCAAGCTCGATACATTATAAACGCCCACGGACTATTGCACTAAATGGGTCGACGAAGCCAAGGCCACCTGCAAGACTAATGCGAGATCCACTGAGAAGTTTCTTTATGAATTAGTAATCACTCGCTTTGGATGCCCTCTTGAGATCATGAGTGAAAATGGCACACACTTTATCAATCAAGTGATACAATTATTGTTACAACAATTCCTAGTCACCCACAGAAAATCTTTCCCTTACTATCCCCAAGCTAATGGTGGCGAAGCCGAGAGCACAAACAAACTCCTTTATGCCATCTTGACCAAAAGAGTTGAGGCCAGCCGCATGATTGGGAACATAAATTACCCACCACTGCACTCTGGGCATATCGCACATTCGACAGGGTAGCCACAAACACAACACCCTTTAGTTTAACATATGGTACTAAAGCAGTCATGCCTTGGAGTTCCTAGTACCCACCTTGAGAATCGCAATAGATGAAAAACTCATAGGAAATTTTTCTCGACTATCGCCTATTCAAGCTAGAAAAGCTCGATGAAACATGCCTCCTCGCAAATATATAGCATGATTGAACCACTGAGGCATAAACAGTGGTTTGATGACCAACTAGAAGAAAAACAAATGAACGAGGGCAACATGGTCCTCCTCTATAGCACAAAAAACCACAAAAAGAAACTCAAATTTAGAGGCTTAGGACCTTTCCTAGTCACTGCTGAGATAACCCCACAAGGCACAGTGTGCATAGAAATGCTCGACGGTGTCGAGATGGCGGGATACTATGGTAGCAAACTAAAATGCTATTATGGTCCATTCACTGAAACTACACTAAGGGTCATTCATGCCAAAAAACAACGAGAAATATAGCATGAAGAGATGAAAGAAACGACCCAACGAGAAGCCAAATAGCGGCAAGCAAAACTTCGGGGCAAAAACATCATGGTCAACATGGCCCAAGTAGTAGACCTAGAAGAAGAAGACTAGGAAGTGAAACTTGCTTGGTTGTGGTTAGGAATGGCAACCAACGAGTTTCACCCAAAAATTGGCTCTTACGACACGAGCTAATCACAACTTGATGTCCTATGATACATGGCTCTCCCTCAAGAGGCCCTCATTAAAAAACACCTCAGCCACCATGGTCACAATGGCCTCACAATCAGTTAACTGTTTAGGCACAATCACAACTTTGTTCCGCATTAGCAATAACCCCTTGGAAGGGAAGTTTTACATGATGATTGCAGGAACCATGAGTGAAGAAATTCTTCTAGTTCTTCTAGGGCAGCACGGATGGATGGGACACAACCACTGCCAAATTGATTGGGACACACAAGGACTGCCACCTTGCAATTGGCCTCCGGCCAAGTTATTGTCCTAATGATAGAGGAAGAACCCTTGTCTTCCAATAATCCACCTCAAGTTGATACCCCCACTCTACTTGGCTGTTACCACTCTGCTCTCTCCGACCAATATAGAACCATGCTACTTAAGAATAGGCCTCTCCCCCTTGTGAATAACCAATTGCCTCGCACACCCTCATCAATACCAACTCGGCAGCTCCCCAAACCTACCTCAAAAATGCCACCACTGCTACTAATCCCACTAACAAGCCTAACCCAGCCCAAGAACACCTTCAACCCCAAGGCACACAAGGTCAGAGCTCTCGCCCCCCCTAGGTACCCAAGAAGCTCCTCATAGCCCAAGGATATTATGAAGGTGCTACAACTATGTGGATCCCCCATCGATCCACTTCCCAAACTCACACACTGGCAAAACCAGCTCCTCGTACCTCTCGGGATGGCCCCCAATTCGACAACCGCAAGCCCACAAGGTACACAAAAACTGCCGATAAAAATGCTTCCCAAGGCTGACCCATCATCGACCCCACAGCCTGGGCCTTGCCCAACGCCTATTTATAGATGGATCCCGAAGCCTCTACTCCAAGCTCAGAACTTCTATGAAGGCAATCTGCAAATTTGGGTCTCGGACAACCAAGGTACACCATTCCGACCCCAGTCATCCCACACTTACCCACTCTTCATTTGGAAGCCCAAGATCGCCTCCACCACTACCGCCACTACTACATGGAACAAAGGGAAAGAAAAGCTTCAAGAAGACCCCTTGCCCATCCAACCACCGCAGTCCACTGTCCCCGATAGTGGACTACCCTCAATGTCGGCTAATCCCCCACCCCTTATCATTTGACTCCCTCGGCATACTCCCACTCAACCACTTGCATCTCCAACCCCAACTACTCCCTCCATGACAGCCTCCATACTTCTAATAGAGCTACCAAGCTTGCCAAAACCAAATTGGAGCCACCTTTTCACTCTAGCAACTGGGCAAGGATTTAGTACAAAACCCACAAAAATGAGGTGATGGCTATACAAAGCCTTAGGGTACAAAACCTATTACAGGGTGCCCAAAAAAATGCATGAAGCCATGACTGTACCATCCCGAAGACACAGCCATTTCCTTGTCAAAAAAAGAAGCCGCGACCGTATCATCCTGAAGACATGGCCATTTCCTTGTCAAAAAAGAAGACATGGCCATATCATCTTGAAGACACGATTGTTTCCTTCAAAAAAAAGAAGCCACGCTCGTACGTTGCTGAAGACACAGTTGTAACCTTCTCAGCACTTGAAGACATGATCGTACTATTTTGAAGCCACGTCTGTACCATCACAAAGCCACAACCATACCATCCTAAAGCCATGCCTGTGTCCTTCCTAGATATCTATAAAAAGGGGCCCGCCACTTCATTTCCCTCACTTTTTCCTCTCTCCCTCGCCAAACTCTTGCCAATTTTTTTCTCGAGCTCTCATCTTTCTCCACGTGCCTCCTTTTCTTAGCAACATGGCCGTGCACTCAAACTCCTCTTTACGAGGTACTCCCCAATACCCCCCAGAAGAAGAAGCGCCAAGTGGGGGGCTGTTTTGAGGAATATGGGAAGCACCCCACCCAGCTCTCGCCCCTGGTGGGTGAGACTCTGATGTGCCAGGTCAATGGCCACACAGTCCACATCCTTAGAAAGAATAATCATAAGGTGGAGCACAAGCTCCTTTACTATACGGGGCCATACTACAAGGCCATTACAGACCCGACAATCGTGGCCCGCTTGGAGCAAATCGGGCTGAGCAGCTTACCCACATTGGAACCTTGGAGCTCAGAATTTGTGAATTGCCTCTTTTTTACTGATACCTATGACGCCAATGCCGCCCCATAGGATAGGTGCTGGATAACGAGGGCCACCCCCAGATAATCAGTCTCAGTCTAGACCTCATGGCATAACAAGGGCCACCCCATAGATAATCCATCTCAATCTGGACCTCGTTCGGGAGGCACTCCATCTCACGCACATGGAGCATCCTTATGTTCACCTCTCACCAATGCCATGTGCCACATTCGTGGCACTTACCAGGGTTCCACCACCAAGGATGGGGTCCAGTGGCATAATATCACCCAGCAGGAGCTGGTCATTGCCTGCCCGTGCCCTTTCTTTTCTTTTCACCACCTGTTGGACCGACCGTTCAGTCGGTGTGCCACCTATCTACCCTCGCCTGGGTCTAACAACAAGGAATGCCTCTAAATTGGGCTGAGTACCTCCATAGAGAGCTCATGTAGTTTGTGTGAACCCATAGGGGAAGCTCGCAACCTTACTCCTCATGAATGTCCTCTATCATGCCACAGGGTTGATTGACCTCCCCAGAGCCATCCAGCTGGAGGGTACCCCCGCCATCCCCACCCCTCTTCCTCCACCTTGCCCCTCTCCAACCTCTCCACCCCCCAAGCACCACCACCTTGACCCTCAGCAATAGGAGGTTGCTCCCCACCATGCCACCCCTAGCACAGACAACGGCCACCAAAAAGAGGAGTAGTGTCGCAACAATGATTTTTTTGATCAGAATCTATTTGAGACACCCTCACCCCATGGGTCCTCTCCACCCCCTCCTCACTTCTCTGAAACCGCCCCCCTCCTAGCACAACACCCTAAAGACCCTACGATGGGTGCATACTGGCAACTTTCGATCACAAGAGGCAAAGGGCATTCGTTCCACCCATGGTGCAATGCTAGATTTTGCCCAGGGCTTCTCTAGCTTGGCCTAAGAGCTCATGAGCCAAATGACTGACTATATGTACAGACAACAGGAGCAAGTCACAACGGCATAGCATATGCTGCTAGCAAAGGCCAATCAGCATAGTAGCAGAGCCAAGAGGCCCTCCATGAGGCCATAGTGGCCAACCATCACCGCGAGGATCCCTAGAGGATTGTGAGAGTATCCTTGCCAACACATTGGCCTCCCTCAGAGAGCTTTAGCACCAGCTCTAGGTTGCTCATCAAGATGCCGAACAGCAGGCTCTCCATGCCCTCTCTCTCGCCCAAGCGGAAGCCCATGACCTTCAAAAGAGAGTGGCCCAAGCTGTGGAGGACCACCGAACCAGTAGCCTCGCCTTCCAGCAGTACAGGGACGCCATCGAGGAAGCCCTCCACCACAAAGACTCCCAGCTCCACGCCGCCGAGGCTTGGGCCACCCAACCTCCACCCACCCCTTTTGGTCATGTCCCCAATGCGATCGTCGAGAAGAAAGTCGATGCATTGATGGACACTACCACCAAGCTCCCCACCCTCGCCATCCCTCCCCAAAACCCCACCCAACTCCTCGAACTCAACTTCTGAGCCATTCATCTCAACCTCCTCCAACACACCATCTTCCTCGACGAACCCATCTCCCCTGCCACCTTCTCATACATACTCACCAAGCTTTGCCCCTATCCCTACTTTTTTTTCTTCGAAAAAAGATCCTTTCATTAGTTATATAAAAACGCCCGTAGGGCTACAAAAGATCCTCTCCTGCTCATAAGAAAGCAGAGCAGAGAACAAAACAAGGCAGCCAGGGAGACTCTCCCTAGGTGCTGAAAAGTACAAGTAACAGTACAAAGAATTGAGGGACTATATCATACAATAAGAGGGGGAAAGAGCCAAACAGGTGGCCTGTAGTGCCAATGGGGGGAACGGGGGGACCCCGCGTGTAGGGTATAGAAGGGGCCGCTGCGCCAAGTGGTGTGAAAAGCCTGGCGCCGCAAGATCACCTCATCGAGTCGCCCCGGATGCGGTCATACTGTCCTCGCAGGGTGTGGATTAACTCCTGCCAAATCCCCCGAACAGTCTCTGCTGGTGGCTCCAGTCTCCCCTCAAAGGCCCTGAAACACCGGGCCGTCCAGGTGAACCAGATGGTGAGGCTGCTGAGGAGCTCCCATCGTAAATCCCTCTCCTGTGTCCAGCTGGCGGACGAGAAATCCGGTGAAGGAACAAGGCGAGGCTGGCCCCTAATGAATCTGATGGCCTGGCTGTCCTGGTTCGTCTCATAGCCCATAGCAAGCCCTGACAAAGTCGACCAAGCAGTGGCTCCCCACATATACATACCCTCTAGAGAGAGGGGGCCAGAATGCGCAGCATCTGCAGCCAAATCTGCTGCGCCTGAGGGCAGTCCCAAAGGCAATGTCTCTGTGTCTCTAGAGGGTGGCCGCATCGGATGCAGGCCGCCGGAAGACCGCTGTAGATAAGCCAGGTGCCAATTGCTGAGCCCCTGTGGGTGACTAGCCACTGGAAAGTCGAGATCCTGCGTGCCTGTCGACTAGCCTAGAGCCGGGTCCAAAAATCCTCCAGGAACTCCTGTGAGAGTCCCTGTAGCCGCCAGTGCCCCGATGCAACTGGAGAGACCATCCTCCTCGCCGTCAAAATATGTCACCCCAACCGAACAATATACTGGAAAAAGGTGATCTCTGTGGCCTCAGGGGATGCATAAGGATCATGCCACTCGTACTCACCAGGGTCCCACTGGTGAGCAAGGGGCGCGCTGCATATGCTCATATGTGCCAATCAGGGAGCACATCTGCAGGGTCTGGGTCAATATGCCACTTTCGAGAAGCGGCGGCCACTACTCGTATCCTCTGAAAGATGCACTCTGCAACCAAAGGTGACTCCACCTCCCTCTCTGGTCTGCCCTCATCCTGAATCTCATAGTAGAGGCATCTGCCATCCTCAGTACACGGATAGCAATCAGGATCTCCATCTATGTAAAGGCTCCCATCCACCCCATGGGGCCACTAGCTCGAGAGGCGTGAACCACTCCTCTGTGAGTGCCTCCTGAATGTTATCCCTCAAAATCAACCCCCCTCTGAAGTGACTCAGCCTCTCCACTTGGATCTCCTCTGGGAGGCTGCAGAAGGCTTGCCAATCTCCAAAACTATGTGCTGGGCCTGTCGCCAATGCCCAGGCTAGACGAGGCCGAGAACCCAGCATATGACCCTGCTCTGTACGAACCGCTGGGCTCCAGATGAGCGGCTATCTAGCCCGCTCCTTAACACAAGCAGGAGGTCTCTGAGAGAGCCCCGGTCTCAGCAACTCTCAAGCTCTTAGGATGCTCAAGGCAAATCTGTCCTCCCATCCTCTACTGAGGCCTGTCCTCCTCATCTCTATGAAGATCCATTGTATCTATGGTAGCTCTTTCCAAGGCTTAGCGCCTGGAAGCAGCCCCCGAACAATAAGCTTCCCCAATAAGGCTCTACTCTGATCAACTGGATCTATAATGCCCAAGCCTCCCTGGGCCAGCGGAAGTGTAATGACTGCCCAAGCAACCTTTGCTTGGGCTGGCTGACCATCCCGCCCAAACCAAAGAAAGTTCCTGGATCAGCCTCTGTACCTGGCTGATGCAAGAGCTCGAGAAGATCTAGCAGGACGTAATATACCACATGGTCGCTAAAAGCACCTGATTTGCCACCACCACCCTCCCCGCCAAGGATAGCCGAGCTGTACTCCAATACAAAACCTTCTTCCGAATGCTCAGAAGAAGAAGCGGGGTGATCTGTTGCTCAGGTGACAAATCTAGTCCAATTTGGCATCCCAAATATCGCACTGCTGTGCCAGGAGGAATCCATCTAAAACCCGGGTCTGGGCTCCATGTCGAAGTGGGAGCGTTACTGATCCAAAAGGCCACTGTCTTGCGCCAATTGATCAATGCTCCCAAAGCTGCACTAAAAACCTGGAGCGACTGCTATGCCTGATGAAGATTGGCCTCCTGGCCATGTAAAAATAAGCTCGTGTCATCAGCAAACTCAGCATCGAGTAGCTCCTCCCCCCGGACTGGGAGCTGGAGTCCTCTCAAACCAACCTCCTCTGCCGTCAGATACATGCTCATCGCCTCAACAAAGAAGAGAAAAAGAAATGGGGCGAGAGGACACCCCTGACGGACTGATCTGATCAGCTCAAAACTTGGCCCCCGTCCTCCTGCAATCAGCACCTGGCTACGCTGTGGAATACAGAGCCGCCACCCCTCGAATCCAACCTGGCTCAAAGCCCAGGCGAAGCATAGTGCCCTCTAAGAATCCCCAATCGACTCTATCGTATGCCTTCTCAAAATCGAGAAGCATCACGACCAAGTCCTCACCAAGAAATCTAGCTCGGGCCGTCGCCTCCCAGAAGGTGAAAATGTTGTCAAGGATACTACGCTCCTTGACGAATCCTGTTTGGGTAGCATGAATCAACTCCCCCAGGATCCTCAAACTCAAGGCCTTTACTAAGACCTTGTAGACAGTATTGAGGATCGTAATAGGTCTCCAATACCGAATATCATCTGATACTCCCTCCCCCTTGGGGATAAGAAAGATCAAGCCCTCTGAAAAGCTCTGTGGCATCACCCCAGTGTCCAAAACGTACTGGAAGCCCTTGTGGAGGCCTAGCCCCAAAAGGTCCCAATAGCGCATAAAAAAGGCAGGCGTCAATCCGTCCTCTCCTGGGCAACTATGGCGCAGAAGGACCCTCAAGGCCTCAGCAAGCTCAACCGCTGAAAGAGGCCCTCCGAGAACTGTACGCATATGATCTGTGACCCTCCTCTGCACATGGGCCCACACAGTCTGTCTGCAAGCATCCCGAGCCTCAGTGGCTGGCTCCGCTGAAAGCAGGTCTCTATAGAACTCAGTGGCAATGGCTCTGATCTCCTCGGGCTCAGTATAGCTACCGATTCGTCCGGCCTCCCAGGCTGGCAGACTCCTGCTCGAGCATGGCGGGGTCCAGTAATCTCAAAAAACTCCCCAGTCACTCTATCACCAAGCTGCGTCCACTAAGAGGCCTGGCGACGATAGTAAAACTCATGTCTCTGCTCCTCTGCCTCTCTAACCTCCTGGCGTGCCTGGCTCAGCTGGGACACCACCCACTCACATGTAGGCTGCTGCTCCTGGAGGCGCTGAAGTGAAGCAAGGCTACGTCTTAGCTGATGCTCCCGCTCGCGAGTCTCTCCCAGCCGTGTCAAGGCTGCTGCGTGTAGAAAAGAGCTAAGCTCGATGAGTCCCTGGGCACAGTGGCCTGCTGCATCCTGGTCAGAGCTCTGACTATAATGCCATATTCTCTCAATGTCCTCAGCGAGGCTAGGATCTGTAAGAACCCTCTCTGGGATCCTCAACTGCTCCAAGCTGGTCTCCCGTGCCCTCTCCAAAAGTGTCAAAATAACTGGAGCATGGTCTGAAAAAGAGGTGCCAGCGAGAATGCCAACGGAGCCCCCTCGCTCCCCTAACCAGTCGCCCACATAGAAGCGATCAATCCATGATAGATTAGTCCCTCCCTGCCGGCGATCCGACCGAGAGAAACTAAGACTGTCTTGAGAGCGGGAGAAGGCCCCATGCTGCCATGCATGAGTGATCCTCAATGACATGCAAAATCGCTCCCAAGCTGCAAGCTCCGTGCCGTGCACTGTAACATGACTGCCTCCCACCCTATCGGCCGGGTCCTCAAGCATGTTGAAGTCTCCCCCGACACACCAATGTGCGGCCTCTGGCAATGCATCCATAACCTGGGTCTAGAACTCTGCTCTGGCACTAGCATGGTTGGGCGCATAGACATTGAGCATGCCAAAGAGCTCATCATGCGTCCTCAGAATAACATACTGTGCTCTACTAGGCACAATGATCCCGCGATCCACAATGGCCTGCCGCCATACATCCGCAATGACCATACATACTCCTCCCTGCCCACCCAAAGGGCCAAACCCTGCAGACCAAAAGGTGTCCCATCTACCAGGCATCACTGAACCATATCTTCGGATCCTGCTCTCACCCAAGTGGTGCTCCTGCATCATCAAAATATCAATACTGCCCCCAACCAGGCATCTCTGAAGCTCCTGCCTCAAGCAACCACGATAACGTATATAATGTGCTCCGCCAAGGCCCTGTACATTCCATGAGATGATCCTCATGGATGACCTGCTGAGGTGGATGCTGTCTCAGCCGTACGGCGGGCCTTCGCTAGCGGCTTGGATGGAGAATAGTCCCTATCCGAGCGGCTATGAATCTGCCCACCCGATGTGCTGCAAGAATCACGGATCAGGCGCCAGTGGGGGTGGCTGTGTCCCATGGCGACTGCCTCTCCTACTCAGATAGAGCAACCTCGTGTATTCATACATATCCAAGGTCGCGTGCTAAGTTTGCCACTATGCGAACGACCAAATGACGAATCCGTGAGGCGTCCACACTCCCGGGATCCAAGAAAAAATGAGCCAACTCCCATAGTCAGCTTGTCACATATGTCACCTCCAGATCGCTCACATGGTGAGAAAGCTCAACTGCGTGAGTCTTCAAAGTGCTAAGAGCGAGCTCCAGAGTCCACTCCCGATCGCATGGGCCACAGAGAGGGAAAGAGAAGGCCACTGCTGAATCAAGTGCCTCCTCCCCGCGGGCCGGAGGTATCACTACATGCACTCTGGGTGCTGGCTCATGGGGGCCCTCTGCTCCAAAAAGCCGTGTGAAGGAGTAATCAAAAGCCTCCGAGCGTTGTCTAGTGCTGAGATGACTTAGCTGACTACGGATAGATGATATCCGTGAAGCCCGAATTGGCATGGTAAGTCTCCTCTGCGGTGCTCGAGCAAGGTCGGTGCTCACGCAGGTACTCGCGCGACGAAGTCTAGGGAAGCAAACTATAACATGGAAAAGGCGCTCTCCTTGCTCGGCCCCACTGCTGGGTCAAAGCCATGCTGCCAAGGTCTGAAGAATGCCCGAGCGCCCCTGATGTCAAGGGGGCTCATGGCAAGGACCTGGGCCACGCTCTGTCTTGAACTCGATCTGATAGTGTCCATGGCCCAGTAGCTAAACATCCAGGATCTTGCCCACATCTGCAAGCAGGTAGGCCTGGAGAAGATCCCGGATCTCCCCTCTGCTGGGGCGAGTGCCGACACGGCAGATGGTGGAATGTGCCTGGAGGCGTTCCACCTCTGCGGCGGCGAGGCTCGCTTCCTCTTCTGGCGAAAGAGAAAGCCTGATGGGGGTATCCTTAGGGGCGGGTGAGGGGGCTGCGGGGGCGGGAGGAGCCTCCATCAGAGTCTGAAGCTATGGCGAAGGCGGAGCGAATGCGGAGAGACCTGCAGGAAACCGAGCTACACACGAAGGGCGGAGGGGGAAGACGGAAGGAACTTTTTTTTAAAAAAAGAGGGCGGAAAAACTAGAAAGACGGGGAGGGAAGGGAAAGGCGGCGAAGCAAACCCTAGGGGGGGCGGAAGCAGCGCGAAAGAGGGCCGGGGGGGAAAAGAGGCGAAGGGGGGGGACGGGGCACTAAAGTGTGGGGGCGCGAAGGCGAGGAGATGGGGGCGCTTCAATGCAGGAGAGCAGGGCGGAGGGGGGGTGTATAAACTAGGGCAGGCGGGAGGGAGAGGGCGCGAGGGTGAGAAGGGGGGAAGGGCGTGCAGGCAGCGAGCAGGGGGGATGGCGGGAGCTTCAGCGAGCATTTCCCTATCCCTACTCCTTTACCCACACTGCCAAAAGCCTTCGCTTCCTCATTCTCTATCATAGGTGCCACCTCCAGCTCAAAGTTATCTAAGCCACGAGGATCATTAACTTTGATGACTCCCACACATGGCCTTCCCCATGGATTTCTTCCCCCAAGAAGCCACTGCCCATAGCTTCTTCCACTCCAAGTGCCTAGGTAACAACTCCTCCTTTGACGCGATGATGATCACGTCAAAGGATTTCTCCCCCCAAGAAGCCACTGCCCATAGCTTCTTCCACTCCAAGTGCCTAGATAACAACTCCTTTGATGACTATGATGATCACGACGGCCCCTAAACAAGCCACCCCCACCCTCGTCTCCTCCGCATCAACCTCCTCCTCCTAACCCATCCCACCCCAACACAACCTCCCAAACCACCACCACTCGTCGGCACCACCACCCTCTCTCTCTTCCCCTCACAATCCTTTACACCCCCTCACATACCCACTCTGCCTCCATCACCAACACCCCCTGCACCCCCCACCCTAAATCTCCATTTGGGTCTCCCTCTTCACCACCTAAAGGACATACCTTCGACATCAGCAAGGTCCCCACCTTTGCTCACCACAAACCTTGCCCACAATACCTTCTCCATTGTTGACAGCCCCTCCCTCCTCATCACAACCTCACCTAGACATCCCTTCTCTAGAGGAATGCAAAATCCCCCCAGCCCCACCACAGGAGAATGATGAGGTGGACCCGCCCACCAACCCCCTCAATTGTCTGGCATGATCCCTTGGATCGTATAGAGTTTGATTAGGCAATCAACATCCTACTTGATCAACAACTCCAAGAAGCCCCCATCACCCAGGGTGACTGACTGTATAGACATCCATGTCCTTTGGCACTACTTGGATGCCAAACATAGTGCATGGAAGTGATAGCACCCCCATAAACAACAAGGAGGCTACTAACAACCCCCTCCGGAAACAACAAGGAGGCCACTAACAACCCCCTCCACTGCTCGCCAATCATGTTCAAACTTATGGGTGAGAAGCCTACCTGGCGTTGGCCCTTTCTTCTCAATCCTTTTATTTGGGAGCAATATTTCAAGGTGCCACGTCAATTTCGGATTGATCTTGCCTATCTGCCCACATCCGTTGACGCTGGGCTTGGGACCTCTTCCACAAAGAGCAAGCAGAGGACCCTAAACTTTGCTATAATTTTCCATGGTTCCCCCCACCAACATCCCAAAGCCCCTACACGAGGCCACCATGCTCAAGAAGATCCATGCCTTCATCGTGACAGATATGAGTAGGTGCTTGATCCAGCCATAGTGGCTACCATACGCTTCTTCCACCTCATCCATTACACTCTTGGAAGCCTTCCCAGACTCAAACCACTACCACGAGGGCAGCCAAGGCCTTGCCTTCGACCTCAACAGAAGCCCTACTTTGAAATAGTTATTTGGCTACTACGAGCGCATCCAATGGATGCTTGCGTAGCACCTATAGACCTTTGAGGACATGATGGAGACCACTTTTTGGACGAGCTACAAGGTCTTCCATCGATCCCCCCCACATCCCAAGTTGTGGCTTGACTTCATCCACACCTACTCCATTGTATAGATTGAGTACAAGACATTAAAACTTGATTAGGTGCAAGATTAGGTGTGGAATCATCACCTAGTATTGCTCCATGACTCTGTAGTACCAAAAAGTGAACTCCAAGCCCTAAATATGAGGAGAGGAATCTGTAGCTACCCTTTAATTCTCCATAAGTTCTTTTCATCTGTATTTGGTAGATTATCTATCCCCTACAAGCTAGGCCTTATGGGCCTTTCACTTGAGCCCCCTTGGTGAAAGTCTTGAATCCATCTTTCTTGAATGAACCATTTTTGTTATTGAAAGCTCCCTCTTGAATGTTGTGCTGCTAGTTGGTTTCCTTTTCTTCCTCTAAGAGTGATGCTTCTATCTCTATAAGTTTTGGAGAAGGAATTTTAGTGAGCATGGTTACTATGTTTCCATAGTATTCTTGTGTGGAAGACTCTTAAAGAGCATTGAAATGCTTACATCCTCATCCATATTGTTTTTTATGGTAGCCATTTGAGTAAGTAAGCTCTTCATGTAGTTTAGGTGTGTAGCCATAGAGTCCCCATAGTTCATTTTTAATTCAAAATTCTTGATTAGCAAGCTGATTTTGGAACTCTTAGCTTGTGTGCCAAAGAGTTTTTCTAGCTCTTCTCCTTATCATCTAAGTGATGGATGAATTGGTCATGCAATCCCAAGGCAATAATGGCAAGGGCCTTCTTGTCTTGGCGATTCAAAGTGCTTTAGCATCCCTAGTGAGATAGTTTTCTTCTCCTTGCCATTTTCTACACTCCACATGCCCTTCTTCATTAAGATGAATTTAATTTTAGTTTGCCATGTGTGGAAGTTCATCCCATCAAACTTGTAATCCACTCGTGTGTGCCCATGATTTGTGAATGAGATATGGTGGTCTTACCATTGATCTAGTATACCAATGGCAATGTCTTAACCCTTTACAAATGGTTTTGAGTAGTGCTAAATAAATATTAATCAATGAATGCCAAACACACTCCCAAAAGCATAAAAAATAGACAATAGATTGATTGGGAGTGGGTATTTGGAGAACCAAATCAAAGGGATTTTACAATGTGATGTGATAAAGACGTGTAGTAGTAGATCTTCAATGGTATAAATAAACCATAAAAGGTCTAATTTTTTAGATTAAGCCCTATTAATCCTTTATTAGTGAATTAATTCACTATTATAATATCAGAGAATAAAGGACACTTGTATGATGATTTGAAGTAGATCTCACCAAGATTAGACCAAACCACTTTTGGAGCATCAATAACAGTGTATCTACTTGTGATTGAGCCCCATAAACCCCTCATTAGGTATAATAAACAATGCTTAATCTCAAATTTACAAGAACATCTTTTTGTGAGCTCCTCAGGTTCATAACTCCTACTCAGGAGCTCCAAATTGATTCCACCATCGTATTCATCACCATCAAAAATAGTGGGAGGCCAAGAGTGTTGGCAATGGTATTGAGAGTGCACTTTTCCTTATATACATGACCACTTGATCTACATATGGATCCAAGTACGCTTTCTTCTAGACATGGATGTGGATATGTTTTGCTTCCTTCTCCTTGGCTTGTATGGATGGCTATCTCTTCCTCTGAGGTGAGTGGGGACTCATTCTCATTCAATCTTTCCTTTATTAGGATAGTGGGAACTCATACTCTTTTTCACTCTTTGCTTTCTTAGGACCCCTCGTGTTTAGACATAAAGAAACCAATTAGCCTCCCTATAAACATTAGGCAAGAGCAAGGCCCTTCTTCTTTTCCCTATTTTTTTATTTGAGGGTTTTTTGGTTTTGATTAATGATGATGATAGAGAAGTAGAGGAAAGTGTCCATTAGTGTTAGCAAAAGATGCCCAGGAAAGTGTCCATTAGTGTTAGCAAAAGATGCCCTCTAAGTTCATAAGTTGGTATTTTGTGATAGCTCTCATGTAACTTAACCTTTTGTGATAGCTCTCATGTAACTTAACCTTTTGATTGTCCACCATGAAAAACCATAGTTTTTCATGGTGTTATAAATTTTATAGCTTCTTCTTCTTGTGCATATGTGAATCTTCCTAAGGGTAGTCAGAGTCTACAATGTCATTTTAGACCTATTCTAGATACTTTATATGCATCGTAAAAATCAAATTTTGACATTGTGAGAAACTTTTTGGTTTTTCATGGTGTCATAACTTGGGGTTTTTTTTCTTATTTTATCTCAATAAACATTCTTGTGTTAGTGATCTACATAAGGTTTATAGTTGACATGAAGAACTAGATTATGGTAATGGGCATGAAAAAACATAGTCTATTATGGCGACATATCTAATAATTATATTGATTTTGATCTTATAAAATAAGGGGAGTAATAACAAGCTTCAAAAACTCAAATTTGATTATTTTCTTCTGACATAAAAAACTAGGATGTGTTTCAGTTTTTCATAGTAATAACATTTTCAATTTTCATAACTAAGTTGGTTAATTAATATTAGTACATGTTAATTAGCAAGAAAAATGCTAAAAAGGCAATCATTTTGTGATGTGAAAATGTCATGTTTTTCATGGCGTGAAAACATGCGGGTTTTCACGATCAAATAGTGAGCTTCATTTCAAAACTTGCAAACATTCATGGGTTAGAATGATGTAATATAGTAAAGAAAGAGGATTGCTAGCTACTTTCCCCCCAAACTTACTACTACTACGGCATGAAAAGCCTTGTTTGTGTCTTAGTAGATGTAAAAAATTATTAGTTTTTCATGGCCAAATTTGAGCGTGGAATTCTCTGATTGGCATGCCAATTAGATGCTTGTCATGTCCATTTTGTTTTCGGATAAATTTTGAAGAAATAGTTGGATAATTGAAGAAATAATTGGACTAGTTTGTCATGGCTCAACATGTTAACGTTTTCTCTTGACTTTCTGAGAGGGTTAGCAATGATGAAGATTTGGTAGGTCAATATATCCATGAAGGCGATAAGGAATGCATACATGTGCTAATTTCTCTTCTTGGTCAGGGTTTTTAAATTTTTAGACTTTTGTTGTGATAAGCTGAAATGAGATATGGTATGCATGGTGTCAAGTTTTTTTTTGTAAAGCTGTTTTGAGTCAGTGTACATATGGTGTGGATGGTTTGCAAAAAAATTTGCCCTGAATGCCCTGGCAAAGTGTACAGGCTGGGTGGTTTTGTTGTGAGCTGGTTTATGCACGTGTTTTGTTTTCCGGAGCAGACGCTGGAGATCTGGAGTTTTAGTGCAACTGTGTGGTGTGCAGATGGTTACTAAAAAGAGGGTACCGACTGGAAATTGTCGGGTTTGGTAAGTTGATGTTGATGATTCGAGATTGTGGGCAGATGTTGCATAATATTGGAAAGTCGTGGTGTTGCACTTGAACTTGAGAAGCAAGTTATTAAGGTTTGGATGGTGGTCATCATTTTGTGGTTTTGGAGGCTTTTAAAAAAATAAAAAATTTATATTATGTGGCCAGTTTGAAGGAGAGCCAAGTGGAGTTTGTTGTGGATGGCCACCTAGACATCTAGAAGGTGGTGGAGAGGTGAGAAGGCGTGGATGCAGGAGACGGGCGCGGTAGAGAAAAAAGGGACGCCAGAGAGAAAAGGAGAAGAGGGGGTCGCCTCGTAGAACAACGGGCTGGCGGAGGTACTGCAGAGAGCCACGGGGGCGTGTGCAAACTATGGTGTGCCGGAGAGGAAGGCTGCCGTTTTGGAAGGGGGGTTCTCAGGCGCAGGAGGGATTGGCCGTGAGGGTTAGCCAGTGGACGACTGAGTTGGTGTGGATCTGCTGGCGAGGATAAACAGCAGGCCTCCCTTCTGAGGTGCAGCCGTTGAGTCAGAGAGGACGCTGTGTGGAGGCCATCGTGTAGAGGCTAGACCTTCCCGTGTGAAGACCGAAGGAAGCTGGCGATAAGGCAGACGACTGGGTGAAGGTGACCGCAGCCGTGTAGAAGCTGATGGAAGGCGACGCTCTGTGACTCTGCTGCTGCCGACATGTGAGAAGCAGCCGCTTTGAAGCAGGTAGCTCGAGTGTGGATGTAGAGGGCGTAGATGTGTCTGGCGTCAAGGTGATGCACTAGCGTAGGTGAAGTATTGAGTGGCTGGGTACGTCAGTTGACGGGGCGCCGTCTGTGGTAACAAAGGCAACAGCTGGGAGGCTCTCTGGAGCAGCTCTGCAAACCAAGCCAAGGGAAGAGTTGGAGCGTAGCTGGTGTCAGGTAAAACTAAGGTGGAGGCGCAAGGATAGCAAGCCGCCACGTTGATATGGTTGGGGGACAAACGGCAAAGAAGAGCCGCCTTGGCTTGTGACGGCCACAAGAAGCACAGCTGCAGCTATACATAGAGGAAGACTGCCTTGAAGTAGTGGCCTGGCTGCCAGCGCAAGAGGAAAGGCCAAGACTAAGGCCGCGTGGACTGGCGTGAGGGGCCTTCTAGGTGGTGGTCAAGGGCAGCCACAGCACAAGGAGAGACGCGAAGGAGCTTCATAGGTGAAGGGGAAGCACTGCAGTGGCAGGCAGGCGTCAAGGTGTGCAGGTTGGGTGCTACAGATGGACTGCCAACCGTGGGGGGGCTGCTAAGTATTGCGTGGGAAGGAGACCAGGTCCAGAGAAGGTTGTGCTCGAGTGGCCCTACTGACAAAGCAAGCCAAACTGCTGGTTTCCTACTGGGAGGTGGCTGCCTTGTTTTGAGAATTCTGGTGTGAGGACTGAGAGAGGCTTGGGCAGTGTGTGTGTGAGTTGTTTGCTATGGGGGTGTGATAAAGGAGAGTGCGAGGGAGAGTGGGTTGAGGTTTGTTGATTAATAAAATCTATGGTGATGGATCACCCCTTGTAGATGGTTAAACAGGGTTTGTAGAAATGATATGTGAGAGTCTTAGCCTTGTTGATGAATAAGAGGCTTTTATAATAAGTTATGTGAGCTGTTGAATTGTCTTCCTTTGGATATCTCTGAGTGGTAAAGAGAGAGAGAAAGATTTTTTTCCTTTCCAGCTAGAGAAGCTGGTGGTGCCCCTTGTGCTTGTGAGTGTTCTGAAGGTGGTGAGTCGGCGAGCTATAGTGGCCTTCTTGTGTTCTTGAGCTGTCTCACATCTTTCTGGTGCCCCCACTGAGGAGTGGCTCTTTCCAGACATTGTTTCACTGAGGATTGCACTGTTATTTCCTTCAGTTGTCAGGGTGTGTGTCCTAGGTGTTGAGAGTTTCAGAGAAGGTGCTTTCTTGGGATCTGAGGTGAAGTTTGGGGGGTGAAAATGATGTCTTATCCAGAGTTTTATGGTAGCCCTAATGAGGATGTGGCAGACTTCTTGGAAAGGATGGAGGTTGCATGCATAAGCAACCATATTAATGAGTCGGTACAGGTGTTGCGGCTTCTGAGCATCTGTTTGAAAGGGGATGCAAGGACCTGGTACAGGACTTATGAGGAGTCATTGAGGGTTGCTGTTCCACATCTTGATATGACTGAAAATGGATTAAAGACAGCACTCAGCAACAGGTTCAAGAAGATAGAAGACCCTGACAAGGTTTGGCATGAGGTGCAAGTTCTGACACAAGGTGAGTTTGAATCATTAGATGATTATATGAAGAAATTTTCTTTGCTTTGGGAGACTCTATGCAGGGCTTTAGGGGAAGACCAGGTGCCGCCTACTATGATGAAGAAAAACAAGTTTGTAGCCGGGCTTAAGAGGAGTATTCGCTGGAAAGTGGAATTGAAGAAGCCCAGGTCTTTTGAGGATGCAGTAGAAATTGCTAAGTCAAAAGATTGAAAGCTGCAACGAATGAATCAGCTGGGGATGATTCCAGTTGTAGCACAACCGGAGATTCGTAGAGTGGAGGCTACACCCATGAATGCAGTGATTGAGAGGATGAAGCCCACTGAAGCCCAAGCTATGCAGATGGTGCCTCAAGCCAGTCAAGGAGTACCTATGGTTCCTGCAGGTTCTGATGAGGGATTGCGACAGGATATGAAACAGATGGTTGATCTTATGAAGAATTTGAGTTTAAATTTAATGGGAAGCACAGGTGATGGACGTGGTAGAGGCCGTGGCAACAATCATGAGGGGGGAGATGGACAAGCAGGGTATGGACGTGGTCGCGGTAGGGGCCGTCGTTTCATCCCTACATGCTAGAACTGTGGTGAGCTTGGTCATCTGAGTACAGATTGTGATAAGCCTCAGCGTATGGGTGGTGATATGTACCCACTACCTTCACAGTTACCGGATAGGTCAAATGATTATGGTATTGATATCAGGGATCAAGCAGGCCCCAGTGGAATCACAGCTGAGGAGAAGGGGAAGGCAAAGGTCATGAATGTTGTTACACTGGAGAATGTTCAGGTGAGAGAAGAAGGGGATGTGATGCCTGTTGGCAAGCGCACAACAGATGAAAGAGAAGGAAAAGGGGTGGCTGGACCCAGCCGTAAGAAGGGGAAGCAGCAGGAAGGAGAAGATGTGAAAGCCAAAAGGAAACGGAAGCCTCATAGAAGGTTCCAGGTGTCAGACTTCCCACTGGGGGATGGGCAAACCAGCTATGATTTGAAATCTGATTTGGTGAACAGGAAGGCAAACATCACCTTTGGGCAGTTGGTGGAGATGGTGCCAAAATTGAGAAGGCAATGGAAGAGACTGGTGAATCCAATGGAAAAGGAGTCAGAGAAGAGGTCAGTCAAAGTACTATCTTTAGAGGAGCTTCCAGATATTTGCCCTATTGTGGAGGTGTGGAGTAAAGGTAGGAGCCTTGGTCAGGCCTATATAGATGGAGGAGCTCAAATCTGTGTGATTACCCAGTCATGTGTGGAGCAGTCAGGCTTGAGGGTGTCTGGGGTTTCTGGGTTTCGAATCAGGATGGCTAATCATCAAAAGGTAAAATGTCTTGGTATGATAAAGGAATTGGAAATTGAAGCTTTTAATGTCAAAGCTACTGTAGATTTTCATGTGATGCCTGCGGGTCTGGGTGCTTTTCCAATCATTCTTGGACGACCCTGGTTGCGAGTGGTAGGTGCAGTACAGGATTGGAGGTATGGGACCATTTCTTTGCATAATAAGCAGGGTAATAAAAAATCTTTTTAGATGCATAGTAGGAGATCTTTAAATGATGTGTGGGAGAGGCCACAGGATTCAAGTGAAGAGGAAACTACCACCACTACTTCTGAATCAGAGACGGATTCATCGACCACTGCTTCTAGTGGAGAAGGGGCAGATGTGGCTTTTCTTATATCAGAGCAACAAAGTAATGAAGATAAAGAAATGCATGAAGTGGGTGCTGAGGGAGAAGATACTATGGGGTCATATGAAGTGATCGAGGAATTACTGCAGCCAAAGATAGAAGTGAAGAAGAAGCAGGAGCTGATTGAAGGAATGCTGAGTCCGGATCTCTCGAGTGGAGAAAAGGTTAGATATGTTAATATGCTTTCTCATTTTCCAGAATTGTTCATCACCTCTTATAGAGAGATTTGAGGATTTAAAGGGCCAGACTTGAGGATTGAATTGAAGGAGGGTGTAAAAACAGTTAGGCAGAAGCTTCGCAGGATGGGACGAGAACAAATGCAGGCCCTGAGAGAGGAAGTTGATAAGTTGTTGAGTGCAGGTTTCATTACACCAGTGGATACAGCTGAGTGGGTAAGTCCTACGGTGGTGAGTCCAAAGAAGGATGGCAGGTGGCGTATATGTGTGGATTTCAAGCCTTTGAATGCTGCTACGAAGAAGGATTCTTACCCCCTACCCTTTTTGGATGAGATCTTGGATACTGTAGCTGGATATGAAAGGTATAGTGTTTGTGATAGGTATTCAGGTTATTTCCAGTTAAAGATTGCAGAAGAAGATCAGTGCAAGACGACTTTCATTACACCGTGGGGATGTTTCTGCTACAAAGTTCTTCCTTTTGGATTAATGAATGGACCAGCCTACTATCAGAGAAGGGCAAATTGGGTATTATCTCCTTTTTTGAACAAGTTTGTGAAGGATTTTATTGATGATTTTTGTATATACAGCTCTAGGCAAGAGCATTGTGATAAGCTGGCTATAGTTTTTCAGCGTTATGATGAGTGTGGTGGTCAATTAAATCCAAAAAAGTGTTTTTTAGCTCAACCGAGGGTGAAGCTTTTGGGCCATGTTATTTCAGAGAATGGTATTGATCCAGATCCTGATAAAGTCAAGTCTCTTCTTCTTCTTCCTACACCAAAGAATACAAGGCAACTGGCTACTTTTGTGCAAAAGGTGAAGTATATGGCTCGATTCATTTCTCTATCTTCACAGTTGTTATATCCTTTGCAGCAAGCAGCAAAGCAGGATCCTTTGCATTGGACGGAGGAGTGTGAGGTGGTTTTCCAGAAAGTGAAAGAGGTGCTGGGAGCTATTCCTACAATGCAGGCACCTAATTGGGAACAGGTATTTTATGTCAATCTTTCAGTAGGTGAAGATGCTATTGGAGCCATGCTATTACAGAAGGGGAAAGAATCACATTATATGCAACCAGTCTACTGTGCTAGCAGAGTAAAACTTGCCAGAGAAAGGTTGCTATCAGAGGTGGAACTTGTTATGGTTAGTGTACTATATGCATGTAGGCGGTTCCGCCACTACTTGTTGCCTCGCCCCTTTGTGTTTTTGACGAGCTACACTTTTTTGCCTCAGTTGATAAATGGCACAAATTTATCTAAGGCTATGATGAAGTGGGTGATTGAGCTGCAGGAATTTACTTTTTCATTCCTGGTGGAAGAGAGTACCAGGGCTACCTTAGCGGATCTACTGACATATAAGGAGAGTCCTCTTCTTATAAAGGAGGAGACCATCAAGAAGCCAGTTGAGGATGCAGCTGAATTGGTGAATGCACACTTATTATATTTTGATGGTTCTTACAGGAAAAGCCATGATGCAGCCTCAGGGGGTTTGGTGCTTTATGATCCACAAGGTTGCCTTGTTTTTAAAAAGGGTGTTAAAGTGGATGCACATAGCAACAATGAAGCGGAGTATCTGACTCTGGAAGTTGGATTGCAAATATGCTTGAAGCATGGTGTACACAGGATTCGCATTCGTCGAGGAGATGCATTGCTTGTGGTAAAACAGGTATTGGGAGTTTGGAAGTCAAAGAATATGTTACTCAAAGAAATGTGTTTCAAGATTAAGGGTCTGCTGAAGGAATTTGAAGCTTGGAGTCTAAAGCATGTGGGTCGAGGCCATAATGAGGAGGCTCATGAAGCAGCCCAGGGAATGATTGGTGAAGTTTTTGTTCTTAAAGCTCTTACATCATTTTATTGTGGCAGGGAGAATTTACAAGACGTTGAGGAGTTTTTGTTAACAGGGATGATTCCTAATGGTATTGACAAATCAAAAAAATATGGTTTCATATCAGGAAAGCTGCAAGGTATGTGATGGTTGGTGATGCTTTGTATTTGAAGGGAATTGATTTGATAATGCGAAGGATACCTTGGAAGGAAGAAATCTATAAAATTCTCAAGGAAAACCATGAAGGAGCATGCGGTGGACATTTTGCCTCGAAGATTACCTTGCATAAGGTATTGCAGGAAGGTTATGTGTGGCCAAGTGTACATAAGGATGTTAATCATTGGTGCAGGTCATGCAAACAATGCCAAGCTCACAGTAAACGGATATTAAAGCCTAAGATGAGGAAGACAATTCTTGCTTATGATGTTTTTGAAAAATGGGGGATTGATGCTGTGGGACCATTACCTATTACCAGCCGAGGGAAGTGTTACATCTTGACTGCAGTTGATTACCTTTCTAGATGGGCGGAAGCAAAGGCAGTGAAACAAATTACTGCTAAGGAGGTAGCAAAGTTTATATATCAGGATATTTGTTGTAAATTTGGTGTGCCATTGGAATTACTTTCTGATCAAGGTCCAGGTTTCAGAGCAGAGCTTATGGATTATTTATGTACAAAAATGAAGATCAGTCGCAGCTTTACCACACCTTACTATCCACAGTGTAATGGCCTGAATGAACGTTTCAATGGTGAGTTGATTAAGATTTTATCTAAGGTGACAGAGCAACAAGGCAAGAATTGGGATCTGGAGCTACCTGCTGCCTTGTGGGCATACAGAACAGCAATTAAGACTGGTACATGTTTCACTCCATTTTATCTGGTTTATGGGAAGGAAGCCTTATTGCCTATTGAGGTGGAGATACCAGCTGTTAGAATGTTGGAGAAGCTTTTGGAAGAACCTAAAGATGCCCTTAAAGAGCGGCTGTTATATTTACAAGAAGCACAGCTGCAGCTATACATAGAGGAAGACTGCCTTGAAGTAGTGGCCTGTTTTTTGCCAGCGCAAGAGGAAAGGCCAAGACTAAGGCCGCGTGGACTGGCGTGAGGGGCCTTCTAGGTGGTGGTCAAGGGCAGCCACAGCACAAGGAGAGACGCGAAGGAGCTTCATAGGTGAAGGGGAAGCACTGCAGTGGCAGGCAAGCGTCAAGGTGTGCAGGTTGGGTGCTACAGATGGACTGCCAACCGTGGGGGGGCCGCTAAGTATTGCGTGGGAAGGAGACCAGGTCCAGAGAAGGTTGTGCTCGAGTGGCCCTACTGACAAAGCAAGCCAAACTGCTGGTTTCCTATTGGGAGGTGGCTGCCTTGTTTTGAGAATTCTGGTGTGAGGACTGAGAGAGGCTTGGGCAGTGTGTGTGTGAGTTGTTTGCTGTGGGTGTGTGATAAAGGAGAGTGCGAGGGAGAGTGGGTTGAGGTTTGTTGATTAATAAAATCTATGGTGATGGATCACCCCTTGTAGATGGTCAAACAGGGTTTGTAGAAATGATATGTGAGAGTCTTAGCCTTGTTGATGAATAAGAGGCTTTTATAATAAGTTATGTGAGCTGTTGAATTGTCTTCCTTTGGATATCTCTGAGTGGTAAAGAGAGAGAGAAAGATTTTTTTCCTTTCCAGCTAGAGAAGCTGGTGGTGCCCCTTGTGCTTGTGAGTGTTCTGAAGGTGGTGAGTCGGCGAGCTATAGTGGCCTTCTTGTGTTATTGAGCTGTCTCACACATGGTACATTCAGATGAGAATAATCACACAAAACAATGAGAGATTCTCTTTTAAAATCATGAAACTAGAGAAGAAGGTTGGTGATATGCTTGTACCCAATGTTAGCATGTCTTGTAATGTCTTTTTGATGGTGGAAATGGCACCACGTACTCTATGGACAACACCTTGATAATCATGAGTAATAACTTGAGCTGGCGATGGAGAGAAGAATGCTGGGGAGAGGGTGAGCTGCAGCTCCATACAAGCAAACTTCTTCATGCACACAAACACACACACACACACACACATACACAAAAGTAGACAAGCACACAAGTGAGAGATAAATGGCTGAATTTTACTTTCTTCTTCACTTCTTTATATCCATAACATAAAGATAGGAATACATACTATATGGGAAAGAACTCTACACCTAAAAAAATGTTATTAGTGTGAACCTGACTATATGAGTAGTGTTATAACTATAAATAACTTTAATAAACAAAGTGGCTATCATATAGCCTCTGGACCATCAACAATATATCAACAACCATAATATCCCCCCAACTATGCTAATGGCATAAGTGTGGAGGTGTCATCCTAGCATGGCATCCATATCTACACTAGTTGATCTCGATGTCTTAACAAATGATGGAATAACCCATAGATGAAAGGAAATGAGCAATGCAACACATAAACAAAGGGAAAAGGATGAAACATAAATTAAGAAGCAAACAAATGAAAGAGATGAAGAACTAAATTATCAAATTTAGCAATGATAACGCAACCACGGTGGTCCATTTTAATGATGGTTGGTGTCTTTTTTATTGAAATTACTAACACGTGTTTGTGCCCTTAGGAACGGGGCATTTTCATGACCATGAAAAACTAGAGTTTTTCACATCATTGATCTTTTATAAAGTGCATAAGCCAAAAAACATATTAAACACATGAATACATAGAGACATGAAAATGTAAGAATGTTTTTCATGGCTTGAAAAACTATGAGTTTTTCATGGTGCAAAAAAACTAAACATTCTTTTGAGAGTTAAGGAGGCCTTGATAATAGGTTTTGTGTGTTGGATCCAAGTGTTCGGACAAGATAAATCCAAAGAATAAAAGAAAATACCCAAAAATGAGTAGATGCCCACATAAGATGAAGAGTTGACCAAGTACTAGGTTTATTAGTTAAAAATTATGAAGTATTAATAAAAAATGAGATATTTTGGAGTAATCGGCTCTGCCTCGAAAATGAGGAAAAAAGCGGTGATTCCATGGACCAAGTGCAAGTCTCTTCTTGATATGACCATGTGACTTCAGGTTCAGTCAGATTAGTTTAACTTAGTTAAACTTGACTCGTTAGAGTAATCTCCTATAGTTAAAAGATTTTTCCCCTTCCTGGCGGAATCGCCCATGCCTTCTGGGCGAGGGGAGTCTTCCGGGCCGTCAGTCTCGAAGGGATTGCCCCCCGGGCTAGCCTCTCGTCGTGGGATCCGTGGTGCGAGGCCCTGAGTGTGCAGGACCGCCGCCCCACGATGCGGGAGGCTGATGCCGCTTTCGCCGCCCGCTGGTGGCAGGAGCCCCAGAGCGGGCGGGCGGGGACCTCACACGTATGCCGTTTCTTTAACAAAGCGTATGACCGTACCATCTTAAAGCGTACAGCCGTACCATTAAAAAAAAAGGACTGTTCATAGGGGGGTCCAGCAAAATAATTCCACACATTCATGCACCTACGTTTGAGAAAATTGGTGTGAAACAACCCTCTCTTTGATGATATAAACTCTTCTGAAGCTCCCTTGCTCATAATATTAGACCCATTGGTCTCAATACAACTTGGAGCCAAATGGTGCTAGTCTTTGACAGCACCAGTGAGAGCGAAGATCATCCCAGTACGAGATACTCCTAACCTCGAAATATGATAACTTTAGGCTCAGTGTATGGATAGACCACCTGTCCAAAAGAAAGACCCTACCTCTCCTACACATTCACAAAGAAGCCTTGCTTTGAGGCTCCGCAACTTTATCTTAGGAAACGCACAATTGGAAGAGCCACATCCTAGGGCAAGAGGTATGGAACACCAACAAGAAAGAGAGTCCACGCCGCCTCTAGATCCTAGAGTGGAAATAGGGCAAAGTGAGAGCCATCAAACCCAGACTCATCTACCAGTCTAGAGGGCCATGCCTGTCTCGGGGAAAATTTATGTCGAAATGAAAGTTTTAGGGGAAACTAGCCCTTTTTCTTTTCTCTTAAGGAGTATTATGTGGAGTTCATCTAGTGGCATGGGACATTAGACTCATTTCATATACATATACCAGACACATTTAAGTCTTCTATCTTTTATCATCTTATCTATGTGGAATGTGCCTTTATGGTATGGGAAACTTAGACTTGTTTTACATATGTTCATTTGATTTGATTATTACATGTGTGCATTATGTATTGATCAAGTTTTCCACGCTTACCACCATGAAGCCATCCTCATTTAGATTTATGAAACTGAGGACAGTTGGCAACCTAACAGCAAGAGGGATTGTGATGAGAATCACTCTTATGTTATTGAAGACAACATTGGTTAATTGATGTAGCTTTAATTGATTATTTCCTAACATGGATCATGTCTCTGAGTATAAGTAGTGAGACGTGCAAGGGTACCAATTGAGGTGTTGCACTATACAAGGGTATTATTGAGGCATCATTTAGATGGTGGATTGAGCGGTGGTGTGAATATGAAGATCATGTGTTAATTTGAAATTTATTATTTTATAGCCTATCATGTGGCTAGAGTTTAAATGTGTGTGTACAGAAAATAGTTTAACTTGTGTGCAAGTACAATTGAATTTGCAAGAATTGGTCTATTTGCATATGTTATTAGACCATAGTTTTATCATGTGGGAACTTAAGAACTTTAGACAAGGTTTTTTTTTTAATAAATAAAGCCCAAAAGTGAAATAGGTGCTATTTATACCTCTATGAGATAAAAATATGAATACGATTGCATGTGGGATGAGAGCCACACACATCCAGAGGGGGGGGAGGGAAGGGGAGATTGCACCCAATTATTTTGTTCTTGGTTTGGTTAATTATTTTTCTTCTTTATGCTAAGTTATGGTGTGTATCTTTTTGATTCTTTGAGTAAGAAAGCTCATGTAAATTCTTGGACAAAGGATGATGTTACATATAATGCCATTGTATGTGAACCAACCACATACATATACATTTGCTAGCTGCAACACTTAGATTATCTATAGAGATTGACCTATAACGAAATTTTTGCTACATTTTTACACCGAACCAGAAATTGGGCATATACAGTTAAAATTGAAACTTTAATAGAGTGCTACAAAAAATATGCATATATAAAATGAGGCCCGAAACGTGCTTGAATCGCACTAAAATGCCCAAGAAATCAGTTAACTATGTTATGTTAACTGCACACAATATGGTCTTTTTTCTTCACCTAAGAGGATGCCTCAATGTGAGATAATGACTTTCATATCTATCTGTAGATCTCACAACTACTAAAGGTGTTACTTCATCAAAGAGGAAAAGAGAAAGAATTACCCTTATCCGTGTGTTGCTTCCTTGCATACCTTGTTCGTTCCCTTTTCTCTTTTTTGCCTCCTTAGCTCTCACATGAATCATAGCTCTGATACCATAAAGAGAATGCAGAGGAGAGGGAGAGATTTAATTCCTTGCAAGCAAACACACATACACAAGAGAGAGCAAGACACAAGAGAGAGATGGATGGCTTAATCTATCTTCTTCTTTTTTCTACAAACCATAAGAGTACATACTATAAGGGAAAGTACTATTCTACTATAACATACAATGTTCGACGCATAGTGTGAACCCAACTACATGAGTTGATGCTACAGCTTTGCCATAACTCTACTGTGGGTGTCACACAGCCTATCATCCACGATGGTGGCATATCAACCATAATATCACCAACCATGCCAGTGAGGATGCTATCACCACCTAGTGAGTCATGAGCACATAGTGAGGATGTTATTACCTAGGCAAGTCACTGATATAGATGTATACCTTATAAGGCACTAATGAGGACGGGAGAGAACATTCATGTTGCTTAATCACCATACACACGAAGATTAAAGAGAAGTGAAATGAAGCCATTCATGTTGCTAAGTGCGTTACATGATAGTTTGAGCCAACGGAGTGGCTAACATAATGGAGAGAACAAGGTCCCTATTAGAATGAGAAATTAGTTTGTTAGGGAAAACATTGAGGAAAACACCAAAGAGAAAGGTGTTAAAATCATGGATATCATGTGCATGTGCAAAGTGATTAATACTAATCATACATTAGTTTGGTGATTAAACTAATATAAGGAGCGTGACATCTCAACATACTCATAATGACAAACTGCTGAACTAATTAAGCAAGAGACTTAAGCACAACTAGGTTACAAGATTGAGACTTGTACTCATATAGAGGCTTAAGAGCTTGTTTCATATATCATTGCTTGAAATGCTCCCTTTTTATATGGGTGGGTATAACATTGGCTTTGCTAGCTCATGTGGGATAATTCAGCTTTGCTCATTTGGCTTCTTGTTAGACAATATCTTCTTTGGCTTATCCAACTCACTCCCTATCTCTTCCTTATGCTCAATGGCACCACATTTCTCAACACCCTCCCTTGGTGCCATTTTCTTAGGCTACTGCAAGGTGGTCAGATGCGAGGTTTACAAATACTTTACCCTCCATTAATGTAGGTGGTAGGTGGATTGACATTTAGACTTGGACATGGAACATCTCTCCCCCTAGGTGCTTGATTAGCTACTTTTAGGTGGTCAGGAATGTTTTACATTTGCATCACTTCCCATAGGTGCTTGATTAGCTACTTTTAGGTGGTCAGGAATCTTTTACATTTGCATCACTTCCCATAGGTGCTCTCTGGCTACTCTTAGGTGGTAAAGCGTGCTTACAAACACATAGATTTTCCTACTCATTTGGTGGCTTACAAGATATGAATTGATTAGGTAAGGGTTGTGGTTAGTAGCTCCTTTGTTACTTAGTGCTGTTGCTTGCTTGAGATATTCTTGCTTTTTTTGATGAAGATCCCTTGTTTCTTCCTTCATGCTTTATGTCGATGTTGTGTCCTTCTTTGCAATGTTGAATGCTTCTTGGCTCTTGATCTTTGCTCTTTGTCTTGACTCTTGGCTCTTTGACTGGTTGTCCTTGCTTGTCTTTTTGTCCTCCTTTTGGCGTTATCTTCTTCATTATGCCTTTGGTGTAGACTTCATCTCTGATGCCACTTAATACTTCCTTTGATGCATTCAATGTGGATGCCATGGTGTGTGCTATGGTTATCTCATGCTCTTATGCTTTGGAAATGCTTAGGATAGTGTTTAATGTGCCTTTTCTTTGCTTTTGATGCTTATGCACATGTGTTTTCCCCATGATGAGTTTCCCAAGGATTTAACCCTTCCCCATGATGCTTACCATTTGAGAAGGTCTTACCAATGAGCTTATATTTTGCTTTACTAACAGAGTCTACTCTCATACAAGATTGATGATGTGCTTGGTTATGTGTTTATTGGTCAGCACCCCTAAAGAGTGTTTTGTACTGAGTGGCCCATTTGGCAAGATGTGTGAGCTTACCTTTGAGTTTATCTTTGAGTGGTTGGATAAGCTCAGCCATTTGTAGCGCTGCCCCTTGGGTTAGTTGCAAAGTTGAGGGGCTGCCTAACCCATGGTGTAAGATTCCTCCCCAGCCTCTCAAAATGTCCAGCATATTCACCTGTAATCAATTCCCTCTTCAGAAATATAAGAGATCTCGTCTCTGCTTGTTTTGGCATAGAGAGAGAAAATATTCTAGAGAGAGAATATTCAGATTTTGAATATTTTTAGATAGAAAAATTTCTCATATTATTAAAATAAATTCCCCTGAAACAGAAATTTAGAAAGAACTTTCCAATGTGCAATTGGAATTAATTGGAAATAGGTATAAAGGACCTTAGCCTAAGGGTCTAGATTTTCAGAAATCTTGGATTATGGTCCAATTAAGGTTCTTATGGACCAATAAGATCAATCCATGTGTGGGAAGGAGATAAATCCAATTTTGTAAAAGAAGATACCCAAAAATGAGTAAATGCTCACATAAGGTGAAGAGTTGAATATGTACAAGGTTTATTAATAAGAAACTATGAGTAATTTTAATAATATGAGATATTTTGGGTATAATGATTCCATTTTGATACATATATAAGGAAGGGGAGTCCCTTCAATTCTCACATAAGATGAAGAGTTGAATATGTACAAGGTTTATTGGTAAGAAACTATGAGCAATCTTAAAAATATGAGATATTTTGAGTATAATGATTCCATTTTTGATACATATGTAAGGAAGGGGAGGGCCTTCAATGAGGCGCCTACTTCACATGGGCAAATTGAGTTTTTTATCATAAAAAATTGAGATATTTTATCTCTCCTCTCTCCTCATTCAAGTCTAGTTCCAAAAAGTTAGCTTAACTGACCTAAAAATGGGTAAAAATATAGTGTGTAAGGCATTGTTACTCTATTTCACCCAAGCCAAGAACTATGAATTTATTAATAATTCATTAGTTTTTGACATTTCCCTCTTCCAAAGATTGGTTGGCCACTCTTGTCCAAACAAGAGTTGAACCCTCAAACCATCAAGCCAAAGGAAAGCTTTCAAAGTCATTAGTAAGTTGGTGATTCTTCTTTTCACTTATTTTATGATTTTTATGGCTTTAATGGTTCTTATGTTTTATGTCTTCTCTAAAAATATTATACCTCATTACAAAAAGGTATTTCCCTCTCTTTTCTAACAAAACCAACCATTCTCTATCCTAGGTGAATGGTTAATTGATTAATGTCAAGTTTTTATAATGATTATTTTATTATAAAAGTGTTACTTTTAGCATAATTAAATTTCATGCATAGAGGTATGTATAAAAGATGAATATTTTATTATAAAAGTGTTACTTTTAGCATAATTGAATTTCATGCATAGAGGTATGCATAAAAGATGAATATTTTATTATAAAAGTGTTACTTTTAGCATAATTGAATTTCATGCATAGAGGTATGCATAAAAGATGAATATTTTATTATAAAAGTGTTACTTTTAGCATATTGAATTTCATGCATAGAGGTATGAAGAAAAAATGATTATTTTATTAAAAAACTGTAAAGAAAAAAATGATTATTTTATTATAAAAATGTTACTTTTATCATATTGAATTTCGTGCATAGAGGTGGAAAAAATATATTAATATTTTATTATAAAAATGTTACAAAAAAATGATTATTTTATTGTAAAAGTGTTACTTTTATCACATTTGAATTTTATGCATAAGAAGATGCATAAAAGATTGATTTTAATTCAAAAGTGTCATTCTCATCTAAATTGAATTTATGCATAAGAAGATGCATAAAAGATTGATTTTAATTCAAAAGTGTCATTCTCATCTAAATTGAATTTATGCATAGGAAGATGCATAAAAGATTGAATTTTAATTCAAAGTGTCATTCTCATTTAAAATGAATTTATGCATAGGAAGATGCATAAAAGATTGATTTTTATTTCGAAATTGTTAGTCTCCTTAAATGGAATTTATGCATAATTAGATGCATAAAGAAATCTTATATCAATATAAGAATTCCCTTGTATTCTATAAATAGATATGGGAAGGGATAGGATGTGATAAGAGATGTATGAGATGTGATAAGATGTATATGAGAAGAGTTAGGATGTGATAAGATGAGTTAGGATGTGATAAGAGGTGTATGAGATGTGATGAGATGTGATAAGATGAGTTAGGATGTGATAAGAGGTGTATGAGATGTGATGAGATGTGATAAGATACTTATGGGATGAGTTAGGATGTGATAAGAGGGGTATGAGATGTGATAAGATACTTATGGGATGAGTTAGGATGTGATAAGAGGTGTACATATGAGATGTGATAAGATACTTATGGGATGAGTTAGGATGTGATAAGATGAGTTAAGATGTGATAAGATACATATGGGATGAGTTAGGATGTGATAAGATGAGTTAAGATGTGTATGGGATGAGGTAAGAAGTGTATGTGATGGGATAAGATGTATATGAGATGAGTTAGGATGTGATAAGACGAGTTAGGATGTGATAAGAGGTGTATGAGATGTGATAAGATGCATATGAGATGAGTTAGGATGTGATAAGATGAGTTAAGATGTGATAAGATGTGTATGGGATGAGATAAGAAGTGTATGTGATGAGATAAGATGTATATGGGTTGTGATAGGGCGAGAATGGATGTGATGTAAAAGAATAGATGTGAAGGCGTATGGGGCTATATGAATGGGAATGTGGAAAGGGATGTATGTATGTGGATGTGTGGATGTGAAAATGGGAGTGTGGATGTATGAATGTGAAAACGGATGTATACATGTAGATGTAGATGTATGGATGTGAATGTGAATGTGGATGTGGATGTATACATGGAGATGTGGATGTATGCATGTAGATGTAGAAGTATGGATGTGAATGAGAATGTGGATGTGGATGTATACATGGAGATGTGGATGTATGCATGTGATGTAGATGTATGGATGTGAATGAGAATGTGGATGTGGATGTATACATGGAGATGTGGATGTATGCATGGAGATGTGGATGTATGCATGTAGATGTAGATGTATGGATGTGAAAGAGAATGTGGATGTGGATATATTCATGGAGATGTGGATGTATGCATGTGAATGTGAATGTGGATGTATGCATGTAGATGTATGCATGTAGATGTAGATGTATGCATGTGAATGTGAATGTGGATGTATGCATGTAGATGTATGCATGTGGATGTATTCATGGAGATGTGGATGTATGCATGTAGATGTAGATGTATGCATGTGAATGTGAATGTGGATGTGGATGTATGCATGGAGATGTGAATGTATGGATGAGATGTGGATGTGGATGTGGATGTATGGATGAGATGTGGATGTGGATGTGAATGTATGGATGTGAATGTGAATGGGGATATGGATGTATGCATGGAGATGTGGATGTATACACATAGATATAGATGTGTGAATGCGGATGTGGATGTATGTACGTGGATGTGGGATTGGAGGTATGATGTGGATGTATGCATGGATGTGTATGTAGAATAATGAACGTGAATGTGTGTGGAAAATAATGTGTCGTCGATATGAGTAAATGGATGAAAATGAATACACATTGAATGGAATGTGGATTAAGTAATGTGGATTGAGGAGGGATAATGTGGAAAGACGAGAGTTCGATATAGAAACTGTATTTTGTGAAATGACTGTTTTATGTCAAGAATGCTGGGGAAGCATTTTGACCGGCTTGAGGATTAAGGTCATGAAGACTGAACTGATAAAGTTGCAACTGCTGACGGAGAGTCAATGGAGGACGTCTCGCGTAGCAAGGTCGACCGAGGTCTTGACCTTCCGTACGGTGGATGAGGGACCAAGGAAGCGGCCTATGAGTGAAGTGCTAGGTCACCTGCGAAGGATCCTAGAGGGTGCTGACCATATGGTGCTCGGGCTCTGGGTCGTCGAAGATACCCACACGTGCGTCGTGGAAGATATTGGAACAAGGAATAAAAGTTGTTTTCTGAAACCGGGCATGGATCTGGTTGATTGACCTTGCTGGTCCTCAACGGATGAGTCCATGGCTCTTTTATATGGATCTGTGGGTTGATCTTGCTGATCTTCCCCGGAGATTCCATTCTGTTATGTGAATATATTGCCGGTTACTCTATGAGCTAGGAACTATGGAAAAGGCCCCTGAGTGAACAGGTGGTGAGCGTTCTGGTTGCCAATGATGCCATAAGTATACCGATGAATGAATGGCTGAAAATAAGGATTCAACCAGAGACTTTGAGGATTGTCATCAATGACATAATGGTTTCATTAAAGGATTGTTTTAAAGTTAGCTGATGCTGAGAAAAATGCAATTTCATATTGGGTGTGTAAGTGGTGTGACTAGTTTTATATTTGCATGAACTTCCGGCTAGGGGGCCTTGGAACTCTTTTCCTTGTTGGTACCCGGGACAAAACCTAACCAAATTCCTAGTTGGATCACATCACTACAGTGGTTGGGCAGTTGGCTAACCCATGGGACTGGTGGATGGGGTTAGGCTGGACTGATGGATCCGTAAACCGAGACTCAATTTCTGTTATTATGATAGATGAAGTAAATCCCGGATAGTAATTGTTCTATGGATAGGAATCAACGGCTGTGCCTCTTGATAGGGAAAAAAGCGTTGATCCCAATGATCCAAGTGCAAGTTTCTTCCTTGACCTGACCGAATACTTTTATAGGTGCAGTCGGATCAGTTTGATCAGTTATGGTCTTGACTACGTTAGAGTAAAAAGTTATCCTGGTGGAATCATCCGTGCTTTCCGGGTAAAGGAAGTATTTTCGGGTTCGATTTTGGAAAAGCCGACGGATTAGTCTCTTGTCCGGATATCCGTGGACGAGGCCCCGAGTGTGGGACCCTGCCCCACGCCGCTAGAAGTGCTACTTCCGCTGCTAGTACCCCGAATCCGTTGCGCGGTGGGAACAGGGATCCCACAGTTGGTATCAGAGCGAATTTGGTTAATAAAGATCAACTGAGAAGCCAAATATGTCAAAAATTTATCAAGAAGGACAAAAAGGTTGTAATTGTGTGATATAATTTATACAATTTGATATTTAAACTAAAAATTTGTAAATTAGTAATCGGGTCTTCAGATGGAAGTACCACAATTGTATGAAACTCTGACTTGCTTGAGGCCTAGACATGATGGTATTTACCTTATAGTTCCAAGTATCATGACTACCCGTATATACCGAGGGTATAACTGCAGCTCTTTACCGGCAGTATATACGAGTAAATCTAAGACTTGAAATTATAAGCATTAATGCTATCCAGTTGATGAATTCGAATGTGGTTGATATGATTTTTAATTCTGTTTGAGAACTGATGAATTGAATCGGATTCTGATTGAAAAATGATGATCCCTGAAAATTGGTTGAAATGTAATAAGCTGAGCGAAACCTCAATGAGGATGAATGGGACGAGTCCCTGTGATGATATTCACAACTGGAATGATGATAATGATTTCAGCAAATCACTATGAGATTAGTGGATTGTGCTGTCAAATTGCTGTTGTTAACACTTGACTCGTTAGATCAAGTTAAGGGATGACAATTTGAGAACTTGCTTGACTGAAATTTCCGTGGAGGAATGTTCAACAAGAAATTTTTTGGTCTAATGGACCATTATCGTGTTAAAGATATGAATGTTATGATCTGAATGAATTATTATTCAATGATGAGTTCTATATAAAGGATATTTATCCCAGTATTCTGTTGGGTTGACCAGAATATAAGGAACCCAGAATAAATTGGATCTTAAGAAAAAGAGTTGTCCTCTACTTGCGAGATGAGGACATCTCACATTTTTTTTAAGTGGGGTAGAATGTAAGATTCTTCCCCCAGCCTTCAAGGTATGCAGATTAAGAACTTCCCTTTCTGATCTTATAATTATTTCCTCTCTAAAATAAAAGAAAGATTCTGTTTAAAAAAGGTAGACCCTTTTCCCAGAATACTTTCTCAGGAGCCCACCTGTTTTAAGGATTCAGAACGATAAGTTCAGAAGTGAGAACCGGTGTTTTAGATGCCAAGGTTTTGGTCATAATGTTAAAAGACTACCCGACTCCTGCCATGTCAAGGGCACAGGGAAGTCAAGAACCCAAATTCAGAGACCAATTCCTTCATACCAATCTAATCAGGGTCCGTCTCTGACAAGATTGCTTAACTCCATTAACTAGGTCCGACCCATTGATTAGGGTCAAGATGACCAGTCAAATGCTTGACGACATGGAGCAACTGATGCAGGCAATTTATAAAGATATAAAAGCTGCCCAGGATCGACAGAAACAGTATACAGATAAGAAGAGGACAGTCAGAAAATTCAAAGAAGCAGATATGGTCTTCATTCGAGTACGGCCCAAAAGAAGTTCTTTATCTCTTGGGAGTATAAGTAGTTATCCCCCAGATATTTTGGGCCATATCTGAATTCAATGAAAGTAGGTGACAGCCTACAAGCTTCTTTTACCTCCTCATCTCAAAGTTCTTAATGAATTTCATGTAAGCCTTCTATAGAAAAATGTGCCAAACCCAAATCATGGAGAGACAGAAAAACTTCAGTGACAAGATACCCCGTTGGCTTCAAGGTTACGCTAGTTCCTTCTTTTATATAAGTCATAACTCTTACTTGTCGCTCGCAGTAATCTTACTTCTATCGATCTTCTTTCTTTCTTAATCTCCTTCATGGCTTGGCAGCAAGAACTGGTTTTATCCATGATGATTTCTCACCTTCAAGACGCAAGCGAGTCTGTGAAGAAGGATTTTCTAGAACTGTATGAGCGCTCACTTTTCCCTCACTTGTTGGGAACTTCTGTAGCTCAGACCAAATGGCGGACCTATCAAGACATAACTAGGGTAACACCATGGGGTCAGCAGCACTTTCATAACAATGTCCGCTTGGCCATGGTTATTGAAGCTTTGGGTTTGGGTCCCCGATACTACTGCGTGATGAGATCAAGGCATGGTGGATTTTCTGAGCGGGTCTTCTTACTAGCGTGTTTTCTTCCTCATCAGAAGATATGCCTTTATCCCATTTTTGGCTTGCCTCTCAGAGGTCCTTTTGTTAGATCACCTCATACCACTGAGGTAGGTGCTGCAATAACCGGCCGAATTATTCCCATAGATGAGTTACCTTATACGTGTGCAGCTTGTGAGTGCTGCTTTTGTGACCATATGATGGACGGGCTTATGAAATTGTAAAGAGTTCTTCTATCTTTACTGTATATGTTCCAAGAATGAATAAAGTTGAAATCTTTGTTCTTGTCTTGAGTCTTGCTCTCTTTGAGACTTTTCTTGGTGGTTAATCTTAATTAAATTTTCTCTCAGTCTCATATTCGTGCATCTTACGAAATTACCCCCCCAGTTTGCGAGATGAGGGCATCTCGCAATTTTCAAGTGGGAGAGAATGTAAGATTCCTCCCTAGCCTCTCAAAATGTCCAGCATATTCACCTGTAATCAATTCCCTCTTCAGAAATATAAGAGATCTCGTCTCTGCTTGTTTTGGCATAGAGAGAGAAAATATTCTAGAGAGAGAATATTCAGATTTTGAATATTTTTAGATAGAAAAATTTCTCATATTATTAAAATAAATTCCCCTGAAACAGAAATTCAGAAAGAACTTTCCAATGTGCAATTGGAATTAATTGGAAATGGGTATAAAGGACCTTAGCCTAAGGGTCTAGATTTTCAGAAATCTTGGATTATGGTCCAATTAAGGTTCTTATGGACCAATAAGATCAATCCATGTGTGGGGAGAAGATAAATCCAATTTTGTAAAAGAAGATACCCAAAAATGAGTAAATGCTCACATAAGGTGAAGAGTTGAATATGTACAAGGTTTATTAATAAGAAACTATGAGTAATTTTAATAATATGAGATATTTTGGGTATAATGATTCCATTTTGACACATATGTAAGGAAGGGGAGTCCCTTCAATTCTCACATAAGATGAAAAGTTGAATATGTACAAGGTTTATTAGTAAGAAACTATGAGCAATATTAAAAATATGAGATATTTTGAGTATAATGATTCCATTTTTGACACATATGTAAGGAAGGGGAGGGCCTTCAATGAGGCGCCTACTTCACATGGGCAAATTGAGTTTTTTATCATAAAAAATTGAGATATTTCATCTCTCCTCTCTCCTCATTCAAGTCTAGTTCCAAAAAGTTAGCTTAACTGACCTAAAAATGGTCAAAAATTGACCAAACTGACTTGGAAAATTCTAGAATCAGTTTGTTTGGTTAGGAGCTCAATTTTTTCTATAAATAGAAGCCTCCCCTTGTTGAAAATATATAGTGTTTAAGGCATTGTTACTCTATTTCACCCAAGCCAAGAACTATGAATTTATTAATAATTCATTAGTTTTTGACATTTCCCTCTTCCAAAGATTGGTTGGCCACTCTTGTCCAAACAAGAGTTGAACCCTCAAACCATCAAGCCAAAGGAAAGCTTTCAAAGTCATTAGTAAGTTGGTGATTCTTCTTTTCACTTATTTTATGATTTTTATGGCTTTAATGGTTCTTATGTTTTATGTCTTCTCTAAAAATGTTATACCTCATTACAAAAAGGTATTTCCCTCTCTTTTCTAACAAAACCAACCATTCTCTATCCTAGGTGAATGGTTAATTGATTAATGTCAAGTTTTTATAATGATTATTTTATTATAAAAGTGTTACTTTTAGCATAATTGAATTTCATGCATAGAGGTATGTATAAAAGATGAATATTTTATTATAAAAGTGTTACTTTTAGCATAATTGAATTTCATGCATAGAGGTATGCATAAAAGATGAATATTTTATTATAAAAGTGTTACTTTTAGCATAATTGAATTTCATGCATAGAGGTATGCATAAAAGATGAATATTTTATTATAAAAGTGTTACTTTTAGCATATTGAATTTCATGCATAGAGGTATCAAAAAAAATGATTATTTTATTGAAAAACCATAAAGAAAAAAAATGATTATTTTATTATAAAAATGTTACTTTTATCATATTGAATTTCGTGCATAGAGGTGGAAAAAATATATTAATATTTTATTATAAAAATGTTACAAAAAAATAATTATTTTATTGTAAAAGTGTTACTTTTATCACATTTGAATTTTATGCATAAGAAGATGCATAAAAGATTGATTTTAATTCAAAAGTGTCATTCTCATCTAAATTGAATTTATGCATAAGAAGATACATAAAAGATTGATTTTAATTCAAAAGTGTCATTCTCATCTAAATTGAATTTATTCATAGGAAGATGCATAAAAGATTGAATTTTAATTCAAAGTGTCATTCTCATTTAAAATGAATTTATGCATAGGAAGATGCATAAAAGATTGATTTTTATTTCGAACGTGTTAGTCTCCTTAAATGGAATTTATGCATAATTAGATGCGTAAAGAAATCTTATATCAATATAAGAATTCCCTTGTATTCTATAAATAGATATGGGAAGGGATAGGATGTGATAAGAGATGTATGAGATGTGATAAGATGTATATGAGAAGAGTTAGGATGTGATAAGATGAGTTAGGATGTGATAAGAGGTGTATGTTATGTGATGAGATGTGATAAGATACTTATGGGATGAGTTAGGATGTGATAAGAGGTGTATGAGATGTGATAAGATACTTATGGGATGAGTTAGGATGTGATAAGAGGTGTATGAGATGTGATGAGATGTGATAAGATACTTATGGGATGAGTTAGGATGTGATAAGATGAGTTAAGATGTGATAAGATACATATGGGATGAGTTAGGATGTGATAAGATGAGTTAAGATGTGTATGGGATGAGGTAAGAAGTGTATGTGATGGGATAAGATGTATATGAGATGAGTTAGGATGTGATAAGAGGTGTATGAGATGTGATAAGAGGTGTATAAGATGTGATAAGACGAGTTAGGATGTGATAAGAGATGTATGAGATGTGATAAGAGGTGTATGAGATGTGATAAGATGTGATAAGATGCATATGAGATTAGTTAGGATGTGATAAGATGAGTTAAGATGTGATAAGATGTGTATGGGATGAGATAAGAAGTGTATGTGATGAGATAAGATGTATATGGGTTGTGATAGGGCGAGAATGGATGTGATGTAAAAGAATAGATGTGAAGGCGTATGGGGCTATATGAATGGGAATGTGGAAAGGGATGTATGTATGTGGATGTGTGGATGTGGAAATGGGAGTGTGGATGTATGAATGTGAAAACGGATGTATACATGTAGATGTAGATGTATGGATGTGAATGTGAATGTGGATGTGGATGTATACATGGAGATGTGGATGTATGCATGTAGATGTAGAAGTATGGATGTGAATGAGAATGTGGATGTGTATGTATACATGGAGATGTGGATGTATGCATGTAGATGTAGATGTATGGATGTGAATGAGAATGTGGATGTGGATGTATACATGGAGATGTGGATGTATGCATATAGATGTAGATGTATGGATGTGAAAGAGAATGTGGATGTGGATGTATTTATGGAGATGTGGATGTATGCATGTAGATGTAGATGTATGCATGTGAATGTGAATGTGGATGTGGATGTATGCATGGAGATGTGAATGTATGGATGAGATGTGGATGTGGATGTGAATGTATGGATGTGAATGTGAATGGGGATATGGATGTATGCATGGAGATGTGGATGTATACACATAGATATAGATGTGTGAATGTGGATGTGGATGTATGTATGTGGATGTGGGATTGGAGGTATGATGTGGATGTATGCATGGATGTGTATGTAGAATAATGAACGTGAATGTGTATGGAAAATAATGTGTTGTCGATATGGATGAAAATGAATACACATTGAATGGAATGTGGATTGAGGAGGGATAATGTGGAAAGACAAGAGTTCGATATAGAAACTGTATTTTGTGAAATGAATGTTTTATGTCAAGAATGCTGGGGAAGCATTTTGACCGTCTTGAGGATTAAGGTCATGAAGACCGAACTGATAAAGTTGCAACTGCTGATGGAGAGTCAATGGAGGACATCTCGCGTAGCAAGGTCGACCGAGGTCTTGACCAGCCTCGGTTCGATTTAAATGGTGAGCTTGTATGGTCGATGAGGGACCAAGGAAGCGGCCTATGAGTGAAGCTCTAGGTCACCTGCGAAGGATCCTAGAGGGTGCTGACCATACGGTGCTCGGGCTCTGGGTCACTGAAGATACCCACACGTGCGTCGTGCAAGATATTGGAACAAGAAATAAAAGTTGTTTTCCGAAACCGGGCATGGATCAAGTTGATTGACCTTGCTGGTCCTCAACGGATGAGTCCATGGCTCTTTTATATGGATCTGTGGGTTGATCTTGCTGATCTTCCCCGGAGATTCCATTCTGTTATGTGAATATATTGCCGGTTACTATGAGCTAGGAACTATGGAAAAGGCCCCTGAGTGAACAGGTGGTGAGTGTTCTGGTTGCCAATGATGCCATAAGTATACCGATGAATGAATGGCTGAAAATAAGGATTCAACCAGAGACTTTGAGGATTGTCATCAGTGACATAATGGTTTCATTAAAGGATTGTTTTAAAGTTAGCTGATGCTGAGAAAAAGGCAATTTCATATTGGGTGTGTAAGTGGTGTGACTAGTTTTATATTTGCATGAACTTCCGGCTAGGGGGCCTTGGAACTCTTTTCCTTGGTACCCGGGACAAAACCTAACCAAATTCCTAGTTGGATCACATCACTACAGTGGTTGGGCGGTTGGCTAACCCATGGGACTGGATGGGGTTAGGCTGGACTGATGGATCCGTAAACCGAGACTCAATTTCTATTATTACGATAGATGAAGCAAATCCCGGATAGTAATTGTTCTATGGATAGGAATCAACGGCTGTGCCTCTTGATGGGGAAAAAAGCGTTGATCCCAATGATCCAAGTGCAAGTTTCTTCCTTGATCTGACCGAGAACTTTTATAGGTGCAGTCAGATCAGTTTGATCAGTTATGGTCTTGACTACGTTAGAGTAAAAAGTTATCCTGGTGGAATCGTCCGTGCTTTCCGGGTAAAGGAAGTTATTTCGGGTTCGGTTTTGGAAAAATCGACGGATTAGTCTCTTGTCCGGATATCCGTGGACGAGGCCCCGAGTGTGGGACCCTGCCCCGCGCTAGAAGTGCTACTTCCGCTGCTAGTACCCCGAATCCGTTGCGTGGTAGGAACAAGGATCCCACACATGGCTGTGAGACCTTTTGTCATGGCTTCTTGGGGAGTTGCTGTTGGGAATAAGCATAAGCGGCATGCTTGGGTAGCCAGAGGCGAATGTTGCCTTCATAGTAGCTTTGTGCAAGCAGTCTGGCGACAAGCCAACGTTGAAGCTTGGGCTTAGGGTTGGTGTTTGTTGGCTTAGTTGGCTATTTGTGCTTGGGTTTCAGAGATGGCCATTTGGGGATCTAGAGTTCTGTGTAGCCATCATAGAAGCCATGAGCGGCAAGAAGATTCTTGGGCACCCACCATTGATTGTCATGATAAAGATATGAGGTTGGGGTGCTTGCAGTGTGGGTGATCGAGGTTGTAGACTTGAGGGGCAATGTCGATGATGAGGATTGATTTGTCATTGGTGGATGGTGTCGATATAGTGTTGATTGACCGGCTTTAGTGAGGCATGTGGTGTGGGCACAAGGGTGACTGTCTCGCTGATGAGGATGGGGCATAAGGGGGAAGTGTAGTGGGGGGCAAGGGTGCGTGTATGATTTCCTCTTGGGGACGCAAGAGGACTGTGGCCTTTTGGCCATTAATTTCCATGGTGGCTATTTTTTCATGCCAATTGATTTGGCAGTGAGTGGCATTAATTTACTCTTTTCCAATGATAATCTGGCCTTGGAGATCTATAACATCAAATCTGCACTCCAACTACTTATTTCCAATAGAAATTTTAGGAATGAAATACCCAACATTCATTAAATGCATCTCATGTTGTTAGTGTGGGATTTTTCCAAATGTTTTCCATGCCTCCAATAATATGAGATTGATGTGGACCATAGGATATATGTGGGCTTGCCACCACTGTAGACCATTCTCGGTCAGGATTCTAATCCATATTCTTGGTGGGTTGAGTTCTGGTGTGGTAGTGTAGGGGTAGTGGAAGACTTAGCAGTTATTGTGGGGGGTGTGAGAATACCCTTTGTGGAAGCAGTTGGTGGGGGCAAAGGATCAGAGTCAATGTACTCCCCATCCCAAAAAAAGGATCATTGCTACCTTGCCCTGGGGAAGCTTGAGGGTAGTTGTGTTGTCAATATTTGGGTTGATTGTACTTGTAGCATTTTGGACCCAGCTTTCTCTCCAAGGATGACTGCTTCATTTATCTTAACTATGGGAACCACATAGAACCTACAAGCCAATGGGTTAGATACAGTATGTATAGTTTGTGCAAAGGACCCAAGGCTTTGTATACATTTTTCATTAGGCAATTCAATTTTGGCATGGGCAGTTTTAAGAGATGGTTTGCCCAAAGAGACCCATGTTTCCTATGGCAAAAAATTGTGGCTAGTTGTGGCAGACAGCAAGGCATGTTTCTGTTGCATATTTCTGCCAAAGGGGAAATCTATCTAAACCCTGAGGGTGGTTGTTTCAAGTTGGGGAGCTACAGTTACACTGAGGGTGTGAAGCGAGGCAATGGCTTTGTAGGGTTCATGGAGGGTCTGGACGTTTGGGAGCACAAATTGTGTGCCGATTTTTTGACTTGGGAGGAGGGTGTCAACTGTATAGCAAGGATTTTAAGCCAATTGGTTGACTTCGTTCACTATTGATAGAAGCGACCGTGCATGGCACCCACACATCATCAAGGGCTTGATGACAAGCATTGCAAACCAAGATATCATTTTTCTTGGCGGTTCAGTAAAGGGAGATTTGGCCATGGATGTGAGTACTAGGTATATAAATTAACCTTCAGCGTTTGAGACCCTTTGCGGAGGTAGACATGATGCATATCCCAGTCATGGATTAGTTGTGTTTGGAGCATGAAGGGTCTACCCAAGATGTTGTCATAGGTGGCATTACGAAAGTCCACGACCACAAATGCGAGGTGGAATGTCATGTCACAAACTTTTACTTTGAGGTTATGCACTATGCCCAGGGGTTTTGTAGATTTCCCATCTGCAAGCTTGATCACCAATGTGGTAGGATCAAGGCATGATTGGCCCCACTTTTCCCAGTGTGGTAAATTTTTTTGAATTAATTTTTTTTTTGAGAATGATATGACTGTACACTTAGGTTGGTATGGACATATGCTTAGGATGGTATGTCTGTAGGGCATTTTTTTTTGTTTTGTTTCAAATTTTTTTTTGAGAATAGTATGGCCATACGCTTAGGGTGGTACAGCTGTACGCTTAGGATGGTACAGCCATGGGCTAAGGCTGGTGTACGGGCATATGCTTAGGTTGGTATGCCCGTGGCAAAAAAAAATCCAATTTTTAAAATTTTTTGGGGGGTTTCGTACGATCGTGCGCTTGAAGCGTACGCATGTGGCCTTAGGTGTGAACAGCTATGGCAAGTTGAAATTTGAATTTGAAATTTGGATTTGGATTTTGAAATTTGAATTTTAATTTTGAAAGGAAGTGAGTGGGAGACAACTAAGACCCCCTCATTAATGCTAGGTAGGTGGGAAAGGGCTAAAGTTAGAGGCTACCTATAAATTAGTGGATTTCTACAAATTTAGAGGCACTCTACTTAACTAATGATTAATCTTCTTAACTCCACTATTAATCACTCCTTAACCCTCTTCTTTGCCCTCTAATTACTCCTAATTGGCGAGTTTAAGCATGGGGATTTGATAGGTGGATTAGCAATGTTTAGGCTAATTAAAAGATGCGATTACTCCTAAAGAGTCTCACTAACTTGGTCTATAATTAACCCACTCAAAAGAGGGAAAATTAGACAAAAGAGACCAAATTATTGCTAATTCTTGTTAATTAAGGCCTAATGGGAGTGGAGTAAATATAGATTTGGATCAAGGCAAGTGTTTAGAACACTAATGCCACTCCAATTAGTCTAATTACAAACAATTAGGCTCAATTTATTGGTTTTTTGCTCTCTTTAAGTCCACTAATCACACTAACTAGTAGATTAGTGATAATTAGTAAAAATTAAGAGATAGTTTACAGTTTTTTTGGGGTTTTTTGATAGATTAGGGTTCTATTTAATAATGCTAACCTACCTATACAAAGGAATTAAGAAAAAAAAATAAGATTAAGTTAAAAATTAAGAAAAATGGTCTAGGTTTAAGTAAAAACACAAAAGCTATATATGAATCACAACAAAAACATCAACAAAAACCATGCAAAACATCAAAAAATCAAAAAATCGATGCTAAAGAGCTTACATGGCACTGGGCTATGGAGGCTCCATCGGATTCGAATCAAACATGGCGTAGACAAGTAGCGGATTAGTGCCCCCCGGCGCACAGCGGTGCCAAAGTAGTTAAGGAAACCCTACCCTAACATGTCATGGGAAGTTTCCTATCTGTCGAGCTCGAGCAAGGCTCAAGAGCTCCACTGTAGCCACTCGTCACCTCCGTCCTCTCGCACTCGTTGTCACACTGAGGTGGTTGCTCTAATCCTATCTGTCGAGCTCGAGCAAGGCTCAAGAGCTCCACTGTAGCCACTCGTCACCTCCGTCCTCTCGCACTCATTGTCACACTGAGGTGGTTGCTCTAATCCAGTGGGTGATGCAAGCTCTCTCGTTGTTGGGCGAAGATCGTGTGGGACCTCCGTGGAAGAGGATCGTGTTGGTTAGCCTAATCACTCAAGAAAGAGAGAGAGAGAGAGAGGAAGCAAGAGGGAAAGTGATAAGCACTAATCACTCCCAAACCCTAACCCTAGGCACATCACACCTGCTAGCTTAGAGTTCCAAGAGAGAGGGAGAGAGAAACACTCCACTTCTATTGCACAAATGGGAGAATGAGTTACAAACAAGAGAAATTGGCTTTTATAGTTCCAAGCCTTTTTCCACTAGGCCGCCTGAGAGTAAGTGACCCGGGGCGCCCAAAACATAGTTACAAGGCTTTTCTCTATGGTTTGGCCAACTGACCAAGATCCTCTTGTTTGTCCTTTAAAGCTCAATACTTGGGAGCGTCTTTAGGGTGTTTTCCTCATCAAATGACGAGATTTACAATATATAGTGCCGATGCCCTTTGCATAAGTGTGTAGACATAGTTATCATAGGAATGTGTTAACCAATATGTGGTTAACAACTACCCCTTAGAGGAATCAGGCCAATTGCAAATGTGGGTGGAGAATGAATCCAAAAACTAGTAAGCATTGAAGTGTTGTTTTTTGGTTGTATGCACCGATTTGTGCGCTGATTCCTCTGGGTTGTAGATTCGATTAGGTTGAGCAATAATCTCCCAAAAGGTCTTGGCAAATGGTTGAGAGAATAAGTAATGCCAAGCACGGGCCACAAAGAGGAAGATTGGATAAGGTTGAGAGAATAAGTAATGCCAAGTACTCAAAGTTTGGGCCACAAAGGGAAGATTGGATAAGGTTGTGAGTGATTAGTGGGCTAATTAGTTGATTAGTGAAGTGATTAAGCTGATGTGGAGATAGGGAAGGCTCTGATACCATGTTAAAATCATGGATATCATGTGCATTTATAATGTGATTAGTACTAATCCTACATTAGTTTGGTGATTAAACTAATCTAAGTAGGTGATGTCTAAGCATGCTCATAATGACAAACTGCTAAACTAATTAAGCAAGAAACTTAAACACAATAAGGTTGCAAGATTGAGACTAGTACTACTCATATAGAGGCTTAAGAGCTTGCTTCATATATCATTGCTTGTCCCCTTCCTACCCTGTTTTTATATGGGTGGTACAACATTGGCTTTGCTAGCTCATGTGGGATAATTTAGCTTTGTTCATGTGGCTTCTTGTTACTGAATAATATCTTCTTTGGCTTACTCAACTCACTCCTATTTCTTCCTTGTGCTCAATGACACCACATTTCTCATCAAAAAGAGGTATAGCCAAATCCTCTTCCAAGTCCTCAATTTGAGAGTCATCATACTCCTAGGACCAAAGCTCATTAAAGTCAGTACTAAGGGTTGCCAAGGAAAAAGGTGTGTTTATAGCCATGAAAGGGCAGTAGAGATAATAAGGCACCCATGAATAAGGAAAGGACATGGCATTCATGCTACTTAATCATACATAAGTGATCCTCTCTCTCTCTCTCTCTCTCTCTTTGTCTGTCTCTCTCTCTGTCTTATACTTACACACACACATAAATAGCCATGGCAAACTTGTGCTTCTCATCTTTTGTCTTCAATCTATGTGTGCACACTATGAAGATTCATGGGTTTTGTGTAGTGTGAATGGATGCATGTCTTGTGTCTTCAATTAAAAAAATTGACACACATGGCATTCCTGTAGTGGGGAGGTGGGATTATGACCTCATAGGTAGTAGGCAATCTCATTCAAAGGGAAGGGTGGAAGTGGACATAAATGCATATGTGGCTTGTTGACATGCACATTGAGGGCCCTACACACTGTCAAGTATGGGTGACAAGTGCTTATTTTTGGTTCACATAGCAATTAACACACAAATAATGTGCCCTACATAGTGTCAAGTGGAATTTGATGGGTACCAAGTGCTTATTTTTAGTTCAACATCCTATGTATGGAGGTCAAAACCACAAGATATAAGAAGGCTTTGTCTTTATCTCATTTAAATTCTTTTTTTTTGGATCAATATATATATATATATATATATATATATATATATATATATATATATATATATAAACCAGCAGAAAACCTTTACATCAAAATATCTTACCCCCACTTATCTCATCTCATTTAAATTCTCTCTAGTAGAACATATGAACATGCCCTAGCAGGCCCCCAAGTGGCTATAAATAAATGGGGTGGCTACTAATTGCTCTGATCATCCTTTCAAAGCAATTATGTGTTGGAACTAAAAAAGCTTCATGGACCATAGGAGTACATATATATGGACGGTGGCGCATTGACGACTCGGGAGGTGCGCGAAAGCAGTAGTAGATCATGGAGAAGCACCTTTGCATACGATGATGATGGCAATGATGGCAGTGGTGCGGTTTTGATGGCAGCACGTGAACCAGCTCTACTTATTCTCAACAGTGCTCTATATCTTAAAACACTCTTAACACCACAAATTCCTAATATGTGGAAATGTCCCATCAGCAGGTTGATATATATTTGTATCATCTAATCCCTCTCTGACTAATCCCTCTAATCCCTCTCTGACTAATCCCAACCCTCTCTGACTAATCCCAATGCTGTTGAGATATCGAGCTCGTCTAGTGAGGCGGTGGCCACTGATGACCCGCCTGGGGGATAGGCCCCACACTTACACCACTGGCATGGTTGGTGAGATCATGGGAGATATGCGGCCAGTGGGATGACAGGCTATGTGACAGCCATTCTAGAGACTGGCATAGTTATAGCGCCAGCTCATTTAGTCGGGTTCACACTATAGAGAACCCGTGTATGTATTGGTTGAGTACCTTCCATATTATTGTGTACTCTTATTCTTGTATATGGTGTGTTGAGTGTTGAGTAGAGAAGAAGAAGATTTCAGCCTCTCACCTTGTGTGTTCTCTATTAGGGTTTTGTGAGTGTGTGTGTGTGCTTGCAAGAGCTCAAGCTCTCTTCCCCCCTGCATCTTTTCATGGTATTAGAGCCTGGTTCGTGCTAAGGGCTGAGCTGCAAGCAAGAGAACCACAGGAAGCAGTACGAGGGTAAGAGCTTCAACTACTCTTCCCTATTGTGTTGGTGACTACACCCTTGTCGGGAGCTCTACGGGAGGCACCGGCAAACGGTCTCTGATTGAGGAGCTTTCTTCACGGGAGTAAAGCTATAGGGCAACTATATAGTCCTTTGGACTGAAATTTTTGGGCCGAAAACGCGTTTCGGGTGCGTCTGGACCTCCGTTTTTCAGAAAGCAGGTGATTTCGAGCACTGCGGGTAAGTCATCAATTCTCTGCAGAACTCTGTTTTAAGAACTGCAAGAAGACAGATTGACTGTGCAGACACTGTGGGTGCTGCAAAGAGGTCTACAGTTGCCATTGCTGTATGCACATTGAGGTCACTGGTTGTGACATTTGAGTGGACTGCAGTACCGCTGTGCAGAAAATACAGCATTTGTGCAGGAAAAACCAGAGTGCAGTTTCTGGTAAAATTGTGTGTTTGGCAAGATGTCTAATGATGGCATAACACAGATTGTGGCTGAGAAGCTGGATAAGAATAACTTCCATGCTTGGAGGTTCAGGTTGACTAATTTCCTGATGGGAAAAGGCTATTGGGACTACATAGAAGGTGAACATGAAGAGGCACCGGAGATACCGGACATAAATCCTACTGCTGCAGATGTGAAAGAGTTTAAAGACTGGAACCAAGGAGCCAGGAAGGTTATGTATTGGCTATCCATTAGTATACAGGACACCATGATTGGGCACATTCAGGATGCCAAGTCCCCCAAGGAGGCGTGGGACACCTTGGTGAAGCTTTATGAAACAAATACCAAGGCACGTAAGATACAGTTGAAGAATGAACTTCATACTGTGGAGAAAAAGAGCATGTCTGTGAATGACTATGCGTTGAAGATAAAGGGTATTGTGGAATCCCTTGCATCTATTGGTGTGTCAGTAGATGATGATGACAAGGTGGAAGTCTGTCTACGTGGTCTCGGGCCACAATACAAGGCGTTTAAGACGTCTATTCAAACTCGGGAAAACATTCCCAACTTTACAGATTTGGTGTCTATGCTGATTATCGAAAAGAAGAGCTTGGGTGAAGACCAACAGTCTTCACAAAGCAAAAACAGTTCAGAGCAACAGGCCTTCTACATGAGTTCAGGAAGAGGACGAGGTAGAGGAGGCCGTGGACGCAGTCAAGGAGGTGGTCGAACAGGTAATCAGAATTATGGTCAGCAGCAGCAGCAGCAACAACAGTCCCAGAATCAACAACAACAACAACAACACGCAGGTGGAAGAGGCAAATTCAGAGGCAGGGGGAGTCAAAGAGGACGTGGAAATTGGCAAAGGCAGTACAATGATGCACGTGAATGCTATTATTGTGGTAAGACTGGACATGTGCAGGCAGAATGTTTAAGAAGCAGGCTGACATGCAAAATGGGAAAGTGCAGCAAAACAACTATGCATCCTCAAGCAGAAATAATGAGGATAATGAAAGGTTGTTTATTATGCAGCATGTTGTGAATGCCATGTCTGAAAATGTTGATGCAGCACAAAAAGATAATGTATGGTATGTGGATTCAGGCGCTTCGAACCACATGACGAGTCATGGGGAGTGGTTCAAGGAGATGAAAAACCCGGAAAGACCAGGTTTTGTGGAAACAGGGGATGACACTGCTCATCCAATTGCCCACATTGGAGATGTGCCATTGTCTATGCAAGATGGCAAAGTGAAGTACCTTGCAGATGTACTTCATGTACCAAACATAACAAAGAATCTGGTTTCAATTGGCCAAATGATTGAGCAGGGTTTGCAGGTTCGGTTTAACCCTGATGGATGTTATGTTGAAGATTTTCAAGACAAGTGCAGGTTGGTTGCAAAAGGCAACAGAGTGGGCAGAATGTTTACGTTGGATGTAGACATGCTTGAGATGAGTGCTGCGATGTTTGCAAATGGTTCAAGAATTGTTGCAGACACAGACATATGGCATAAAAGAATTGGACATGTGAATGTGCAGAGATTGAAGTCTATGCAGACAAAAGGAATTGTGACAGGGCTGCCAAAATTTAAAGTGGAAGGTATGCATAAAATCTGTGAAGCATGCCAATTTGGGAAGCAAACAAAGCATGTGTTTCCACGTAACAGATATGTGAGCAGAAATGCACTAGATGTTGTGCATTCAGATGTATGGGATCCTACGAAGACCATATCTATGGGAGGCTGCAGGTATTATGTGACTTTCATTGATGACCACACAAGGAAAGTGTGGGTATATTTCATGAAGGAGAAGAGTGAGGTGTTCACTCACTTTCAGAATTTCAGAGTTTTGGTTGAAAAGCAAACAGGGAAATATGTAAAGTGCCTAAGGTCAGATGGAGGTGGAGAGTACTTCTCCAATGAGTTCTCTGAATACTTGAAGAAGAATGGTATTCGGAGACAGTATACATGCAGATACACTCCGTAGTAAAATGGAGTTGCTGAGCGGAAAAACAGGCATATTGCTGAGATTGCGCGAGCATTGATGGAAGAGAAGAATATGCCGCATTGCTATTGGGCTGAGGCTGTTTCTACAGCAGTATACATCATGAACAGGACTCCAACTGCAGCCATACATGATGTAACTCCAGAGGAGAGGTTTACTGGCAGAAAACCAGATTTGTCTCATTTGAAAGTCTTTGGATGCATTGCATATGTGCATGTGCCAGATGAGCTGAGAACTAAGCTGGATCCAAAAGCTGAAAAATGTGTGTTTATTGGATATTCCCTTGAGCAAAAGGGATACAGGTGTTATAACCCTGCTACACGTGAGTTGAGGGTAAGCAGGGATGTTGTCTTTGATGAGATGAGCAGCTGGTATGCTGCTGAAAAACAAGCTGTCGGGGCTGATGTGAGTGGAAGTGTGGTTGCACAGAATGCAGGTCAGTAATCACAGTCTTTGAGTGGACCAGGAGAGTCCTCATCTAGTGGGTCTGTTGATAGACCATGGAGTGGCAGGCTGCGTCATAATACCAGCCCTGCAAATGTGATTAGTACATCACGTAAAGGAAAAGAGAAAGTGGTTGAGCCCCTTGGTATGCCTGACATTCCAGCTACCTGATCCTCTGTGCTGACATAAACAAGGTCAAGGTCTCCTGCCAAGACCTTCTCTCTGACGAAGTGGTAGTGGACCTCTATGTGCTTCGTACGAGCATGAAAGACTGGGTTCCTGGCCAACTGTATACTGCTAATGTTGTCACAAAAAATGACAACTTGTCTATCCACTGATAGACCCAAATCTGCAAGTAGCTTTCTCAACCAAGCTACCTCACATGCTGCCATAGCAGCTCCTCTGTACTCGGCCTCTGTACTCGATAGAGCAACCGTAGGCTGCTTCTTGCTGCTCCAAGTCACAGCAGCACTCCCCAAAGAAAACATGAATCCACAAGTAGATCTTCTATCTGAGATACTACCAGCCCAATCAGCATCTGTGTACCCATGTACACATATCTCTGTCCCAGTCTCATAGAATAGTCCACAATGCAAAGTAGACCTCACATACCTCAGTATGCGTCTCACTGCATCCAAATGCGGTTTCCGTGGAACTTGCATAAACTGACTCACCAACCCAACAGCATAGCTCAAATCTGGTCTGGTGATCGTCATGTAGATCAAACTTCCTACTATGCGCCTATACATAGTAGGATCCTCCAAGATCTCTCCTGAATCTGCACTCAACTTGCCATTCTGATCCAATGGCACAGAAATAGGCTTACAGCCTGTCATACCATACTTGGACAACATGTCCAAGCCATACTGTCTCTGCAGTAATCCAATACCATGTGGTGACCTAATCACCTCAATGCCCAAGAAATATCTGAGCTCCCCCAGATCCTTCATCTCGAACTTCTGTCTAAGCAAGATCTTTACATCAAAGATCTCTGCATCATGGTCCCCCGTAATGATCAAGTCATCTACATAGATGACAACAAGCACAACCCCTCTATCACCATGTCTCACATACAGCGAGAAATTTGCATTGGCTACATGAAAGCCAATAGTGACAAGATATTCAGAAATCTTGTCAGACCATGCTCTTGGTGCTTGCTTTAAGCCATACAAGGCTTTCTTCAACCTGCAAACATGCTCGGGGTGACCCACATCCTCATAACCAGGTGGCTGCAACATATACACCTCTTCTTGCAAATCCCCATGCAAGAATGCATTCTTTACATCCATCTGATGTGAAGACCATTGCTTTGATGCAGCCACAGCTATCACAACTCTCACCGTTGCCATCTTGCCAACTGGGCTGAAAGTTTCCTCATAATCAATCCCATATGTCTGCGCATATCCTTTGGCTACCAATCTAGCCTTGTACCTGTTTATGCTTCCATCACTATTATGTTTAACTTTGTACACCCACTTGCATCCAATGGCTTTCTTGCCTTCAAGCAATTGCACTAAATCCCAAGTTTCATTTCCATATAGTGCATCCATCTCCTCATCCATAGCTTTCTCCCAACACACATTTCCAATAGCCTCATCAATGCATGTGGGCTCAACAACATGCACAACCTTTGCCATATATGCATAGTGATGTGCCACATAACCATCATATGTAAATCTCTGCACAGGGTTCTTCACTCTCCCTGATCTTCGTAGCTTTTCATTCATGGCTTCCATAGCCTTCTTTACACCAGGTGTTCTCATAGCTGGGATCCCAAGCTCCTCATCAAGGCTCATATCTGAGCCACTAGACTCTCCATCAACATGAGAATGCCCTGCACTAGGATGTCATCAAAGAAGACAGCTGTAAATTTCATGTATCCACGGAACATGCGATCCATCATTCTATTGAATGTAGCTGGGGCATTCGTAAGACCAAAAGGCATAACAAGATACTCATAAAGCCCAAATGTTGTCTTGAAAGTAGTTTTATGTACATCCTCAAGCACCACACGCACTTGATGATACCCACTCTTGAGATCAGTTCGGCTAAAGCATTCCGATCCATCCAACTTGTCAAGGATGTTATCTATTCATGGAATCGGAAACCAATTCTTGAGAGTGAGCTTATTCAAACCCATGGGCACTCAAAAGCTCAACTTGCGTACCCCTTTTTCCCAACAAAGCCTCGTTCATGAAGCTCCACCCCGCCTCTCGACTTTGTCACCAAAAGAGGGGGTAGTACTACAGATGGTTGAGCTTCTCCAACCACTCAAAGATAATCTTCTTTTTCCAAGCCTCTACTCCTGCACATAGAGAGAAAACACCACACATGGTCATCCACATCTTTCAAAGCACAGCCTTTGAAGATGGGAAGTTTGACATTGACCTGGCCCACCAACACTGTAGAGAGAGAGGTTGACATTGACCTGGCCCAACACTGTAGTTTGACATTGACGTAACTACAAAATGATTAGCTGGCTAGGAATTGGCTGAACCTCTTATCTATAGAACTTTCAAGTGTGGACGCAAAGAGAGCCACATAGGCACATGCTTCAAGATCCATTCTTCTTTTGGACCAAGAGGATGGGTGAACAATATGGGGAAGAGCTTGGTGAACCAAACCCTTCTCAAAAAGCTCATTTACCTGCTTCAAGATCTGCTCTCTTTGGGATGCACTCAGTGGTGAGCCTATTAGGTGGTGAGCTACCTGGCACAAGATCAATGTGATGATCTTCAGCTCATACAAGTGGCAACTTATTTGGTAACTCATCAGCAAAACAATCGTTGTACTCTTGTAAGAATTTCAGCCTATCATTACTAAGAGTGTCTACATGCATATTAGTATCTTGAACATGATGTCATACAAAAATCAAGTACGCAAAAACACTCTTTTTCATTCTTTCTTAATTTGTACATGAGATATGTTGGGGATAGTATCACCAGTATCAATCACATGCTCTCGGCCTTTGTGCATGAAGGTGATTTTGTTGGTCTTGTAAGCCTTGTCGTGAAAGCTTCACCAAAGCCAGCTCCCTCATCCTTCAAGAGAATCCAGACACATAGACCTGATAACATCAAAAGAAACTGTAGGGAGTAGCTTTGAATCTAATATGGATTCCCAATTTGAAGATAGGGATGAAGTTTTTTAAAGTACCAAGGAGCATCTCCGAAGATGGTGGAGACGTAAATGCTATGCAGCCAATCTTCATAGAAGGCTGCAAGAGAGGATAACTATTGCCCAATGGCTGTAATATATTGGTGCATTCTATGCACATCACAAGATTATTGACAATTGGGGAGAGGAATTACAAAATGTTATGTATTGCAAACCTCCTTCCACTGAGTTGATAGCCAAAATTGATGTCACATATGAACCAAAACTTAATCATTCCACGAGATGAAAGAAGAATAAAGAGTTGGCCCAGAGAGAGAGGGAAGCAGAAGCTGCAACTAAGGCAGTTGAAGAAAATCAAGAGACAAAACCTAACTTGCGCCCTGCCCCCAAACATTATAGATTTATTACAATTGGGGACCGCAATTTAATGTTTGATAATGCTACACGCAAACTCACAAGTGAGGTATAAGGAGTTTATGATGGTCCTACTACTAAATTAAAAGAAGTATACTTGGTTGAACCTGGGGAAGACCCTAAGCCAATCTTTATAGCAAAAGACGTCACTCCAAATGAGGAAGCTGAACTTATTGATATCCTCAAGAAATATAAGGATTGCTTCGCATGGACTTACCATGATATGAAGGGAATACCTGTTGTGGTTGTGCAACACATGATCCCCATGGTACCAAACACTAAACCTATCCACATATTAGTGACCTTATCCAATGAATCCAAAGTTTGCTAACATTGTTAAAGAAGAGATAGATAAGCTCATTGAATGTGATTCAGACTGGGTGTCACCCTTTGTGGTTGTACATACCTAAAAAGAATGGAAAATTATGAGTATGTGTTGGTCTTAAAAAGGTTAACGCAGCAACAAGACAAGAGCATTACCCGTTGTCGTATTCAGAACATGTAATCAAAGGAATATATTGGCAAGGAAGCATACAACTTCTCGGATAGGTATTCAAGATATAACCAATTTTCCATTGCTCTAGAGGGGATCAAGCAAAAACCGCTTTTATTACAGAACACAGAGTTTATGCTTATAGAGTTATGCCATTTGGCTTATCAAATGCACTAGTTAGATTATGAACATTGCCCTTAAAGATTTTTTTGAAGCTTTCTTTAATGATTTGTTCATTCATTCATCATGGAAGTAACATATCTCCTGTTTACAAAAGGTATTTGAACGATGCATAATTTATTGCCTATCTCTAAACCCATTCAAATGCCAATTCTTAGGACATATAGTGTCCAAAAATGGGATTTCACAGATTAGAGTAAAATCAAAATTATTTTCAAATTACCCCCACCACTAACAAATAACTATAAGGGAGTCCAAAGGTTTATGGGACATGTAGGCTAGTATAGGCAATTCATCCTCTTCTGTGTTGAGATTGCGTGTCCCTTGTACAAGCTTCTCATTCTATTTGAGTGGAGATAAGAATGCCAACAAGCCTATGACACGTTAAAGCAAGCTTTGTCTAGTGCTCCCATACTACGAGTGCCAAACTGGGATGTTATCTTCCATGTGCATATTGATGCTTCTAACTTTGCAATTGGATGTGTCCTAGTCGAGCCAGGTGAACACAAACTAGACTACCCTATAAGTTTTTCCAGTTGACAGTTATGTGAGGCTGAGATGAATTATATCACCATTGAGCATGAAGGTTCAGGAATGGTGTATGCCATGAAGAAATCCCGACATTACCTTCTAGTAGCTAAAAAATTTATTTTCTATGTTGATCATCATCAAGCCTTGCTATACCTTGTCAACAAACTATGCTCCACTGGAAGAATCACTAGGTGGATGTTGATTCTTATCAAATTTGATTCCTTAGTGGTGGTATAGCATGGCAAGAAACATGTCATGGCTGATCATCTATCTCATGTACCTTATGGTGGTGAAGCACCAACTGGGATAGATGATGATCTACTAGATGCTACACTATTTAAAATTGAGTCTATACTAGAGTGGAGTGAGAAAATCGTTAACTTTCTAGCTAATGGTTTTCTAGAGGTAAAGAAGTTAAGGAAAGATCTAGCAAGGAAGTTGCTTAAACAAGAAGAACCTTGCCAATTAATTGCTAGAATCCTTTATAGAAGAGATAAGGATAACATTTTGAAACATTGCCATAGGGAGGATGAATAATTATACATCATCGAACAATGATACCATTAGAATAGTTGGTGGAAATTTTGCAAGATATGTTATGGTAAGAAAAATACTCCAATCGGGGTATTGGTGGCCCACACTCTTCAAGGATTATGCACTATTTATCAAATGATGTGACGAAAGCCAACGATGTGCTAAACCCCAAAATAAGGACATGATGCCATTGCACCCTTTTAAAGTTCTAGAAACCTTTATGAAATGAGGCATGTATTTTATGGGACCCATAAGTTCAGCTGCACGTAGCACCCAAGCAAGGTATATTTTATTAGCTATGGACTATGTCACGAAATGGGATGAAGCAAGAGCTTCAAGAAAAGAAGACGCTGTGGCTACATATAAATTTCTTTATGAGAATATCATTACTTAGTTTGGTTGTCCTTTTAATTTGGTGAGTGATCAAGGGAAACACTTTATAAATGATGTAATCTAGTAGCTCACCACAACATAACCACAAGAAAATGGTCAAGCTGAGAGCACCAACAAAGTCCTCATTTCCATATTAACAAAAAATATTGAAGCTCGATGCAATGATTGGGAATTCAAGCTCACAATATCTTTATGGGCTTACCAAACCTCGTACAAAATTATAATTAGTTGCACACCATTTAAGATAGTATATGGTGTTGAGGCAGTAATGCTTTGGGAATTCATGATACTACCCAGCTTAAGGGTGGCAGCGTAACTGAGAGACTAGAGGGTAATGTGTTGGCGGATCGGCTATTCATTCTTGAAAAACTAGAGGAAGAAAGATAAATTATTGTGTAAAACATTTTAGTAGAAAAGGATCGACAAAAAAAGTGGTTTGATAATAAACTCAAGGGTAAGGAAATCAAGGAGGGTGTACGGAGTTTGCAACGAGAAGAAGAAACTAAAATATATAGGTAAAGGACCATTTTGATTCTTCAAAAAATAACACCATAAAGTACTATGAGTGTTGAAACCCTTAACGGGGTTGAAACCGTCTGCTTCCTTAATGATGGTAGTAAATTCAAAAAGTATTATGGTCCTCTTATTGGGTGTTGAAACCCTTGACGGGGTTGAAACCGTCTACTTCTTTAATGGTAGTAAATTCAAAAAGTATTATGGTCCTCTTATCAAGGAAGCCTTGTGGGGCGCACATGATAAGAAGGTTGCCAAGGAAAAAGTAGACCTAAAGAAATCTCAAGCTTGACACAGGAGGCTAAAGAAAGGCAAATCTGACAACAATGTTGAGATATCGAGCTTAACTAGTTCTACGACGGACATTGATGACCCGCCTGGGTGATAGCTTTTGCACTTATGTCACTGGCACGGTTGGTGCGATTATGGTTGATATGCCACCACCAGTGGTGGATGACAGGCTGTATGATGATAGTCACTTTGGAGTACTAGAGTTATGGCATAGTTATAACGCCACCTCATATAGTTAGGTTCACACTATAGACTGACTACTTTGTCTGTTGTTGTAGGAGAGTACTTTCCCTTTATGTATGTACTCTTATCTTTTAGTTATATGGTTGTAGAGAAAAGAAGAAGATAGAAGAAAATTAAGCCATACATCTTTCTTGTGTCTTGCACTATCTTGTGTGTGTGTTGCTTGCAAAGGAACTCAAGCTCTCTCTCTTCCCCTCATTCTCTTTATAGAATCAGAGCTCCAGTTCGTGTGAGAGCTAAGGAGGCAAGAACAAGAAAATAAGGAAACAGTACACGGGTAAGAGCACCACCATCTCTTTCCCTTTTTGGTTTAGGTACAACACTCCACAGTAGCTCCGAGAGTTATACATCTTTGATTGAAGAGCTATCTTCCCAGGCTTAGAGGTGCCTGTGTGGTACATAATAATTTGCACTGAAGTTATTTGGCCAAAATTGCATTTCAAGTGCATCTCGATCTTCATTCTATCATTGCACGATATTTTTGACAGTTTTAGAGGAAGTTCTGGTCGAGAATTGTCTCTAGTCGAAATCAGGTTTTTGTAGCGCACCAATGCATTTTGGGAGTGCAAACAGTGTTTGCACATGTATTGTGAACATTTGGTGTATGTACATGTACTTTGGTCAGATCTGGTGATCTATAGGTTGTGCTGAAGTACCGTTTACAGTAGTCACAGAAGATACTGCTATGTTATAGGTTGCATACAAAAATTGTCTGTTTTGTAGTTTTTTTGATTATTTTGCAGAAAAACATGCCTGGTGAAGAAATCAATTAGATTGTCAGTGAGAAGTTGGACAAGAACAACTTCCATGCCTGGAAGTTCAGAATAACCAATTTCCTTATGGTGGGTAAGAAGCCTCCTGAGTTGCCTGAAGAGAATGTCACTCCAGCAGACATAAAGGCATTCAAGGATTGGAACCAGGGTGCAAGGAAAGTCATGTACTTGCTCTTAATTAGTGTCACAGACACGATGATAGGATATATACAGGATGCAAACCTGCTGGTGTGCAGATGTTCTAGACCAACACAAAGGCAAGGAAATTAAAGTAAGACCTGCATACTGTGGAAAAGAAAAGCATGTTTATTAATGAGTATGCTTTAAAGATCAAGGGCATTGTTGAATCCCTTGGGTCCATCAATGTATCGGTGGAAGATGATGACTTGGTAAGTGTTTGTTTGAATGGGCTTGGCAAAGAGTACAAGCCATTCAAGACCTCCATTGCAGTCAAGGAGAATACTCCCAACTTTCAGGACTTGGTGTCTATACTAATCATAGAAGAAAAGGCTTTAGGTGAGGACTCTTCTTCACAAAGTAAGAACACATCAGAACAAGCCTTCTACTCCAATTCACGTAGAGGCAAAGGTAGAGGTCGAGGCCAAGGTGGTGGCTGACAAGGAAATTAGAATTTTGGACAACAGTCCAATGATTTACAACAACAATCATACACAGGTGGAAGAGGCCAGTCTAGAGGCAGGGGGAGCCAAAGAAGTTGAGGTGGTTGGCAAAGAAATCATAATGCAAATAACATAGAGTGATATTATTGTGGCAAACTAGGGAGCATGGCAAAGGATTGCTATAAAAAGCAGAATGACATTAAAAGTGGAAAGTTGTAGCAAGGCAACTATGCATCATCTAGTAAGCATAGAGGTGATGACAGAAGTGAGCAGCTGTTTGTGATGCAGCACATGCTCAGTTTCATAACAGGAGATGTGTCAAGATCTCAAGATACATGGTATGTGGATTCTGGTGCCTCTAACTATTGAAATTAGAGGAATGTGATGAGCTATGGTGGATCAAACACTAGAATCAATATCATTAACAAAGTGATTAGCAAATAATTAACAAATAGATTAATGTAGGCATGGATACTCAAAAACCAAAAAATTCTCATTAGGGCAATGCCTCAATTTATAGAGTTTACATAAAGCATCAAATCCCACTGATTTCTCCATGATTCACTCCACCTCTTTTCCCAGATTCTCTCCACCTCTTCAAAATATCTCCCAGAATATCTCCACACTTCCTAAATCTTCTCATGCTACCCTTTATTCTCTCCCAGTAGATTCTTCTCACCTTTTCACAGGTTCTTTCACATTTACTCATTCTCTTTTATAGCCTCTAACCAAGGGCTTGTTCCCACACACACCCTATTCACTTGTATATTTCAACACCTCCCCTCAAGTGAATACTCCTAGAACACCTAGACCCTATACCAAGTTTGCCTCCCCTTACTTGATAGTCCGCCGTCCGCGACCAGTGTCTACACTCCTCCCCTCAAGTTAACTTAGCACACCTAGACCCTGTACCAAGTTTTTCTCTTACTTGATAGCCCGCAACCAGTGCCTCAAGTCCGTGAACTCCATAGTCCTTGACACTCTCTCTCTCTATGTGTCCAAGGCTATTATAAGTGCCCGTGACCTTGACTAAAGTGCTCACACATACATCTACCACATGGCCTACACCATCGGTGGCTCAGAGGTGGTTTTACTTTGTTGGGGCAGGTTACATTGGGTTGTGGGGTCTCTCTCTCTCTCTCTCTCTCTCTCTCTCAGAGATTTTCACATGGCTCCTCACTCTTTGGAGCCTCACATCTTCTCTTGTCTTCAGTCTTCTTCTTGTGGTAGCTTCTCTTTACGCATCCGTCTCTTCTTTCAGTCTCCTTGGGGCAGCTTCTCTTCTTGTGTCCATGTCTTCCTTCAATGCTTCCTGGTGTGGATCTTCCTCTTGGAAAGAGATATTCTTCTTCTTTCATGGCTGGGGCCATGAGCTTGTCCATCAGGTCTTCTTGCTCCATATATGAGCAGCATGTTTAAATGTTTTGCTGACATATCTTTTGGGCTTTTGATGTTCATCTTGTGTCATTATGCAATGCAAACCCAAATTTATGCGGGAGGTCTTACCTCTTGCCTTATTTTGGACAAGGGCAGTGTCTAATCCCATTTTACACTGATGTAATGTGCCCAATACATAATGCGTATAGCATTCATTCTCATGCACATTCCCAAATGCCACTCTGCCTGTGAATAATCTTGAATTTGAGTGAGATTTCCACGCATTAACCAAGGGTTAAATGCAAAATGATGATTATCACAAATTTATCAGCACAATTTTCCCAGAAATTACATTAAATCAAGGGTAACCAATTTGTACGGAATGGTTGGAGTATCAAACCAACTGCGAATTGCAATTTGAAGTTATAGGGATCTGTATCAGATACCTAATGGTTAATTTGAACCCTCAACTATACCAAAATATAGTGATTAGCATTGATTAATCCCGGAAGGAACAATTTAGGTCATATTCGATCCTTTCCACAATGCCCAAAGACGAAGCGCTTCATTTCCAATCAATTCTTCACTACAATCGCTTCGATCCACCTCCCCAGTGAAAAACCGTGATACACCCTGATGGATTCCTCCCGGCGGACCTCTTGTTACTACTGGTCAACCTTCTTAGTGCTTTTTCTTTCCAGTAACCTCTCATGGATTTTTTGGTTTCTTCCCTTCACTCAAAGCATCCGTGACATCGGAAAAAGGTGGTACCATGGGATGGGTACACCCCAGTGTCAACGTCATCAATCATATATACGATGATTGATCGCTTTGCGCATGGGATATACCATATAGCTGGTGTTACCCATGAGTGGGCAGTGGGCTGGCGTGGTTAAGTGGGCCTTCGGCCTGTGGTTGGTTTTTTCCCCTTCCTTCTAATCAACTATATAGGTGCTGTGATCCCGTATGAAAGCTAGGCACACTGCATCATGTTCTTGCATGTGGCCACTATTCCATACGATCCAAGGTGTTGCCTGTTCGAAGCTATTAGCAAATTAATCCACTATTTTGTGTGCAGAAAACAAAGTATGCGGGTCCAGATCTGGTGTCTTAGACTTCAAATGAGCTCAAATGCTTTCAAAGTCATCAATAGCAATGAGTCTAGTAGAGGATTAAGCCAAGAAACACAAGATTTGACCAAATATTGAAAGCTTAATCTCTATTTTACCAAAGTCACATGCAGATTTAATGAAGATCTTGGATCTCATTGTAGACTTGATCAAAGGCTCATGTCTGTAGGTTCATTTATCTAGGCTCACATACATAGGTTCACATCTCTAAGCTCATATGTCTAGGTTCACACCTCTAGACTCATGTATCTTGGCTCATATATGCACGTCCATATATGAGCCTCTAGACTCATGTACATTAGGGGAAATTTGGACTCAAATTGGGCCCTTTAAGGATTCGTACACATTCTCTCTCTACAAAAAATGGGCTCATGGTGAAATTTTTACAAAAATCAACTCAGAAGTGAGCAGAGTTTGGACATTTGGAATCTACTCTTCGAGACCTTTCCAATGACATATAGCATGATAGACAATTTTGTGCATGGCATGTCATCACCAAATTCAAGAAGTCCCCAAATTTGGTGATGACGTGCCATGCACAAAATTGTCCATCATGCTATATATCATTGGAAAGGTCTCGAAGAGTAGATTCCAAATGTCCAAACTCCGCTCACTTCTGAGTTGATTTGTAAAAATTTCACCATGAGCCCATTTTTGTAGAGAGAATGTGTAAAAATCCTTAAAGGGCCCAATTTAAGTCCAAATTTCCCCTAATGCTTGGCTCATATATGCATGTTCATGTGTCTAGGTTTATGTATATAGGGTCACACCTTTTTCATATGAACTTGGATCACGTACTTTCCTTATGAAGTAGTTCTATCTAGGGTATGAAATTCTAGGAATAGGACCTATGACGATAGGGCTGGTGTGCACTTATTGGGTACTAAGTATACCTAATTCCCCCATAATTACGATAGGGCTGGTGTGCACTTATTGGGTACTAAGTATACCTAATTCCCCCATAATTACGAAGAAAAACAAGAGTTTTCTTTAGAATTTATAGTTGGTACATATTATATGACAAGAATATCTTCCAAGGACATGGGTAGGTGTGTCCATATATGGGTCTTTATGGCTGTAGTAATTAGTCCATACTATATAAGGTATAGCTACCCTCCAGACTTACATCTATAGGCTCATGTCTATAGGTTTATGTGTTTGGATTCATGGCTTACATGTCTAGACTCATGGCTCACATGTCTACGTTCACAGCTCATGTCTCCAAGCTCATGTGTCTAGGTTCACATCTTTTTGCGTGGGACTATGGGCTCACGTCCCTACTCGAGAGCTAGTTTGGCTTGATTTTTAGTAGTTTTTGTGATTTTTTAGACTTGATGGGGTGTGTTTAATATTCTTAATCCTAATTAATGGTTGCAATAATGTAACAAATTAAGTATTTTTTTAATTTTTCTATTGAATACAAGTTTAGCATGCTTCTACTCTACCAATTCCTACAATGCATAAATAAGTTATGGAAAACTATGAAATACATGAATGAAATTGGTAGCTTCACTCTAACTCAACCTAATGGAGCTCAATTCTCATGTTTTCACAGTGGATTCCGCTCCTAATCACACCTGCTAAGCTAATTCTTGGATCAAAGCAATTAAATCTAAACCTATTGCATTTCAATTTCATGCAAATCACCAAAAAATAAGGGTTTTGGCTTACCAATAAATGAACATAGAATGCCCTAATACAAAATAAACTCCAAATAAAAATTAAAATCAGGAAATAAAAACATCCAATGCTCCAAAATTGTATTCGTTTGGAGTGACTTCCTAATCAAAATTGGGCAATATCGGCTGGTCCTAATCAAAATTGGGCAATATTGGCTGGTCCCAATATTGCCCAATGTTATTGGGTGATCCTAATAGCCTAGAATGGACAAAAAAGCAGAGCTAAGCCATTAGCCTACTAGTCCCTCACAAGACACCAAATATGTTCAGGTCAAGAGCTTACCTTAGCCTTGTTTTGAAGCATGTGTTAGGTTTTTTCTTCATGTTGCAAATGCAACTTTCCATGTGGGTACACTAGCTCGTCTACATTTGTATAGCGTCTTCACTCCATTTGTCACACCAGAATGCTCCTTGCCAAAAGGGTGAATGGATACCTCTCAATGCCTAGTTAGAGATTGCAATGGTTCTCTCTCAAAAAAGGCAAGAAAAGAAGAAGCTAATGCAAGAGGGAAACCTATAATCACACCTATCTGAACAAGCATCTATTAGGCAAGTAAGAACACAATAGCATGCAAGCAAGCAAGAAGAGGGAAGAAGGAGAGCTCATAGGAAAACTATTACAAGGGAATGATTTTCCATTGCTTATTGTAAAAAATGACTTATATACAAGTGAATGATGACTAGTTTTCACACTACTAGGCCGACCAAACTTAAAAATGATTTGGTCTCTATTATTATTCTTAAGTAACTATGTACGCTAGGTCCTAGACTTTTGCTATTTGACATTAAGCTCATGATAAGGCTATTTTATATATTCTAGCATTGTATCATAGTAGGTAAGTGCATATTTGCATGGGTAAGATGGCAAAGTGCCTTACTTTAGGTCAGGTGGTGGGTGAAACCATGTTAACCAACGGGGGTGGTTAATACATATTTTAGTAGTAAGAGTAATATCTAAGAAAGTAGGCTTTAAAGTGGAAGAAATGATTTAACAAAGACTATCATCATGAGGATTATTATCTAGTTCTACCTCCTTAAACTTGTTACAGAGTAGACACATGTGTTCATAGTCTTCAACTCAATAGCTTTATTAATTGGGTCCTTATTTGATCCAAGTGAGCTTAGCCTTTTAAAAATATTATCGAGAACTAGGAGGAGATGTCTTTTTACATAAGAGCTTAGTTGAGGTCGAGAGAGAGGAGGGTTGGGGGTGAGCCACATGGCTTATACCTTGGTGGATGATGCCTCCTTTTCTCTTTGGTCCATGACTCTTCTACCTTGGGCTTGCCTTTATCAATCTTTTTAGGCATCCATATCTGCTTTGGCTTGGCTTAGCTTGTGGATTGACTTTGAGCACACAACGATCATTTTTTACTTTCTTTGAATCTTGTGCTCTATTGTTTGTGATGCCCCCCTTTTTTGGACTTAATCTTTGGCAACCAGATCAAGCCCTGTCCTTGATAATAGCCTTGGAACTGGAGGGAGAATTAAGTGAATATCCAACCTCGGGTAGCTGAACCATTTCTTCACCTAGTGTTTCTTCCTTGCTTTGAGGATCCATACCAGCTTGTCATATATTGTCCTTTTAACACCATATTAGATAATTTGGGAAAAATTCCATTCCCATTTGAAAAATGGGAGCATGGTGAACTTGTCCAAAAGTTTGTCAAAACCCCCTCATGTGACATATCATCGGAAAGATCTTGAAGAGTAGATTCTAAATCTATGATCTCCGACAATTTTGGAGTTAGTATGTTTAAGATATGTCCAAAACTATATGGAGTAATTGATTCCCAAAATGTGAGATTTTTCCCAAATTACCTAATATTGACTTTTTTTAAGATAGGTATACTACTAGCCTTTGAGATCCACACACCTTTTGATTAGTTTACTCTAGATTTTGGAGAGGTATGGGGTACAACTGTTGCTAGAATTGTTGGAACTTTTGGTACCTCCACCTGTCAAAGATTATCCTTGGGCATTTATGGCAAAGTGGAGGTAGTAGGGATTGGTGATTCTTGGGTCATTTTTTATGTTCGTCCTATGATTTCTTCTTGGTGTAGGCCTGGGATTCTTTGCCTTAGGTTTGATTTTTGGCATGTTGTCCCTTGTTTGTGGTAGAGTTGAGAAGTGTTAGGGTTGTTTTAATAAGGTTTAGAGTTCTTGGATGATCAAACTTACTAGCTCGATCGGACTTGCTTATACTAACAAGAGAAACTTCTAGATCTTTAAAGAGATTTGTCCTGGTTCTGCTTCACCAAGGACACTCACAATTTGTCCTGGCTCTACTTCACTAAGAAGGACACTCACAATTCCTTGCCCAAACTTGATAATTTTTGTTCTTGTCCTCCATTCAATGTTAAAATCATGTTTAGCAAGATCCACCCTCTTCCAAGGATGATTTCTTCTGGCATAGTTTCTACATCATGACAAAGAAACTACCTTTGATAAAATAAGAGTTCATGTGGAACTTAAGTTTTACAACACCTTCACACATTGTGCAGTCCTGAGTGAGTTTGCACTAAGGCCTTTGTGGGATCAAGGATCGGTCTACCTAATGAGATCCACATTCCCCCACACAATGATGTTTCTTCACGCTTCGATATCTAATAGCGGGAGCTTGGCTATACTCTGTGTATAGTGGTGGGGAAGTAGTGGTGGGGAAGTCCAAACAAAGCCTTGCAGGCTTCCCATCTTCTTCTCCATCGTCAATGTTTACCTTAGCCATGTGGACAGGTAGAATACCTATCCTTAATGTAGATTTCTCCTCGTGAGCTTTGGTTTCTTGTGTCAAGCTTGTTTCTTCCTTTTTATTTCTTTCTTTTTGATGTCCTTAGCTATGTGGATAGCTTCAAGCTATTCATAGGAGAGAGGTCTGTAGAGAACATACTAAGCTTACTCCCGTTCAAGAAGAATCCTTCTATTTGGATTTCATCTAATGTTTCTAGGTGGATGGCTCCTCCTGAAGTACTTTATAGATCCTAAAAGGATCGATCCCTCTAAGCTTGAGTTTTTCTTTCATTTTTCTTGAGGTTATAGAGTAGGACCAAATCCCCTACTTTGAACCTCTTCATGAATCTTTATATTCAAATTAAACCATCTTTTTCTCAAATATACGTGCTATTTTTATATATTAAAATTTAGTCAAAATTACTAGTCATTTATTCTTTTTTCGTGAGTTTCCATGATGCCCAAATAACCACCATGTTGGTTTCTCAAACTTTTAGTGTATGATTAATAATAAGTCAAATTTAGCTTAGTTGCTATGAGTTAAAAAAACCATGTATGTTACCAGCATTGCTAATTTCTTACTTTTTTCATATGTAAAACATTTTATCCATGAAATGAGATGCTCTTAAAGTGCATGGAACTTTTGGTTCCTTATTAATGGAATATATTTAAGGTAATAACTGAAATCACTCAAATATTAATGTTATACTTGATTTAATGCAAGAAAATTTACAACAATTTTTGTGGGGATTCTATAGCATATGTGCCATGTGATTATGTGACGTAGGAAATTGTACCATGATATAATATTTTAGAGTTATAAATTATCATAATTATATAGTAAGATAAATTACCATCTATGTGTTTTAGCTTGATATTTTTTATTTTATCATGGAGTAGCTATATGTGGTTTAATCTTATATATAGTGCTCAATGAAAATTTTTGGGGTTGCTTATTATCACTCATTTTTTTATTGCTTGTGTTGATTTCGGATTTGACCTAGAACTGCATAGGTTTATTTTAATCCAGTCCCCCTAGAAGAGCTAGATGGAAAATGAAAAGATGAATGAAGTCATGCAGAGATAGGGGTCACACGCTTGTTAGATGTAATTAATTAGGCAGGACACCATTGTCGTTACTCAGAAGGTTAAAGTTTTTTTTTCCTTATAGATATTCTCTATTTACCATCAGTGGCATACTCCCTTTAAACCTTGGGAGCTAAGTACTCAAAAGTGCATCAATATAGACTATGCAAATACATGTTAACAACCTAACATATGTTAATAGTGATATCTAAGAAAGATTTAATGGCTTAACAAAGACTATCATTACAAGGATTATTATCTGCTCCTCCCTCCTTTACTTGTAGACACATGCGTTCATAGTCTTCAACTCAATAGCTTTATTGGTTGGGTCAGTCTTTGATACAAGTGAGCTTAATTATCGAGAACTATCAGATAAGAGCTTAGTTGAGGTAGAAAAAGGGGAGGGGGGGTTGAGCCCCACATGGCTTATACTTTGGTGGATATGCCACCTTTCTTTCAGCGACACATAAGGCACCCAACCTTGCTTAGTTGAGGTGGGGAGAGGGGGTGGTGGGGGGAGGCTTATACCTTGGTGGATATCCCACCTTTCTTTGAGGCACCTAACCTTGTTTTTTTCTAACATCTTGAAAAACAGGGTGAGATCTCCCCTTGTCCATCCATTTCTCATGAATGAGGAGTCTCCCCATTGTCCATTCTGTGCCTGTGTGCCCACCCTATTTTTGAGATGACACACCCTTTTTTTTAAAAGATGATCGACACACTCAAAACAATGGAGCATATGTGTGAAGGCCCTATGTTGTATAGATGTACGTGAGGAATGAAGACCCTCATTATTTTCCTCATATGTGAAGTTCTAACTCTTGATGAGAGGTGATAAAGGATGAAGACTCTCCCCATTGTCCATTCTGTGCCTATGTGCCGACCCTATTTTTTAGATGACACACCCTTTTTTTTAAAAGATGATAGACACACTCGAAACAATGGAGCATATGTGTAAAGGCCCTATGTTGTATAGATGTACGTTAGGAATGAAGATCCTCATTATTTTCCTCATGTGTGAAGTTTTAACTCTTGAGAGGAGACAAAGGATGAAGACCCTCATTATTTTCCTCATATGTGAAGTTCTAACTCTTGATGAGAGGTGACAAAGGATGAAGACTCTCATCATTTTCCTCACATGTGAAGTTCCGAGAGGAGACAGAGAATGAAGACCCTCATTATTTACTCATATGCACTCGTGAGTGGAGACAAGTTCCAACTCATAATTTTCCTCATATGCGAAGTTCCAAGGAGACACAGGATCATGAAGGGAGGAAAATGGCCCGTGAAAGGGCAAGGGTGGCAACGACTAGATTGGAGAAGGAAGGGACGCATAAAAAAGGACTAGATTGGGGAGCAGCTCCGCCATCTGTAGCCGCGCACAGCCATGGCGACAAAGTTGATGGTGGTGACGGTTTTCTTCTTGTGGGTGGTGGTGAGCATGAGTAGCTGGACGAGCTACTGCACAGAAGAAGAGGCGGAGCAGCCACCTTCATCATCGTCTAATAATAAGAGAAACAGTTCCAGCTCCCCTTTCCCGGCCTACTTCATCTTCGGGGATTCCCTTGTGGACGTGGGTAACAACAACTACATCAACACTGTGGCCAGAGCCAATAACTTACCCTTTGGAATCGACTTCCCCTCAGGCCCCACTGGCCGCTTCACCAACGGCAAGATCGTCCCGGACTTCTTATGTATAATTAAAGCTCCCTAATCACCCTTGGCCGCTCTTTTTAATTAAAGCTCCCTAATCCTACTGTGTGTGTGTGTGTGTGTTTTGAGCTAATTTGGTACATCTTATGTGGTGCAGGTGAGCTGCTTGGCCTGCCTTTCCCACCCCCTTACCTCGCTCCCACTACTAGAGGCAATGCCTTGCTTCAAGGAGTCAACTATGCTTCAGCAGCAGCTGGCATCCTGCGCAGTACGGGGTACAATTTTGTGAGTAAAAAGATCCCTTGCTACCGCTTAAGGGGATTGCTGCTGTTAGGTACGATTAGAGGTTTATAAGTGGAGTTAATCAATGAGAGACAATTTATAGGTGATTATGAGAACAGTTGAAGTGTTGATTAATCAAGTCTACACAGTTTTTCTAGGTGATTATGAATGTTTTAAGTATAATTGCGTGGAACAGTGTACTTTGATTTGGATTGACTTGGTTTTTTTTTTTTTTTTTTTGGGGGGGGGGGGGGGGGTGGGGGTAGATTGGGCGGGTGGATCTTGATACCCAGCTCACCTGGTTTGTCAACAACATTGCTGAGTTGGGGCAGTTGATAGGGCCTTCTGCGACGCAAGGGCTTCTCTCAAGGTCCCTCTTCTCAGTAATTATAGGGGCCAATGACTACATCAACAACTACCTCCTCAAATCCTCCCCTCTAGCCCTGCTATACTCTCCACAACAGTTCCAAAAAGTCCTCCTAGACAAGTTGTCATCTCAACTCGTTGTAAGTTTGAAGGTGTTGGCTGCTCTTTGAATGATTATTATTTTAAGTAGGTAATTAACGTACAGATGTATGTATCTGTATATGAACATACATACATAAACCTATACCGATGTACATGCATATATACATGTACATATATGCATATACATATATATATATATATATGTGTGTGTGTGTACTATACTATACTATGGTTTTTTCTAATAGAATTTGGGGGCTTTTTTGTGTGTGTGTGTGTGTGTGTGTGTGTGTGTTTTGGGATAGCAGCAGATGTATACATTGGGTGCAAGGAACATTACGGTGACTAGCATAGGGCCCATAGGATGCATACCCTCCCAGCTTGCCAAAGCGAGGAGTGTGAATGGGGAGTGCTCGGAGACCGTGAACAGCTTGGCCTTGAGCTTCAACCAGGGGCTGGAGGCTCTCATTCAGAGGCTTAATCAGCAGCTGCCCCAAGCCAGCTTCCTCCTTGTGGATATCTTCGCCTCGGTCCTCGCATACCGCAACCACCCATCTCAATATGGTGAGATTCCCCCGAACTCAATATGGTGTGAGTAGTCTTGTCTTCCACCACATGATGAATGGTATTATGTTGATCAATTGCTTCTTTTGCAGGTTTCAAGTTTGGCGCCCAAGCATGCTGTGGGGCTGGACTGTACAATGGGCAGGTGGTTTGCCTGCCCATAATCAAGCCATGCTCTGATAGGACGGGCTATGTGTTCTGGGATCCCTTCCATCCTACGGAGGGCGCCAACAGGCTGCTCGCAAACAGCTTCTACCAACTCTTAACAAGCCTCCCCTAGTGCACGCAGCAGCACACACATATTAGATCTTGCCATACTATACCTGATGCTTTCCCAGAGTCAGATTGCCAACAGCCTTAAGTTATGATCTCTCAGCTTTAAAGCCTTCGGAGCCCTTCCTGCTGAGGCATTGTAATAATTACCCTTCAAACATAAAGCTTAAATTCAAGAAATACTTTCAAAAGCAAAAAAAAAAGAGAGGTTAAAATTCTATCCTCCAATTATAAAAGAGGTTGAAATTCTATCCTGCAATTGAAATTCTATCCTCCAATTATAAAAGAGGTTGAAATTCTATCCTGCAATTGAAATAATGGGGTCACCCTTCAAATTTTAGGATTGCCTACTATAGCTTGGGAGTGCACACTAAGGTCCAAGCTCCAGAGTTCAAGTCTTTTGTTTTTCCCATGTAGTCACAAAGATTTACAAGTACTATCAAGCAAGTACTTAAACATATAATGTGTTATTATGTCATAGGTCTCATGATTCATGTAAAGGTTCTCCTTAGGTTTAAGAAGGTGGCTTCACACACATACAATGCACAAAATTCCAAAATGGCATTGCAAGGTGGTGGTGGTGCTTTGATGTCTTCATGGACAAGCATGGTGGGCCTACCGAATCTCCAGGTTTCCTTCTCATATCCATCTCCTTAGTTTGATGTGTGTTTCAAAACTTAGCACATAAGTGTCTCATGGGCTTTTCCAGTTATTGCAAAGCTTCAAGGAGAAAAAGGTTATGCGGTAGTAAGTGGTTTATTGTTTTTTTGTGACTGCTCTATAGTAGCACTGGCTTTTGTTCTTCTTTTACCTTGGATATGAGAGTTAGGGTTTGTTATGCCACTCACGTGATGTGTTAAAATTTTATTACCAACCATTTAGAAGCCAACTGGATAGAAGTTGACTCATTCTTTATACTTTGCACGGGCATGTCCACCACAAGGAGACATTCCACCATCACCTTGGTTACATTGTGTCGAGAGCATGAGAAGGCAAAGACAAGTGAGAAGCTTATGTGGTCAGTAGGAGAATTAAGGAGCAATGGACGTAAGGTTTTTGTCAGATGTAAGGCTCAGCCTAGCCCCTTCCAATCCCATGGGTCTAGCATTCCATCCTTCATTGCACCTATGGAGCCATTGTGAACTCATGCACCCACAATTGATATTTTCACTTTACTTGCACACCCTGCTTAAAAAATAAGTACGTATGCACTCCTTTGAAAACGAGTTCTTTCAAAAAGAAAACGTACATCATACAGTTCTTTTCATAACATGCATATAACTTATGTCCATATCACATATCATAAGTAACACATCAGTGTCGCATCATCATCATAGATCTCCTCATACCACGACCATGATCCTTAGATCAGGACAGTATGCAGCACTAATGAGTTTGAACATTCCTAGACAACCGTGATGAGTGGAGGAGTCCTACATGTCTCACATCCTCCTCAACACAAGTGCATACTTTCCTTAGATCGAGACATCATGCACTAATGGGTCCAAACATTCCTAGACCACTGTGATGACCGTATGAATCCTACATATCTCACATCCACCTCAACACAAGTGTCAAATAATCCTAGGGCTCGCTTCGGTCATCACCTATCCCAGAAGAATGAACACTCTAGGCCATCAACTTTAGGCGCCACATATGTCTAGTACTTGCACGCATACCTAGCCACTAGGTATTATCTTATCCATTTCACTCCGCAGTCGCTTTCTGCCCATCACACCAATCGTGCTAGGAGCACACCTACATTTGGCTGAGAGAGGTTAAGGTCTCAGTGTGGGGATGACTGTCTTTATGTAATGCACCCCATATGACACCCACACGATAATTCATAAACCTTTGTGGTACTTTCATAGGCTATCACAGACAAACAAACAAACATATGTGCATCACATAAATGCATTATTCAAACAAATAAGAAAAGTTTCAAATAGTATACACCATATTTAGTACGGTAAACTATCCCAAGCTAGATGAGACATCATAGTTCTCTAGTTGGAACTCTGGGCAAGTCGATTCCTCTAGTCACAATAAATCCTGGAAAGGTCTTCTCCAAGATTTTTCCTTCCTTAGGGGGTCACTTCCAAGTTTTAATTCCACATGCCATTCTTTTATTTATTTAAACTTGCAATAAATTAAATGTGCACTCTATTCACATCTTTTTCCACTTAACTTTTTAAAAATAAAATTTTTATTTATTTTAGAAAAAAATTTAAATATTTTTAAATTATTTACTTCCTCTTTTTGACCCCAATGTGCACATGGGAAAACCCCCACTTAATTTTTGCACATGGCAACTTGATTATTAATACTGAAGTTTATTATCTAATTTCTCAATTTCTTAGTCTTCCAAATTTCTTATTTAAAATGTGTATCTTAAAAAATTCTCATATTCGAGATCCCACTAAAAATATACATCTAAAAATTTAATTTCTCAGCTACACTAGTATAAGGGAAGAGGGATCTTACATATTACTCCATCAAATATCTTTTTTTTGGAAAGGCTTACACTTATGTGTCTTTGACCTTGACCAGAGTACTCACTTGTGGTATTGCTGTCAAGGTTAGCGGATCTTTGTTCTTGGTCATAGCCCAAAGCCATTAAGTCAAATGATAATTATGCCAAACAATTTCCTTCACATATGAAGTACCTATGTATGAATTCATTGTTGAGATGACATTGCCTTTTGCTTCAATGTTGACATTGGCTATGTATGATTGCATCGATGACATTGCCCTCTGCTTCAATGTTGATGTTAGTTTCTCTTTGTATGCGCACTTTGTTGAACTAGCCAAACTTGCCATGTTCAAACCTTGGTCTTTACATTCTCTCATTCATTAGAGGTTCTTTGAAGTTTTCATAGTTGACAAGCCCTTGGTCAGCACTCTCCAAATTTATTAACATTATAGTCAATAAGGCATTGGCCATCTTCACATCCTTGACGAGCATTGTCGATCTTGTTTTGCCCAAGGTTGTAGGAGATTTTCACAAATGACAGAAAAAATGATTTATTTTGAACTTAGTCCTTTGTGAATTATGCCTATTCTTTCTCTTGGCTGCCCCATTTGGCTGAGGCGGTACTTACATGTGAGCTATTTAGTAATCCCATAAGTTCTTAAAAAGTCATGTGAGGGGTATAACTACCAACATGCAAGCTATTTAGTAATCCCATAAGTTCTTAAAAAATCATGTGAGGGGTATAACTACCAACATGCAAGCTATCTAGTAATCCCATAATTTCTAAAAAAATTCTATGAGGGGTATAGCTACCTACACGTGAGCTATCTAGTAAATTTAAATCCTATAAGTTCTTAAAAATGCACATAACTAATTTGTATTCTCCTCCAAAATTGGATTTAGTCACTTCATGTACATCTGCCTTTCATCTTCTCCACAAGAGCCTTAAACTACTAAAAGTTACCATGTTTATGTTAAGAATCTTCATGCTCTCTAGTAAAGAATCATAGTACTAGTGGTGGTTAGACCACTTGTCATTGATCTCATGGAAGTACCTTTGAAGAGACTAAAGAAGCCAAGAGGTGTGTCAATCCTTCTTGTTTAAGCCCTCCCTCTACTGACACTAATCAACTAAACAATCATTCTTAATGGAAATGGTGGTTAAGCTAGGAAGCTTGAACCACCCTCTTCTACAATCATGCTTAATCACTCTCTCACTCGAGCAAGAAAGCATGCACACTCCATACACACTGTCAACACACACAGTTGTTAACCCCGTTTTGGGCTTAACAAAGGTACTCCCTACTACACATGAGAGTAGCGAAATAAGGGTTTTGTGAACGACACTCAAAAAGTTGTAAATGTTATGAGAAAAGATGGAAAATGACCAAGATTAGGGTTAAGTTTGGGTGCCCAAGAAGTGTGAATAAGAGTTGTGTATAAGTGAATTCCTCAGAATAAAAACACACAACGGTCCCTTTCCTATATACTTGAGCTTTTTCTTCTCATTAATGGACCCCATACATAAGTACAAGATCTTCTCCCTTGATCTCTTTGTCCCTGAGGTTTTGGTCGAGCCATCGTTTTGTATGATCTTTCTCGGTTAGCATATTTTACATGGCAAGTTTTCTTTTCTCCTCAAGTTTTTCCAAAAACAACCACCGTTGAACTGGGTTAAGTTGGGGTTCCCAAGAAGTGTCAATAATAAGAGTTGTGTATAAGTGAATTCCTCATAATAAAAAAATGCAATGGTCCCTTTCCTGTATACTTGAGCTTTTTCTTCTCATTAACGGACCCCACACATAAGTACAATATCTCCTCCCTTGATCTCTTCGTCCTTGAGGTTTTGGTTGAAACATCATTTTGTATGGTCTTTCTCGGTTAGTATATTTTACATGGCAAGCTGTCTTTGCTCCTCAAGTTGTTTCAAAAACAACAACTGTTCGACCAGTTCATCACCATCAAGCTTCTTAGTCTCACAACTACTCTTAAGTTGGGAATCATGAACTCCTAAGGCATTATCACCTACTACAATCCTCCATACACCATCTTAAAGGGCATACAACTTGTTGTAACCTGTACGAGGTGTGATAGGCTCATAAAGCTATAGTGAGCTTAGACTCCCAATCAATGTGTCGAGTCTCTACAGTCTTAGTCAAGATTGAAATAAGGACCTTGTTGGTGCTCTCTGCTTGGCCATTGGCTTGTGGATAATACGATATTAATTTGCAGTGTGCAATCATGAATATACAAGTGAGATGCATGATTATGTCATTGAGATGAATGCTTACCTTGATCACTCAACAACTCAAATGGGAATACAAAGCATGTAATGATGTTTTCGTAAAGAAATTTATCCATTGCCATAGCATCTTCTTTCCTTGAAGCTCTTGCTTTAGCCCATTTGGTAACAAAATCAGTGGGATGACTATGATGAAGCATGCTTGTGTCATTGATGAAGTATTTACCTTGATGACTATGATGAAGCATGCTTGTGTTTACCTTGATCAGTCACCAACTCAAATGGGAATCCAAAGAGTAATGATTTCATGAAATTTATCCATTGCCATAGCATCTTCTTTCCTTAAGGCTCTTTCTTTGGCCCATTTGGTAACATAATCAGTGGGGTGACTATGATGAAGCATGCATGCATGTATGCCACGACCAGCATGACTTATTGGCCCAATGAAATCTAAGCCCTATTTCTGAAAAGGTTGGTCAAATTTAAGAGGATGCAATGGCATTATGTCTTTCTTTTGTGGTTTTGGTGCAACGTTGGAACTCATTCACAACCCTTGATAAATAATGCACAATCTTTGAAAAGTCTTGGTCACCCTAGTATCCGAAGAGTATTTTCCTGGGCAGTCATCTTTGCTGCAAAATGTCCACCCTAGTGTACATATTCTAGGATCATGAGATATTCATCCTCTTGAGGGTAGCATCTAAGAATGTCATCCTTACCTCTTCTATAAGATTTCCGACGTAATAAGATCGTAAGGTTCACTTTCTTTTAGCAACTTTCTTGCTAGATCCTTTTGTAACGCCTTCCTTCTTGAAAACCATTAGCTAGAAGGTTAACAATTTTGTCACTCCACTATGGAATAGCCCCTAACTTGAATAGTGTGCATCCGATAAATCATCATTGATTTCTATTGGTGCTTCACCATTAGGTATGCGATATAAATGATCATTCGTATCATGTTTCTTACTACCAGGCATCACAACCACTGTAAAGTCAAATTCAAGAAGAATCAACAACCATCTAGTGATTCTTCTTGTGGAATATGGTTTTTTCGCAAGATACAATAAGGCTTAATGATCAACGTAAAATATAAAATTTTTGTCAAGAAGGTATAAATCCCAAAATTTCTTTATAGCATAAACCATTACTAACCCTTCACGCTCAATAGTAGTATAATTCATTTCATCCTTGTCCAATTGCTAACTTGCAAAACTAGTAGGGTAGTCCAACTTGTGTTCACCTAGCTATGCTAGGATGCATCAAATTGCAAAATTTGAGGTATCAATGTGCACATGGAAGATGATGTCCTAGTTGGGTGCTCACAAGACTGGAGCACTTGCCAAGGCTTGCGTTAGCTTGCTATAATAAGCTTGTTGACACTCCTCGGTCCATACAAATACAACCAATAGCTTATACAAACAATGAGCTATCTCTTCATAGAGAAAATAATAAATCAACGATAGTTTTTGACATGGCCCGGGACTCCATTGTAGTTTTTTAGCGGGGCAATTATAAAATAAGTTTGACCTTACTTTCATTAGTGGAAATCTCACTCTTGGAACTATATGAGTCCGTGTTTTAGCCAAAATTGGCACTAATAAGGGTTTAAGGATATGCGATAAAGTCTGTATCATTTGAATACCTTACATAAGTGCTTCTTCCATGACAAATGAACACACAAATAATCTAAGAAAGCTTCCAAGAACTTCCTTAGAAAATCTTTAAATGTAGTGTTCACGAGTCTTTGAAATGTGGTTGGTGCACTCGTTATGCAAAATGGCCTGATGTAGTAGGCATACACACCAACTTCAGGAGCCAACAGACAAAAGCAGTTTAGCTTAATCTTGAAGTGCTCATTGTAGCCCGAGTAACCATCTAAAAAGTTGTAGGCCTCCTTGGCCATGACTTGTTCAAGTACATGTTCTGAATATGGTAAGGGGGGTAGGGATATCTACATTTGGCAACGTTCACTTTCTTGATACCAAAATACACTCAAAGTTTTTCATTTTTCTTGGGCACAATTACAATGGGTAAAACCTAGTTTAAGTGTTCAATCTCATAGATGAATCCACACTCAATGACTTTGTCACATTTTTGAGCAGTGCATGTTGCTGATTCAAGGCGCACATTTGATTGATGGTGTGGGCCTTTGACTCATATATTCTTCAATAATGGAGGAAAGGGCATGAGAGAGGATTCTCTAGGCCACTGTCATCAACCATTTATTTATGTGTAGTTAATTTGGTAGGGAGTTGTGCCTCCAGTTCTCCGGGTAGCTTGGGGCTGAGGCTTGGTCCTTCTTGCATCTTTTGTGCTAAGGCTGCAGTTCTGGTGAAATGGACAGATGAGCCCCCTGCTCTGAGAAGCTTCCCCTTTTGAGCTTCTTCTTCTTTCTTTTTTTTGTTGTTCCTATTATTTCCTCTTTCTCTCTGCCTCCTCCTTCCTTATTTTTTCTTTTTCATCCTTTTTCCTTTTCTCTTCTTCAAGCTTTTTCTTCTTTTTTACTTCTCCGGTGGCTTCTTGTTTCTACCTCTCTTCCAGTTGTCCTTTTCTTTCCTCTTCTTCTTTCTGCTTCTTTACTTCATTTGGGTCAGGCAGCAGTTCTTCGTCTACTCTGAGCTTACTTTTCTTGCTAGCATTTGGGGCAATTTTATGCTACTCTTCTTCACGATTCATGTCATCTTTAGAAGGAACTAAATGTCACTCTTGCCAACATCGTGGCATTTTGCATTGCTGACATGGATCTAGCTGGCATACACTTGGTTGCTTACTTGTTTGTTGTCTTGGCCTTAATTTTTTATGGAATTGTGTTCTTCTATAGACTGGCCACCCCTACGAAATTCTTCCGCAGCTCTGTTGCTTTTTGGATTTTTCATGTCATTGTCCGCTAGTGAGATTATGCCACAGTGGATGCTCTGGACCAGCTCCTTGTCCCCTCCTTGTTCTCCTTCTTGTTTACTTCCACTGGTTGGCCCATGTATTTCCTCATCCTGAAGCCGTTCCCTATTTTGGGAAAAGGCATACCATCTAGGATTTCTAATGTGAAGGTATTCTAACTGACCAGGGTTTTCACCATGAATTTTCCTATCCACCAGATTTTAAAATTTCTGGGGTGCAATCCCAACTTAGAGTTGTATACCAATATAAGGTCTCCTTACTTGAAAATTATGTTCTTGAGATGCCTATCAATCGAAGCTTTTCTTCTCTGCTGCACTATCTCCACCTGTAGAGAGATAAGTTATCTTTCTTCTTCTAAGGGTAGGAGCTCCTGTATTATGTGCTCCCGAGATTCTTGGATTGCCACTCTCAAATTGGGCACCACAAATTCCATGGGCACTATTGCCTTTAGTCCATAGACTAGTTTGAATGGTGTTTACCCCATTGAGACTTTGTAGGATATGTGGAATGCCCATAGGGTTGCATCTAGCTTCTGGTCCCAATCATCGTCGTAGGCATTCACAATCTTCTTCAAGATTTTGGTCAGGACCTTGTTGCTAGATTCCACCTGGCCATTGCACTATGGATAATAGGTTGATGACTTCTTGTGATTGATTAGGTACTTTTCCATCAACCCTTGCATCACCTTGTTCGTGAAATGGGTGCCTATTTCCACTAGCAATCCATGCCTAGCAATAATGTCCTTGAAGAGAAACTTCAGCACCTCTTCTGTGGATTTGCACTTCATAGATTTAGCTTCTGGCCATTTGGTGAAATAATCAATTGTTGCAATAAGGCTGTATTCACACTTGTTGCCTTTTGTGGGTGGCTTGATTGGTCCATCAAAATCCAATCCCCAATTCATGAATGGAAACAACGACAGTATGGGCGAGATGGAAATTCTATCAGAATCATCGGGTTGACCCATCCGGTCGATAAACATCTCATTGCTTTGCTTCAATGTTGGCATCCCTCATGGCGGTTAGCCACCATAGGTCTTCTTGCAAAATTTTTTGGGCTATGATTTCCCCGCCCATGTTTCCTCCTATGGTAATGCCACAGTGTGCTTCTCTTAATACTACTTGTTGCTCATGGTCCGAAACACATCTACATAGGCTTTGGTCTATGCCTCTTTTGTAGAGCTACCCTCCAACCCCATAGGGAATTTCAAGCCCCTTAAGGCAATCCCTTTCTTTTTGTCAACACCTTCTGGTAAAGTTTCATCCTCTAGAAACTGCATCATATCAAAATACCAATTTTCTCCTACTTCTCAGTTGCCTATTGTGAATAGGTTTGTATCTGGGAGTTGGTCATCCACTCCATCTAGAGCAAGTTCTCCAAAATCCAGTCTGGACAGGAATTCCACCACCACATTTGCTTTATCAGGCGTGTGATAGATGGTGAACTCAAACTCTTGTAGTAGAAGCATCCACCTTGCCATCTTCCCCAACAGAAAGGTTTTTTTCACTAGATAAATCAGGGCTTAAAACAAACTTGTTTCCCAAGAGGTGGTGTCGGAACTTGTTCACAGCATAAATCATTGAGAGAGATTTTCGCTATGTTGTGCTATAGTTCCTTTCCGCCCTTGTAAGGCCTTTTCTAGCATAATGAATGGGTTGCATATAGTCTGGGGTGGCCATTACTGGTGCACTTAATATTGTGAGGAGTAGACATCTTGGATATGGCCTCTGCTTTAGCAGGATCTATGGCCAATCCTTAGGCTGATACCATGTATCCTAACAATGTTCCTCATCTCACTGTTGCAAATGCACACTTGGTTGGATTTAACTTAAGCCTTATATCTCTGCATCTCTACAGGCACAACCTCAAATGATAGATGTGCTTTGCCTTATCTCTAGACACACTTAAGTCATCTACAATAGCTTTCATGAAGTCTCTCAGGTAATCATAGAAGATATCTTTTACCATTCTTTGAAAAATAGCAGGTGCATTTTTCCAGCCAAATATCATGACAGACGAAGACACCCCATTCAATGATGAAGGCTATTTTCTCCCCGTCTTCTAGCTCCATTTTTACCTAGTTGTACCCACTGAATCCATCCAAAAATGAGCACATTTCCTTTCCAGCTACCTCATCTAGCAAAGAGTTTGTAAAAACGAGAGTGGAAAGGGACCTGAGGTAGTTGTGGCATTCAGCTTGCGGTAGTCCACGGATTCTAATCTTCATGTTCTTTTTGGGAACTACCACAATTGGGAATATCCAAGTAGCTTTCTCTACTACTGGCACATTGAAACCTACTCTTAGTAGTCTATCAATTTCTTCTTTGACTTATTTGGCATAATTAGGATTCGTTTTGTACCTCTGTTATTGTTTGACTTGTATGGCTCCTTCTCTTAAATTGATGCTATGCTAGAAGAATTTAGGGTTAATGTCTCCCATATCCTTTTACAACCAAGCAAAGACATCGGTATTCTTTCAGTAAGAAGACTAACTCTTTCTTGAATTCTTCTTCCAGCTCCAAACTAATCTTCACATGCTTTTCTTCTTTTTCATCTGCTAAATTCACCTCTTGTAGTCTGTGTGGGCTTACTATCGTAGCATTTTCTTCTGGTTCTCTTTTTGCTTCTACACCCAATCACGGATCTCTTGAATCTCTTCCTCTTGCTCCAAGTTTCGAGCCCATTCAATATCTTTTGAGGCATCCGAGTTTTTCTCCTTGCTGGTTTTATGGAATTTGATTCTTTTTTCTTCATTTGGCTGCTTCTTCCGCATTTTCATCGTTTGATTCCGCATAGTGTCCCATCACTTCATCCACATGTAACATGTACCAGGGCATCAGGTTGGGATGTTCGTGGAGTATTCTATCTTCTCATCATCATCGAAGCCTTGCTGACATATTGAATGTTTTGGCATAAACTAGTCTTTGAGTAGGTGTGTTACTCATCCCTTTACGTTGGAAAGATCAACATGAAATTTTAGCTTCCCCTTTTTGATAGAGATTCTATTGCTACCCCAGTCCTACTTTACTTTTCCATGTCTCAACCAGGGCCTTCCCAATAACACCTTGTAAGACTTGGTGTGGTTTTCAGTGGTTATGACCACCAACTTGACCTTGAAGTCTACTTGTTTAATTTTTATTTGGACATTCTTGATAATTTCTTTAGGAACCACCATTCTATTATCTACCATTCTTATGTTGAATGGAATGGGCTCCCATTTGAGACCCAATCCCACTATAGTTTCCTCAATAATGACATTTACTTCCAGATCCACCATCCAATGTTACATCATTCTTGAGCACGCTGCTCAGTTGGATTGTGACTTTGGTCACTTCATCATCTGTGGATGCTGGGAGTTCCTTAGCTTGCATTCTGCTACATTTTGGGATTTCTTATTCTTCTGAGTGCTTTAGTTCCTTATTTAGTCCTTTAATTCTTGCCATCAAGATTTTATTCTTGAATCTTGGACATAAGTCCAACACTTGTCTCAGCAGAACCTGTCTATCCAATAGCGCCGATACTATATTGATTTGCAACCAATTAGTATCCTTCTTGCTTTCTTCCAAGCAGATTTCATTGTTGTGCTCTGCACGCATCTTGTGCAGATTTCCACCTACTTTTGGGTGATCTGTGATGACTTCGCATGATCCACCCTCCTGCTACTTGCCTTGCCTTCTTTCTATTTGCTTAGTGGTTTGGATCCTCACCTTCTCCTATTGTTCTCAATCCATAGTTGCCTTCTTGCAAGCTCTAGGTGAGTCGTGATTATCTAGCGGAGTAATTACTACACTGGATTCATTAGATTTTCCCTTGTGATTGCTAAGATGTCTTGTCATCCGCTTGCATCATGTTGGCACTTAGTGGATTTTCTTTGAGTTCCATTGATTTCTCCTGTCTTTATCTATCATGTTTTTTCTTCATGGCACATTGCGTCTTTGTGTGCCTAGACTGTTGATAATAGTAGCATGTGAAGGTTGTAGAACCACGACATTTTCTTGGCTTCTTCTACTTGAGTAATTTCCATGGCCTCTTATCTCATACCTTGCCATTCTTGGGGTCTTCTTTCCGCTCCTTCCATATTGCTCACCATGGCAGCTCTATTTTTCAAGTTGTACCTGCAGTTCCATGTACTAGGACTATACATTGTTATACAAATGGTACACGATGGCACTATGAATTCCTCCTTGAGGTGGCCTTCCTGTTTACATTGAGATAAGGACATATTTTTGTGAAATTTTGAGCTTTTTCTCTTTTTCATCTCTTGCATCAGCTGCTTCATCTGTAGCAGTTGCTTCACCTATAGCTCAAGTTCTCCAGGGCTCATTTGTGCCCTGCATGCAATGATGATATATGGTATATGGATTCAGGTGCTTCGAACCAAACCAATCATGGTGAGTGGTTCAAGGATATGAAAATCCTCAAAAGCCAGGTTTTGTTGAAATAGGGGATGATACTACTACTCATCAAATTTTCCATGTTGGAGATGTGCCATTGTCTATATAGAATGGTAAGGTGAAGTACCTTGCAATTGTACATGTTCTGAATGTTACAAAGATTTTGGTTTCTATTGGCCAAGTAGTTGTGTTATAGGACCATGGTACATGGAGATTAGATTATTCCATAAATTAAATAATAAAAGACATAAACCATCATCATTATAGCATAAATCAAGAGCATAAAAATGAAAGAACACAAGATTGGGTGCAATCTCCCCCTTGACTTGTGTGGCTCCACTCCCACATGGAGTATTTAAATCATATTAATAAATTTAGCCCTTGGAGCCATAAATAGCATAGCTTTTCCTAAATTGGGCTTTTACAAAATTGAATCTTAGTCCAATGCTTTTAAAGCATCTCATAAAAAATGAACATTGCCCAACATATGTACAATAGGCCAAACCATACAAAATCAAATATTTAGCACACATGTGCTTGGCTAGATAATCTCGTCGTCCAATTTCCATCGTGGTTGTCTCAAACTCATGATCTATACTCAACATAGTCCACAATGTTAGAGGGTGGTTGCAAGATGAGGTTATCTAGTTTCATTTAGTGGGTGTCCTTGGTTTTAGCCTGAAAGCAAGCATTTTTTAAAGAAGAATAGACAATCTCTCCTAGTTAGCCAAGGAGTTTCACTTCAAGGTTTTCAAATGAAACATCATATGCAAAGTTGGGCACCTAAAACTATAATCTAATCGAATATCCAATAATTGAAAATCTCCTTTTCTTTGGAATAGCCAATCTCTCCTAGTTAGCCAAGGAGTTTCACTTCAAGGTCTTCAAATGAAACATCATATGCAAAGTTGGGCACCTAAAACTATAATCTAATTGAATATCCAATAATTGCAAATCCCCTTTTCTTTGGAAACCAAACTTGTATACAGGCCCTATTTTGGAGGTTTAGATAAGTACACTGTGAATGTGAGTAAATTGCCTATAACTTTTACATTATTACTCATATGATGTTCCCACTTTGCATATCAAAAATTCAAAAACATAGAGCTTAACTTGATTTATCGAGTAATTTTTGATGTGTTCTACTATTTTCTATATTATTTAAAAGGCATTAGAATTGTTAAAAAAACATACTATTTTATCCTCCCACCACATCTACCATTTAAAATGCTCAATTTGTATGGATCTAGTGATGATTATGTAAGATTCCTCCCTCCAACTTTTGAGGTGTGCAGGTGTAAGAACCTCCCCTTCTGATCTTATAATTATTCCCCTCTCTCAAATAAAAGAAAGATCCTATTTTACCCTATTTTGGCCTAGAGAGAGAAAATGTCTAGAGAGAGGTAATTCAAAATTGAGATATTTTTAGATATAAAAATCCTCCTAGTGTCTAAAATAGTTTTCCCTGAACAAATATTCAAAAAGAAATTTCCAATGTGCAATTGGAATAAATTGAAATCAGGTAAAAAGGACCTTAGCCTAAGGGTCCTGATTTTCTGAAATTTTTGAATTAAGGTTCCTATGGACCAATTAGATTAATCCAAATGTAGGGAGGAGATAAATGGAAGAATAAAAGAAAATCCCCCAAAAATGAGTAAATGCTCACATAAGATGAAGAGTTGACTAAGAACAAGGTTATTTGTTAAAAAAGAAGAGATATTTAGAAGAAATGTACATTTTTGACACCTCAGTGTGGGGAATTTACCTCATGAAGGAGGCACCTATTTCACATGCGTGGTTGAGTTTAAACTCACAAATAATGAGATATTTTCGTCTCTCATCTCTCCTGCTTCAACTAGATCCAAAAAGTAAGCTAAACTGACCTAAAAATGGTCAAAAATTGACCAAACTGATCTGGAAAAATCTAGAATCAGTTTGCTTGGTTAGAGGCTCGATTTCTCCTATAAATTAAGCCTCCCCCTTTGTAAATGGTTAATAGTGTTTTATGCACTGTTACTCTACTCCTCCCTAGAGCCAAAAACAGTGAATTCATTGATAATTCATTTGTTTTTGACCATTTTCTCTTCAAAAGAATTGGTGGCCACTCTTGTTGCAAACAAGAGTAGATCCCTCAAACCAACAAGCCAAAGGAAAGCTCACAGAACTCCTCGTAAGTTAGAAATTCTACTTTTTATTATTCTATTTTATGGTTTTCTGATTTTTGCTTTCTTTAAGATGAAAATGGATGTTATGCCTTGCTGGAAAGGCTTTCCCCCTTCTCTCATTATTGAATTCAGCCTTTCTTTATCCTAGATGTGTAATCAAATTGATGGAATTACAGTTTTCATATTGTTTACTCTTAATAAAGTGAAAATTGATTAGATTAGAATGGATTAAATCATCTTGGATAATTTCTAGTAAATTTTAGAGCGAAAAAGTTAAAAAATGGTCAGCCATGCAAAGGAGGTTATGGCAAAATTTTCTTAAATTTGGTGAAGTAAGCTTGATCTTTTTATTATTCAAAAAGAGTAATCCCCCCACCGCTTGTGTATTCTAAAAGTGTTTTATTCTATGCATAGAAAAATGCATATTAGAAATATTTTTATTATAAAAGTGTTAATTTCATTAGAATTAATTTCTATGCATAGAAAGATGCATATTGGGAATATTTTGATTATAAAAGTGGTACTTTCATCAAAATTGTTTTTTATGTATAAATAGATACATAAAAGAAAATTTTTATTATAAAAGTGCTACTTTCATTAAAATTGAATTTATGCATAAATAGATGCATAAAAGAATTTTTTATTATAAAAGCATTACTTTCATCAAATTTTGATTTTATGCATAGAAAGATGCATAAAGAAATTTATTTTTATTTCAAAAGAATTCTCATCAATTTTGATTTCATGCACAGAAAGATGCATAAAGAAATTTATTTTTATTTCAAAAGAGTTACTCTCATCAATTTTGATTTTATGCACAGAAAGATGCATAAAGAAATTTATTTTTATTTCAAAAGAGTTACTCTCATCAATTTTGATTTTATGCACAGAAAGATGCATAAAGAAATTTATTTTTATTTCAAAAGAGTTTTGATTTTATGCACAGAAAGATGTATAAAGAAATTTATTTTTATTTCAAAAGATTTATTCTCGTTAATTTTAATTTTATGCATAGAAAGATGCATAAAGAAATTTATTTTTATTTCAAAAGAGTTACTCTCATCAATTTTGATTTTATGCATAGAAAGATGCATAAAGAAATTTATTTTTATTTCAAAAGAGTTACTCTCATCAATTTTGATTTTATGCATAGAAAGATGCATAAAGAAATTTATTTTTATTTCAAAAGAGTTATTCTCATTAAAATTGAATTTATGCATAGAAAGATGCATAAAAGATTTATTTTTATTTCAAAAGTGTTATTCTCCTTAAAATTGAATTTATGGATAAATAGATGCATAAACAGATTTTTATAAAAGTGTTATATCCCACTGAAGTTGTTCTTATGCATAAATAGATGCGTAAAGAATCTTTATATCAAAAATAAGAATTCTCTTATATTCTATAAATAGATGTGATAAGATGTGATATAAATAAGATAAATGAGAATGAATAGAGAATGGATGTGATGAGAATAGAAGTGATGAGAATGAGAGGTAAATAGATGTGATGTGAATCAGATAAATGTGAATGAATAGATGAGATGTGATGTCATGTGAATCAGGATGTAAATGAATGATATAGGATGTGAATGAATGTGTTAGCATGTGAATCGAGATGTGAATAACTGATATAGGATGTGAATGAATGTGTTAGCATGTGAATCGGGATGTGAATGTATGATATAAGATGTGAATGAATGTGATAGCATGTGAATCGGGATGTGAATGAATGATAAGGGATGTGAATAGATGTGATGTCATGTGAATCAGGATTTAAATGAATGATATAGGACGTGAATGAATGTGTTAGCATGTGAATCGGGATGTGAATGAATGATATAGGATGTGAAGCATGTGAATCGGGATGTGAATGTATGATATAGGATGTGAATGAATGTGATAGCATGTGAATCAGGATGTGAATGAATGATAAGTGATGTGAATGGATGTGATGTGATAAGATGCGATGTAACCTGGATAGATGTTAATGTATGTGAAGTGATGAGATGTATGGATAGATGCAAGTGGATGAGATCTGATGAGGATAAATGAGGAAATAAGTGATGAGATAGAAAAAGATACGATTAGATGAGAATGGGAATACTTATGAAATAATGTGGATTGATGTGGATGGATGTATGGATGATGTGGATTGATGTGTAGGTAATGTGGATCGACATGAATGGATGATGTGGGTTGATGTGTGGATAATGTGGATTGAGGTGAATGGATGTATGGATGATGTGGATTAATGTGTGGATAATGTGGATTGATGTGGATGGATGTATGGATGATGTGGATTGATGTGGATGGATGTATGAAAGATGTGGATGGATGTGTGGATAATGTGGATTAATGTGGATGGATGTATGGATGATGTGGATAATGTGGATGGATGTATGGATGATGTGGATTGATGTGTGAATAATGTGGATTGACATGAATGGATGTATGGATGATGTGGATTGATGTGTGGATAATGTGGATTGATGTGGATGGATGTATGGATGATGTGGATTGATGTGGATGGATGTATGAAAGATGTGGATGGATGTGTGGATAATGTGGATTGATATGGATGGATGTAAGGATGATGTGGATTGATGTGGATGGATGTATGGATGATGTGGATTGATGTGTGGATGAGCGATTGGATGTGATTTGATGTGGGAATGATGTGATGTGATAGGGATTGATGAAGAAAAAAAAATTGTGGGAAGATGAGAAAAGATGGGGACTAATGTGAAAGGATGTGGAGTGATGAGAAAAGATGGAAATATTGTTGGAACTGTATTTGTATGTGAAATTTGTTTTTAAATGACTGTTTTATGTCAAGAATATTGGGAAAGCATTTTGACTGTCTTGTGAATGAGGTCATGGAGACCTATCTGTTAAAGTTGCAACTGCTGACGTCTTGAGCAAGGTCGGCCGAGGTCTTGACCAGCCTCGGTTGATTTAAATGGTGAGCTTCCAGTACAGTAGATAAGGGACCAAGGAAGCAGCCTATGAGTGAAGCGCTAGGTGACCTGTGAAGGATCCTAGAGGGTGCTGACCATACGGTGCTCGGGCTCAAGGTCACCAAAGATATCCACACGTATGTCGGGGAAGATATTAGAACAAGGAGTAAGAGTTGTTTTTTGAATTCGGGCATGGATCTGGTTTATTGACCTTGTTGGTCAACGGATGAGTCCATGGCTCTTTTATATGGATCTGTTGGTACGGAGGCTCCATTTTTGTTAAAGTGAATACTTGCTGGTTACTATGAGCTAGGAACTATCGAAAAGGCCCTTGAGTGGACAGGGGGTGAGCGTTCTGGTTGCCAATGATGCCATAGGTACACCGATGAAGGAATGTTTGGAAATAAGGATTCAACTGGATAATTAGAGGATTATGATCAGTGACACTATGGTTTCAATAAATGATTGTTTTAAATACTGTTGAATTTGTGAAAAAGGCGATTTCATATTGGGTGTGTAAGTGGTGTGACAAGTTTTAAGTTTGGGTGTGTAAGTGGTGTGTAAGTGGTGTGACAAGTTTTAAGTTTGCATGAATATCCGGCTAGGGGACCTAGGAACTCTTTTCATTGGTACCCGGGATAACCTAACCAAATTCTTAATTGGATCCCATCACTACAATGGTTGGGCGGTTGGCTAACCCGTGGGATTGGATGGGGTTAGGTTGAAATAATGGATCCCTAAATTGAGACTCAATTTTGTTCTGGTTCGATAGATGAAGTAAATCCCGGACAAAAATTGTTCCATGGAAAAGAATCAACGGTTGTGCCTCTCAATAAGGAAAAAAGCGTTGGTCTCTATGATCCAAGTACAATCTTTTCCTTGATCTGACTATGGGACTTACGGGTTCGGTCAGATCAGTTCAGTTAGTTAAGGCTTTTGACTACGTTAGAGAAAAGTTATCTTGGAGGAATCGCCTGTGCTTTCCGGGCAAGGGAAGTTTTTTCGAGTTCGGTTTTGGAAGAACCGATGGATTAGTCTCTTGTTCGGATATCCATTGGGCGATATCCGTTTTGGCGAGGCCCTTAGTGTGGGACCCTGCCCCGTGCAAGAAGTGCTACTTCCGCTGCTAGCACCCCTGAATTCGTTGCGCAGTGGGGATAGGGACCTCACAGATTAGATTGGGGAAGATTAGTAGAATGTGGGTCTAAGGTAAAATTACAAATTTGATGGTTAGATTTTTGTAGATTTACTTTGGACACATGCATGCATGCTTAATGCTTTGATCGATTTGCCCAACATGTATTGAAATATGCAAGTGAATGGGTGTGTGCGGGAACAAGCCCTTAGCAAGAGATTGTAAAAGAAGGGAGTCTGTAATTAAGTGGGTAGCAGTGAAAAGGTGAGAAGAATCTATTGATGAGAGAATCAAGGGTAGCATGAGTGAATATAGGGGTGTTGAAAGATTCTAGGAAAAGGTACCCCCAGATGTAGGGGAGGTGGCACAAATCAAGGAGAAATCAGTTGGATTAGATGCTTGGTATCTTGTGGATGTAAAACCTATAAGCTGAGGCATCCGAGCCTAATGAGAAATTGCTCATTTTTGAGTATCCATGCCTACATTAAGCCATTAGATTAATTGTACACTAATCTTGTATTAATCATCTTCTAATCACCTTCTAATCATGTTGATCTTTGCATTTGATGCACCATAGCCCACTCTTGCTTGCATTTCAACTACATGGCCAATTGCAGGGTGCTTTCTGACATTGGAGGTCGAAGAGAGAGGAGAGCTAGCATGGCGGTGCTACAAAGTGTTCGTCGTTCCTATATAGTTAACAAGAAGAGGAAGTCTGCGGATGCTTTGGCTGCTTGATGGGCTATTGTGGCAGCCATAAGTGCTCCCAAATGAAGGGTAAGGTGAGTGCCATATCTTGCATCCTTTCCATAGCACCACACGCACTTAGAGTTGGGTTTACTAGACGACAAAGTTTAGATGCCAATGAGGTTGGTGCTTTGTGGGCGAGTAGTGGTCATGTAGCTAGGCATGATCGCCTACTAGATGAAACCACTAGAGCCTTGATAGAAAGTTTTTGGGAGGAGAATTGTCGTACCTCACCAGTTTTCAAGAAAGCTTTGCATAAGAGAGTGACAAGAGGAGTGTTCATTGAGCATGGTGCTTGATTTCTTTAAATGACCCAAACAGAGTTGCATTCTTAGTTTGTGGCATCATATCTAGAGCTTAAAATTGGGCAAAGGTGTAAGCCTTGGTTTGTGAGGTACTCACGAACATGACACATGTTGTCGCTACCATGTTGAGTTCAAACTTTTTTATGATGTGTTCCGTTCTCTTAGTGGGCATAGAGAGTTGCCTCGTAGTCCTCATGATTTCATCCACTCTCTTTTGTGTGCACGCATAGAGGATGCCCAATTCCATAGGATGCCTTGTGTGGAGAGAAATTGCACATCATGGAAGAAATGTCCTTTTTTCGAAACTCAATCCCCTGGAATTCAACTTCAGAAGTTTCACCCTTGAACAAGGGAGTGAAATGCTATAATTGTCAAGGATTTGGACGTCATAGTATGGATTGTCCAACTCCTTTTGGATCATGGTTTTCAGGGCAGGAAAATCAGGGATCAAGATTCCAGACTCCAGCTCCTTCCTTCTAGAGCAATCAGGTTTCTATCTACCAAAATAAGGGAAATCCCAGAGGTAGACCCTCTAACCAACCCGTAGTTTCAAACCAAAGTAATGCAAGACCTCTGCCTCAGAATAGGGGAAGTCAAAGAGAGTTGTTTCCAAATCGGCCATCCACTTCCAAGGTAGTAACGCTGGAAGTGATTGAAGAAGAAGAAGAAGATGAAAGAGATCATACTCCACCTGCGAGATGAGGACATCTCGCATTTTCTAAGTGGGGTAGGATGTAAGATGACTCCCCCAGTCCCTCAAGATGTCCAATTTCTCCTCCTATAATCAATCCCCTTTTCAGAATAATAACAGATCTTGTTTCTATCTGTTTTGGCCTAGAGAGAGAAAATGTTCAAATTCAGTTTCTAGATATCTTTGGATGGAAAAATATCCCTTCTTATTAAAATGATTTTCCTTGAAATAGAAACTCAAAAAGAACTTTCCAGTGTGCAATTGGAATAAATTGAAAATAGGTAAAAAGGACCTTAGCCTGAGGGTCCAGATTTTTTTAAAATTTTGGATTAAGGTTCCTATGGACCATTCAGATTAATCCAAATGTAGGGGGAGGAGATAAATTGAAGAATAAAAGAAAATCCCCCAAAAATGAGTAAATACTCACATAAGATGAAGAGTTGACTAAGGACAAGGTTTATTAGTTAAAAAAGAAGAGATATTTAGAGGAAATGATGCATTTTTGACACCTCAGTGTCGGAAATTCCCCTCATGAAGAAGGCTCCTATTTCACATGTGTGGATTAGTTTTAAACTCACAAGTAATGAGATATTTTCATCACTTCTTTCTCCTATTTCAACTAGATCCAAAAAGTAAGCTAAACTGACCTAAAAATGGACAAAGTGACCAAATTGATTTTCTAGAATCAGTTTGCTTGGTTAGAGGCTCACTTTTTCCTATAAATAGAAGCCTCCCCCTTTGTAAAACATTAATCCTGTTTTTGCACTGTTACTCTACTCCTCCATAGAGTCCCACAGAGTTAAATACATTGAATTCACTTGATAATTCAATTGTTTTTGACTAAATCCTCTCCAAAAGAACTAGTGGCCACTCTTGCTACAAACAAGAGTAGAACCCTCAATCCCTCAAGCCAAAGGAAAGCTTACAAACTCCATGTAAGCTTAATTCTTACTTATTGTGAATTTTAAATCTGTGGTTTTCTTAAATTTTATGATTTTAAAATCTGATGCTATACCTTGATGGAAAGGCCACCCCCTTCTCTTCTTTATAATTCAGCTCCTCTTAATCCTAGAAAGTTTAATTAAATGATTGATTAAGCTCTTTTCATTGTTTACTCTCTTAATTTTTAGAAAATGGAGTAGATAGAGATATTAGAATTCAAATTGGATTAATTCAAGTCATAAATTGAATGTTAAAATTGAGAAATGGTCAACCATACAAAGGAGGTTATGGTAAAATTTTCTTAAATTTTGTAGAACTAAAGTTTATCATTAGGTTATTCTAAAAGAGTAATTCCTTCCGTTTGTGCATTCTAAAAGATTTATTTTATTTCAAAAGATTTCTTCTCATTAATTTTGATTTTATGCATAGAAAGATGCATAAAGGAATTTATTTTTATTTCAAAAGAGTTATTCTCATTAATTTTGATTTTATGCATAGAAAGATGCATAAAGGAATTTATTCTTATTTCAAAAGAGTTATTCTTATTGATTTTGATTTTATGCAGAGAAAGATGCATAAAGGAATTTATTTTTATTTCAAAAGTGTTATTCTCTTTAAAATTGAATTTATGTATAGAAAGATGCATAAAGGATTTAATTTTATTTCAAAAATGTTATTTCTCTTAAATTTGAACTATGCATAAATAGATGCGTAAAGAATCTTTATATTTAAAAAAGGATCCTCTTAAATTCTATGTTTAAATTCTATGAATAGAGGTGATGAGATGTGATATGAATAGATGTGATGAGACAAGATGTGAATCAGATAGATGATTGGATAGATGTGATGTGAATAGAAGTGATGAGAATATGAGATGAATAGATGTGATGAGATGACATGATGCAAATCAGATAAATGTGAATGAATGGATGAGATGTGATTGTGATGTCATGTGAATCAGAATGTAAATGAATGATATGAGATGTGAGTGAATGTATGTGATGAGATAAAGGATGTGAATGTGTATGTGAGGAATGGATGTGAATGTGTATGCGAAGAATGGATGTGAATGAATATGTGAAAGAATGGATGTGAATAAATATGTGAAAGAATGGATGTGGATGTATGTGAAAGAATGGATATAGATGTGTATGTGAAAGAATGTGATGCGATGTAAAGAGATGAGATGTGACATGAATATATGTGGATGTGAAGTGATAGATATGAATGTATGGATATGATGCGAGTAGTCGTACATGTGAATGATTGGATGGATGTGGATGAATGAGATGAGATGTGTATGAATAAGATATGATGCGGATAGAAGTGATGTGATTTAATGGTGATGAGAATGAATGTGATGGATATGAATGAATGTGAGGTGATGGGATGTGAATCGGGATAGATGTGAATGAATGAGATGGTAAAATGAATGAGATGTGATGTGAGTGAATGTGATGTGGTCTGAATGTGAGATGTGAGTGAATGTGATGTGGTCTGAATGGATGAGATGTGAATGAATGTGATGTAATAAGATGTGGATATGGGTAGATGCAAGTGGATGAGATCTGATGAGGATATGGGTAGATGCAAGTGGATGAGATCTGATGAGGATAAATTGAGAAAAGATGTGATGAGATTGAAAAATGATGTGATTGAATGAGAATAGGAATCCTTATGAAATGGTTGTGGAATTAAATAATGTGGGTTGATGTGGAGCAGTGTGGAAAGACGAGAGTTCGTTATAGAAACTGTATTTTTGAACTATTTTTAAATGACTGCTTTATGTCAAGAATGCTGGAGAAGCATTTTGACCATCTTGTGAATGAGGTCGTGGAGACTTAATCTGATAGTTGCAATAGCTGACAGAGAGTCAATATAGGACGTCTCGAGTAGCAAAGTTGACCGAGGTCTTGACCAGCCTCGGTTCGATTAAAATGGTGAGCTTCTGGTACGGTGGATGAGGGACCAAGGAAGTGGCCTATGAGTGAAGCTCTAGGTCACCTGCAAAGGATCCTAGAGGGTGCTAACCATACGGTGCTCGGGCTCTAGGTCATCGATGATACCCACGCATGTGTCGTGGAAGATATTGGAACAAGGAGTAAGAGTTGTTTTCTGAATTCGGGCATGGATCTCATTGATTGACTTGCTGGTCCTCCAACGGATGAGTCTATGGCTCTTTTATATGGATCCATTGGTTGATCTTGCTGATCTTCAACAGAGATTCTATTTTGATGTGTGAATATATTGCCAATTACTATGAGATAGGAACTATCGAAAAGGCCATTGAGTGGACAGGTGGTGAGTGTTCTGGTTACCAATGATGCCATAAGTACACCGATGAAGGAATGATTGGAAATAAGGATTTAATCGGAGATTTTTAGGATTATGATCAGTGACACAATGGTTTCATTAAATGGTTGTTTTTAAAGATAGATGATTCGATGAAAAAGGCAATTTCATATTGGGTGTGTAAGTGGTGTGACTAGTTTTAAGTTTGCATGAATATCCAGCTAGGGGACTTGGGAACACTTTTCCCTAGTATGCGGGACAAAAACCTAATCAAATTCCTAATTGGATCCCATCACTACAGTGGTTGGGCAGTTGGCTAACCCATGGGACTGGATGGGGCTAGGCTGAAATGATGGATCCCTAAAATGAGACTCAATTCTGTTATGGTATGATAGATGAAGTAAATCTTGGATAAAAACTGTTCTATGGAAAAGAATCAACGGCTGTGCCTCTCTATGAGGAAAAAAGCGTCGGTCTCTATGATCCAAGTACAATCTTTTCCTTGATCTAACTTTGATACTACGGGTTCGATCAGATCAATTCAGTTAGTTAAGGCTTTTGAGTACGTTATATAAAAATTTATCCTAGAGGAATCGCCCGTGCTTTTCAAGCAAGGGAAGTTTTTTCGGTTTCGATTTTGGAAGAACTGATGGATTAGTCTCTTATCCAGATATCCGTGGGCGAGGCCCTGAGTGTGGGACCCTACCCCGCACAAGAAGTGCTACTTCCACTGCTAGCACCCTGAATTCGTTGCGCGGTGGGGATAGGGATCTTACATGCAGGATGTTGAGCGGTTCAGAGATGTGGGCCACGTGGTCAAGTGGTGCTTCCAATATTTGTGTGGGAGTGCAGCATCATCGTATCCCAAACGTGATGCTTGGATTGTCAGGAGATATTTTTGGCATGTGGATGATGGCATGATTGATCGTAGAGCCTCCTATGCTCGGATTGTGACATAGTACCTGGCAGCTTGGGCTTACATTCCATCAGGAGCACGTACATGATGGTCCCCATGATTCACACGATGGTTTGCATGCTTCTCTGGAGCATGCATGGATGGCGATTGGTCACATTGTGCCTCAAGAGGATGGGCAGATACATGGATACAGACAGTCCTCTCCCCCGAGCACCCTTCACATCCAATGTTGTCCAATGAGCACATAGGTCCTGTGTTAGCTAGCTATGATGACCTGACAAATTTGCTACAGGAGGGTGATGTATTTGTTGTTATTGCGATGAGGGCAATAGCGAGGGAGTAGCCTACTATCTGATGAGTTGCACTAGGCTAAAGTGCATCCTTGACCATGATAAAATGACTATTAAAGCATGCATTTGGAGCTACTGTCATGCAATGACAACTCTATTGACATGCTTGGGTGTAGCACCTGGCATGCTTAGGTATCTACCGGCATGCTTAGGTTGTACCGGCATGCTAATGCAAGACCCCGCATGCATTGGGAGCTCCGAGTGCATACCGGCAGTAGCTACTGGCAAAGTGTTAGTAGCACCCGAAAGCTAATGGCATGCACCATGAGCTCCCAATGCATGCGAGTAACTACTGGCATGTTTAAGTAGCACCCGGCATGTAGTGAGAGCTTTGAGTGCATGCCGATAGCTTAACTACTGGCATGTTTAAGTAGCACCCGGCATGTAGTGAGAGCTTTGAGTGCATGCCGATAGCTATCGGCATGCTTAGCTAGAATCTGGTATGCATTGGGAGGTCTCAATGCATTTTCATAGCTTTTGCCATGCTTAGGTAGCACCCCGCATCAATCAGGACCTTCTAGTGCATGCTAGTAGCTATCGGCATGCTTAGGTAGCACCCGGCATGCATTGGGAGGTCCCAGTGCATGCCGGTAGCTACTGGCATGCACTCGTGAGTTGGGACAATTCATCGGTGGTTGTGTGGAGTAGTGGTATGGAACAAAAGTGCAACCAGAGGTGATATGTAATAAGGAATAGGGTTTGGAGAGTGGCATCTATGCAAATACAAATTTTATGATTGGTTAAGTACAGAAGATAAGGTTTAGAGTTGGTATTATTGCTTGTTTTCTAAAATTCCAACATGGCCAAAGTGTCCTGTTCTATCCCTGTTTTCTCCCTACTGGAAATGATATAGACCACACAGTCTCGTGTGGAGTATTTCTATATATATTTCTCTCATCATACCAGATCTCATAAGATTTTGACATCAGGAGGTAGGTGTTTGTAGGGGTGAAAATTGCCTGGTTGGCCAGTTCTGCAGTTTTGAACTGCATAAGGTCTAGTGGATCTTATTGACTTTTAGAGGGCTTCCTCTGGAGTGATTCACATGAAAGTTGATGTGAGTGTGTGAGAAATGCCTATGGACAGATCTAAATAAATTTCATCACTTTTGGGTCTACTGAGAAGGTGCAACAGTGGAATTAGTGTCTAGTCCAAGTGTCTGAAGATGCTAAAGCTGCGGACATGTTTGTGAACTTATGAAGGCATTATTGAGAGAATTTTGAGTTGGGTATTTTTGTACAGGTAAAAAAGAGGTAGGGAACTACTCCTATCAAGTTTTTGCTAGTAGCTACAAGAATATGACTTCGACATCAAATTCCACCTTGGGAAAGATAATGTGGTGGCAGATGCACTTAGCCGCAAATCTTTCTTAAGTGCAATTTCAATGCCAAATAATCCCATACTGGTCAAGGTGGAAGAAATCTCATCTCATGATCCAGATTATCAGAGGATGACGAAGTTAGTAGAAGAAGGGGAAAATTAAAAGAAAGAGAAGAATCTAATCAAGGGATACTCCACTCATGAAGGAAGCCTCTACTTCAATCACAGGCTATGTATCCCTAAGGATCCTCCTTTAAAGAAACTAATCCTCCATGAAGCTCATGATAGTCCTGCTACTGCTATGCAAAAATATTAAATGCCGTAAGAAGGAGCTTTCATTGGGCAAGCTTGAAAAATGATGTCCTTCAGTACTTGAAGTAGTCTCTCATGACAAAGGATCAAAGCTGAAAGGGTCAAGATGCCTGGGAAACTTCAACTCTTGGATATTCCCCAAATGAAGTGGGAGTGCATTAGTATGGATTTTGTCACAAGTCTCTCCACTATTCAAGGAGGATATGACTCCATTCTGGTAGTAGTGGACTTACTTACCAAAGTAGCTCACCTTATACTAGCAAAGAAGACCTTCAAAGCTCTTGTGATGTTGCTTGAATATTCATCAAGGAAGTCCTAAAACTTCATGGTCTCCCAAAAAGGATAGTAAGTGACCGGGATTCTGACTTCACTTCAAAGTTTTGGCAGTCCTTATTTCAAGCCGCCCTGAGAACTCAACTTTGCTTTAGCACAGCTTATCATCCAGAGACCGATGGCCAGACTGAGAGAGTCAATCAAGTAATTGAAGACATTCTCAGAGTATATTGTGGACGGGAACCAAGAATGGATTCAATACCTTCCTCTGGTAGAATTTGCCTACAATGCATCTTATCATCAGAGCATAGGAATGTCACCCTTCAAAGCACTCTATGGGGGCAAGAATGCTTGTCTCTTCTAAATTTCTCTGATCTGACCATAAGAGTTGAGGCATCCAGGAAAATGCTCAAAGAGATGGAGGAACAAACCAAGGCAATCCAAAAGGATATTAAAGCTGCCCAAGATCGACAAAAGCATTATGCTGACACCAAGAGGTTTGAAAGGATCTTCAAGGAAGGAGACAAAGTTCTTCTATGAGTGCGACCCAAACGAAGTTCTCTATCACTTGGGAAATATAAGAAGCTCAGCCCTAGGTATTGTGGTCCCTATAGAGTTATCAAGTGTCTAGATAAAAGTGCCTATAAACTCCAACTCCCAGCCCATATCAAAGTCCACAATGTATTTCATGTAAGTTTGTTAAAACCTTATGTACCCAGTCTCGATGATATTCTTGATGATGAACAAGTTGTAATCCCTACTCAAGGAGTCCTTAAATTATAGCCCAGTAGCATCATAGATTCTAGGGAAAGGCAACTCCGAAATAGAACTCTTGTAGAACATTTACTAGTACGGTGGAAAGATTACCCTGAAGAGGATGCAAATTGGGAAGATGAAGCTACACTCTTAAAGGATTATCCCCAATTCATGCGAGATGAGGACATCTCGATGTCTGTAAGGGGGGAAGGATGTAACATACCCATCTTCACTAGTAAAGAAATGTCCATGTAATAGATAAATTTATGAGTTTTTATGGTATAAAAATCAATGATTTTATTAAATGAGTCATTTCTACTTAGAATCTTCAAATTCTGAGCCCAAATTTAGAATTTGTGCATGATTTTACTCTAATATAGGATTTTACAGCATCCAAAACGGACACTGGATCAAGCTTATATGCAAATTTCATTCATTTTTAGTTAAAAAGCGACGATCTTTAAACCTTAATAAATGCACGATCGGGCGTCCGATTGACGAACGGCCTGCACCCCAACGACCTGGAGAACATCCCGGACAAAAAAAAATTTCGCCCCCGAGGTGGTTCGGCACGCAAATCGAGGCCGACGTCTCAAATTTGGAGACCGCATCCCAAAATTTAGGCCGTACACACTTACTAGGGTGCCCATACGATGGCCGCACAAGAACCAAAGGATGGCCGCCCACTGTGTGGTCCAGACGTACTGCTACGTGGACACCCATGCTACCCTTGACCAGATAAGGTACATGCGTACCACTCCTTTCCCTGTTAACTGACACCGTACCTTTCCCTCTGAGCCATGCAGGCCACTGATCTATAGACTTTGCTGGTACACCGTCCTTTTGTCCTTGCTTTGCACAGCGCCCGTACCCGTACCCCACAGTTTATAAACCCCCGCCGGGGTGCTCCATGGGCAACATGTATTTCTGCGTAGCTTATGCTCTGCTGTGTCGCTGTCCGTACTGTCGTCTATCCCTACGCACTGTACTTATTGTAGTACAGCCACCCCTTACAGCCACCCCTCTCCATATCCCCTCATTTGCCACTTTTTAGATAAGGTAATTTTCCTCTATCCCCCTCTTGCTAGGAGACAGTGTCCTTAACTCCCCTGGAGAGACGGACGACTCTCTCACTTGTAGCATGAGTAGTATGATCCGTGTGGAGCTCAATCCAATGGGATTTGCATCCCTTTGGGAGCTAGGGATTCAACCCATACCGATGCACAAAAGCTTATCCACGAATGGAGAAAATGCTATGAACACCACTACCTTGACATAGACTTTACACACACAAGCTCAATCTCGCCATTGCTCATTCACTCATCAACCCACTCATTCATGCATCCAATACAAGAAGAAAGCTAAGCTAATGCATCATTCACTCATCAACCCACTCATTCATGCATCCAATATAAGAAGAAAGCTAAGCTAATGCATACACAAGCTCAAAGCATACTTCATTCTCAAGCACTTACTTCCCTAGCATGCACACAAACCTTGAAGCTTAATGGAACTTGAAATAAACATGCAATCTCATTCACTACTCAAGCAATGCCTTGCCCATGGATAAGCTACAAGCTATGGAGAAGCTTAAGCTTGAATCCACTACCACACAAAGCCTAATAGGGAATCCACAAGCATCAACAAAGAAGCATGCACACTAGAGAATAGAAATGAGAAGAGAGAAAAACATCATCTCATTGCATTGAATTAGAAGAGCATTGCTCATACAATAGTGTAGATGGGGAGAGAGAGCTTGCACCTCTATGAACAAGAGGGAGAGCTAGTCTCAAGAGAGCTCAAGCATAAGTTTAGCCCAATGTCTTCATAAGCTCTCAAATGAGCCACTTTTTATACTAAAACTCCTAAAACTCCCAAAACTTCCCATATGGGATTATTCTCAAGTCCACTCCCACTCACCTACAACTTGGAACTCTTGTCACCACCTACAACTTGGAACTCTCTACAAGAGCCCTAAATAAGAATGTCCAGTCTCTTTTCCTGCTTCCATCTTTGTGTTGCATCCTTACATTGATCACCACTCGTCACGCAACATTCTCCCCTTCTTATTTTGCACACGCCCTCGAGCGCGTAGATGCCAAGGAAGAGTAGCATCTCCACTGTGTACCTGCAAGCAAAACGATAGGTGGTTTGTGTGTTCTTTTTTTTTGGGAAAGCAAAAGTACTGACAGACAATAACGAAACAAGCAATTTTACTAAATAAGACATGGCAATAAACATCCAATTAGCTAGAGGAAGGAAACATTGAAGCAGTGTAGAGATTGAATAGGTTTGTTCAAGCCTTAATAATTACTACCTGCGGGGCTGACTAAAGTAAAGAATGTTTTATACCAAATGTATTGTTCTTTTCCTAGAAGGCAAAAGACAACAGTTAATCGAGGGACTATCAAGTAGTATACTGAGCCTATGCTAAGTCAAAGATGTCGGTTCAAACCTAATAAATCTAACATAATTATGTATTGGCAGACTCTTGATATTGCTTAGTGTTAAGGTTTAATATTTTAAGCACAACGGTGACCATCTTGGATTAGACAAGTATTTCTCTTGGTGCCTTTCTGTCCTTTTTTTTTCTTTTTGGACAGGGCTTTCTTCAAGAGTATGTTTGCGCACCCGCGGTATGGCTATTCCTTGCTACACAAGGCATTGGTCTGGGAAAGGTATAGACCTCCCTCGCCTACCATGAATAACAAGGCAATAGGCCACAAACATATACACTTTTCTTTTATTTTTTTCATGCCAATTTTTGTTATGGAAGGTTTATTAGATTGTCCCTAAGCAATGTCCTAGTAAGGGCAAGATATCCACTGACGGTCCTATGATTAATTTAGTCTCTTTGTCCTAGGTCTAGAACTCTAGCTTTAGCACAAAACACTAATTACTTTGTATTGCTAAACAGGTAAAAACAATTACGATCAAACTTACACTATCAAGTCTAAAGCTACTAAAATGTTATCCCTACTCTAGATCAAAGGAGATGCATATTGCCATGCTTAGTAAAGTGAAATTTATAAACAATATAGAAAACATTAAAGATTGGCATGAGTTCACCTGTTTCTGTTAAAGCGCTGGTTGGTGAAGAATTGTTTGCACTTGATTGTATGACTGTCAGTTGTGGTACTGAAGCGGAAGATGTAGTTTGGTGTTTGTATCTGTTTTATTCTGACAAAACAAACTAAATAGAAAGAAAATTAAAAGGACAAAAAATAAAAAACATTGGTGCTAAACACCGGATTTGGCCGAGGGGAAAAACCCAATGGGAAAAAGTGCCCTGGCTTCTAGTTCTTATTAAGAGAGTACAAGTGCTAGTCTTGCACTGGGGGTGGAATTTGATTAGGGAAAGAGTAGAATGCCGACGACATTCTAAATAGTTGGAGTAGATAGTCAGGGAGTCTACTTGTGTAGGAGCCTGATTGAAAGTTGTCGGATTTGTAAGACAAACTTTGACATTGCTTGTGTTTTGAGGAATAGACTCTGAACTTGATTCGGTTGCAATGTCCTCCTTCTGATGTGTTGCCTCTAAGATAGAAGTGGGTAAAGGTACCCAATTGCCTTTTTCTTCCCATGTCAATTTGGAGTATCCCTTCCTGTTCGAGACCCTCTAATGATGTCCAATTGACGCGTCAGCTTGTGTTTCCACCTGGACTCTTTCAGGCTTGGTAAGGCGTGGTTTCTAGCATTGATTTGGTTTCTGTAAGTGAGGTGGTATTGACTGCTTTTGTTCTTGAGTAGATTTAGGAACATAATTATGTTTTGCTGCAGTAGTCCCTACATTCTTTTTTGGTAGCCACAAGGTAGTAGCACCCTCGTAGTAGCCTTGTGCTTGCAGAACCTTCTTTGGGATCCACCGTTGTTGAGTGGTCTTGTTGTTGGAGGTGAAACTGTTGGCTTTGGTGAAACTTCTCTTTAGCTTTGTATTCCTTGGATGTTCCTTGGCAGCATTGGGTCTTGCCTTGCGAGCTGCTTTAGGTAACCATATTTGAATTCTAAGTGCTTCCCCCCTTCCGTAGCCTTGTGCATATAAGAGAGATGTTGGCACATGCCATCCTTGAGTATTGTCATTGTCATTATTCACCCAAATCATTGGATCTTTTGAGGTTGTCTCTATCATAGTGGTGATGGTCTCCACCTTTTGAAAAGATGGGAGTGCCGAAGCACTTGATTCAGATATCATATCTCCTAGCAATAATGATATGTTTGCTTCATACCTAGGGATTTCTTGAGGTTCCTCTGCATAGATTGGTCTTAGCATTCTTACGGGAATAATGTCATACCCATCTGGATCACAGAACTGTGTTTGCCTTGGCAATGCACAAGTGTCTATGGTATCTAAAACATGGTTCCATTCTAAGGGATCTATCAAGTTCTCAGGAAAAGGTATAGGGATATACGCCTCATCCATCACACTTCTGTCTATGGTAACATTTCTACGTTGCAAGTCTCGACAAGATGCTCCATAGATCCATAGATCAGCTCTTCCTTCAGACATAGTTGCTCCCGATGCTTCTGAAGAAGCAGAATCAAACTCATCCATAGGAGAGTGCGTCACATCTCGATAAGCATGGTTTTTCAGATTCACCCTTGTGGTTACATTCTCATGTCTGAGATACAAGTAATTGTAACCCCAGTGTTGAATCATTTTGAATTGGTGCATGAATGGCCTTCCTAGGATCACTTCGTAATTTGTGTTCTTGCCAAAGTCTACAATAGCAAAGGTATGTCCGTACTCAATGCCACATGACTTGACTATAACGTTCTCAAGCAATCCTATGGGACTCTCTAGATTTCCGTCTGCCAATTGCAAACTCATCCTTGTACTTCTAATTGCAGGTTTTCCCCACATTTCCCATACAGCTTTTGTTGCTATACTCACCCCTGCTCTGCTATCTAGAATAAACACCATATTAGTGAATTTGGGAATTTCCCAATTCCCATTTTTGAATACTTAAAAAAGGAGACATGGATAACATATTTGTAAGTTTCTCAAAACCCTATCATTGGAAAGCGCTTGAAAAATGGAATCTAAAGAGCTATAAAGCGCTCATTTTGGATTAGTGGTGTTCAAGTTATGGTTAATCCAAACTTTTGACCACGTGTCCCAAACTTGTGGGAAATTCCCATATTCCCCAATAGGGTGTTAATAGCTATAGATTCAATCTTGTTGATCTCCACAGGAAGCGTAGTATTTCCTTCATCGTAATGGTGCACGTAACTGGTGCCGACATTAAAGCTTGCAAACTCCCTATGTCTCGTTCCTGATGAGGTTGTCGTGTCATTGATGGTACTCGCATGATTTGGCTATGTGCTTCGTACAGTCCTAAATATGAGGGTAGTGTCTTGCAAGTGAGCTTGTTGCTCCGAGCTAAGAAAACAGTCTGAGCATCATCTGGTAGAGATAAAGCATCATCTGGTAGAGATAAAGCATCTAATTCTTGAACCCTTTGATTCGAGAATTCTACTATAGATAACGGTGGTGACTTGTCAGAAGATGCTAGATCCTCAACTTGTTTTTGCACTGCTTCCCACATCTCCCTTGCTGCTTCTTCCTCTATTTCAGGGATTTCATCTCCAAAATCTGTGGTAGTCAATGGTTTTGACTCGTCTGCATTGGTATGAGGTAAATCATCTCCTTCAGGCATTTCTGGGAAATGTAGAGATACAACTTCACTTCCCTTTTCCATGCTTGGCGTGGCTTCTAGTATCGTCTCTAAGTTAGGCTTCAGAGAAACAGGTCCTCTTGCGTACATAGGTGGTGGGCCCTCTATTAGAGTCTGAGTATCCCTAGTCAACTGCTTATGGATAGCCAAGTTGATTGTCTCTTCACGAGGGTTGGGATATTCTTGCAGCTTCTTAGGCAGCTCGGTCAGAGTTGTGATCCTACTATTATACGCTTGAAGCGCTGCATCCAAAGGCTCGTACACCTTGTCCACAAGGACTGATCCTCCTGAGCTTTCCTAAAACTCAGATGCTTTTTCCTTTTGCTCAGTTTGAGTTTTCTCTCCTATTTGTTTTGTTTTCAACATTCCTTCTAGCTCTTTTGGGATAGAGTTTCCTCCATCAGAGCTCTTCTGCTCCTTCGACTTCTTACTCCCCTTGCTGCATGGTTTACTTCGAGTTGATTTCTTTTTCTCTTTTCCATCTTTGGATAGAACCTTAATCTCAGAGGGTTTCTCAACAACCTCTTTGACATTCTTTTGCGCTTGGGCTCTAGTTACTACTCTTAGCGACACTAGTTCATTCTCCTCCTCAGATGTCGTGGGTGATGGAATCACTTGAACATAGTTGAGGGGCGTTTTAGCTTTTTGTGCTGCCGGATCCGTAGCCTTCAACAAGAAATCCTTAGATGGTCAATGCTACACCCTTGGCAAAACCTCTCTATAGGTGGAAACGTAGATGTTGTGCCTATGTTAGCTAAGAGGGGTCGTTTCTTGTTTGGACATTCTCTCGCCCAATGTGGTCCACCACATTCGTAGTATGGTCTTGTTTGTTGCGTGGGGTAGAGTCTCTTTGTAGGATATGGTCATGGATAACCTTGAGTCTTGGTTGGCTGAGATCCTATAAGCATCAAAGAGCTTGGGTCTCCATTAAAGTCATGAACTAGGCTTGGTCCGGTTGGGTTCTCAAAGTAGGGTTCGACAAGAGGATGCTCCACTTCGATGTAGCATGGTTGAGAGCCAACCATTACCATACCTAATTCAGGATTCTCATATTCTACATATCTAAAGGAAGCTGTGCCAAGTGGAGGAGGTTGAGCTCCTAGCACCAGCCGTGCTTGCTCTTGAGCAACTAAGGTTCTCTCATGGTTCACAACTTGTTGCCTAGGTGCAGAGTTGTTTGCTTGTTCCCTTTGTATCCTTGCAATGTGATTGCTTGTTCCCTTTGTATCCTTGCAATGTGATTGCAGTCCGAAGTAACATGTGTGTAGTTCCATTTACAAAGCTGGCACCACTTCTTTGTTGGTTGATTGCCAACCAATGGTGAAAAGGTTGGGCACTGCTCGGTTTTATGGCTACCTCCACAACCTCCACAGACGTAGAGGCCTGTAGGTACAGTATGCATGTATGATGGTTGGGGTCGGTAGGAAGGTTTGTAGTATTGCCCCATCTTTTTTAATACTATCTCGACAATCTGATCTGGATTAACCAATGGCACACTAGAGTCAGAGCCCTTCCCAGAGCTACGTTTATCATCCGGATGACTATCATGGTTTTCCATGCCACTCATGTCAAAGTTGTCATCGTAATCCATGGCATCCATGCAACACTCATTGAAGATGACATGCTTCTTTGCGTACAAGTTAGCGTGAAGCGTTGTTTCGTAAACCTTCCAGGAAGATAGAAATTAATCTTCTTTGGCTTGGCTTCTCATCGTCAGGGCATCGATTGATGTATTGCTTTAGCCTATTTACACAATCTCGCACAGATTCTTGATCTTTTTGCTTAAAAGCGTAAATTTGAGCTACCGCATTGTGCTTAATTCCCATTTTTGAAAACGTAGCTATAAAGCTCTTTTCCAGCCCATCGACGAAAGATCGCTTTGCCTCAGGCTCTAAATTCTGAAACCATGATAAAGACTTACTCTCTAGCGTCAAGCCAAATCCTTCGATTTGTGTATGCGTATCCGTGACTTGCTCCGCATGTATAGCTTGCTTAAAAGCTTCTATATGGTCATATGGGTCACCGGATCCGTCATACTTCTTCACAAGCTTTTGCAGTGCAGATGGTCTCACTTTTCTAGAATATTCATCGTCATGTCTCCTATATGAGTCTCGGCCTCTAAATCTAGGCTCTTCAAATGTCAGCTCACTTGGTCTATGGGGTTCTCTTGGAGGTACATATCCACTTGCTCATGGTCTTTCTTCTCCCCTAGATTCTCTAATAGCGCCGGTTCTCCTCGTGGGATCAATCGTTGGAAAGACTGGTCCTTTAGCAGTTGTTCGCATGGAAGGTGCTGGTCGAGCCACACTTGGGGTTCTAGCCCATGGTGGTGCTAGTGTTTCTCCTCAAAAGGCAGATTCATCTGGACGTGCCGTGTCTAAGGTAGACACCTCAGTGAAAAGGGGCCTTCCTTTCCATGTCGTTTCCCTAACCTCTGGCCATTCAAGGGTTCTAAAGTCGTTCCCCCATCTATCATGAACACGCTTAGTGAAACCTTCTAGATGCTCTACAGTTATTGTATGCGTGACTGGAAGCTCTAAGCTCGGGTGCTTAGTGGTTGCATAGTAGGTTTCTTCCACATCCCTATACACCTCTTTAATTGGGTCGTCTTGATAGATTTTGACTACTGGAATTTCTTTTACTATATCCCATGGGTTTTTCTTGGTCTCTTTTTCTTTTCCCGTTTTTCTATCCTCCCAATTCCTGTCGGAAAACAATTCTTCAAGTAAAGAATTGGGCGTACTAGGTCTGCGCGATGTTCCTGGCACATTTGGGTCCGATGGAAGCTCCTTTTTCTGCTTTGCTTGTGCGCTAGGTTAAAGTACACCCAAAGCATCCACTTGTTCAGGATTTTTGGTGACCTTGTAGAGCGTACTCCATTTCTACCCATGTACATATCGTCTTGGTAGTTTACCCATGGTGTTGGTTCAAATGCGGAATGAATGTCTGCGATTTTAACAACAAACTGGCTCATTGGATCTTTGTAGATCTCACCACCATGCACGTTTATATACAAAAAATGGAGTCTCATGTTGTCAATCAACTCCCCATCTGGGATTTCAAATGGATTAGCAGAATCTGCCATACCAATGGGTGTGGATGGTCTATTCATGCCAAATGCCTCGTTTATGTCCATTGAAATATCACTCTCGGTTCTTGAGAGGCTCTCTGTTTAAGACTCCGAAGATGTCTCGAGAATGCTCTCCAAGTTGCCAACAACCGATTGAGTGCCGCTCCCTTGAGTGGTTACCCTAGATGGTGCACTAGTGTTACGTCCCCCTAGTGTTCCCGAGCGTAGGTTCATATGCTATTTTTAGCACGTAGCAGTGTCCAGTTTTGGTTTTTTTTTATTTTTTGATTTTTTTGATTTATATATATATGTATATGTATATATGTATATGTATATATGTATATATGTATATATGTATATGTATATATGTATATATGTGTATATGTATATGTGTATATGTGTATATGTATATGTGTATATGTATATATGTATATGTATATATGTATATATATATATATATATATATATATATATATATATATATATATAAACCCTATCTAACCACTAAATGCAACTAACATGAATATGTGTGTAACTATCTTTTTTTTATTTTTATTTTTTTGAGAGAAAAACATCATCTCATTGCATTGAATTAGAAGAGCATTGCTCATACAATAGTGTAGATGGGGAGAGAGAAGAGCTTGCACCTCTATGAACAAGAGGGAGAGCTAGTCTCAAGAGAGCTCAAGCATAAGTTAGCCCAATGTCTTCATAAGCTCTCAAATGAGCCACTTTTTATACTAAAACTCCTAAAACTCCCAAAACTTCCCATGTGGGATTATTCTCAAGCCCACTCCCACACTCACCTATAACTTGGAACTCTTGTCATCTAAAACTTTGGAACTCTCCTACAAGAGCCCTAAATAAGAATGTCCAGTCTCTTGTTTTCCTGCTTCCATCTTTGTGTTGCATCCTTGCATTGATCACCACTCGTCACGCAGCATCCCCCCCTCCCCTCCCTGTGAAGAGACTTACAGCAGCCGTTCTCCCCTTCAGCAAAATATTTTTGTGTTAAGGACATCTCACAATCCCCCCCCCATTTGCTTGGACTTTAGAGCAAGAGGTTTTAGCCTTAGAGAGGGTTCATGCGCTATGGTCTTTTGCTCATACGATGAGCAAACGATCTCAGAATTGAGATCTGACTGGAGCGTTTCAATCGCGAGACAACGAGCCCTACAAGACAAGGTCCAAGAGGACCCCTTCCCAGAAACGTCATAATATTGCCTCGGGAGGAGCGCGCAACAACAACGAGATTAGAGAAGATGCTCCTGATGCAGCTCCAACCCTCTCTTTACAAGCTCCTCAAGGACATGGTGGCTAGGTTAGCTTGGTTATCTTTTAAAGAAGAGTTTTTTTAAATATTAGTGTTAATAAATGTGTATCTTTTTCTTTTAAAATAATGACATAAAATTGTATGAAGCTACGAATTGAGTGATGCTTTGTTCAATGAATTGCATTGAAATTGTTATCTTTAAAGAGTGCAAGTTTTTCCTGGCTTCGACACTAACTCCGTTCCGTGCTTGTGTAGCCGGGCGGCATTGTTAGCAAAGCCCGGGAATGGCCCAAGGTATCCCCCATACCATTGGGAGAATAAGGTTCGCCGTTTGAGGCGAGAGATTATGATGCTGTCTAGTTCTGAGGGCCCAGGCTAGTGCGGTGAATAAGCCCACCCTAGTGTGCAGACATCCCTCTGAGGGGCGGGAGGATCGAGCGATGGAGCCTGAGAGGGCGACAGGCTGCTGGCTTGAGTCCTCGCCAGTGTAGCCGACGATGAGGTGTATGGTCCCGTAGGGTTTTGCCTAGCATGTAAAGGCTGGAAGGTCGAATTCTAGATCATCTGCAGTATAAAAGAAAAAAATAAGAGAGCCAGTTTGGCTTGTATGGAATTGATTCATGTATAAACTTTTTTTATAAATCTTGTCTTTGGCATTATTGTATTGTGGAAAAAGGCTGTTTTAACAAACCTTGTGAAAAGGGTCTTAATTAAGGAACATATTTATTTATGTCAAACAGTGTAATAGAATTAATTAGAAAACAAATTGACGCGTGAGTAGGGTAGAAAGTGGGAGGATAGAATGCCTTGATGGCACCATCCTACGGACGGGTGGACCCGATTGTTGAAATTTGAGCTAAATGATGAGCTATGGTGGATCAAACACTAGAATCAGCATAATTAACAAAGTGATTAGCAAGTGATTAAGACGTAATTAGTGAATAATTAGCACATAGATTAATGTAGGCATGGATACTCAAAAACCAGCAAATTCTCATTAGGGCTATGCCTCAATTTATAGTGTTTACATCAAGCATCAAATCCCCTTGATTTCTCCATGATTCACTCCCTGAATATCTCCACCTCTTGCCTGATTCTCTCCACCTCTTCTCTTTTCCCTGATTATCTCCCAGAATATCTCCACACTCCTAAATTCCCTCATGCTACCCATTATTCTCTCCCAGTAGATTCTCCTAACCTTTTCACAGGTTCTTTCACAATTACATCTCCTCTTTTACAGCCTCTATCCAAGAGCTTGTTCCCACACACACCCTATTCACTTGTATATTTCAACACCTCCCCTCAAGTGAATAATCCTAACACACCTGGACCCTGTATCAAGTTTCCCTCTTACTTGATAGCCCGCGACCAGTGCCTCAAGTCCCTAAACTCCATAGTCCTTGACACTCTCTCTCTCTATGTGTCCAAGGCTACTATAAGTGCCCGCGACCTTGACTAAAGTGCTCACACATACATCTACCACTTGGCCTACATCATCGGTGGCTCAGAGGTGGTTTTACTTTATTGGGGCAGGTTACATTGGGTTGTGGGTTCTCTCTCTCTCTCTCTCTCTCAGAAAAGATGATCCGACTCCACTTCTCTTGGAGCCTCCATGAAGTTTGCCGATGTCGTTCCTTCTTCACTGGGTTTGCTGTAGCAGTCTCTCGCCATGTGTCCTGGCTTTCCACATTTGTGGCAAGTGAAGGTCCTCCCTCCTACTCTGCCTCTTCCTCGTCCTCGTCCTCGAGAGAATCCTCCTCGGGTGAAGAATGCTTTTTCCTCTCCTGCTGTTGAGTCGAGCTCTTTCTTCTCTTTGCCTCTGCTCTCTTGCTCCAGTAGAGCTGCTTCTATCTCGTGTATCTTCAATTCAGGCACATTCTTTAGTGTTGCTACAATGTTTTCATAATCTCCTTTATCCACACTCTTCAAAAGTACAGCTAATGCTTCATCATCTTCTACCTTTTTGCCAATAGCTGCCAGCTGTTGCTTAATGCTTTTATATTTGTTCAAGTGTGTGATTAAGGGTTCACTTTCCTTCATGTCCAATTTGTAAAATTGCATTAATAGATTTATCTTGGAATTTTTTGCTTGTGTACCAAATAATTTATTGAGTTCATCCCATGCATCTTTTGCCCACTGTATCCCTGTGATATGATGGATGATCTCATCATTTAAACTGAGTGCAATAAGCCCCAATGCTTTTTCATTCCTACTCTTCCACTCATTTTCCCCTCTCTCTGGGCATTCATCTCTCCCTTCAACTAATCCCCACAGATTTTTCCTCATCAGCAAATACATGGTTTTTGTTTGCCATGTATAAAACTGTTCTCCATTAAATTTGGCTATTTCCTGTGCTGAATTCATGGTGATGTGAAGGGGGTCTTACCTCTTGATCCAAATTCAAGATTCAAGGGCAGTGTCTACCCTTTTACAACTCAATCTGGTGTTTAATAGATGATTACAATAATTTTATCAGCATAAAATCACCAGAAATTACATTAAATTGAGAGTAACCAATTTGTACGAGATGGTTGGAGTATCAAACCAACTCCGATTTGCAATCTGAAGCTTTAGGGATCTGTATCAGATACCTAATGGTTAATTTGAACCCTCAATCGCACCAAAGTACAGTGATTAGCACTGATTAATCACTGATTAGCAAATTAATGCTCTGGTTTGTGTGCAAAAAACAGAGTATGCGGGGAGCCCAGATCTGATGCCTTCCACTTCAAATGAGCTCAAATGCTTTCAAAGGCATCAATAGCAATGAGTCTAGTAGAGGATTAAGCCAAGAAACACAAGATTTGACCAAATAATGAAAGCTTAATCTCTGTTTTACCAAAGTCACCTGCAGATTTGATGAAGAGCTTTGATCTCTCTGTGGACTTGATGAAATTGATTTCTGTCTTCACCAGCTTGTAGAGCATGCTTGATTACCCCTTGTGCTAAAGGAAATTGAAGACATTTGAAGTGAGCAAAGAGAAATCTTAATTCTTCTGCAGAAAAACGACGCCTGTTAATTAGCGAAAAATCGATGCTTCCGCCGGCGGTTTGCTGCGTGGAGTAGATGGGCTGGTAGCCAAGGACCTTAGCTAGCTTAAGCTAGAAGCTCATGACCTAATTTGAAGTATGCTAAGTGCTAGAGACCCTCCACTGGCTGGGGGTGAAGGGGAAGAGTGAAAGCTTACTAAAAACTGATTTTTTTGCTAATTATTTTACTAATCCTAATTAATTCACTAATGGGCTCATAAATCTGGTTGATTCTAGGCATGGCTCTGATACCATGTTGAAATTTGAGCTAAATGATGAGCTATGGTGGATCAAACACTAGAATCAGCATAATTAACAAAGTGATTAGCAAGTGATTAAGACGTAATTAGTGAATAATTAGCACATAGATTAATGTAGGCATGGATACTCAAAAACCAGCAAATTCTCATTAGGGCTATGCCTCAATTTATAGTGTTTACATCAAGCATCAAATCCCCTTGATTTCTCCATGATTCACTCCCTGAATATCTCCACCTCTTGCCTGATTCTCTCCACCTCTTCTCTTTTCCCTGATTATCTCCCAGAATATCTCCACACTCCTAAATTTCCTCATGCTACCCATTATTCTCTCCCAGTAGATTCTCCTAACCTTTTCACAGGTTCTTTCACAATTACATCTCCTCTTTTACAGCCTCTATCCAAGAGCTTGTTCCCACACACACCCTATTCACTTGTATATTTCAACACCGATTAGTCGGGTAGCTTTCCAACAGATTAAGTGAAAGCCCTACGCTAGATAAATAGGTTCTTGGGCACCTCTATTCTAGAAGACTAGGCCAGTGGCTGTGCCTTGCATGGATGAGGAAAAAAGCATCGCCTCTAGAAATCAAGTCTAGTAGTTGCCCAATTTAAAGAGATGATGCAAAACACAGTACCTCAAGCTATGGCTATGGAGGCTTGTGGCGGCTAAAGAGATGATGTAAAACCCTAATTAGCTGATGTGGATGCTACCTAAGTACACACATAATGATGAAAAGCGAAACTAATCAAGCTTCAGATCCGAGTTCAATTAGGTTACAAGATGGAGACTTGTACTCATATCTAAAGACTTAAGAGCTTGCTTGATTTGATTATTGCGTGAAAGTGAGGCCATTTATATGAGGCAGGTATATCTTGGCTTTTGTTAACTCATGTGGGACAAGTCTTGCTTGCTCATGTGGCAGCTTGCTGGACTAACACTCGCTCTGTACCTTCCTTGCGCTGCGCATGCATGAATGGCACCATATTTCTCGAGAAAATTCACATGGCCTTCGATTTTAGTTATAAATCCGGACCGAGACGAGACCGACGTCTGAATGATTTCCAACGACTTTGAAGTCTAAATCCTGGTTAGGCGCCCTTATCACAGCATTGCCTTTTAATTTGAAGGGTTGAAAGCCACAAATTATTATTATTATTAATTTTTTTTTCCAGCATTGTGTACAGTAGTAGTACATATAAAAGAGAGTGAGGCAAATACATAGAGATTGCAGTACATATAAAGAGAGTGAGGCCAATACATAGAGATTGCAGAGTCCGGCGGCGGCCGAGTGAGAGGGATTCATATACGAAAACACACTGATCCCAGTACATATAAAGAGAGGCAAAGACATATTATGATAATATGATTGCATGCGAGCAAGAGGGGTCGGGGGGGATTCATGGAAACACAGGTTGGTTACAGTTGTGAATGAGGAGGACGCGCAGAGCAGGAGTTTCACCAACTCCAGTACTTGTCGTAGCCGGCTTCCATGGTGCAGCCGTAAGCATCGCAGTTACAGTCGCAGTTCATGTAGCCACCGTCGGGCCTGATGGACCAGTAGAAGGAGTTGCCGAAGCCGTTGGTGATGTCCCCGTTGTAGGCGTCGAACTGATGGGACATGCCTGCGGTCGTCGACACCACGCATGCGACCTCCTGCCTCCACGCTATGTTCAAGTTGACGGCAGCTTGCACCCCGTCCCCGATGGTCTGCGAGTCCTGCCCATCCGAAGTGGTGCACGTGAAGGACAGGTCGCCTCCCATGTTGTCGATCATGTACACGCCCACCGAACTGCTCCCACTCGCACAACGGTGGTGGTGGAACAGCATAATTATCGCTAATACGATTGCAGCTGCGCCTCGTCTTCCATAACAAGCAGCGCCCATGATGATGATAGCTCTAACAATTGCACAAGTAGTATATTACTATGGTGGTGCTTGTTTGGAAGAGCCTGCGTCTAGCTATTATGTATTCTTCCACGGCTGATTCCATTGTCCTCTCGAATATGCTACACCACTGCAACGTGCCCTCCGCCCACATATCATGGCAGCACCCCCACCTTCTTCTCAGAATCATCGTCATCGAATTCACACACCTTCCTTGGAAAATGTCGTTGAGCTGACAAGCATTTTGAAGAAACCAACGCTTCTACGTGGTAAAGATCCACGAAAACTTAAGAAGCACTTCAATTCATATATAAAGATTTAAAAATGCCAAGGATTATCATAAAATATAGTGTTTTTAATATTAATAGAAAACTTTTAGCTAGCTTTAAAACATAGCATTCTATATAAGAACTACAACAGAATGGAGGTATAGCCAAGCCAGTAGAGTCTAGAAACTTAGTATTATTTTCGTAAGCTTTAAAAATCGTTGCTGCATGGCTACTGCCACCGCCGCAGGGCTATAGTCGGCGGGCCAATAACCGAGCTACCCATGGATAGGCGTGCAAAAAAAAGGAGGCTCCCTTTGCTTGCACTTCAGAAACAACAATGCATGTATGGGGAGCTCCCATTTTTTTGGGTACATATGCAAGTGTGTAAATGAAGGTGAAGACAAAAATTTTGCACAAGAGTGAAGCCAAAGCATAGCGAAATTAAAGATAACTATTTGCACAAGGTTTACGCCAAAACATATATTGTATTATTTAATCGTTGGCAACGTACATCTCGGATTGTAGCAAAAAAGAGTAAAGCCTCAAGACAATAACATAATAAGGTGCATAAGTACAAAGCCTAGGGAGTTGGGGCTGCATCAAGGTACTCATCATGAATGGGCCATTCCTCATCATCATCTTTGCCTTCCTCATCAATCGATGTTGTCAGGAAGTACCTCATCCTCTCCATAATTGCTAATAGCTTCATTGAGTTGCTCTTCGAAGATGACTCTACCGTGAAGCAACCATTACTAAGTCTCATTGTCTGGATAGTAGTATTGATAAAAACATCATGAGTAGTAATTATAACTATTATTAATTGAAGGATTCAGGGACTTACAAAGCATCCCTTCCAATGGTCCTTCCCACCCGACCCCCAATACGTCGAGCCAAACTTCTCCATTTATGAGTAGAAGACTCATTTCTCCATTTGTGAGTAGCATATTGATTTCTCTTGTTTTCACTCCTTTTTCTCTCTTGCATCTTGGATGCACTTTCACTAGTCACTTATACATGCATAAGGTGGTGGGGGGAATAGCCTTCTTAGCATATACAATGCCAATTTCCCTCCCTGAATTTGTTTATTTTGGAGGAAATTCATCATCTTTTTCGAAGCCAATCCTCAGAGAACCGCTCATCAACAGGGTTGGGGAATCTCTCATTTAGGCACCTATGGACATAGTCAAAGTCACAAGCAGATTATTGTTCCCATCTCTTAAAGAAAGACTTATAGTTGGAGTTCATGATGTTTAAAGTGCATCATGAATCCCATGCCAGAATCATCCATGAAAACTCCACCATCACTCCTTACAATGTAGTACATGTGGCCCTAGATTTAGGCTTGTCGAGTGAGAACCCACATTTGAATAGTCGAAGCACCTATTAGGATAGTGGAGAGAATAGAGCTTTATGCATAGAAAATAAGAGATGGTTGCTCACCATATGAGGAGGAGAAGCTTACTCACCCTATGTGGAGGAGAGGGTCGCTCACCTCTAATATCGTGGCATAATAAAAAAACACAAATATCAAATGAGATACAACATAAACCCATATTTTTCTAGGCTTATTATAGTAAGTGGAGGATAACAAAAAACGGTTTGAAGAGGAGAAGGAGAAATACAAGAATATGGCACAACGGAGAGAGATAGAAAGACAAAGGACAATAGACAATGCAATGGAGAAAATTTAAAAATTTTGATCATACCAAAGAGGTACAAGTGATGGTGTTTTCCACTCGTGCACTCTCAAATAGAGCTTAGATGGGGATCTAGACAGACTGTTCATCAGAGTGGCTCCACCACTGCTGTTCCACACATTCATTCACCTACACTCAGGAAAATTGGTGCAAAACGACCCTCTTTTTGACAATAGAAAATATCCTCACACTCCCTCGCTCTCATAAGGTGAGACCCATTGTTCAACATAGCTTGGAGCCAAACGGTGGTAGTCTTTGACATCACCAGTGCGAGTGAAGATCATCCCAGCACAGGACAAGTTACTCCTGACCTTAAGATAGGAGAACTAGAGGCTCAATGCATGGACATACCACCTGTCCTAGAGAAAGACTCTACCTCCCCTACCCATTCACAAAGAAGCCTTGCTTGAAGGCTTTGTAACTTTATCCTAGGAAAACATGAAAAAAAAATAGACGAGCCACATCCCAAGGAGAGAGGTATGGCAAACCAACATGAAAGAGAGCCCACAGATCCTAGAGCAGAAATATAGCAAAGTGAGAGTCATCAAACCCGAGACTCATCCACCAGTCTCTAGAGGGCCATGCCCACCTCAAGGGTGGCTAATTCATACTGAGCCGAGAGACCAATACTAAACCCAAGGCTAAAACCAGCTCTCCAAGGGCCTGAAACATTCTATCAGAGAGAAAGGGCCTACCTAGCCCTGTCATATCAGCTTGGGGTACCAATATACCAGCAATACCCACCTCGGGGACCATATCCAGGGTACCATATGGGGCCGCATGAGGCACATCCCAATCCTCCCATGAGACAAGGACACTCGATGATCTACTATCCACTAGCCCATCTCCTCTGCCTATTGTTTCCCAACCACCACCCGCTCTAGCCATGGCAGGTCTAACCCTTGAAATGTTAGGGATAGCCATGGAAATAGGGAGGGGGTAGCTTGAATCATGCCCCCAACACCAGCTTAACTAGTATAAGGGCCCAGACAAGAGAGAAACAAACCCGCTAAAATCTCAAAACTAATCACTAAATTCAATGGGACTGGAGACCCCTTACCACATTTAGAGATGCCTAACCAGATCTGTGAAGCCTTCGGCCATGTGGACGACCAAGTTAAGGTGAGTGCCTTGTTCAGATGTCGAGCTCAACATGAGCTGACACTCATGAGGTGCTTGCATGACCATTCGACATTTACACCACTGGTGGGTTTGGTAGCTAGCACCAACATATCTTCGCTAGAGATTCTACAGCTAGACTACATCGACTAGTCCACACCTACCCACTCCACTTAGCATGTTCACATATGGACCACTTGTCTATACTCTATTGTGTGTTTTAGTCACTTTATCTTCTTTGTAGACCTCTTTTCTTGTGTGAAGAAGAAGAAGAATTTCTAGCCTTTCACCTTGTTTGTTCTATTCTAGGGTTTGTGTGAGTGTGTATGTGCTTGAAAGAGCTCAATATCTCTTCTTCCCTACATCTTCCCATGGTATCAGAGCCTGGTTCATGCTGAGGGTTGAGCAGCAAGCAAGAGAAGCACTGGAATCGGTATGAGGGTAAGAGCTTCATCTACTCTTCTCTCTTTGTGTTGACTACTACTCCCTTATCGGGAGATCTTTGGGAGGCACCGGCAACAAACGAACTCAAATTGAGGAGTTTTCTTTGTGGAAGCAAAGCTACAAGGAAACTACAGGGTCCGTTGGACAAAGTTTTTCGTGTCGAAATCGCGTTTCGTCTAGGCCTTTGTTTTTCAGTTCGGGTAAGTTTTGATTCTCTGCAGAACTCTGTTTTTGGGACTGCAGGAAGGGAGATTGGTTGTGCAGACACTGTGTGTACTACAAAGAGGTCTCAAAGTTGCAATTGGGTGTATGTATGCAAATTGAGGTCACTGGTTGTGACATTTTGGGTGTAGTATAGTACCGCTGCAGAGAATACAGTAGTTTGTGGAGGTCAAACAAGAGTGTTGTTTTTGGTAAATTTGTGTTGCAGACAAGATGTCAAATGGTGGAATAAACCAGATTTTTACAAAGAACCTTAACAAGAATAACTTCCATGCTTGGAGGTTTGGATTGACAAATTTCTTGATGGGAAAAGGTTATTGCGACTACATTGAAGGTGAACATGAGGAGGCACCAGAGCTTCATACTATGGAGAAGAAAAATATGTTTGTGAATGATTATGCCTTGAAGATCAAGGGCATTGTAAAATCCCTTTGGTGTTTTTGTTGATGATGATGATAAGGTGAAAGTGTGTCTATGTGGTCTCGAGCCACAATACAAGGCATTCAAGATGTCTATTCAGACTCGAGAGAACATTTCCAATTTCACAGATTTTGGTATCAATACTGATCATTGAAGAGAAGAATTTGGGTAAGATCAACAATCTTCACAAAACAAAAATAGTTCAGAGTAGAAGGCCTTCTACACAAGTGTAGGTAGAGGACAAGGTAGAGGTCATGGACGTGGCCAAGGTGGTGGCCGAACAGTTAATCAAAATTATGGTCAGCAGCAGCAGCAACAATAGTCCCAAGATTTGCAATAACAACACATAGGTGGAAGAGGCCAGTTTAGAGGCAGGGGGAGTCAAAGAGATTGTGGTAATTGGCAAAGGAAACATAATGATACACGAGGCTATTTTTACTGTGGTAAGCGTGGACATGTGTAGGTAGATTGCTATAAGAAATAGAGTGACATGCAAAATGGAAAAGTGCACTAAAATAACTATGCGTCCTCTAGCAAAAATAACAAGGATAATGAGAGGTTATTTGTTATGCAACATTAGTTAATGCTGTGTCTAAAAATGATGTAGCAGCATGTAAGGATGATGTGTGGTGGTATGATGATTTAGGTGCTTCAAACCACATGACAAGTCATGGTGAGTAGTTCAAGGAAATGAAGAGTCTTGAAAGACCAGGTTTTGTTGAAACAGGGGATGACACTACTCATCTGATTGCCCATATTGGATATGTGCCATTATCTATGCAGGATGGTAAGGTGAAGTATCTTCAGGTGTATTTCATGTTCCACACATTACAATGTTTACAAATGGTTCAGAAGTTGTTGCAGATACAGACATTTGGCATAAGAGAATTGGGAATGTAAATGTGCAAAGAATGAAGCCTATGCAAACTAAAGAAATTGTGATAGGTTTAAAGTTGAAGGTATGCAGAAAGTTTATGAAGCATATCAATTTGGAAAGAAAACAAAGCATGTATTTCCACATGACAGAATTGTGAGCACAAATGTACTAGATTTTGTGCATTCAGATGTATGGAGTCCTATGAAGACTATGTCTATAGGTGGCTATAGGTACTACGTAACATTCATTGATGACCACATGAGGAAAGTGTAGGTGTATTTCATGAAGGAGAAGAGTAAATTTTTCACTCATTTTTAGAATTTCAGAGTGATGGCTGAAAAGCAAATAAGAAAGCATGTGAAGTGCCTAAGGTTAGATTGAGGGGAGAATACTTCTCCAATGAGTTCTCTAAATTCTTGCGAAGTGCCTAAGGTTAGATTGAGGGGAGAATACTTCTCCAATGAGTTCTCTAAATTCTTGCGAAAGAATGTCATTCACAGACAATTTACATGTAGATACACTCCCCAGAGCAGACTGGAGTTGCTGAGCGAAAAAATAGACACATTGCAAAGATAGCACGAGCATTGATGGTGGCAAAGAAGAATATGCCACATAGCTATTGGGTTGAGGCTATGTCTACAATAGTCGAGACAATATTTTATATCATGAACAGGACTCCTACTGCAGCCATACATGATGTAACGCCAGAGGAGAACTTTATTGGGAAGAAATCTGATCTGTCTCACTTGCAAGTTTTTGGATGTATTGCATATGTGCATGTGCCAGATGAGTTGCATACTAAGTTGGATCCAAAGGTAGAAAAATGTGTGTTTATTAGATATTCCCTTGAGAAAAAGGGATATAGATGCTATAGTCATTCTACACGTGAATTGAGGGTAAGTAGGGATGTTGTATTTGATAAGATGAGTAGTTGGTATGCTGCTAAAAAAGATGATGTTGGGGTTGATGTAAGTAGAAATGTACACAACAACACAAAGCAACTATAGACGCACTTGATAGACACGCAAAATAGTGGGCGCGTCTGTAGGGCGTTGCTTGAATAGAGAAATTACGAGCGCATCTAACAGGGGATCTAATAGCGTGTGTATTTGCGCGTGTATTGATGCGTCTATACACGCGTCTAATAGCGCATGTATTTGCGCGTATATTGACGCGTCTATTCGTGCGTCTACACTGAGAATCTAACACTACGTCTAACAACACGTCTATTTACGTGTGTATTAGCACGTCTATTGGTGCGTCTACACTGAGAATTAGATGCGTATTTAGATGCAAAACAAAGAATATAAAAAGTGAGATTTTGGTGTAGGTTGGTAAATGTACATCACTGCTTTCCAAAAATTGCCCATGATTACCAAAGAGCATAATTTTAACAAAAACATCAATGCTTTTTTGCAAACCCACATATACAAAAATTAAGTGAGGTGAGGATAATGAGACGATATGTAAAATAGTTTAGCCAATATCAATGATGGGCTACGGTTCAATCTCATCCTCAATGAGATCAACCCTTGCCAAACTATCTACTTTAAAATCCAAACAAGTGTTTAGATCTACAAATACATTCAACCCACTACTACTTGTGCTACTCATGTGCTCATTGAAATCAGCATCACCAATGGTAGGCTCATCCTCACAGGTAATGGCCTCAATATCTGTATCTCCTATCTCATGATCATCCTCCTCTCTCGTATCACGGTCATCATAACCTCCACGGCCATGATCATCCTCCATACGCTCCATATTCGTAATTGTACTATACATCACTTTGGAACGTGGCATAATAGGTTTGACATGCCACCATCTATTATTATCCACCATTGGTTGATAGACAACCTAATTCAAACATAAATACAATCATGTTATTTTTTTTGCATCAAAGGTATCAAATATTTAAAAGTGAGTATTTTTATATGTGTGTACAGTTCCTGTTCTCATTGTTGCGGTAGTACTACTGTGTCCTTCTTACTTTGCCAAAACTTTGTGGAGTCAATAGTTACAAAGCCAGTTGCATGGCGTTTGATTGTTGTATTAGGGCCTCTTTCCACCACATCCTAAACCACGTTACATCCAAAACATACACAAAGAAGCGTCGAAAGTCAAGCTTAATAATATCTTGGATTATGCCACAATAATCATCCATGGCTCCATTGGCTCCCTCAAAGCTAGCAATGACGCCGCAATCTTGTGTGTTTCTCTTATCATCAATCCGTTGTGCTCGAAACTACTTGCCCTGACACCATATAGCATTGAACATAGTGCACTACACCAAGACAAAATCAATTAAATAAGCAATCTAAATTATTGAAAGCTCCTAACTTATGCATAACATTCTATATACCGACCTTGCTCATGCATCCCCTAGCATACTCCCATTCTTCCATTGTGATATGCATCCCCTCGTCTTTCTTTGCTTTCTCCATTTTGTCAAGTCGCCCCAATCCACATGAATATCCTTTGGAAGTGCTCTTAGATACTGAGGGTATGGCACATGAGATCCGTGGTGTGTACGAAAGAGGGCCCTTTCTTCTTGTCTTCTTGCCTTTGCATCCGCGGTCGTATCTTGTCACCCATCTTTTCATCACATCACTATTAAGCATGCAATAGAGGTTGATATTATTAAGCAACTCCGTGTCTATTACTTTGTTGCGTCCTTTCCCTTGAGGCACAATAGAGGTCATCCTTAGGTCTTCATCATCTCTCCATAGTCGTGGGAGAGAGCTATCCACATCAACAAGAAACTCAGAAATATATACAAGTGACTCTTGTACCAACCAACCCTTGGCCATGCTACCTTTGGGTCTTGCATTTTGTCTCATGAAACCCTTCAAGGTCTTCATGAAGCGCTCGAGGAAGAACAACCATCGTGCATGTATAGTACCGCATTTAGCAATCTCATCCACCAAATGCACTATGAGATGTATTTGGCTTGTGAGAATAGAACCTGGAAATGTCTCCTCCACTAAACAAACCACCTCCACCACTGACATAACTCGAGCATTCTCAAGCGTGGTGGGATCTATTTCCTTTGAGCTCACATACCTAGAAATGAAAAAGTACACCATATTAGCAATATGAACACCTTGCATGGAGCATTGATACGCATCACATTTTGTATCATGTAAAGTACCTCACAAGCTCGCCCATCTTATAAATACAATCTTTCATGTCCTTCGATGCACTACGAGAAATGCTAGTAGGTAGTATGAACTGAACACATGAGGAATGGTTGATTAGTTGCTTCTAATTCACTCACAAATTTGAAAGGAAAAAGATATTAAGCATATAAAATACTTACTTGGAGCATCTTGTGCCAATCATGAGATTTCAAGCCATATAATTGCTCTACACCTCTTTTCTTGCTCTTTGTAAAGGCCCCCTTCAAACACCTCATGCATCCACCAGTGGGAGTACGAATTGTAGTAATAGCACGCTTCATCGCCACCATCTCTAGCTTTGATAACCTCCACGATGCATGAGGTAAAAAAACACGCCCATTTGGTCTCTCTTGTGGCCAAGCTTCACGCATCCTTCCTGTGGTACGTAGATCCTCCCTTATGCCTACACAATCTCGTGTCCCATTCAAATGTTCCCAAATGGTAGATGCCACATTCTTGAAGATATGCATGGGATCAAGCAGGTGATTGATCTTGAGGTGGGACCAATATGGTAAACCATAAAAGATGGAGTATCTAAACAAAAGCTGGTGTTAGCGGGCAATCTTTATTTCCGGGGCCAATATAGCACACAATAGTTACAAACCCTTACCGGCTCATGCCAAGTGGTTGAGGAGTCGTGGAACCATCCCAAGTGGTTGAAGAGTCGTGGAACCGTCCCAAATTCTCATCCAATGTCCCGCAGTGAGTGATTGTGGGAGGACTTCATTCCAAGGGGAAACATATCTAGGATGATTAGGTGGGAGAAATCGATGGTGATTCTCATAGATGACCTTATTCAATGCGTCTGCCCGTGAGGCAACAAGCGAAAGACCACAAACAGGACATGCATGGTAACCCGATGTAGTGAGACCTGAACAATGGATGCAATTAAGAGTTGAAGGTGGTGCCATATCCTTTGCCTACTCATAATTAGAAGTGCAATGCTTACCTGAACACTCGCCATACCCTGGTTGGGAAGTCATGCATCGTCCACATCAAGATTGCTTTGTAGTTGAAGTCTCATGAGGTGACGAGGGAGGCCTGCTCACATCATGCACCTCAATACCTCTCCAAAGTATCTCTAGCTCGTCAATCAAAGGCTCTAAATAAACATCAGGATTTTTGATTTTATGTTTTCCTGGAATTAGAAGGGATAACATAACATGTCCTTTCTTAATCGCCATAGAGGAGGGTGGAAGATTATAATTCACCAATATCACTGGCCATACACTATAAGAGGTGCTTTTGAGACCAAATGGGTTCACACCGTCCATACCCAATCCAAGTCTCAAGCTCCTAGGTTCTTCCTTGAAGTTTGGCCATGTGTCTTCAATATGCTTCCACGCAAGTGTCTTCAGGAGTTCCCCACTTGCCATCGGTTGATCGATGGGAGGAATGCCATGACATGAGCTCTGCAACAATGGATTTGCACTTGAACATATGATGGATGCGAGGGATTATGGAAAAATGTCGTAGAACCTTACGAGGCACGTCCAAAGTTTTGAGATCTGCTCTATATCTTGCCTCTCCACAAGTAGGACACTCTCTTGCATCCTTATGTAGTCCATGAAACAAAACACAATCGTTGACGCATGCATGGATGCGCTTATAATCTAATCCTCCAAGAGAGGTCACATGTTGCCTTGCCATATCTCTTGAGGTCGGTAATTTATTCTCCCTTGGAAGCATTTTACACAATAGCCTACACGTGAAGACCATAAATGAGGAAAAGCATTCGAGTAATTGACCCACTAGCATAATTCACCATGTTTGCAAAATAGGCTTTAAAGCTTACGTGAGTAATGCATTCAAACTTGCATTGCTCCATCCATATATAGTTTGCAAGTTTAGTAACTCAAGGGAGACACGTAGAACAGAGAATGTGCACCCCTCAAACAGTGGAGTCGATGCTACGGTAAAAAGATCGTCTTGCTTCATGCTATCATCCCTCCCTTCGGCGGATTGATGGACATATAAATCCTGCACCATATCATCAAACACCTCCTCCTCCATGGCTTTATGAGGTAATGGCGGAGGGCTACTATCACCATCACTCCATGCATCCGTAACGGTCCCTCCTGAAGATCCCACCTCATATCGCCCACGCTTTGCCTCCTCACGACGAGCATAGGGCAACATATGTGGGTGTGGCACTGCATCCTGTATCAAATTAAAACGGGATCATAACTCAAACATATGAACACCCATAGGTATCTCAATCAACCTTAACTCTTTAACACTTACCATGTTTACGGTCGCATCGCATTCTCCATACTTTAAGATGTGATTGAGTGTAATCTTGCATGCACGATACATGTTTCCTCGACATCGATCACACATACATTTGATTTTTTGCTCCAACCACATTTTGCGATGGTGGATACAGAGGGATTTATCCTCACTGGAGCTACTTGTTGAAGATGAAGACATCCTACAAATAAATAACCCAAAAAAATTACTCTTGTATCAAATATTAAATCTAAAAACTCTAAAACGCGTCTAATACCACGTCTAAAACCGCGTCTGTTTCGTGTGGTGCGCGTCTATAGGCGCATCTAAACCATGTTATAAACGCGCAATTAAATGCGCATTTAGACGCCTATATACACGTGCACTGCACAGAACAGACGTGGTTTTAGACGCGCTTTTATAGACGTGATTTTCAAACCTACTTTTAGCGCGCTTGCTTTTCTTCACATACTTTTAACGGGCTTGCTTTGCTATTAACAGATCCACAGCCTAGCATCCACACTTATCTTCAAGCACCCACACTTATCTCGAAGCACCCACACTTATCTCGAAGCTTACATAATCATCTCCAAGCACACAAGAGAAGAGAGTGAACAAGGAAGAGAAGAAAGAGAAGCAAAGGGTGAACAAGGAAGAGAAGAAAGAGAAGTAGCTTTGAAGAAGGAAAAGAAGCTTCCATACCTCTATCCAAGGTAAGTCTCTTTAGGGTTGATCTTCTTTGAAAGTTGCTCTCTTTGAATTCGTCCTTTTCTCTCTTTGAAACGAATGTTTTTGGTACAACTGTTGTGCTTTTGTGTCGAGCGCATGTCCTTTTTGAGTTTTTAGAATAGTCCGAGCTAGAAAGCCAATTTTAGGCCCCCTTGGGTGGCTGGCCATTGTAAAAAGTAAGCTCATGTATATAAGACATTTTGTGGAATATGAAAAGGGACAATCCCATTTGACTCAATTGAGTCTCTCTCTCTCTCTCTCTCTCTCGTGCTCATGGTTTCATGCTTGTGTTATATATGCTTGTGTTATATATGCTTGCTTGCTTGATTGTTGTGTATGCATGGTAGGGATGGTGTTAATCTAGTTTCTCTTCTCCTCTCCCTTTTCTTGTATTTCTATCAAGATCCATCTTGCATGCATTTTGGCATTGAGTGAAGGTAGAGATTTCCATAGCTCCCTTCTTCTTTGCTCTTCACCTAGCTTGTGAATCTCCACTTGGGTGACACAAGTGGTGATGGGTGAGCCTCTAGTGGTCTCACATAGGGGAGTTTAACCTCATTAGGGTTGGCTTAGTGCTATTCTCCAAATCGACCCTTTCATGGCTCCTTTCTCTTATTCTCTTCCTCTCTTGTGCAAGGTAGATTGTTTAGGTTAATAGGAACATTCTCTCTAATAGATATGGAGGTCTTCTTGTACTCTTTGCCAAGCCCATTCAAACATACACTCACCAAATCATCATCTTCCTCTTAAGCTCACCCTAATGTGTCATGGGAAGCTTTTGATCCACTGAGCTCGAGTTATGCTCAAGAGCTCCACCGTAGCTACTCATCACCCGATCCTCCCATGCTCATTTATCACATCGAGGCGGTCTAATCCTATATGGGTGGTGCAACCTCTCTCACAAAGAACTTGTGGGATCTCAAAAGACGATTGTGGAGATATCTTAATCACTGAAGAAAGAGGGGAGAAGAAGCAAGAGGGAACAAATGATTAGCACTAATCACACCCAAACCCTAACCTTAAGCACAACACACATACTAGATTAGAGTTGCAAAAGAGTGGGAGAGAGAACACTCCACTTCTATTGCATAAATGGGTGAATATCCGTTACAAGAGAAATTGGCTTTTGTAGCTCCAAGTCATTTCCCACTAGGCCACCCGAAAGTAAGTGACTCGAGGCATCCAAAACATAGGTAAAAAGCTTTTCTTTATTATGACTTGTCCAACTAACCAAGATCCTATTGCTGCCTATCCTATAAAGCTCAAGACTTGGGAGCATCTTTAGGGTGTTTTTCTCATCGAATGAAAGGGTTTACAATATAGTGCGGCACGCATCCATTACATAAGTGTGCGGACATAGTTGTAATAAGAATGTGTTAACCACATGTGGTTAACATAATCCCCTTCCTAAATTTGATCACGTCCTCATAATTGGTAAGATGTCGAGGCACGCTAGAAAGTGTCACACTTGGTTTGTCCTTTGGGCTCTCCCGAAATCAGAGGGGGGGGATGGGGGAGTTAGTAAGATTGGAAAGAAGTTATTGGAGTATTGTGGCGATTAAGTATCCACCTAGTTGTCGTATGGGCTCTTATGAATTTAATGTCTTGTATGTGCCAGTGGTACTCTATATTTTATTTTTGGTGTTTTTCTTTTTTGTTGCCTTTGTGGCTTGAACATCCTTATAAGAGGAGTCGAAGTACTTGAATGAGTAGACTAGCATGGAATACTTAATGACCAATATCCAACTGGTAGGTGGTGGTGTTAATGAGGGTTTAGTAAAACAATGGTGTTAGTAAGAAAGTGGTGAGGGGGGAATTCAAGAGGGACAAGGAAGTAACTCCCATGGATACTTCTTGTGCTCTGAGATGTTATATTTCAATGGTGATGTACATGTAGCTATAGTAGCATCTTCATTAAGACACCTTAATGGGCATCTTGGCTCCCCTGGGTTGGGTCGGTTTTCTCTCTTTCTCTTTTAGTGGTTTATCTTCTTTTGTCATTGTAGCACAATGGACTAGGATCCCATGTTGATGAGGCTTGTAGTTGATGGTGAGGATCCATAGGGGGAGCAGTTTTGAAGTATGGAAGTTAAAGCTACTTTGGATTATTTGGTGTCCAAATCTAGGTTAACATAAGAAGAAGGTATGGACATGATTGATTAGGCATGAAGCATAGTTATTTGGGTGAAGTGGGGGTAATTAAGAAGATCTAGGCAATGGGTTATACCATTGACCACGCATGTTGTTAAGACCCTAAGATCTCTCTAGATAATTGTCATGTATAAACATACATAAACCAGGCATAAATTCATCCACCCAACCACCCCCAAGCCCAAGGGATGCACACATGAATTACAATGAAGTACCTCATACCTTAACCTTGATGTCCCATACCATCAAGAGATATGACTTCATTCTAGCAGCATATAGCTCGTGTGAAATGGTGAGTGAGTAGATGGTTGGGGAGGAAAGAGAAAGACTTATAGATTCCAGATTCATCTACGAGATAGAGCACACAGAATGGGTTTCGCCCACAGAAAGTGATAGTGCCCAAAGTAACAGTAAAATGTAAATGTGCATAGACCTCAGAAAGGTCAATTCCACCACCATACAGGATCACTATCCACTACCTTTCACAGAGCTTTTGTGCTTGAGAGAGTCACTGGAAAGGAAGCCTATAGCTTCCTCAATGGATTTTCTGGGTACAATCAAGCGTTGATTGATACAAAGGATCAACATAAAATAGCTTTTGCTATATTGAGTGGGGCACGCATATGTACCGTGTCTATAGACGCATCTGAGAGCGTGTCTAAAAGTGCGTCTAAGAGCGCATCTATGGACACGTCTACTCTGTGTTGGAAACAAATAGCTGCATCTATAGACGCGCTATTATACACGAAGATAGACGCTATTTTTCTCCTCTCTTTTGTCTTTTTTTCTCCTCTCTTTTCCTCTCCTTTCTCCTCTCTTTTATCCCCACTTTTTCTCTCTTTTTCTCCTCTCTTTTCCTCTCCTTTCACGGAAATAAGTGATTGCATGAATGATGGAAAGGGATTGCATGATTGAAGAAGGGGACTGCATGAATGATGGAAAGGGAAAGCATGATTGAAAAAATGGATTATTTTCCTCTCTTTTTCCGTCTCTCTTTTATCCTCTCTTTCTCTCTCTTATCTCCTCTCATTTTCTCTCTTTTTTTCTCATCTCTTTTCCTCTCTTTTCCTCTCTTTTATCCCCTCTTTTTCTCCTCTCTTTTCATCTCTTTTCTCCTCTATTTTATCACCGCTATTATGCATGCCTTTTCTACTCTCTCTTTTTCTCTTCTTCCTCTCTTCTCAGTTCATCTTCTCAGTTCATCAGTAATCTTCTTTTTTTCTTTTTTTCAGTTCATCATGTGGCGAGGAAGCTCTTCAAGCTCACCTGATCTTCGAGAGACCATCTTTTGGGAGTTATATAACCTTTTGGGGCACCCTCCCAGTCCTGGAGAGTTATATGGCTACATGACGGGTACTCTAAAGACCCCCCAGGAGTTGGCACTACAGACTCCAAACCATCCCAACCCCACACCTTTTGATATTACCCCAACGGAGTCAACATAGCTAAGCCCCTTCCTCCATGCCATCCTATGCCCCTTCCTCCATGCGGTCAGGAGGCCCTTCTACCACACTGGGCTGTCGGCGTACTCCCGCACGGCAGTCGAGACTTAGTTCTCCAGCTACGAGTGGTCCATGTGTTCCCGTGCAGTCGAGAGTCACTTCTCCAACTACGAGTGGCTAGGGTACTAGCTCGACACGACACAATAGCAGGCGTAGTAGTAGGGAGAGCGGTGGGGGATGCATGGCATAGTGCTTTGGGAGGGGTGGTGGTGGGGACGAGAATGATTCAGATGATTTAGACGTGCCTCCCGGTGATGGTACGATCTACTATGACATCACTCAGACAAGAGGCATCTTGATGGATGCACGGGGGAAGGACATCATGGCCTTCATGTGCTCTGTAATTGCTAACAATTATAGAGATTGCTTTATTCACTACAAAGATCAACCAAAGAAGTTGGCTGATGAGACCCTCGCTCCTATTCGCTCTAGGTATCCTAACCCCCCCAATGTTTAGTTCGTTTTTCAGAGATAAATGGACCAAGTCAAAGATTGTTTCGATACTTAGGAATATAAGATCTTTGCTTAAGAGGCATGCACTAGCGGAGCTTGCCAGGCTCCAAGGAGGTCAACCACCAAGGGGCCCGCCCCACACCGCTCACAAGCGTGAGTGGAAGAAAGAAATGAAGTCAGCAAAGGAGGAACCTAGTCTAAAGCACGTGGAGGCACGAAGGATCCAAATGGAGCAATATGGAAGCGAGCATTTTGGAGCAGGGGGTGTTGAATCATGGGAGGCCCAGTTTGTAAGTATCGATCTCAAATTATATTGTTTATGTAGTTTATGAGGAGGTTGTTTCTTTGTACTAACCCCTTCGCAAATTGTGTCATCTTGCAGCTTGATATCGTGGGCAGGTACCCTACTCCTGTCGAGACAGCCTACCACCGCCACCATCGCAGAGGAGATACATGGAGGCACTTCTATAATCACGGGTTGATTACTGAGGAGCAGTATATCCGGGCTACTAGAGAGTCCCCCGAGGTATTTGAAAGTAATTAAATAATGTCAATATTATAAATAAAGATTTGATTTTTCATACATTGATATATGTTGTCCCTTATTTACAGGACCCTGCACAAGAAGATGAGAAAGAAGACGAGGAAGAAGGAGGTGGAGAAGGAAGCACAGAAGGGAGCGAGGACGTGGAGAACTTAGATTAGTCATAGAAGGGAGCACAGAAGGGAGCGAGGACGTGGAGAACTTAGATTAGTCGTAGAAGTAGTGCTAGCTACTCTTTTTTGTATCTATCCACTGGCTTGGCTTCGTGCCTCTTGTATATACACTCCTCTTATTTTTGGTACTTGAAGCCACAGGACGTGGCTTAGCTTCGTGCTATATGTACATACAAGCACTTTTTGAGCTATTAATTAATGCCTTGTAACTAAACATTTTGGAGTTGTAATGTTTTATTTATAATTGTAATTAATGCCCCTTGGTATGCCTGATATTTCTGCACGGCATTCTCTTATTGATGAAGAGTCTAGTGTCTCAGAGATGGGCCTTGATAAGGAGCTTGGGATTCCAGCAATGAGGACACCTAGTGTGAAGAAGGCTATGAAAGCCATGAATGCAAAGTTACGAAGATCCGGGAAGAGTCAAAACCCCTGTGCAGAGGTTGACTTATGATGGTTATGTGGCACATCACTATGCTTATTTGGCAAAAGTTGTGTAGGTTGTAGAACCCACTTGTTTTGATGAGGCTATTGGAAATGTGTTTTGGGAGAAAGCTATGGATGAGGAAATAGATGCATTGTATGGAAATGAGACTTGGGACTTGGTGCCATTTCTTGAAGGCAAGAAAGCTCTTGGTTGTAAGTGGGTGTATAAGGTGAAACATAACAATGATGGTAGCATAAGCAGATACAAGGCTAGATTGGTAGCCAAAGAATATGCACAGACACATGGGATTGATTATGAGGAGACATTTTTTTTGGTTCTGAAAATGGCAACTATGAGAGTTGTGATTGCGATGACTGCAACTAAAGGCTAGTTTTTACGTCAGATTGATGTAAAAAATGTGTTCTTGCATGGTGACTTACAAGAAGAAGTGTATATGGATCAGCCACTTGGTTTTGATGATACAAGTTGCCTGGAGTATGTATGTAAGCTTTGTAAGGCTTTGTATGGGATGAAGCAAGCTCCACAAGCATGGCATGACCAGATTATTGAGTTGTCACAATTGGTTTTCATATGGTAGATGCAGATCACTCTTTGTATGTGTGCAAGAGTGATAAGGGTATTGTGATCATCACCATCTATGGAGTTTATCTTATTGTTGGGGGTGACAACTTGAATGAGATTGAGCATGTGAAAAGTCTTCTCAAAAGGAAGTTTGAGATGAAGGATTTGGGAGATTTGTGCTACTTTCATTAGGAATTTTTTTGGACCCAAAGAGGGCCTCTTGGATTAACTTTTGATTAGGAATGGACCATTAGGAATAGGGATGGGTGCACATTTTTTACTTCTTTGACCCTAGGGAGCATAGGCTTTGGTTTGCTAATGGGGCCTAATTACTACGCTTGTCCCCCTACCTCTTGGGCCCAAACTTAGAGGCCCCCCAATCTAGAATCGTGCCCTAAAAAATAAAAAAATTTAAATTTTTTCCCAAAAGTGTGTTTTCCCTCTCAAACTTCCCCCCAACATACTCTAGGTTTGGAAAGCTCATTTTGAACCTCTTTCTTCCTCTTCTAAGATCTCCATTGCTACAGAAACTCCATACCTCTCAAGCTCTCCCTCCTTGTCAAGCTCCCTCAGTCTCAAGCTCCCTCTCCCTCTTTCTTCCTTTTCTAAGCTCTCCATTACTGCAAAAACTCTATCCCTCTTTAGTCTCAAGCTCCCTCTCCCTCTTTCTTCCTTTTCTAAGCTCTCCATTGCTACAGAAACTCCATCCCTCTCAAGCTCTCCCTCCCTCTCAATCTCCCTCTCTCTCTCTCTCAAGCTTTCTCCCTCTCCATTGCTGCAAAAACTCTATCCCTCTTTAGTCTACTCTAGGTTCAGGAAGCCTATTCTCAAACTCTAACCCTCTTTTAAGCTTTCCATTGCTGTACTGAAAACCCTAAACTTTCTCTCCTCGCCACTCCTCTGTTGTAAAACAAGATTTTCTTTTCCCTTCTTCTCTTTCCTTACCACCATGGCCTCTTCTAGTAATGTGAGAAGACCTAGGGAGAAGGTGGAAGAGCTTGTGCTGCATAACACAAGAGATGAGAATGGAGTTTGGGCTCCAACAAGATTCAGGGTTGGGGCTTGGGTCTACATGCAGCCAAGCTCTAAGGGACCACATCGAGTGCGTCAATTGGGGAATATGCTACATCATTGGAAGGGGCAGCTACAAGTCTTCAAACATACTAAGAAGGAAGGACTGGTTGCCATAGTGCAACATGTGTATGCCCTTGGAGACCTGTACATTCAAGGCCAACGACCAAGGTTTCCTTCAAATTGTCAGTGTAACATAAACACAGCTTTAACAACATGGTGATATTGGATTTTTTGTTTTAAATTTTCTTATGATTCTCCATTTTCTTATCTCTCTACAGATATTTTTCCCTCTAATTATGTTGAGGAGGAACAACCACTCCAAAGTCTCACTGGAGTTTTCTATGCTATTCATGCATCCATTGGAGAGGCAATGTTTGTATCTCAAAGCCCAAGTGATCTTGTACAGAACAATATCTTTTTCTTTTCTCACTCATTTTGTAAATAAACAACCAGGTTTATTTGGCAAGCTAGAAGAGATCCCCAACCCCCCTCTTAACAATCCCGAATGGCCCAAACCTAATGCTTGGACCATCTTATGCTTAAAGTTTAAGATGGTAAGTGATATCAAGACATCACTCAAGTTTTCAAAGGCATCTAGGTTAGTAGGGCTAAATTGGTTTTCTCCCTTATATGTTTTTGTGCACATGTTCAATTCCATGCCAATGCACCAAACAAAAATAATGTATATTTAAAGGAGGTACGATCTGGCCTCATTCAAGGATTACTAGGAGAGGGTTGGGAGGTTAAAGAGGGGTCACATCAAGGTGATGTGTACAAGTGCAATGTAGTAGATTCTACAGTGTCGTTTAGGTTCTTGAAGGCATGCTCTATTTTGTACATGCGTGCACTACCAAAGATGGATGCAAAAGCACGGGACATGGAAACACTTCAAGCCTCAGAAAAAGAAATTATGCCTATTGAGGTAGATGTGATGATGCAAAATGGATGGATTGAGCAAGTGGCAGCAAACAAGCATTAGAGCCTAGCAAACCTGTGTCAACACTTTAGCATCATGGGCTTTGACAATGTGGAATAGTCAAGTTTCAAGCTAATGAGAAGAAAGGTATATCTAATTCCACTACATGTCTAGAATTAACACTTACACTTTCTGGTTATTGTGCCACTTTCTATATTTTTACGGATTGGGAAGTGTAAGGAGGGGACAACCATGGTCTCAGAATCATGGCAAATGGGGGACCTTGAATTTTCAGCACCAAGGTGCATAGCCCTACCAACACATAGTAGGCATGTGGAAGAGCTTGAAGATGAAGTGAGTATATGGGAAAATAGCCTCTGTTTTGATGCATGTGAGGGGCAAGAGTTTCAAGATCGAGGTGAAGGCAATGACAAGCTTTCAAGTCAACAAGGAGATGGAGATCAACATGAAGTAAATGTCACAAGAGGGGCAAAAAATGAACACATTATAACAATTTTAGATTAGATGACATGCTTGTAATTTTGTAGCAGGCTCTTTTTTAACCAATCTTTATTTAATTGAAATCTTAATATTTTTACAAACTATAATTTTTTTTGTCTAGCAATCTAGTGTCAAAAGACCAAACTTTAAATTTTAACTATAAATAGCCAAAGGTGCCTTCTTTCTCATTTTCACGCTATGGAAACCAAGCACGAGCTCACACTATCTCTTTGCATTCTCATGGCTACCCACTTTGACAACTTCTGTGAGTTCCTCTCCACCACCACCCCATGGGCGGGCAAGAGCGAGCTCTTTGTCATGTTCTCTCGCGAAGTCGACTTTGAAAAGTTGCTTGCCCTTGCGTCCCAACATTATGAGATGTAGATTGCATACATGGAGCGATACTTGGCTCCCCACTCCATCTTCTTTCCCCATTGCCCCAATGATGGGTGCTTGTTGAGCTGCTTCAGTACATTCAACAATATGCCCGCCCCTACATCCAGTGCCTTGAATTCTTCATTGACCTCCTGCATCCCCGTAGGAGCTTACTGTACCTTCAATAAGCAGTAGGTGAAGAGGTTGTGGAAGGGCAATTTAGGAACTAGGTTCCTCTCATGGCTCGTTACTTTTGCGTTCCTCATCAGCGTGATGAGTATTTGGATGAGGAGGTAGAGATGCCTACATTGCAGTTGGTAGGATATTTGAGGGATGATAAGGAAGTGAAGGCAGTAGGAACAAGTGCTAGTGTGGAAGAGCAGCTTGCATCAGAGCACTTTCCAGAGGGTGCACAATATGCAACTGACCAACCCACTGTAGTAGAAGATGTGGGGCCATCTTCCCCACACGAGGAGAGCAAGGTGCTGCTAGAGCTTGAGATTAATCTCTTGAGCACCATTGTGGTGGAAGGTGAAGAATACTTATTTGTTCATGACTTTGAAAAGGCAGCTGGCTTGAGAATGGATGAATGCTTGGGCATTATATGCACACGATGTGAGGTGGACCTTGATACGTCCAACCTCAGTCCTCACCTAGATAGTGCATATTATCCCTTGGAGAATCTATCGCAGAGATAGTTGCTTTGGTTAAGGAAACTGTGGTTGAGACCGCGGAGCAAGCCCTAGTTCCAGAGGAGGAATTCACAACCTTACAAGACAAGCGAGAAGCTGAAAAGGATACCCTTGCTCTGCTGGAGTGATGGAGGAGACCAAAGCACCAAAAAAGGATGAGGCTAAGTCCTCGATTGACCTCTCCGCCCCCACCAGCACTTTGGCAAAAGAAGACATTGAGAAAGAGGTAATAATCGACCTTTTACAACCTAGAAACATTTGTAATTATGTATAGGAAAATATTTTGATTTTTTCTTTGATTGCAGAGGGTGGTTGAAATTGATGCATTTGCTGGGAGAGGTGGCGGCAGCAGAGACCAAGCCAAGGTCCATGGACATGATGTTGCGTTGGTGCACTATCTTGGTCGACTTCCTGTGGATGGCATCGCCATTATCCACAGGGACTACACCCCTCAATCTCACTCTCTTCTTTTTGAAAGCCCTCTCTAAGGTGCTCTATGTAGCCTCTATGGCACAAAGCACCAAATGTATAGTTTTGATTTAAAAATCCCTTGCCTTCAATGTTTTTGGTTCTGGATTTAGGGGCAAGCTTCTTGCTCGTATAGGTATAGCCAAAAACATAGGCATATAGGATCCTCAAGAAATAGCCCAATCACTCCTTGAGCACACTCTGCCCAATAACAAGAGAAGGAAGCTCAATATTGTAAGAAAGCTTTTGTAAAGATGATGTATCATTTCTTAATATCAATACAATACACTTTTTGCAAACTATTTTCATCAAGTATATCATTGTTTTCTCTAGTTTGTACCATCAATGTTTTTGTGAATGCATCAGAAATGACCCTTGGAGCTTAGGGGAGCAGTGCTAGAACAATGCAAATTTTGAGCCTGCACTGCTGTTGTAGAGCCCAAATTCGCACTGTTTTGGCACAGCTTCCCTAGCCCTTCAGGAGCAATTTTGATGCATTGGATGACAAACAATGTAATTTTACACATGATTAAAGCTGTTTTCATCTTGTAAACTATTGTTTCTTACAATTAGTGTACTCAACTTCATTATAAATGCATCAAAAATCAGAAATGATCTTGAGTGGCTCTGGGAGCATTGCCAGAATAGTGCGAATTTTGAGCCTGCACCGTCGCTGTGCGCAGAGCCTACATTTGCACTGTTCTGGCATAGCTTCCCCAGTCCTCCAGGAGCACTTCTAATGCATTGGATTATAAACACTATATTTTTACACATAATTAAAGGTGTTTTTATCTTATAAACTAATGTTTCTCACAATTAGTGTGCTCAACTTCATTATATATGCATCAAAAATGATCCTAAGTGGCTAGGGAAGCAGTGCCAGAATAGTGCAAATTTTGAGCCTGCACCACAGAGCCTAAATTCACACCGTTCTGGCATAACTTCCCCAGTCCTCCAGGAGCAATTCTGATGCATTGGATAATAAACAATGTAATTTTACACATGATTAAAGCTGTTTTTATCTTATAAACTATTGTTTCTCACAATTAGTGTACTCGACTTTATTATAAATGCATCAGAAATGATCTTGAGTGGCTGGGGGAGTAGTGCCAAAACAGTGCGAACTTTGAGCATGCACTGCCGCTGTGCAGAGCCTAAATTTGCACTGTTCTAGCATAGCTTCCCCAGTCTTCCAGGAGCAATTCTGATGGATTGGATGATAAACACTATATTTTTACACATGAGTAAAGGTGTTTTTATCTTATAAACTACTATTTCTCACAATTAGTGTGCTTAACTTCATTATAAATGCATCAGAAATGATCCTCAGTGGGCTGGGGGAGCAGTGCTAGAACAATGCAAATTTTGAAACCTACAACTCCATTATAAATGCATCACAGAAATGATCTTGAGTGGCTGGAACACCATATTCGAGAATTTGGGAATCTCCCAATAGTTTGGGAATTCCAAATCAAAATGAATCCCGTGAATTTGGGAATTTCATTAATTTGGAACCTTGAATATTGGTGAAGTATATTTATTGTATATGTAGAAGATATTGATAAAATCTTAAATAGATGGTGTTAATAAACACCTTATCTTTGGCACCCTCTCCAGCATGGAAGTCTTTAGCCCAATGATTCTTGTAGATTGGCTTTAGCCTTCAAGACAACCTTTGGAGGGATTTTAGTTTTTTTGGGAACTTTGGTAGCTTTTGTTATCCAAGAGAAAACAATTGTATCCACTCTCTCCCAACGTTGAGGGTCTTTCTTGTTGCACATCCAGTATTTATCCCAGCAATTTTGATATACCTCTTCATCTGTAGCATTTTGTCGAACCACAAACTGGTGCCCAATATTGTATACAGATCTTTTGATAGTTGCTTGATTTTTTATTTGTATCAACCTCACTTTGTGCAACACCAAGCCATACTAGATATATTGGATGTGAAGGTTGAACAAGTACAAAGTCGTCTTTCTTGACATCTATCATTGGTTGAAATGCATCTTTTGGTCGCTTGCTGAGAGGACCACAGTAGTGGTCATTCAACTCCTCCAAGCCAAGAAAGTCATCCACATCATCTATGTCTTGAAATAATGTATCACCTTGTGTCCTTGGCCAAAATTCCATGAATACTCTTGCTTCTTGGACATTTGGAGCTTGAAGTGCATCAAGCATGGTTTTCCAATAATCAATCACTGGTGTTATGAACTTTGTGTACTCCGCTTCAGGACCTTGTACACTTGACCATCTTTCCCAATACTTGAGATAGTCTTTGATTCCACTTACCACCTCTTGATGATCTTTAATATACTCAGACATGGGTAGCAAGGTTGGAAGACCCTTTGGAAGGGTAGGCTTTCCTGTTGTTGAGTCTCTTTTCCATAGTTCAATACCGCCTTCTCTTGGCAACCATTCTACTGACTTAGGATGGATCTTGTATTGCATTAGAGGTGTATCCCCTTGCATGTAGAAACGAAAGTGAAGTGGTTTTGAGTGACCAACAAGTGCATCCTTGGAGTCACATAAGTATCCTTCAATGTAACTCTTGAAGTCTGGTACATGTGTCAACAAAAAAGGAGAAGGCCTTGTTGACTGGCACAATTGAAAATGCCGCATAAGGTGAGGAAAAGTGAATGTCATGCTTGTTCTAAGCTTCTCTGAGAACTTGCTGAACATTGCATCAATGTCTTCATGTGTGTGACCCACCATGAGAAACCCAACTTGGATCATCTTGAAGGTCCCTCGTGCCACAAGCAATGATAAATATGCAAAGAGATAACGGTTTTTGTTTTCTGATCCACAATTATCTAGCTGTAGCAACAAGTTCTCTGGTAGTCGTCTAAAACCTTGTTGTCCATCCTGTAGTATTATGTCCTCCATTTGTGTAGTAGTATGAGAACCTTGTTGCTGGTAGTCTAGTGCTTTCCTTGAGTTTAAAGCATTTAGCAACAAAGAGCTTGATCTTGGCATTCCATCTAGTTGTAGATCACCAGCTTCATGCCTGTCAAGTCGCTCCAAGTTCTTGAAACACAGAGACACTGAGGCAACTGTGAAGTTAGGATCATGGGGCCAAAGATCAATCGCAAAGTGCCCATATCTTCCTTCCCCATGCCCATGTGTGATCATGCCTGTCAAGGAAACTGGTAGTTGAGTGGATCTATCTGTCTCTTTTGATCGAACTCTCAACCTCGGGATAGCTGTCTTTTGTTGGTCCATCTTGTCATGTATGATGCACAAGTTCTTTTCAGGATTTAGCACTGATGCTAGACGCCATCCATAGTATATGTTTCGACAACTTTGTTGTTGCAGCATGTGACTTCGACGCTTCCTCAATAGTATGTTGCGTTCTTCAAGGCATTTGGTTGCTGCAAGTTGTTCTTTGATCTCTGAGCAGACACTACATTTGGAGAACTCGCTTGTCTTTGCTAAGGTGACATGCTTGAACTCTGTATTCCAAATTCGATTGAATGTGGACAAAGAAATTTGCTTACATCCAATAGCATCTAATGTGGCATTCACTTCTCCCCATATGTCTATTTGCTTATAAACATCTGGGATGACCAATTGTGTCTCTCTGGAACCATCCTACATGGTTCTACTTTTATGTGGCATTTGCTCTGCATTCTTCTCAATAAAGTCTCTCAAGATTGCCCTGCCCATTTGTGTGTGATCCCAAGCTGCTCTAATTGCTCCTTTATTGCCATGCATTGCCCTCCTTACACCATTCTCAAAATGCAACCTATACCTATAGAAAGATGTTTTGGGGATGCCATGCATCCCATACCATGCCCTACCGCATACAACTTTCCCATTGAATATAAAACTGTATTTTCGTGTACCCATATTGTCAATGCGGCATGATGACTCCAAAATATCATAAACATAGTTGGTACATTCTTCCAAACGTAACCCCCAGAAGTGCCTCCGCAATTGGTGTACTGCATCTCTATCAGCATATTGACAACACTTTGCAGGACAACAATCAATTGTAGCAACAAGTAAAACTGATTCCATTGAGGTTCTCAAGTTCGAAGCTTTGAGAGCAAGAATTCTAGGCCTTCTATTGTCATACAATATGATCTCTTCTGTAAGAAAATGGATTTTGAACCTGAAATAAAGTCCTCAGTTTCCTCACACACATCTTTTATGCTCTCATTTGGAGATGTGAAAGCTTGTGTTTCCTGTTCATGTAGCAGTGGTGTACCATCATCAAAGGTGACCTGTTTGATAGGCCACCTTACCAAATTGACGCACTGAAGCATGTCACATGTGTCTGTCCCTGTAGTTGGATCAAGGATCTGATCTACCACCACACCCACATCTTCTTCTCCTAATAGATCAAAGTTAATCACATCATATGGAAATGTTAAGAGAATAATCCCTGTTCCAACGTACTTCTCATTGCCTTCTGTCTAGAGCATCACTTTACGCTCTTTCCAACTTTCACGGATACTTGGAGTGTCCTCATCTCCAACAGCATTAAAATCATTAGAAGGTGGCACCGCATGATCATCATTAACAATCATGACAGCACCTGTAACAACCACCACATCTTTCTTTTTCCACTTTACAAAACTACCCACTGCCTGAATGACCTTTGTTGCATTGTTGTTTGGAAATGGCAAGCACGCTACATCATTTAGGCAGTTGTCGATAGAAACTGACAAAAATCCATCTCCAAGGACTTGCCCATGGCATGTGTCAATTGGACGTATTGCACATACTGTTCCAAGTGCAACAACATCTCGATCCATCATCAAATTGACACGATCCCCACAATGAAAGTCTTGGTCCATGTTGCCTGAGTAAGTGAAAAAATTTGAGATTTAATCATAAGCGATTGAGTGATCTTATATTCATCATAAGACATTTAATCATAAGAGATTGAGTGATCTTATATTCATCAAGTAATCACATAGCATTGATAATGAAAACATGCATTAATAGATGACAAGTTGAAGTATACATTGCAAAATTAGTGCAGTATTCCATTTTCCAACATCATAAGAGAGAGAATAAATTTGACCACATGGCCAAAACTTGTTTTCTCAATGAACATGGTAGTATATCCTTGATCTAGATTACTTGAGTTACTAGATAAAAAAGATCTATGTAGTCATCATTGCTTAGTTGAAATGGATGCTTTGACCATATGGCCAAAACTTCAATAGCCTATAATATATGCACATCATATCTTACTTTAGTATATATGCACATCATATCTTACTTTAGTATAAAAAGTATTCATGGTGTGTGTGATGGTCTACATAATGTTTTAGCCACATGGACAAATTCTCGCACGGCTTATCATTCTTAAGACATGGGTAGATCATGTGTTACTTTTCCATGGGAAGACAATTTATTGTGTGCTAGTGTAGAGAATGTTTTAGCCACATGATCAAATCCTATCAAAGCTTATTGTTCTTATAATATGTACAAATCATATGTTACTTTTCCATGGAAGACAGTATATTGTGTGCTAGTGTAAAGAATGTTATAGCCACATGGTTGAATCCTCTCAAGGATTATCATTCTTAAAACATATGTAGATCATATGTTACTTTTTTGCAGAGGACACTTTATTATGTGCTAGTGTAGAGAATGTTTTAGCTACATGGTCCGATCCTCTCAAGGCTTATCATTCTTATAATATCTATAGATCATATGTTACTTTTTCATGGAAGACAATTTATTGTGAACTAGTGTAGAGAATGTTATAGCCACATGGTTGAATCCTCTCAAGGATTATCATTCTTAAAACATATGTAGATCATATGTTACTTTTTTGCAGAGGACACTTTATTATGTGCTAGTATAGAGAATGTTTTAGCTACATGGTCCGATACTCTCAAGGCTTATCATTCTTATAATATCTATAGATCATATGTTACTTTTTCATGGAAGACAATTTATTGTGAACTAGTGTAGAGAATGTTATAGCCACATGGTTGAATCCTCTCAAGGATTATCATTCTTAAAATATACTTAGATCATATGTGACTTTTCCATGGGAAGACAATTTATGGTGTGCAAATTTAGAGAATGTTTTAGCCACATGGTCGAATCCTCTCAAGGCTTATCGTTCTTAAAATATTTACAGGCCATATGTAACTTTTCGAAGGAAGACAATTTATTGTGTGCTAGTGTAGAGAATGTTTTAGCCGCATGGTCAAATTCTCTCAAGGTTTAATGTATTGTAGGCATAGTATGAATAAGATTTGGTTGGTGCAAAGTTTATGTCCACGTGGTAAGTAGAATAGTTATTAATATATTGGGAAGCACAAATGTTAATGAGTTGTGTCAAATTAAAAAGTAGATTTATCCATATAATGAAAAGTAAAGGTCGTGAAAATAGAATAGCAAGATATGAATCTTATTTTATATGGCATTAATATTAGAATAGCCTCAACACCTCTTGAAATATCTATGTAGACATAGGAACTCTTTTAGCAAAGCAATAAATGATGCAAAATGAGTAATCCTATGTAACTAACTTATTACTTTCTATGTTGTCTTATAAAAAAATATATCAATAAATCAATATTATATTTAATAACATAATATTTTAATATTTATTATTTAATATAATATTTAATAATATAACTTATTATCATAATATTAAATAATATTATATTATAATAGTATATTTTGGAATATAATAATATTATAATATTGTTCACTATAGTGGTGGATTTCTTGGAAACTCTAAACGACATTTGAGGCACTAGTTGCTATGGGCAATGATCCCTAATGGGGGTCTAGGAGGCAGCACCCTTGGTGGGGGCAACATCCCCAGCTGGGGGTCCGCCGGGGGGCAGCGCCCCCTGGCGGGGGTCTCGGGGCAACGCCCCCCGGTGGGGGCAACGCCCCCAGCCAGGGGTCCGGGGGGCAGCGCCCCCCGGTCTGGGGGCAACGCCCCCAGAGTGGGGGGTCCGGGGGGCAACGCCCCGGGGGGCGGGGTAAGACCTATGTGTGATATGAAAAAAAATCGATTGCTTAATTCTTATTATGAACTTTGATAAAAGTGATTTTTTAAAGATAATTCCATTTATTATCAAACATCCATTTTTTATAAGCGTTCTCATTAAATGTGATATATTCTTGAGAATATATGCTTCATTAAAGAAGATATCCTTTAATGATGTGAAACTAAAAGTGATTTTTTTAAATAATTCCATTTATTGTCAAACGTCCATTTTTTATAAACGTTCTTCATTAAATGTGATATATTCTTGAGAATATATGCTTCATTAAAGAAGATATCCTTTACTGATGTGAACTTTTTCTAAGAATTTGAATTTGGCCCTCTCTTTCTATCTTCTCTCTCTACGATTTCCCTCTTCTCCTAAAAACGTACTCTTCTTCTTGCTCGCACTTTCGACCCTGGTTTTTGTTCTTACTCTCTCTGTGATGTTTTCTCTGCATTACGCCTCACCTAAGCTCTCTAATCAAAAGATTTAGTTGTGCTTAAGCAAGATTTTGACCCTTCATGTATGTTTCATCTGCATATCTACTTCTTTTCCTCTTCTTGTTTCTATCTTCACACGCTAATCAGACGCTAATCAGAAGCGACTTTTCCAGCAAGCTTCGCAACAACAACAGTCATTCACAATATTGACGCTAATCAGAACTTTGCCAGCAAGCATCGTAACCATAGCCATTTAAAGGTAGGCTCTTTGCCTCATGCATGTTCTTTGTTTTCTTGATTTTTTGGTTCATAATACTTAATTACATAATTAATCTTTCTTAATCTTAATTAGCCTAGTAAGATAAAGGAGATCATATAGTACATTCATGACATAAAAATAAAAATATGGTTAACTTCACACCCAGTTTTCTTAAAATCGAGAATGTTTCTTGACTAAGAGCCTACTTGAAAAAACAAACAATGCAGAAATAAGAAAACAAGTATGAAACTAACCTTGATCAGTTTTTCAACACTCTTGTTATGGCAAAGATGCGACCTTGTCCCTTGAGAATGCTTCTGTCTTGCTGATTCTTCTTGTATGCTGCGTTGACCTTGCTTGTATAAGCGTACTTCTATATACTACTTGCACATATGTGTAATCACTCGCTATGCAGAAAATAGTGATCTATCCATGTAGCACAATAGAGACTAATTGGACATTGTAGAATAATTCTCTGTATATGTATGCATTTCACATGAAATGACTTTTTCAAGACACACATATACTTGTGCTTACAACAGAGGTAACAAAAATATACTTCTGGTTATATGATGCTTCAACCCAAGAATATTGTGGCCAATTGAGATGTGGTTTTTGCAGAACAACCACACTCAGTGGAGGAAGGAGGTTTGTCCACTCTATCATCAGTCGGAGAAATAGTCTACCAACCAGCCTGTTAGATTTTCTCTCAAGGAGGACGAGTTTTCAGATGACTCTAACATATCATAATAGTCTGTTATTGTTTACTTTTACTTGCAGCCACACAGTTTTTGCATAGGAAATTGTCACACAGAAACTGTCATTTTAGATGACTCCTACTCTTGTCAGACCAAGAAAATCCTCACACAGAACTTCAGTTTCAAAACACACATTCCTCTCAGATCACTATTACATTTTATCTACACTCAAGAAACTGAATATGCAAACTACGGGAAATAGGAATAAGACAGATAGACTGACAAACTGCATCTTGCATTCAGAAATTTGCCATAGCTACACAGAAAATCCGCCTAGTATCAAGAACGTCCATAACTGAAAAGCCTTCTCTCTTTTCAAGAGCCAAATGACAAAAAATATGTTCAACCCCATCTCCACACGCAACCCCTACCCAAGAAAGACTAGATGTCGGGTGATCCACCAAAGAGAGAGGATGAGGAGAAGCGCTTGCCAACGACTTTGATTGATCAATTTATGATCAATTTGAAGAGCAAGAGCCTTAATGACCATCCCTACAAGTCTAGACACTACATCTTTCATGAGTGGCCGTCGCTCAACGGATAAAAGTTACTCTAGGGATAACAGGCTGATCTTCCCCAAGAGTTCACATCGACGGGAAGGTTTGGCACCTCGATGTCGGCTCTTCGCCACCTGGGGCGGTAGTACGTCCCAAGGGTTGGGCTGTGCTCTTTCTCCCATTTACTATATATCAAAATATCATTGAAGAATACAAGCACCCATTTGTAGAGAAAGGATGACTTACCCGCAGTGCTCGAAATCGCCTGCTTTCTGAAAAACGGAGGTCCAGACGCGCCCGAAACGCGTTTTTGGCCCGAAAATCATAGTCCGATATAGTTTCCCTATAGCTTTACTCCCGCGAAGAAAGCTCCTCAATCAGAGACCGTTTGCCGGTGCCTCTCCCGTAGAGCTCCCGGCAAGGCATTGGTGTAGAGACCAAGGGGTAGTATGGCTTGAACTCTCTATTTCATGAGTGATTTTGGAAACGTGGTAAAGGAGGGGTATTAGGTACATGGTGATCAAGACATGGCCTCAACCCTTGTTGCCATTGGATTTCACACTTTGGTAAGGGGTTGAGAAGGGTTGGTCGGGAGATCAACAGAGCAAAAGCTCTCCATCAACTTGCTACATCAAATTAAATGGGCAATGGTTTATATATACAAGTGAATGATTTAAAATGAACTTAACAATAAATAGTTTATGTATACAAGTGAAAATGATTTGAAATGCAATTGACAACAATCAATGGGATTTTTCAAGGATGCATAGTTGGCATTATTGGGCACATGGTGCCAATTTCTAATTCTAGATCAAGTGTGGTGGTTACCTTTAGTTGTGTTTTTTATTCTTGTGGATGAAAGATCCATGCCCCCTCCACGCAACGAATTCGGGGGTGCTAGCAGCGGAAGTATCACTTCTTGCGTGGGGCAGGGCCTCTCACTCGGGGCCTCGCCCACGGATATCCGGACAAGAGACTAATCCCTCAGTTCTTCCAAAACCAAACCCGGAAAAAACTTCCCTCACCCGGAAAGCTCGGGTGATTCCTCCAGGATATTTTTACTCTAACGTAGTCAAGGTCATCACTGCCTTGCGGAAATCCACAAAGCAGCAATAGAGCTTTCTCTTCCTCACTCTAGCCTGATCAATCATACATCTCAAAGTGAATACATGGTCAGTTGTAGAGAAAGCTCTGCTGAAGCCTGCCTGCCCTGATGAGCGTAAACCTGCTCGCTCAACATATAAGCTAAGCTCTTGCTCCAACACTGCACCATAGAGTTTGGCCAACACGTGGCCAACCATAACCGTCCTGTAGTTGCTCGGATCGAGCATATCCCCTGTTTTGTGGATCGGTACAATGGTGTGCATCGTCCACTCCGCAGGCAAACCCTCTGCTAGTGCCCTGTAAAACAGGTGTGCAAGAAAAGGAGCAAAAGAATCTACTGCATATAAATCCATTAGCAGATCTCCCATCTGAGATGCTACTTGCCCAATCTGCATCTATGTACCCATATAGCTCTAATAGTGTACCTGCTGCATAAAACAATGCATAATCAACAGTGGCCCTCAAATACCAAAGTGTCCATCACACACTATCAAGATGTGGTTTGCACGAAACCTGCATAAACTAGCTCTCTAAGCCAATATTGTAACTCAAATGTGGCGTACTGATCGTGATATAGATCAAACTTTCCACAATCTTCTTATACATAGTGGGATCCTCCAAAACATAACCTGCATCCGCACTAAGCTTACCATTTTGATATAATGGAATCGAGATTGACATCCATGGGCACCTATGTTTGATTGTTACATGGAATTATGGTTAAAATCCATGGACACCTAGGTTATTAAGATGGTTCTTTTTGTGTTCTAATTTTTTTTAATCATCTTATATCCAAGATCACTTGTACATTGAAAGGATTTAAGGAAGTTGGCCAAGTAGAGCTGTCTTCTAAGAGTAAAACCAAACATAGCAAAGTTTTTACCATATGGTCAAATTCTATAGAAGACATCTCCTTCAAAAACCCATGCTACACATAGAATATAAATTATCAAATGGCCACTTTCATGACAATATGTCCACGATGAATCTATGACGATGTCTACATGAAATTTGGTATTACAAAAAAACCAAACATTGTGGCATGAGAGTATGGATAAAATCCATGCTCACTTTTGTATATCCATTAGTGATCTCTAACATTAGTGCTCTCCATTGTCACAAGATTTGTTCATATGGTCAAATTCTACCTTATAATTATTACATTCAACATTTTGGACACATAGGCTTTTGCCTTGTGGTCAAATCTTTGTATCTCAATTGTTACATGTAACACATTGTGTCTCTATTTCATGTCAAACAAAATTTGAAATTATGGGAAAAAAGTAAGAAAATCATGTTTTCTTTCAATGTTGCATAATAGTATGGCTAAAATCCACGAGCACCTATGTTTGATTGTTGCATGGAATCATGGTTAAAATCCATGGACACCTAGGTTACTAAGATGGTTCTTTTTCTGTTCTAAAATTCTTTTTCAATCATCTTAATTACAAGATCACTTGTATATTGAAAGGCCTCAAGGAAGTTGGCCAAGTAGAGGTGTCTTCTAAGAGTAAAACTAAACAAAGCAAAGTTTTTTCCACATGGTCAAATTCTATAGAAGACATCTCTTCAAAAGCCCATGAATATGAATTATCAATTGGCCACTTCCACTATAATAGGTCCATGATGAACCTATGACCATGTCTACATGAAAATTGGCATTACAAATAAACCTTTCATTGTGGCATGAGAGTATGGATAAAATCCATGCTCACCTGTGTTTGATTGTTGCATGAAATTATAGCTAAAATCTATGAGCACCTAGTTACAAAGATGGTTCTTTTTGTGTTCTGAAATTGTATATGGATCAAGATCACTTGTATATGGAAAAGCCTCAAGTCTAGGTAGAGATTCCTTCTCAAAGTAAAACTAGAAAGAGAAAAGTTTTTGCCATATGGTCAAATCCTATGCATGCATATTATAATCATAACACTATTGAATAAAGTTTTGGCCATGTGGTCAAAACTTGAGATTTGATTCTAATATATCTTATTTTTTGTACTTATGTAGGTTTATTCAATGCAATATCTTGCCATATGGTTAAATTCTAACTTAAACCCTTTCTATGATGATATTTGGACATACATTGGTCAAATCCTATGCATGCATATGGTAATTATAACACTATTGAGTAAAGCTTTGGCCATGTGGTCAAAACTTGAGATTTGTTTCTAATATATCTTATTTTTTGTACTTATGTAGGTTTATTCAATGCAATATCTTGCCATATGGTTAAATTCTAACTTAAACCCTTTCTATGATGATATTTGGACATACATTGGTCAAATCCTATGCATGCATGTGGTAATCATAACACTATTGAGTAAAGCTTTGGCCATGTGGTCAAAACTTGAGATTTGTTTCTAATATATCCTATTTTTTGTACTTATGTAGGTTTATTCAATGCAATATCTTGCCATATTGTTAAATTCTAACTTAAACCCTTTCTATGATGATATTTGGACAAACATTGGTCAAATCCTATGCATGCATGTGGTAATCATAACACTATTGAGTAAAGCTTTGGCCATGTGGTCAAAACTTGAGATTTGTTTCTAATATATCTTATTTTTTGTACTTATGTAGGTTTATTCAATGCAATATCTTGCCATATGGTTAAATTCTAACTTAAACCCTTTCTATGATGATATTTGGACATACATTGGTCAAATCCTATGCATGCATATGGTAATCATAACACTATTGAGTAAAGCTTTGGCCATGTGGTCAAAACTTGAGATTTGTTTCTAATATATCTTATTTTTTGTACTTATGTAGGTTTATTCAATGCAATATCTTGCCATATGGTTAAATTCTAACTTAAACCCTTTCTATGATGATATTTGGACATACATTGGTCAAATCCTATGCATGTGCATGTGGTAATCATAACACTATTGAGTAAAGCTTTGGCCATGTGGTCAAAACTTGAGATTTGTTTCTAATATATCTTATTTTTTGTACTTATGTAGGTTTATTCAATGCAATATCTTTCCATATGGTTAAATTCTAACTTAAACCCTTTCTATGATGATATTTGGACATACATTGGTCAAATCCTTAGCATGCATATGGTAATCATAACACTATTGAGTAAAGCTTTGGCCATGTGGTCAAAACTTGAGATTTGTTTCTAATATATCTTATTTTTTGTACTTATGTAGGTTTATTCAATGCAATATCTTGCCATATGGTTAAATTCTAACTTAAACCCTTTCTATGATGATATTTGGACATACATTGGTCAAATCCTATGCATGCATATGGTAATCATAACACTATTGAGTAAAGCTTTGGCCATGTGGTTAAAACTTGAGATTTGTTTCTAATATATCTTATTGTTTGTACTTATGTAGGTTTATTCAATGCAATATCTTGCCATATGGTTAAATTCTAACTTAAACCCTTTCTATGATGATATTTGGACATACATTGGTCAAATCCTATGCATGCATATGGTAATCATAACACTATTGAGTAAAGCTTTGGCCATGTGGTCAAAACTTGAGATTTGTTTCTAATATATCTTATTTTTTGTACTTATGTAGGTTTATTCAATGCAATATCTTGCCATATGGTTAAATTCTAACTTAAACCCTTTCTATGATGATATTTGGACATACATTGGTTAAATCCTATGCATGCATATGGTAATCATAACACTATTGAGTAAAGCTTTGGCCATGTGGTCAAAACTTGAGATTTGTTTCTAATATATCTTATTTTTTGTACTTATGTAGGTTTATTCAATGCAATATCTTGCCATATGGTTAAATTCTAACTTAAACCCTTTCTATGATGATATTTGGACATACATTGGTCAAATCCTATGCATGCATATGCTAATCATAACACTATTGAGTAAAGCTTTGGCCATGTGGTCAAAACTTGAGATCTGTTTCTAATATATCCTATTTTTTGTACTTATGTAGGTTTATTCAATGCAATATCTTGCCATATGGTTAAATTCTAACTTAAACCCTTTCTATGATGATATTTGGACATACATTGGTCAAATCCTATGCATGCATATGGTAATCATAACACTATTGAGTAAAGCTTTGGCCATGTGGTCAAAACTTGAGATTCGTTTCTAATATATCTGATTTTTTGTACTTATGTAGGTTTATTCAATGCAATATCTTGCCATATGTTAAATTCTAACTTAAACCCTTTCTATGATGATATTTGGACATACATTGGTCAAATCCTATGCATGCATATGGTAATCATAACACTATTGAGTAAAGCTTTGGCCCTGTGGTCAAAACTTGAGATTTGTTTCTAATATATCTGATTTTTTGTACTTATGTAGGTTTATTCAATGCAATATCTTGCCATATGGTTAAATTCTAACTTAAACCCTTTCTATGATGATATTTGGACATACATTGGTCAAATCCTATGCATGCATATGGTAATCATAACACTATTGAGTAAAGCTTTGGCCATGTGGTCAAAACTTGAGATTTGATTCTAATATATCTTATTTTTTGTACTTATGTAGGTTTATTTAATGCAATATCTTGCCATATGGTTAAATTCTAACTTAAACCCTTTCTATGATGATATTTGGACATACATTGGTCAAATCCTATGCATGCATATGGTAATCATAACACTATTGAGTAAAGCTTTGGCCATGTGGTCAAAACTTGAGATTTGTTTCTAATATATCTTATTTTTTGTACTTATGTAGGTTTATTCAATGCAATATCTTGCCATATGGTTAAATTCTAACTTAAACCCTTTCTATGATGATATTTGGACATACATTGGTCAAATCCTATGCATGCATATGGTAATCATAACACTATTGAGTAAAGCTTTGGCCATGTGGTCAAAACTTGAGATTTGTTTCTAATATATCTTATTTTTTGTACTTATGTAGGTTTATTCAATGCAATATCTTGCCATATGGTTAAATTCTAACTTAAACCCTTTCTATGATGATATTTGGACATACATTGGTCAAATCCTATGCATGCATATGGTAATCATAACACTATTGAGTAAAGCTTTGGCCATGTGGTCAAAACTTGAGATTTGTTTCTAATATATCTTATTTTTTGTACATATGTAGGTTTATTCAATGCAATATCTTGCCATATGGTCAAATTCTAACTTAAACCCTTTCTATGATGATATTTGGACATACATTGGTCAAATCCTATGCATGCATATGGTAATCATAACACTATTGAGTAAAGCTTTGGCCATGTGGTCAAAACTTGAGATTTGATTCTAATATATCTTATTTTTTGTACTTATGTACGTTTATTTAATGCAATATCTTGCCATATGGTTAAATTCTAACTTAAACCCTTTCTATGATGATATTTGGACATACATTGGTCAAATCCTATGCATGCATATGGTAATCATAACACTATTGAGTAAAGCTTTGGCCATGTGGTCAAAACTTGAGATTTGATTCTAATATATGTTGTTATTTGTACTTATGTAGGTTTATTCAATGCAATATCTTGCCATATGGTTAAATTCTTACTTAAACCCTTTCTATGATGATATTTGGACATACATTGGTCAAATCCTATGCATGCATATGGTAATCATAACACTATTGAGTAAAGCTTTGGCCATGTGGTCAAAACTTGAGATTTGATTCTAATATATCTTATTTTGTGTACTTATGTAGGTTTATTCAATGCAATATCTTGCCATATGGTTAAATTCTAACTTAAACCCTTTCTATGATGATATTTGGACATACATTGGTCAAATCCTATGCATGCATATGGTAATCATAACACAATTGAGTAAAGCTTTGGCCATGTGGTCAAAACTTGAGATTTAATTCTAATATATCTTATTTTTTGTACTTATGTAGGTTTATTCAATGCAATATCTTGCCATATGGTTAAATTCTAACTTAAACCCTTTCTATGATGATATTTGGACATACATTGGTCAAATCCTATGCATGCATATGGTAATCATAACACTATTGAGTAAAGCTTTGGCCATGTGGTCAAAACTTGAGATTTGTTTCTAATATATCTTATTTTTTGTACTTATGTAGGTTTATTCAATGCAATATCTTGCCATATGGTCAAATTCTAACTTAAACCCTTTCTATGATGATATTTGGACATACATTGGTCAAATCCTATGCATGCATATGGTAATCATAACACTATTGAGTAAAGCTTTGGCCATGTGGTCAAAACTTGAGATTTGTTTCTAATATATGTTATTTTTTGTACTTATGTAGGTTTATTCAATGCAATATCTTGCCATATGGTTAAATTCTAACTTAAACACTTTCTATGATGATATTTGGACATACATTGGTCAAATCCTATGCATGCATATGGTAATCATAACACTATTGAGTAAAGCTTTGGCCATGTGGTCAAAACTTGAGATTTGTTTCTAATATATCTTATTTTTTGTACTTATGTAGGTTTATTCAATGCAATATCTTGCCATATGGTCAAATTCTAACTTAAACCCTTTCTATGATGATATTTGGACATACATTGGTCAAATCCTATGCATGCATATGGTAATCATAACACTATTGAGTAAAGCTTTGGCCATGTGGTCAAATAATATATCTTATTTTTTGTACTTATGTAGGTTTATTCAATGCAATATCTTGCCATATGGTTAAATTCTAACTTAAACCCTTTCTATGATGATATTTGGACATACATTGGTCAAATCCTATGCATGCATATGGTAATCATAACACTATTGAGTAAAGCTTTGGCCATGTGGTCAAAACTTGAGATTTAATTCTAATATATCTTATTTTTTGTACTTATGTAGGTTTATTCAATGCAATATCTTGCCATATGGTTAAATTCTAACTTAAACCCTTTCTATGATGATATTTGGAGATACATTGGTCAAATCCTATACATGCATATGGTAATCATAACACTATTGAGTAAAGCTTTGGCCATGTGGTCAAAACTTGAGATTTGTTTCTAATATATCTTATTTTTTGTACTTATGTAGGTTTATTCAATGCAATATCTTGCCATATGGTTAAATTCTAACTTAAACCCTTTCTATGATGATATTTGGACATACATTGGTCAAATCCTATGCATGCATATGGTAATCATAACACTATTGAGTAAAGCTTTGGCCATGTGGTCAAAACTTGAGATTTGTTTCTAATATATCTTATTTTTTGTACTTATGTAGGTTTATTCAATGCAATATCTTGCCATATGGTTAAATTCTAACTTAAACCCTTTCTATGGTGATATTTGGACATACATTGGTCAAATCCTATGCATGCATATGGTAATCATAACACTATTGAGTAAAGCTTTGGCCATGTGGTCAAAACTTGAGATTTGTTTCTAATATATCTTATTTTTTGTACTTATGTAGGTTTATTCAATTCAATATCTTGCCATATGGTTAAATTCTAACTTAAACCCTTTCTATGATGATATTTGGACATACATTGGTCAAATCCTATGCATGCATATGGTAATCATAACACTATTGAGTAAAGCTTTGGCCATGTGGTCAAAACTTGAGATTTGTTTCTAATATATCTTATTTTTTGTACTTATGTAGGTTTATTCAATGCAATATCTTGCCATATGGTTAAATTCTAACTTAAACCCTTTCTATGATGATATTTGGACATACATTGGTCAAATCCTATGCATGCATATGGTAATCATAACACTATTGAGTAAAGCTTTGGCCATGTGGTCAAAACTTGAGATTTGATTCTAATATATCTTATTTTTTGTACTTATGTAGGTTTATTCAATGCAATATCTTGCCATATGGTCAGGGATTTCATTAACGTCTTCACAATTTCGTGATCACGTTAACAAAACCTAGTGTTAACATATTAAAACTTGTGATCACATTGTATATTCACATGACCTGAGAAATGACCTACCGGAACCCACTAGTCCATTAACACCTCCGGGCTTCTATCTTTCCCGGCGGGCCCGCCGGGATACAGAGTTTTCCCGACGGGCCCGCCGGGAAAGATAAAAGCCCGGCGGCCCCGCCGGGAAAGATAAAAGGAACACCGGCGGGGTATTATTCTATATATAAACACTGCCCGACACCCATCGTACAACTTTTGGGAAGATAGTCCTTGTTTTGGGGGCGTGATATCTCTCCTCAAAGTACTTGTAGAGCTCTCGAGTTGCTAGAAGTGTCCTCTTGGGAAGAACGTCCTTATTTTAGGGGCTGTCGTCTTTCCTTGTAGGCACTCTTAAGGCTATTGGGCCACTCGTCCTTAGTTCTTTGAACTGGGGGCAGGGTGTGGTTCGTAGCTAATACTTGCGGAGATTTAGGGACAAATTTGGAGTCATTCAGCCTTGCATTTGAGCCACGTACGTAATCTACCTACCTCATTCTGCTTTATGAATGGTTTGATGGAGCCAAGAGTCCTGCTTAGGGGCTTGTATTGGTTCTTGATACTTGATATAGTTTAGAGTAGACAAGGGTCTATTGTCCTATACTAGAGTATTGGGCAAGCATAGATCTTTGATTTTTTTTGTGAATGTTAGAGAAGGTCTATTGTCCTATACTAGAGTATTGGGCAAGCATAGATCTTTGATTGTGTAAAGTATCCTTAATTGGGTACAAAAGGCATCCTTCATTGGGGGTGCAATGTGCATGATAGTCTCGAAGTAGTTTTGTAGTAAGACCTTGCAAGATAGTTTGAAATAGTTTTATGTTATGTGATGATCTTTTGTATTTGTCAAGATAGTTTCGAAGTACTTTGTCTGCAGATGTATGTTTTGTCATACGTGAGTGATTTGTTGTTTTTTCATTTGTGTATTCATTGTTATATGCTTGGTTGAATAGGTTATTTGTTGAGATGGAGGACAATGTTGGATCCAGTGATACCTCCAATAGAGTCCAAATTTCAAATAGCAGAAAAAAAAAGGCACCTGGGATAGAGTGGCAATATGCAATTAACGTTGGTGATCGATTCATAGATTGGGAGTGTAAGCTATGCCATGCAGTAAAATCAAGTGGGGCGCCTCGACTAAGAGAACACTTTTTAGGCGGACCGAAGAAAAAGTCATGTACCCACCCCTCTGCACCTATAGTGGCCAAACGCATAAGAGAAGAAATTCAAAAGAAAGATTCAAGAAAACATGACACTCCTACCGTTAATGTATCAAGGCAGCAAGAACACTATTGTTCTAATCATCAAACTCCTGCTACATCGCCTACTTGTACCCCGAACGGCAATGTGCAACCAGAAAGTAATCTACCCAGTGCATCTTCTTGCAAGCGTAACTTTGACGTAGGAAATATACCCATGCGTCAAACTTCATTGCAAGAAAGCCTACGTCAAGGTCGACTCGATGATGCACAACTCGTCCTTGCTGAAGCGATTTACTTTGCTGGGAGTGCTATGATGATGGTGGACAGTGAGCATTGGAAGAGAGCATGGAAGAAAATTGGTGAGTTTGGACCAGGGTTTTCACCGCCTACGTACCATGCTATGCGAAATGATCTATTAGAGAAATGTTATGCGCAGGTAAAAGAACGTGTACAAAGAATAATTCTTAGCAATGTAGAGCTTTCTGGATGTAGTATAGTAAGTGATGGATGGTCTAATGTGCAAAGAAAACCATTAATTAATGTAATGGTTATTTCACCTAGAGGTGAGACTTTCATCGGTGCCGTGGATTCAGCTGGTTCAATCAAAACTGGGGCTTACATTGCTCAAGTCATTAGCTCTATGATAGAGGAAGTGGGTGCCAAAAATGTAGTCCAAGTCGTCATGGACAATGCAAAAAATTGTAAAAATGCATCCAGAATCCTACAGCGACAATATCCACATATTTTTCCGGTAGGCTGTAATACTCATAGTTTGAATCTTGTATTAAAAGATTGGTATAAATCTGATGATACCAAATGGTTTGCCTCAATCGTCGACACTGCTCGCCAGCTTGTGAAATTCATGCTCAAGAGACAGAGAGTTTTAGATATGTTTCGACCTCGCATGTCAGTTATGTTAAAGCTTCCAGCGGAGACTAGGTTTTGCACTCACTTTTACACTTTTGAGTCTCTTCTTAGAAATAAAGATGCAGTTTGTGAAACATTTACATGCATGGCATTTCATGACTGGGAGAACACTCAACTTGAAAAAGTGAAAGAGAAAATCAAAGTCTTGAAGGGAGCACTTACGAGAAGAAGTTGGTGGAACAGTGTGATGGATGCATACCATGTAATGATGCCTGTTATGTATGCTGTACGAAGTCTTGATCAAAGAGCGCCTAATCTCGGAAAAGCATGGATGCAATGGTGGACTGTCCAGCGGAGTTTGGAGTGTCCTAAGAAATTAGAGCATTCAGTGGTGGAAAAGCAATGACGTGTACCATTCTCCAGTAGACAAAGAAAAGTTCTGTTGAAGTACTTTCATGCTAGATGGATTGGAGCGCATTCACCACTGCACAGTGCTGCTTACATGTTAGATCCTGAATATTGGAATATATATTTGATGTCCAACGTTGAGGTGGTGCAAGATTTTTATAAAGTGGTAAACACTTTCTATAATAATGATGATGATCGTGTACAGTGCATAAAGGAGATGACCTCATTTCGGTTGAAAGAGGGTTTATTTTCCAACTCCCTTGTTCAACAAATGGCTAAAGAGCAACCTGCCTGGAAGTGATGGATGATGAATGGTGGTGAGCATTATGCTTTATTGCGCAACCTTGCGATGAAGGTTCTAAGTCAGTGCTCTTCAAACTCAGGCTCAGAAAGAAATTGGAGCATGTATAAATATATTCATAGTACTATTCGCAATCGACTTCTTGCAGATCGAGCAGATAAACTTGTTTACATGTACTGCAATGAAAAGATTTTGCGAGACATCGAAAGCGAAGAGTATGAAGAAGATATGCCCAGATGGATGTACAATTGTAAAAGATGTAGTAGACGAGAACTTTGATGTTGGACGTACGTTGTGCACCACCCTTGAGATAGAAGACAATTTAGACATTGACTTAGATGAGCTTAATTTAGCAGACGAGAGAGTAAAAGATGAAAGAATTTTGGAGCAAGATATTGACATAGAGGAAGAAGTCACTTCATTAATTTAATAAAAAGTACTTGTACAAATGATCATATTTGGAGAAATTATCAATACAGAAGTAGAATTTGTTTTTCTTAGCTCTCATCTTGAAATAAATTGCGAATTGCACTAGGAGTTGCATCTAAAGGTCCTGGTGGTTTATATTCGCTAGCCATGCCGAACACTGTATAAATACCTTGATTTATTGGGACACTCCACAATGCACATGTGGAAGTATTTTGCATTTGTCTCACTAAACATATTAAGTGGTAATAGTGTCCACATGGTAGTATATACTGGCCGCTCCACCCATCAAATACTTTGTAACATACAGGTTATTGGGGGGTGGAGGAACTTGTAGCCTCAGCAGAAACTCCCACAAGATCAGGATGTATCAAAAAATGAGAGATGTGGTTTCCTTGACGCACAGGAGCAATACGTGAGGAGATGCTCTGCACATCTTGGCTGATCTTTGTTAACTGCTCTTGAATCCCTCTATTGGCCGGGGGAGGAGTTGACGGTTGAGTTAATCGGTCAGCTTCTTTCTCCTTCTCTGCTAGCTGTGCCCCTAAGCTTTCTTTGACCTGGTTTAACTCCAGTCCAGCGCCCTCCACCATGAGAGCAAGTTCTTCTCTTGTGAATGTCACTGTCTCTTCACGTATGTCGTGGGTGTTGACAGTGGCCTCTCTGGAGGCGAAGTCCACTGGAGTTTCTAGGATAAAGTGAGCATATAGCATTTTAGCAAAATAGAGTGGAGCGTCGGCATTATGGAGAGGACGACCGTACACCTCCAAGAAAATGCGCTCGGCATTAGTTTTGATATCATTGTGAGTGCAACGAGAAATCTTCCATCTTCCCTTCTTAATCTCGCAATCTGGACATGGCCATATTTCCTTTATCATCTCTGTGGTTACGCGTTTGTTTATGTTTTTCCATTGGGCATAAGTTGGATTTGTCCATTTCGATAACCTGCATGCTGTTCTTGTAGCTTCGCGGGCTGTCAAGCCATGTGCAAGGGCCTTCATTCACTCGTATGCCTTCTTGGCTAACTCCTGATGCTCGTTCGCTTGCGCCTGCTCCATATCTGCATGAACGTAAATGACTTTTGGATTTTAATGAACTGTAAAGATCAACGTAAGATAAATTGACCATTACTCTCAAAATCTTGAAGTCAAACACCACGAGAGGAGATATGTATTGCAAAGACTCGATGAGAAATATCCACTTGACTCCAAAAACACTTCAAACAATGCTCGCACATCAAATTTTGAAGAGAAAACATAAACTTAAACACCACAAGAGGAGAGAGATGTTGCAAAGACTCAATGAAGAGAGAAACAAAATTTTGAAACATTGGACACATCAAATTTTGAAGAGAGAAACAAAATGCCATTCCTGAAACTTAATCTCTTGATACTGTATCATTACAAAGTTGGGGTGAATGCCACCGATAGCTCTACAAGAGGACATTGTGCCCTCGTAGGGTCAGTATTTAGTGATCTAAAAAATTCAACTACTTGCAAAATTGATTTTCGCTCATCGCGATTAGGCAGAAACATCCAATTTTTGACTCTATGAATAATAGTATCCATGGTAACTTTGTCATGGGAACTATTATTCATCCACAACTCTTGCACTTTCTGCCAAAAGTCATATAAAGTTTGTAATAAATATCCCAAGGCAAAAACATCAGATGCAGGAGTGTATGCATCTGCCAAAAATGGATCATAAAGCTCTGGGGCTATCCACGGCCATTTATTTCGCTCTCTGTCTGCGTGGGAGACTGCCTGTGCCACCTTCTCGGGGTTCTTGTCTGCTTCAAAAACAAAATTGAGAGACACCCGTTTTTTGGGCGCTCTCAACAGCAACCCTCAATCGATGATACCTATGCGTGGCTTTAGCTCTTTTGTATAATCCAACACTACATTGAAAGGATGTAGGTCGGTATGTACAATACCTGCCATATGTGCTGCCGCTAAACCTTCCACCAGGGCATGCATAATATGTGGCATATTTATTACTACCTCTTTTATTTTTGAAAGTTCTAGATGACCTAAAGGGATATTATCAGGCGGGGGTTGTCTCCATCCTCGATCCAAACGAAAAATGGCTCTGGTGAACTCACTGAATCTGAAGGGAACCTTCAGAAGAGTATCACCAAGAGCGCCGCCATTATAGTACGGGAAAATTGTCATGCGCTTGCTCTTGGCTCTTTGCTCGCCCCATACAACGTCCCATAACTGTAGACATTGCATATTGGCTTCAGGCAGGGCAGCATCTCTAAGATCACTGCATGCTACACGCATGCTTCCCAAAATGGTTTGTGTTATGTGCTGATGGTTGAAATCTGCTATCTTCTGTCTATCTAGCAGCTCAGCGTTGCCTCCGCTTCGAAGCCGACGCTGTGCATTTTCCCATATTTGGCGCTATGAGATCTCGCATGAGTATCTCAGACTCATTGATCTTTTTGACGACATCATCAGTACATTGTGATACTGTGATGACTGCTTCAACGCGAATTGCTCGCAGAACAATTTTGCGCTCTTCGCGAAAAAGCATGTTGATCGTCTTCGTAAATCTAGCAAATAACACTAAACACAAAAAAACAGAATATCAAACATTACTGAAATAAACATCAAGCAGACGTGAGAGAACAGCAACAAGTATATCAATATCATCATTGCTCATACAAAAACGGAATATCAAATAATTTTAATGAACTCAACATCATCCAATACATCATCAAACGTGAGAAAACAGCAATAAGTGTATTATTACTTATCAATGATCAAACAAAAACAGAATATATCAAACAACATTACTGAACTCAACATCATGCAATACATTATCGAACGTGAGACAACCGCAACAAGCGCATTATTACTTACGAAGTGTATACATTATCGAATGAGAGAGAGAGAGAGGGGGGGAGGAAGAGAGAGAGGTGTGACAGATAGAGAGAGGAAACATTAAATGACATTTTTTATAGTTTTGTGAGTTCCTAAAGAGAGAAAAATAATGTTTTGTAATCCTAAAGCACTCCTCATCTACATACCTATCGTGATAGAGAGAGATGTGAAGTGTATCATGAGAGAGAGAGAGAGAAAGAGTTGTGAAGTGTATCATTGCAAGAGAGAGAGAGAATTGTGAAGTGTATCATGAGAGAGAGAGAGAGAGGAGAGGAAGAGAGAGTTGTGACAGATAGAGAGAAGAAACATTAAATGATATTTTTAAAGTTTTTGTGAGTTCCTAAAGAGAAAAATAATGTATTGTTTTAATTTTTAAGTAAATAGAGGGAGAAAAAAGAAATTATAAAGAATTATGTATATTTTAAGAGAAATAAAAAAAATCATTATCTACACATCTATCGTGTTGTGAAGTGAATCATGAGAGAGATAGAGAAAGAGTTGTGAAGTGTATCATGAGAGAGAGGGGGGTAAGAAGAGAGAGATTCATATTTTTCGAGTTACGAATCACGATATTATAAAATAAAACAATTAGACAATATGATGTAAACTTTGATCCATGAAATACTAATGTCGCGTTAGCAACCAAGTATCGCATGGATCAAACACAATAAAAACAATACAAGTCAAATCAAACAAATTTACGACATTTATTCGATCGCGTTAACGATCATATGCCGAAATACGCAAGCAAATTTACGACACTTTTTCGACCGCGTTAACGATCAAATGCCGCAATATGCAAAAAACATTTTATGCACTAGCGGACGACACCAACTTGCCGTGTTAGCGACAAAATGCCGCCCGATTCTATGGGAATACGAATAGGATACGAACATACACTGGCCGCGTTACCGACCATATGTCCGCATTTGACAAAGGGAAGGGAAGGGAAGGTGACATCGCCATAACGATACTATGCTTGCCGCGTTACCGACTAGTACCGCTACGGCATGTCATACTTACCATAGGACACAGACTAGCCGCGTTACCGACTAAGTGCCCCAGGGTAAGCACCATTCCGAAGAATGGCCTTACACACACACCAGTCGTGTGGCGGGCCACCCAAATCGTGCCGCGCATTGCGACAATGGGCGGCTGCCCGCACGAACTCACCCACACACACATCCCTCGTGTGGCGGACCACCCACATCCTGCCGCGCATTGCGACAGTGGGCGGCTGCCCGCACGAACACACCCACATACACACACACACACAAGTTTTCATTACCTGTGTATGCTGTCAGCAATGAAATCCCAAAGGGTCCCCCGGGCCCATATATATAGAAAATTGTACCCCGTCGGGCTATATGACGACCCCGCAGGGACCCGTCGGGCTTTTGCTATACCCCGGCGGGCCCGCCGGGTATAGAAAAAGCCCGGCGGGATTTTTCCCGGTTACCAGGTCGCTTGCCACCGGCTTTTTTGAGAACATGTTAACATGTGAACATGTTAATAACATGTTCACACATGTTATTAACAAAAAAAATTTTGTGATCACGTGAATATAAAATCAGAGCATATGGTTAAATTCTAACTTAAACCCTTTCTATGATGATATTTGGACATACATTGGTCAAATCCTATGCATGCATATGGTAATCATAACACTATTGAGTAAAGCTTTGGCCATGTGGTCAAAACTTGAGATTTGTTTCTAATATATCTTATTTTTTGTACTTATGTAGGTTTATTCAATGGCAAAGAAATCTACTTCGGCAAGGAAGGAGAATCAAATCATTGATGGAGTTAGTGGGGATTTTGTGTGGCCTTGGTTTATGGATGTTTATGACAAAGAAGGAAAAAGGGCAAACAATGTCCTTTTATATGCTTCAAAGCTTGAGGATTCAACATATGATCAAGTTGGGATCATTGAGGGGTTGATGGATGGATGTGCTGGGAAGGAAGGGATCCCGTGTATTGTATTAAAGATCAAGGGAAAGAACATTGAATACAACCTGGATCCCTTATCTTTTCAATCCACACATATAAAAGAGGATGAGGTATACTCTTTGAGAGCAATGGGTTGGAGCCTCCCAGAGGAGATATCAGGCACACAGGACATAATAGCTACATTTGAGTCTATCAAGCATAGTGAACTTCTTTCTCCTACAAAACATGGTGTTCGACCAAAGAAGAGGACAAAGATTCAAGATGCACAAGCACAATCAATAGCTTCAAGCTCACAGGCTCTTGGTGTGAGTGTACCTCCTAACACTCCTCTAGACAACACAAACCAATCTTCAAAGGCACAAGTAATCCAAGCAACACCTTTGGTGTCACTTGAAGTCAAGGGTGTTGAAAGAACCTTTGACTTTCCAGACATGGTTAAGAAGAAGGGTAAAAAGGATGGTTCAAGATTTCACATGTTTGAAAAATACTTTCCATTTGGCTCAACCACACATTTTTCTATTGATGTTGGTAGATGCTATGAGGCACCACCTTTATATGCCTATAGAACACTTTGTTGGGATTATGTGCAAAAGTTGACATCATCTTTTGTAAAGAATCCCATGAATCCAGCAACAGTAGCATACCTCATGCCCTTTTTGGAGGAGAGTGATGTGAAGCGACCCATGCATCGTGACGAGGTGGAAGTGGATAAGCTACATTCTTACTCCTATTGGATCATATCAGGTCTTCACTCAATCCACGCGGCAAAGATCTATATCCTAAGTAGCACTCATCGATGCCTAGCAACCAAACATCTATATGCCACAAGGAATGCAAGAATCTTGGTGGACTGTCCTGCTGAAATGTGCATTGAGCTTTCTAGGATGACAAATATGGAATCCCACAATGTTATGAAGAATGGTCCTTATCTTGAGCAACTTCAACAAGTAAGGGATCAATGGATAGCATTTGGGTCTCCACCAAAACCACAACAAGGGCTTCCAAAGGGTATTCCTCAAAGAGTACCATGGGAGGTAATGATGTACAACCTTAGCTTGTCTTATTCAAGATGCATTTGGTGTTTTCTTTCTCATTTCATATTTTTATTTTTGATAGAGATTTCTAGAATACATTGGAGAAAAGTGTGCATCACGTGATTGTCATATGATAGTGAGCACACAAGAGATATTTGATGGTTGGATTACCATCATGAAGAGATACTCAAAGGGGGAGCTTTCATCTCAAGAGGATACCACCACAAAGAAGGGAAGGCAGCCTTCTCCCGCAACTTTTCGTTGCCTTATGGGTCTAAAGGATGGGGACATCCTCACATTACAAAAGGAAGTTAATAATGGACACATCGTCTTTCTTAGAAACAAATGGGACAAAGAGGATGTTGTTGACATGGAGACAAGGGCAAAGCAAATCAAGCAAGATAGGGTGCTCCATGAGGAGCTAGTTTCTCTCTTCAATGCCTCAACTCATGCTAGCAATAGTATGATGAAGAGTTGGGAAGATCTTGTTGCTGAATACAACATCACCAACGATGTATACACAAAGATTTTAGGTGTTTGCAGTGATTGGGTGTCAAAAAATCTCACACGTGGGGCTGATGCAGGACCATTGCCAAATGGTGCAAAAGACATTGTGAACTTTCTTATTGTGAAGAAGCAAGATCCTCTTCATTCTTCTACTACCTTACCTTGGCAAGTATATATTATGGGGTGCAACCTTGAGGCATTCGATCTTATATACAATGTGTATAAAGATCCTATTACCATTGGTGTGGTTGTCCTAGAAGCGGCACATGGAGTTGGGGGCATGACATGGGATTCTATCATGTTTGGAAAGGTGGTCTTCACATTGTTAAAAATGACATGTGAGCCTAAACAATTCATTTTGTTGTCATTTCTCAACCGCAAACAAATGGCAGCTATGGAGGAGGCCCTTGAGAATCTTTCATGCAAGTACCATATGCAAGTTGGAAGTGTTGACTTCCTACCAATGGCCAAGAGTCTTGCTTTTGGGCCCATGGATTCATTTGTTGTGTTGACACTTGTGACCATGGAGAAAAGCTTCATCAATCTAGATCGATATGTTGGAAATTCCAACAAGCCATGCATTTTGGATAATGAATCCATTGAAGCCATTGACAAAGAAGGAAAGGATGGAGAGCTTGAAGAAGAACAAACTATTGCAAAGGCCATATTTAGAAAGAAAAAGAAGGTCATCAAGGCTACAATCAAGGCATTCTATGATGCACATGAGGTTGTATGTGATATATTCTCATGTGGTGTTGCATCAACGCTCGCATTGGAACATCACATGAAGACTATTGCAGTGGTGTGCAATAGTCAAGAGCAAAGAGAGATTGAAGCAGCATTTTGGAGAGCCCATGAGAGCGCCAACCCACCTACAAGTGCTCAAGAGGTTCCTCCCATTGGTGCTCTAGCTCTTGACCTACCGCCGGAGGGTGTGGATCAGGGATTTCATTAACGTCTTCACAATTTCGTGATCACGTTAACAAAACCTAGTGTTAACATATTAAAACTTGTGATCACAATGTATATTCACATGACCTGAGAAATGACCTGCCGGAACCCACTACTCCAGTAACACCTCCGGGCTTTTACCTTTCCCGACGGGCCCGTCGGGATATGTAGTTTTCCCGGCGGGCCCGCCGGGAAAAAATAAAAGACCGGCGGGCCCGCCGGGAAAAAAAGGAAGGCCGGCGGGGTACTATTCTGTATATAAACACTGCCCGACACCCATCGTACAACTTTTGGGAAGATAGTCCTTGTTTTGGGGGCGTGATATCTCTCCTCAAAGTACTTGTAGAGCTCTCGAGTTGCTAGAAGTGTCCTCTTGGGAAGAACGTCCTTATTTTAGGGGCTGTCGTCTTTCCTTGTAGGCACTCCTAAGGCTATTGAGCCACTCGTCCTTAGTTCTTTGAACTGGGGGCAGGGTGTGGTTCGTAGCTAATACTTGCGGAGATTTAGGGACAAATTTGGAGTCATTCAGCTTTGCATTTGAGCCATGTACGTAATCTACCTCATTCTGCTTTATGAATGGTTTGATGGAGCCAAGAGTCCTGCTTAGGGGCTTGTATTGGTTCTTGATACTTGATATAGTTTAGAGTAGACAAGGGTCTATTGTCCTATACTAGAGTATTGGGCAAGCATAGATCTTTGATTTTTTTTGTGAATGTTAAAGAAGGTCTATTGTCCTATACTAGAGTATTGGGCAAGTATAGATCTTTGATTGTGTAAGGTATCCTTAATTGGGTACAAAAGGCATCCTTCATTGGGAGTGCAATGTGCATGATAGTTTCGAAGTAGTTTTGTAGTAAGACCTTGCAAGATAGTTTGAAGTAGTTTTGTGTTATGTGATGATCTTTTGTATTTGTCAAGATAGTTTCGAAGTAATTTGTTTGCTAATGTATGTTTTCTTATACGTGAGTGATTTGTTGTTTTTTCATTTGTGTATTCATTGTTATACGCTTGGTTGAATAGGTTATCTGTTAAGATGGAGGACAATGTTGGATCCAGTGATACCTCCAATAGAGTCCAAATTTCAAATAGCAGGAAAAAAAAGGCACCTGGGATAGAGTGGCAATATGCAATTAACGTTGGTGATCGATTCATAGATTGGGAGTGCAAGCTATGCCATGCAGTAAAATCAGGTGGGGCTCCTCGACTAAGAGAACACTTTTTAGGCGGACCGAAGAAAAAGTCATGTACCCACCCCTCTGCACCTATAGTGGCCAAACGCATAAGAGAAGAAATTCAAAAGAAAGATTCAAGAAAACATGACACTCCTACCGTTAATGTATCAAGGCAGCAAGAACACTGTTGTTCTAATCATCAAACTCCCGCTACATCGCCTACTTGTACCCCGAACGGCAATGTGCAACCAGAAAGTAATCTACCCAGTGCATCTTCTTGCAAGCGAAACTTTGACATAGGAAATATACCCATGCGTCAAACTTCATTGCAAGAAAGCCTACGTCAAGGTTGACTCGATGATGCACAACTCGTCCTCGCTGAAGCGATTTACTTTTCTGGGAGTGCTATGATGATGGTGGATAGTGACCATTGGAAGAGAGCATGGAAGAAAATTGGTGAGTTTGGACCAGGGTTTTCACCGCCTACGTATCATGCTATGCGAAATGATCTATTAGAGAAATGTTATGCGTCAATAAAAGAACGTGTACAAAGAATAATTCTTAGCAATATAGAGCTTTCTGGATGTACTATAGTAAGTGATGGATGGTCTAATGTGCAAAGAAAACCATTAATTAATGTAATGGTTATTTCACCTAGAGGTGAGACTTTCATCCGTGCCGTGGATTCAGCTGGTTCAATCAAAACTGGGGCTTACATTGCTCAAGTCATTAGCTCTGTGATAGAGGAAGTGGGTGCCAAGAATGTAGTCCAAGTCGTCATGGACAATGCAAAAAATTGTAAAAATGCATCCAGAATCCTATAGCGACAATATCCACATATTTTTCCGGTAGGATGTAATACTCATAGTTTGAATCTTGTATTAAAAGATTGGTATAAATCTGATGATACCAAATGGTTTGCCTCGATCGTCGACACTGCTCGCCAGCTTGTGAAATTCATGCTCAAGAGACAGAGAGTTTTAGATATGTTTCGATCTCGCATGTCAGTTATGTTAAAGCTTCCAGCGGAGACTAGGTTTTGCACTCACTTTTACACTTTTGAGTCTCTTCTTAGAAATAAAGATGCAGTTTGTGAAACATTTACATGCATGGCATTTCATGACTGGGAGAACACTCAACTTGAAAAAGTGAAAGAGAAAATCAAAGTCTTGAAGGGAGCGCTTACGAGAAGAAGTTGGTGGAACAGTGTGATGGATGCATACCATGTAATGATGCCTGTTATGTATGGTGTACGAAGTCTTGATCAAAGAGCGCCTAATCTCGGAAAAGCATGGATGCAATGGTGGACTGTCCAGCGGAGTTTGGAGTGTCCTGAGAAATTAGAGCATTCAGTGGTGGAAAAGCAATGGCGTGTACCATTTTCTAGTAGACAAAGAAAAGTTCTGTTGAAGTACTTTCATGCTAGATGGATTGGAGCGCACTCGCCACTGCACAGTGCTGCTTACATGTTAGATCCTGAATATTGGAATATGGATTTGATGTCCAACGTTGAGGTGGTGCAAGATTTTTATAAAGTGGTAAACACTTTCTATAATAATGATGATGATCGTGTACAGTGCATAAAGGAGATGACCTCATTTCGGTTGAAAGAAGGTTTATTTTCCAACTCCCTTGTTCAACAAATGGCTAAAGAGCAACCTGCATGGAAGTGGTGGATGATGAATGGTGGTGAGCATTATGCTTTATTGCGCAACCTTGCGATGAAGGTTCTAAGTCAGTGCTCTTCAAACTCAGGCTCAGAAAGGAACTGGAGCATGTATAAATATATTCATAGTACTATTCGCAATCGACTTCTTGCAGATCGAGCAGATAAATTTGTTTACATATACTGCAATGAAAAGATCTTGCGAGACATTTAAAGCGAAGAGTATGAAGAAGATATGCCCAGATGGATGTACAATTGTGATGATGTAGTAGACGAGAACTTTGATGTTGGACGTACGTTGTGCACCACCCTTGAGATAGAAGACAATTTAGACATTGACTTAGATGAGCTTAATTTAGCAGACGAGAGAGTAAACGGTGAAAGAATTTTGGAGCAAGATATTGACATAGAGGAAGAAGTCACTTCATTAATTTAATAAAAAGTACTTGTACAAATGATCATATTTGAAGAAATTATCAATACAAAAGTAGGATTTGTTTTTCTTAACTCTCATCTTGAAATAAATTACGAATTGCACTCGGAGTTGCATCTAAAGGTCCTGGTGGTTTATATTCGCTAGCCATGCCGAACACTGTATAAATACCTTGATTTATTGGGACACTGCACAATGCACATGTAGAAGTATTTTGCATTTGTCTCACTAAACATATTAAGTGGTAGTAGTGTCCACATGGTAGTATATACTGGCCGCTCCACCCATCGAATACTTGGTAACATACAGGACATTGGGGGGTGGAGGAACTTGTAGCCTCAGCAGAAACTCCCACAAGATCAGGATGTATCAAAAAATGAGAGATGTGGTTTCCTTGGCGCACAGGAGCAATACGTGAAGAGATGCTCTGTACATCTTGGCTGATCTTTGTTAGCTGCTCTTGAATCCCTCTATTGGCTGGGGGAGGAGTTGACGCTTGAGTTAATCGGTCAGCTTCTTTCTCCTTCTCTGCTAGCTGGGCCTCTAAGCTTTCTTTAACCTAGTTTAACTCCAGTCCAGCGCCCTCCACCATGAGTGCAAGTTCTTCTCTTGTAAATGTCACTGTCTCTTCACGAATGTCGTGGGTGTTGACAGTGGCCTCTCTGGAGGCGAAGTCCACTAGAGTTTGTAAGATAAATTGAGCATATAACATTTTAGCAAAATACAGTGGAGCGTCGGCGTTATGGAGAGGACGTCCGTACACCTCCAAGAAAATGCGCTCGGCATTAGTTTTGATATCGTTGTGGGTGCACCGAGAAATCTTCCATCTTCCCTTTTAATTTCGCCATCTGGACATGGCCATATTTCCTTTATCATCTCTGTAGTTACGCGTTTGTTTATGTCTTTCCACTGGGCATAAGTTGGATTTGTCCATTTCGATAACCTGCATGCTGTTCTTGTCGCTTCGCGGGCTGTCAGGCCATGTGATAGGGCCTTCATTCGCTCGTATGCCTTCTTGGCTAACTCCTGATGCTCGTTCGCTTGCGCCTGCTCCATATCTGCATGAACGTAAATGACTTTAGGATTTTAATGAACTGTAAAGATCAACGTAAGATAAATTGACCATTACTCTCAAAATCTTAAAGTCAAACACCACGAGAGGAGATATGTATTGCAAAGACTCGATGAGAAATATCCACTTGACTCCAAAAACACTTCAAACAATTCTCGCACATCGAATTTTGAAGAGGAAACATAAACTTAAACACCACAGGAGGAGAGAGATGTTGCAAAGACTCAATGAAGAGAGAAACAAAATTTTGAAACATTGGACACATCAAATTTTGAAGAGAGAAACAAAATGCCATTCCTGAAACTTAATCCCTTGGTACTGTATTATTACAAAGTTGGGGTGAATGCCACCGATAGCTCTACAAGAGGACATTGTGCCCTCGTAGGGTCAGTATTTAGTGATCTAAAAAATTCAACTACTTGCAAAATTGATTTTCGCTCATCGCGATTAGGCAGGAACATCCAATTTTTGACTCTATGAATAATAGTATCCATGGTAACTTTGTCATGGGAACTATTATCCATCCACAACTCTTGCACTTTCTTCCAGAAGTCATATAAAGTTTGTAATAAATATCCCAAGGCAAAAACGTCAGATGCAGGAGTGTATGCATCTGCTAAAAATGGATCATAAAGCTCTGGGGCTATCCACGGCCGTTTATTTCGCTCTCTGTCTGCGTAGGAGACTGCCTGTGCCACCTTCTCCGGGTTCTTGTCTGCTTCAAAAACAAAATTAAGAGACACCCGTTTTTTGGGTGCTCTCAGCAGCAACCCCCAATCTATAATACCTATGCGTGGCTTTAGCTCTTTTGTATAATCCAACACTACATTAAAAGGATGTAGGTCGGTATGTACAATACCTGCCATATGTGCTGCCGCTACACCTTCCACCAGGGCATGCATAATATGTGGCATATTTATTACTACCTCTTTTATTTTTGAAAGTTCTAGATGACCTAAAGGGATATTATCAGGCGGGGGTTGTCTCCATCCTCGATCCAAACGAAAAATGGCTCTGGTGAACTCACTGAATCTGAATGGAACCTTCAGAAGAGTATCACCAAGAGCACCGCCATTATAGTACGGGAAAATTGTGATCCAAGGAGCCTCTTTTGTAAAGGCAATGCATCGGACAATCGATGGATGTAGCACTTGCATACCCTGCTCTGCTTGGAAGCTCTCGAACTTCGCGCTGCCTTCTCCTTTGTAGTGCTTTCCGCAAAAAGTGATGTGCTCCGGTAAAAATGATATACCTTTAATTGCATACTCTTTTACTGTTCCAAACACACCGGAGCCAATTGTTTGTCCTTCGTGAAGAGCTTCGTGCGGGATGCTAATAAGATGTGTGCACATAGAATTGTAGATGGTACGATTAATGACACCTGTACCACTTGCATCTGCCTGACTGGACGTTGCAGCAACGTCCTGGGCAATTCGCACTCTTTTGGGGAGGGACTCTGCATCCAACGCCTTCATGCGCTTGCTCTTGGCCCTTTGCTCGCTCTATACAACGTCCCATAACTGTAGCCGTTGCATGTTGGCTTCAGGCGGGGCAGCATCTCTTAGATCACTGCACGCTACTCGCATGCTCCCCAAAATGGTTCGTGTTATGTGCTGATGGTTGAAATCTGCTATCTTCTGTCTATCTAGCAGCTCAGCGTTGCCTCCGCTTCGAAGCCGACGCTGTGCATTTTCCCATATTTGGTCTATGAGATCTCGCATGAGTATCTCAGACTCGTTGATCTTTTTGACGACATCATCAGTACATTGTGATACCGTGATGACCGCTTCAACGCGAATTGCTCGCAGAACAATTTTGCGCTCTTCGGGAGAAAGCATGTTGATCGTCTTCGTAAATCTAGCAAATGTCACTAAACACAAAAAAACAGAATATCAAACATTACTGAAATAAACATCAAGCAAACGTGAGAGAACAGCAACAAGTATATCAATATCGTCAATGTTCATACAAAAACAGAATATCAAATAATTTTAATGAACTCAACATCATCCAATACATCATCAAACGTGAGAAAACAGTAATAAGTGTATCATTACTTATCAATGATCAATCAAAAACAGAATATATCAAACAATATTACTGAACTCAACATCATGCAATACATTATCGAACGTGAGACAACCGCAACAAGCGCATTATTACTTACGAAGTGTATACATTATTGAATGAGAGAGAGAGAGAGAGGGGAAGGAAGAGAGAGGTGTGACAGATAGAGAGAGGAAAAATTAAATGACATTTTTTATAGTTTTGTGAGTTCCTAAAGAGAGAAAAATAATGTTTTGTAATCCTAAAGCACTCCTCATCTACATACCTATCGTGATAGAGAGAGATGTGAAGTGTATCATGAGAGAGAGAGAGAAAGAGTTGTGAAGTGTATCATTGCGAGAGAGAGAGAGAGAATTGTGAAGTGTATCATGAGAGAGAGAGAGAGAGAGGAGAGGAAGAGAGAGTTGTGACAGATAGAGAAAAGAAACATTAAATGACATTTTTAATGTTTTTGTGAGTTCCTAAAGAGAAAAATAATGTATTGTTTTAATTTTTAAGTAAATAGAGGGAGAAAAAAGAAATTATTAAAAATTATGTATATTTTAAGAGAAATAAAAAAAAATCATTATCTACACATCTATCGTGTTGTGAAGTGAATCATGAGAGAGATAGAGAAAGAGTTGTGAAGTGTATCATGAGAGAGAGAGGGGGGTAAGAAGAGAGAGATTCATATTTTTCGAGTTACGAATCACGATATTATAAAATAAAACGTTTAGACAATATGATGTAAACTTTGATCCTTGAAATACTAATGCCGCGTTAGCAACCAAGTATCGCATGGATCAAACACAATAAAAACAATACAAGTCAAATCAAACAAATTTACGACATTTATTCGACCGCATTAACGATCATATGCCGAAATACGCAAGCAAATTTACGACACTTTTTCGACCGCGTTAACGATCAAATGCCGCAATATGCAAAAAACATTTTATGCACTAGCGGACGACACCAACTTGCCGTGTTAACGACAAAATGCCGCCCGATTCTATGGGAATTTCAATAAGATACGAACATACACTGGCCGCGTTACCGACCATATGTCCGCATTTGACAAAGGGAAGGGAAGGGAAGGTGACATCGCCATAACGATACTATGCTTGCCGCGTTACCGACTAGTACCGCTACGGCGTGCCATACTTACCATAGGACACAGACTAGCCGCGTTACCGACTAAGTGCCCCAGGGTAAGCACCATTCCGAAGAATGGCCTTACACACACACACCAGTCGTGTGGCGGGCCACCCAAATCCTGCCGCGCATTGCGACAATGGGCGGCTGCCCGCACGAACTCACCCACACACACATCCCTTGTGTGGCGGACCACCCACATCCTGCCGCGCAATGCGACAGTGGGCGGCTGCCCGCACGAACACACCCACATACACACACACACACACACACAAGTTTTTATTACCTGTGTATGCTGTTAGCAATGAAATCCCAAAGGGCCCCCCGGGCCCATATATATAGAAAAATGTACCCTGTGCCGGGATATGTGACGACCCCTCCGGGACCCGCCGGGGTACAGCAAAAGCCCGGCGGGCCCGCGGGGTACAGCAAAAGCCCGGCGGGATTTTTCCCGGTTACCAGGTCGCTTGCCACCGGCTTTTTTGTGAACATGTTAACATGTGAACATGTTAATAACATGTTCACACATGTTATTAACAAAAAAAAATTTGTGATCACGTGAATATAAAATCCCTGGTGTGGATGAATCAAGCCAAGACATAGCAAATATTATTATGAAAGAGAGGTTGAAGGCTACTTCAGGTGTTTGAACCTCTCTATCTCTAACTTTTGTCAATGAGAACACTATGGTGTAAGGTTGAACTTGTGTTTTGGAGGATGATTTCATGACATAACATTTCCTACATATTTTCTCATTTTGTGGTGCTATCTAAAGCAAGCCTTACAAGCCTATTTCTCTCAGTTTTGTGTTTATTGTTTAAGAGTCCTTATTTCTAGAAATATTTTCATCATATTGTACCTAAAATTGGTTGCAAAAAGTTTGTGCTTCTGTATTAAAATACAAGTATGAAGTACATGATAATGTTGGAAGAAATATTTTCTTGTATGGTATAGCTAGAATGCTTCAATCAATTGCTATTACATTACTTTGATCCAAATGTTGGTATTGGTTTTCTCTAAAGTTTTGTGTCCTTCAATATTTTGCCATGTGGTCAAATATATTAGAAGAAAATGTTTTGTGTCATACAACTACATTGAGTTTTTCAATTTCAATTGTAGTGCTTTGATTGAAACATTGGTATGACTTGTATTATCAAAGGTGTCAATGTGGTGTCTATTGATATTAGGCCACATGATCTAATATTTTTTCTCTTGAAATATGTTTTTCTAAGTATGCTCAACATGCATGTACTACATGCACATCAATGTGGAATATTGTAGCACGTGTGTATGGAAAAGTATTCTAAAATGTTCATTGCAACTATATACATTGTTGTATCTTAATTCAATAGTCATATAATATTACTTTTTGAGATTTTTTTGCCAGATGGTCAAAAATATATTTTGATGAAATATCTACCATCCATGCATACTATTTGCATATTAAATTTAATGTCTTATACAATGTATATATGGAATAGTACAATAAACTTAGCCCTATTGAACTATATATAATGTTTTTATCTTAGCTTACTAGCTCTAAAATGAAAAAAAAAACTTGTAAGAGACTAGATGTCTATTTTGTTCTTAACCTTTGTGTTGTATGATAGAATGATTCAAATTTGACTAAGAATAGTCTATTTGCATATTTGGTAGATTTGAGCAGAGCAAACAAAGTAAGTGATGTGGCCTTGGCGAAAAGTGCTACCAAACTATGTGTGATACTTGATCTCAATGGTCTTCTTTTACAACGTTGTTTTTCCACATCAAAGAGGTTTCAAAGTTTTCGAGTGGGCAAGCAATGGGTTGTTCTTCGACCAGGATGCATTGAGTTTCTTGAAGCTACATTTGCAAGATTCCAAGTGGGAGTTTGGTCTACAGCTTCACACAAAAATGTCATCGCAATAATCAATTGCTTGGAGAGCTATGCAAAAAGGAGATATCCTTTTTTCATGATTTGGGGACAGGAGAAATGCCATACGCATCCACTCAAGATCATCTATCGGCCAGACAAGATGGGGGTGGAAGCAATGTTCAAGCCCATTAGGAACTCAATGGAGTCTTCTTGGGCCCTTTTATTTGGCAGTTTAAGGGAGTCAAACCTTTTCTCTTAAGAAGAAACGTTTTCTAATTAGAAGCTTCAAAACGACTACTTTATTCGAATTTGAATTTTGGGAGGAAAATGGAATTTAAAATCTAGCGGATAAAACCATATCATGTAACATATCTATGGAAAGCTCTTGATGCGTAGATCACGGATCTGTAATCTCCGCTCAAATCGGAGCTTGTATGTAGAAGTTATGGAGGTCTGAAAATTGTAAAATTGCCCCCTCCCCTTTTTGGGGGAAAAAGTGCACCCTTTGACCACTCTTACACCTCTCTTACAAACCATTGGTTTTTGCTTACATGGCGGGCTCCTATTTGTCAAAAAGTTAAACGTTTCCATAACCTCATGGCAAATTAAAGGGCCCAAAAAGACTCCATTGAGTTCCTAATGCCCTTCAGTATGTGTGGAATGAATATGGCAATGTTTGTGAACATAGCAAGACTATTTTGATAGATGATAGTCCCTACAAGGGGTGTCCTAACCCTCTTGAGAACTGCATCTATCCACAGACATTTGATGTTAACCAAGGAGACTCAATCTTGATTGAGGAACTTCTACCCTACTTGACTCGCTTAAGTGGATCCCATGATGCACGTGAAGTCATAAAATTTGATTGATATGGACTTGAGCCAGTTCAATATGGACATGAGTTGTACACACAATTCAAGGTTGTGATTGACACATGGCTGAAAGGAGATGATAATGCTATGTCATCTTCATCATCAGTACAACCCAAGAACATCCATCGTGGAGATGGAATATAGTATATGAAACAATCTTCAATCACTTCTTGCTTGAAGAGATCATCAATTGTACAAGGATCATCATCAAGAGTCTCAATTCATCCAACCCATCCATTGGGTGTCTCACAAGTATCGAGGTTAAAGCGGATTCCTTTGGTTTCTACTCTAAAGGATATGGAAGCAATGCAACTTGCTCATCAGCTAGGATATAAGGATGACTACATAAATGGTCGTGTAGCTAGACACTTCATAAAAAACCTTCAAAAATTGTACTTTCCATGAAAATGATGTGACACAAAAATAATACACTCTTTTCTACAACTTGTACCTTGGTGTTTATAAATGCGTTCAACATCAGAGAGACTAGCTCAAGATGTCTAGATTGTGATTTCATGGAAGAATTCATTGTATTATATACAAGCTCCTCAATGAAGAATGATATTCTAAATGTAATTTGATGGAGAAAATGTGTTTTTATGAAAAGGTATACTAATTGTGCTTTGATATTAAATGAATGCGTGCATGAATGCAAAATATACTAGAAAAGTTTAAATCTCAAATTAGTCTCGGTATTGTTGTTTTGAATTTTATTTTCAAGTATATTGTTGAAGTTATATTGGAAGAAGCAATTTCTTGTATGGTAGCTAGAATGCTTGAATCAATTCCAATTGCATTACTTTGATCCAAATATTTGTCTAAAGTGTTGGATCTTTTGATGTTTTACCACATGGTCAAATATATAGGAAGAATTTTTTTTGTATCATATAGCTACAATGCTTTTGCCAATTGCAATTGCACTGCTTTGATTGAAATATTGGTATGACTTATATTATCAAAGGTATCAAGTTGGTGTCTATTGATATTTGGCCACATGGTCGAATATTTTTCCTCTTAAAATATGTTTTTCTAAGTATGATCTACACATATGTCTTGTATGCATATTAATGTGGGAAGTGTTGTAGCATGTGTGTATGGAAATATATTCTAAAATGTTCATTGCAACTATATGCATTGTTGCTTCTTAATTCAATAGTCCTATAATATTGTCTTTTGTAATCTTTGGCCACACGGTCAAAAATGTACTTTTATGAAGTATCTTGTGGTCATGTAGCTAGACACTTCATTAAAAAACTTTAGAATTTTACCTTCCGCAAAAATGATGTGACAAGGCAACAATACATTCATGTCTCTAACTTATACCTTGGTGTTTATAATTGGAGACTAGCTCAAGGTTTTTGGGTTGTGATTTCATAGAAGACTTGATTGTTTTGTAAACAAGATCATTGTGGAAGAGTGATATTCTAACTATATTTTGATGGAGAGAACGGGCTTTGATGAAAAAATATACCAACTGTGCTTTGATATTAAATGACTGCAGTATGAATGCAAAGTATACTAGATATATTAAATCTTAAATTAGTCTCATTATTGTTGTTTTGATTTTTATTTTCAAGGGTAACGTAGATATCCTTTTTCCAACTTAGAAACATTTAGCACAAATATAGACAAAAAGAATATAGTGTGCTTTGATCTCAAATAATTCTAAGTAATATTTTTTGGGATTTTCTTTTCGAGACTATTAACCACACATGCATATTCTTTCCAACTTACTAGAAAGAGCTAACCAGAATTATAACCATACTATTATACTGTATGGTGACTATGCATATGTAGTCAAAGGTCAAGGGTTGGAGAGAGAGAGAGAGAGAGACAGAGAGAGAATGCATTGATGTCCAAGCATCATGTATTAATATAAAGTGAAGTAAAGAAGAAATTCCTTAGGTACAAAATGCACAAAAGATAGGTCTATTTCTCAAAGTGGGACTTAGGAAATTCCCAAATTTCCCAATATGGTGTTCTGGGGGAGCACTGCCAGAACAATGCGAATTTTTTGCTTGCACCGCCATTGTAGAGACTAAATTCACACTATTCTGGCATAGCTTTCCTAGTCCTCCAGGAGAAATTTTGATGCATTAGATGACAAACAATGTAATTTTACACATGATTAAAGTTGTTTTTATCTTATAAACTATTGTTTCTCACAATTAGTGTACTGAACTTCATTATAAATGCATCCGAAATGATTGTGAGTGGCTGTTGTTTCTCACAATTAGTGTACTCAACTTCATTATAAATGCATCAGAAATGATCGTGAGTGGCTGGGGGAGCAGTGCGAGAACAGTGCAAATTGTGAGCCTGCACTGCCACTATAGAGCCTAAATTTGCACTGTTTTGGCATAGCTTCCCCAATCCTCCAAGAGAAATTCTGATGCATTGGATGATAAACACTATATTACACATGATTAAAGGTGTTTTTATCTTATAAACTACTGTTTCTCACAATTAGTGTGCTCAACTTCATTATAAATGCATCAGAAATGATCCTGAGTGGCTAGGGGGGAGAAGTGTCAGAACAGTGCAAATTTTGAGCCTACATCGCCATTGCAAAGGCCAAATTTGCATTGTTCTGGTGCACAGCTTCCTCAGTCCTCGAGGAGCATTTTTGATGCCTTGGGTGACAAACTGGCACATAATAGACACTCCATGTTAAACAAACATGATGACACCGAGACATTGTAAGAGAAACTTAAAATTTTAATTATCAGAAGGTTACAAATGAAAGCCAGGTAGGCTTGTTACAAAGGGGGGTTTGAAACAAAAGAGTTGCTTCAAAAAAAGGTTAACATCTAAGATCTCTAGATCGTATCTCACTCGCCTCGAGGCGAATGCGCCAAGCTAGTTGCATGTCCTTGGCAGATATGGTAATCCTCTTTGCATGTATTACAAGGAGGTTGGTGTCTTCAAAAAGCCCAACAAGCTAAGCCTCAGAGGCTTCTTGCAATGCTTCAAGGGCGATCCCCTACACACGAAACTCTGTATCTATTCTATATCGTTGGAGAATCTCCTTCACTATGCGAGCGAAAGGGGCTCTTCTTATCAGCAACTCAGTGTTTCTTTGATAAAACTTGATTTCTTGTAGAGCCCTATGCCCTTGGCACATCCTTCTCCTTGGAGCTCTCTGTTGTGTTACTGCGTTGGCGAGGTTGGGACTTCCTTGGCTTGAAGAGCTTGACCTTTCTACACTTGCGCGTACTTGCAGGAACCTCCTCTTGGTCTCTCTCATAGTCTGAATCCTCCTCCTCCTGTAGCTGTGGTACTTGTGTATCAAGTTCCTCCCGGGTAGGTAGGGGACCCTGTCCTGGTAGTAGGGTCTTGCCACCTATGGTGCTGCGCAATGTAGGCATGTTTTCACCAACCCACCAGTCAAACTGCTCATCATCGGCCTCTCTGTCGTCTTGATCTCTGGTGTGGCTCCATTGTGGGGTCTTCTTCACACGCTTGCTCCCACTAGAAGGGCCTGCATGTGTGCCCGGGGCCTCCACCTTATAGACCTGTAGGTGTAGCACGTGCGTTCAAAAGGATGGGTTTTAATATAAATCTCACTTACAGTTTTAAAAAGAAAGGAGGGGTATTACAATTGTGCCTGGAAAAAATAAAATAAGGAGTGTTTTTATTCACGAAACTTCAAAAGTAGGGTACTATTCTAGTGGTATGACATAATTTTGTTAGGGTCTAGGTAGAGGGTTCAAATCTAGTAGTGTTTTTTGGCCCCACACTTTAAAGTTCTTTTTTGCTCCACACTCTATTTAATGTTTTTTAAATTTGAAGTGTTTTAAATTAGTTGCTGTAAAAGAGAGAAGTAATAAAGAAACATCTCACGTAATGATGCTCTCTCTTTACTACTCCCTCCTTCCTTTTGGACGCCTCTTCCCCCTTTCTCTATCTTTGTGCTCTGATTTTTTTCAAATCCCCTTGTATAATCTATTCTACTGTGGGTTCACTCTTCACTCTAATGGCTTGTATATAGTCCAAGGTTAACACCAAGTACCATTATAAGCTATTGTGGCATTATCACATCATGCCCTGCATATAGTTGAAGGCCAATGCTTATTATAAATTGATGCTTATGATATTGGTTTGGATACAAGCACAGTTTAGACAAGTTCCCACTATAATTCTCACTTTGCACATTACGACAACATCACGAGCGTCCATAGGGAAGGCACCACGTAGAAGTTTTGGGCATTTTCCCATGTGGTAAAGAGGCGTTCCCTTATGTTTCCCTATAGTGTGCAACATTATTAGCTTCTACAAATGAGGCTCTGCATGCGTTGTGGGGCAGGGGGTGTCAGCCCCCTCCTTCAGGGCCGGCAATCCCCTGCCCTCCACTGCATCTAGCTAGGTATGCTCCACCTCACCCTGAGGAAGCTCATGATGTTGTCGCAATCCTCGATGTGGGAATCATAGTGAAAATGCCTAAAACTTCTTGTGATAGATAGGGGCTCCTACACTCCCTTGCCCCCAACTACACCTAGCTAGGTATGCAGTGCCTTCCCTACAGAAGCTCGTGATGTTGAAAACTATAGGGAAAAACTAAGGGAAAGAGGCCTTTTTCCCAAAACGCCTAAAACTTCTTGTGAGGATGTATGAGGTTGCAAACCGTGCTCCAACTTCACATACGCAAGCCGTGTTTGACATTCTCATTTGTGGGAAAAGAGCTTCTCTCGCTTTGTTTTTCCTGATAGCATTCAACATCATGAGATTTTGCACAGAAGGAACCACATACCTAGATAGGTCTGGTTGGGGCTAGGATATCCTAGGGGCCAACAATCCCTTATCCCCAACTGCACCATGTAGGTATGCATAAGCTCATCATGTTGTTGTAGTCTGCGAAGCAGGAATCATAGTGGGATTTTGTCTAAAACTTCCTATGATACTAGAACAGAATTGTTAGGTTTCTCATACGTAAATTGTAGGCAACAAGAATGCACTACTACATCTTAGAGTTGGTAAGAGGATCCTTTTGTTTGTTCTCCCATAACCACCTAGAAAGATACAACCCTTATTAAAATGGCACTACAATGTGAATAACCATGGGGGCATCCATGGTATTCAATTCTTTGTTTCAATAAACTTGCATTCCTACTTTTTAGGAAGACCTTGATAATCTCACTAAGTCTGCATGCTGGCCTTCTTTCAAGGCATTTAGAAAGGACATGTTCTTAAGGATCTCCCTTGTTTTCTCTTGGAATGCACAAATTCCAAGATAAGGTCAAGGTGAGAATGTGTACAACATGACGGCATCCTTCTAGATGTAGTAGCATATGCAAGTTGACAAAGGCTTATCGATTATTCTTGTGATCACCTTTTTCAATAATTGTAAGGGGCGTGATATCTTTAAATTTAAATTTACTAGAGAGGGAAAAAATTCTATGAGCTGGAAATTTTAAAAGTACAGGAGGGTTATAATAATATATTGCAAAAGTAATAGGAGGTATGCATAAAATAGGGGAAATCAGGCTACAGAGGGGTTTTAAAATATGCCTTTGAACGCACGTGATACAAACTTTTTTGGAAGGTGGAGGCCCCGGGCATGTGTGTGCACTGGTGTTGCTATGGGAGGAGGGTTGGACTCTGGTGATCCCATTGGGCATGTCCTAGAATCCAAGGGGTCACTCTCTTCCACATGGTGTCGCCAGTATGTGGTCGTTGGCTGCCTTGCATTGTGTTTTGTGAAGGCATGGTAACACGTGCGGTGTTCTTGGTGCATGCCATATCCATGTACGACTATGCTAACGTGGTGATGTGTTGGTGTCCTTACGTGGGTGTCTATGTACATCTTGAGCTCAAGCTCTCTAAAAAAGTGAAATGAAAATGAAGTGAGAGAAGGAACTATTAATAGGATTTTTTTAAGGCAAAAAAAACCTAACTAAACTTATTTTCTTAGCCTTATTACATCTAGATTTATGCTGGTGTGTGCACAACCCAACGCCTCCCTTGTCTCCTCATTCGTGTGCATGCCAAGCAGCACCATGCCTATGGGGAGCATTGGTCTGCAACCATTAAAGCCAAGCATGACTTTTTGCAGCCTTGTGTGCCTCTTGTGCAAGCTTACATTGTTGGGCCCGTTCCCTAACCAATACCCTCTTCCAAAGGTTGTGCGATAAAACCAATTGAACATCTCTTGTAGATAGTTTGTACGTGTTTCTCCTGCAGAAGCTCCACCTCCATGTCTTGTATTTTTGAAATAAACCCCTCTTTCTTTATAATGTGATTTCTCCATCCCTTGGGTACTCCACATGGAGAATATGGCTTTGCTAAGCTCCACTTGTAGTCAATTTTTTGCAATATCCTAATAAGCCAAGCTCTCCTTCACCAACAAATTGCATAAAAGATGATAAATTTCAGAAAGGACGGTATGCTCTTAATGGAGGGTCAATTGGATAGAGATGCCCATCAACCCAAAGATCTAAATTTTTCTCCTTAGCTATCCTACGAGCTTGGACAGATTGTGCATCACTAGGACGGGTTTTTTTAGAGCTGCCATACTCTTCAGGAATACGAATGTGTAAATCAACCTTTCGTTTTTCTAGCTTCACAAGGGGTTACACACACAGCTTGCAAAGGCTCCATAGCTAAGCAAAGGAAGAAGCTAAATCAGAGAGATCCTCATAGGGGGAGAGAGAGAGAGAGAGAGAGAGAGAGATAATTTTGTGTGTGTAAGTGTGTGAAAGAGAGAATTTTGTGTGTGTGAGAGAGAGAATTTTGTAGGTAGAGCTTGCTGAGTCTCCTCACCTTCTTTGTCCTCCTCTTCTTCACTATGTATTGTTTCTCCATCAATAGCCACACACTTCTCCATCAATAGGGAGTGAGTGAGAGAGACTGTTAAAACTTTGCTGTAGTTTGCAGGTTTAACACAAATCCGTTTTTCTAAGTAGAAAATGATATTTTTGATATACAAATATACTAACATAGAGTTTTCCATCAATAAACTACATTTATGAGAAAAATTAAAAAATAATAATTTTTGGGGTCCCCACAGTTTCGGGATCTCATGGATGTAGTGGTTCATGACAATTAGTTATGTTTATGGGGTTGTGGGGACCTGACAGTTAGTTATGGATGTACTAGCTCCTGATAGGCTTCTGACGTGACCCTTGAATTACAAGCTTTTTGGAGGGAAAAATTTATTTTCATCATGGATATTGGTTGGGTGGTGTTTTTTCCACCTCAAAATGTAAAAAAATAAAAAATAAAAAATTTTCACTTTTTGGGGCCCACCTAAATATACGAGAATGTTTTGCTGATGGGAAGGGAGATATGGTGGGAGTTAATGAGAAAGGAGATTTCAAACTGACAAGAAAGATTCAATTTGTAGAGAGTGAAGATAAAAAATTCAAAAAGTAAGAGAGAAAGTATGAGAAAAGTCAAAAAGTAAGAGAGAGAGTATGAGATATTCCCTTTAAAAAGTGAAACTAGGGAGGTATGGCTGATGTGGCAAGGCAAAAAATAGGGGTCATCATAGCCTTTATCTCCCTTAAGCCTAGTTTTTAAAGCTCTAATCCCTTAAAATTAGGAATCCTTAGGAGGCCCTTTTTGGGTCCAAAAAATTCCTAATGTTTTGGGAATTGCGGTCATTCGCATACGTGAGGGTATTTGGTTGTCACAAAGACAATATGTATTAGACATGTTGTCTAAGTATGGGATGGATGATACTGTTGTGGCAGCATGCGAAGTAGCTTGGTTACGCAAGCTACTTGGTGATTTGGGGTTGCATGTGGAGAGAAAGATTGTCATATATTGTGACAATCTTAGCAGTATACATTTGGCCAGGAACTGAGTTTTCCATGCGTGGAAGAAACACATTGAGGTATGTATTATCACTTTATCAGGGAGAGAGCCTTGGCAGGTGACATCAACTTGGCCTACGTTAGCACACAAGGTCCGGTCGCTGACATCTTCACGAAGGCCTTGGGAGCTGAGAAGCTCCGTAGATTTCAACTTGGCCTACGTTAGCACACAAGGTCCGGTCGCTCACGAAGGCCTTGGGAGCTGAGAAGCTCCGTAGATTTCAAGATATGCTTGGAGTTGAGCTTGAGGGGGAGTTTTGAGATGTTAAGCTCAACATGAGATAACACTCACGAGGCGCGTGCATGAGCGTTTGACATTTACATCATTGGCAGGTTTGTTAGTTGGCACTGACATATCTTTGCCAGAGATTCTATAGCTGGATTACACCGACTAGTCTACACCTACTCTATTATGTATATACTCTATTATTTTTGTTAGTCACTTTATCTTCTTTGTAGATCTCTTTTGTTGTGTGAAGAAGAAGAAGAATTTTCAACCTCTCACCTTGTGTGTTTTATTCTAGGGTTTGTGTGAGTGTGTGTGTGTGTGTGCTTGCAAGAGCTCAAGTTCTCTTCTCCCCTGCATCTTTTCATACCTTTGGCCTCACCCTAGATGGCAAAGCCGGCCAATGGTTTAGGCCTTTGAAAACAGAAGATAAGACCACCTTCAAAGCCTTGATAGAGGCCTTCAAGGGTGGATATTCTCATCAAGGAACCAGATGGATTCTTGTTGAGTAGTTACAGAATGTTAAACAAAAGGATGGTGAAACCATCCGAGATTACATCAACAGGGTCAGATATCTCCACTCCCGTTATAGTACCAGAGACAAGTTCTTTGATGAAAGGCTAATAGGGAGATTTTTGGAAGGCCTAGATGGCATGCCCCTTCATAATTCTTTGTATGCCTTGGCCCATACCTCCTTTGAGCAATGTTGCAGCAGTGATATGGACTTCAAGGGGACAAGGGGGAAGTTGTTGAAGGTTCCACTTATGAGCCTTTGGATCCAAAGATTCCAACCTCCTAGATTTTAAGCCACTACGTGATGGAGGGTGACCAAATGTTCCTTATATACTTAGCCGCCCCAATTCCATGGGGCTGAGACATGAATACTATGGCTAAATGACCACCCATGCAATGTTACCATTACAGAGGACCTCACCAAGTAGCTGAGTGTCCAATAAAAAAAGCAACAATAAGTACCTCTGTAGGTGCTTCTACATCGATCCCTTTATGTGACGGGTGTGGGATAGACCACATGTATAAGGATTTTGCGACTCAAAGTAGGGACAATAGGAAAAGCTCATGAAGCCAATCCCAACACAAGCATTAACTTACTGAGTGTAAGAGATAGCTTCATCCACACGGTCCCTCTCAATAGGGTGACCAGATTGCAAAGTAGACAGATGGCTACAACTCATGCCATAGAAGAGGCATTGACCTCGCAAAATAAAGGCCAATCAAAGGTTTTATCTTAAAAGAATGTCCCAGAACAAGCACGCGCAACTAGACACTCGAGAAAGAAAACCACGAAAATCAGCAAAGGGGATAGCAGGTGGAAGGTACATCCCATGAGGAGCCGACCCTTTGTAGAGGACTCAATAACAACTACCCGATCCACTGCAATCCACCTGTGCCAAGCGTGCCATAAAACAATAGATGATGAAAAGGATAATGAGGAATGTGCACCTAGTCCAGAGAGCCAAAAGACTTTGAGAGTTGGATGTATATCCTTTCTACCTTAGACATACTTCCAAGGCGCACAGGAACCAGGTTTGCGATAGCCGACGGGTAGGAGCCAAAAGACTTTGAGAGTTGGATGTATATCCTTTCTACCTTAGACATACTTCCAAGGCGCATAGGAACCAGGTTTGCGATAGCCGACGGGTAGGAGATCACATCTCTCTACATACTTGCTTGATGTCATCACTCATGAACCTAAAAAGGTCGATAAGGTGGAACCATCACGGGGAACATGCACATATAGAACTCACAAACCAGATGGATTCCCTGGGCAAGAACGCTATGTTTTCCCTATCGATTGAGACACCCACTAAATACGTTGGGGTAGTTGAAGCACATGAAGACCTCAACCAAATATGACAAAAGGAGTTCACAAACTCCCTCTTGGTCCACATGAAAAGATGTAGGGGGGAAGAGAGGTTGAGCTCGTGCAAGCACACACACACTCACAAAACCCTAATAGAGAACACACAAGGTGAGAGGTTGAAAATCTTCTCTTTTTCACTCAGCACTCAACACACCATATACAAGATAAGAGTACACATAATATGAAAGGTACTCAACCAATACATACACGGGTTCTCTATAGTGTGAACCCAACTAAATGAGCTAGCGCTATAACTATGGCAGTCTCTAGAATGGCTGTCACACATCCTGTCATCCCACTGGCCGCATATCACCCATGATCTCACCAACCATGCTAGTGGTGTAAGTGTGGGGCCTATCCCTCAGGCAGGTCATCAGTGTCCACCGCCTCACTAGACGAGCTCGATATCTCAACACTCCCCCTCGAGCTCAACTCCATCTCATGTACACCAAGCAAAGCCCTGAATCTGCGGAGCTTCTCTGTACCCAATGCTTTGGTGAAGATGTCAGCTACCTGATCCTCTGTGCTGACATAAACAAGGTCAAGATATCCTACCAAGACCATCTCTCTGACGAAGTGGTAGTGGACCTCTATATGCTTTGTACGAGCATGAAAAACTGGGTTCCTGGCCAACTATATACTGCTAATGTTGTCACAAAAAATGACAACTTGTCTATCCACTGATAGACCAAATCTGCAAAGTAGCTTTCTCAACCAAGCTACCTCACATGGATAGAGCAACCGTAGACTGCTTCTTGCTGCTCGAAGTCACAGCAGCACTCCCCAAAGAAAACATGAATCCACTGGTAGATCTTCTATCTGAGATACTACCAGCCCAATCAGCATCTGTGTACCCATGTACACATATCTCTGTCCCAGTCTCATAGAATAGTCCACAATGCAAAGTAGACCTCACATACCTTAGTATGCATCTCAATGCATCCAAATGCGATTTCCGTGGAACTTGCATAAATTGACTCACCAACCCAATAGCATAGCTCAAATCTGGCTTGGTGATCGTCATGTATATCAAGCGTCCTACTATGCACCTATACATAGTAGGATCCTCCAAAATCTCTCTTGAATCTGCACTCAACTTGCCATTCTGATCCAATGGCACTAAGATAGGCTTACAGCCTGTCATACCATACTTGGACAACATGTCCAAGCCATAGTACTAATCCAATACCATGTGGTGACCTAATCACCTCAATGCCCAAGAAATATCTGAGCTCCCCCAGATCCTTCATCTCAAACTTCTGTCTAAGCAAGATCTTTACATCAAAGATCTCTGCATCATGGCCCCCCGTAATGATCAAGTCATCTACATAGATGACAACAAGCACAACCCCTCTATCACTATGTCTCACATACAGTGAGAGATCTGCATTGGCTACATGAAAGCCAATAGTGACAAGATATTCACAGAAATCTTGTCAGGCCATGCTCTTGGTGCTTGCTTTAAGCCATACAAGGCTTTCTTCAACCTGCAAATATGCTCGGGGTGACTCACATCCTCATAACCAGGTGGCTGCAACATATACACCTCTTCTTGCAAATCCCCATGCAAGAATGCATTCTTTACATCCATCTGATGTAAAGAACATTGCTTTGACGCAGCCACTACTATCACAACTCTCACTGTTGCCATCTTGGCAATTGGGCTGAAAGTTTCCTCATAATCAATGCCATATGTCTGCGCATATCCTTTGGCTACCAACCTAGCCTTATGTTTCCATCACTGTTATGTTTTACTTCGTACACCCACTTGCATCTAATGGCTTTCTTGCCTTCAGGCAATTGCACTAAGTCCCAAGTTTCATTTCCATATAGTGCATTCATCTCCTCATCCATAGCTTTCTCCCAGCACACATTTCCAACAGCCTCATTAATGCATGTGGGCTCAACAACCTGCACAACCTTTGCCATATATGCATAGTGATGTGCCACATAACCATCATAGGTAAATCTTTGCACAGGATTTTTCACTCTCCCAGATCTTCGCAGCTTTTCATTCATGGCTTTTATAGCCGTCTTTACACCTGAAGTCAATATTAGATAATTTGGGAAAAATATCACACTTTGGGAATCAAATTTTCAATATATTTCTAGCCATAACTTGAGCATACTAACTCCAAATTTATCGGAGATTCTAGATTTAGACTCTACTCTAAAAGATCTTTCCAACGATATGTCACATGAGGGGGTTTTGATGAAATATTGGATAGGTTCACCATGATCCCATTTTTCAAATGGGAATGGGATTTTTCCCAGATTATCTAATATGATGTTCCAGGTGTTCTCATAGTAGCTGGGATCCGAAGCTCCTCATCAAGGCTCATATCTGAGCCACTAGACTCTCCATCAACATGAGAATGCCCTGCAGAAATGTCAGGCATACCAAGGGGTTCAACCACTTTCTCTTTTCCTTTACGTGATGTACTAATCACATTTGCAGGACTGGTATTATGACGTAGCCTGCCACTCCATGGTCTATCAACAGACCCACTAGATGAGGGAGAGCTGAGGACTCTCCTGGTCCACTCAAAGACTGTGATTGTTGCTGACCTGCATTCTGTGCAACCACACTTCCACTTACATTAGCCCCAACAGCTTCTTTTTCAGCAGTATACCAGCTGCTCATCTCATCAAAGACAACATCCCTGCTTACCCTCAACTCATGTGTAGCAGGGCTATAACACCTATATCCCTTTTGCTCAAGGGAATATCCAATAAACACATATTTTTCAGCTTTCGGATCCAGCTTAGTTCTCAGCTCATCTGGCACATGCACATATGCAATGCATCCAAAGACTTTCAGATGAGACAAATTTGGTTTTCTACCAGTAAACCTCTCCTCTGGAGTTACTATCATGTATGGCTGCAGTTAGAGTCCCGTTCATGATGTATACTACTGTAGAAACAGCCTCAGCCCAAAAGCTATGCGGCATATTTTTCTCTTCCATCAATGCTCGCGCAATCTCAACAATGTGGCTGTTTTTCTGCTCAGCAACTCCATTTTGCTGCGGAGTGTATCTGCATGTAAACTGTCTCCGAATACCATTCTTCTTCAAAAATTCAGAGAACTCATTGGAGAAGTACTCTCCCCCTCCATCTGACCTTAGACACTTTACATATTTCCGTGTTTGCTTTTCAACCAAAACTCTGAAATTCTGAAAGTGAGTGAACATCTCACTCTTCTCCTTCATGAAATATACCCACACTTTCCTTGTATGGTCATCAATAAATGTTACATAATATCTACAGCCTCCCATAGACATGGTCTTCGTAGGACCCCATACATCTGAATGCATAACATCTAATGCATTTCTACTCACATATCTGTTACGTGGAAATATATGCTTTGTTTGCTTTCCAAATTGGCATGCTTCACATATTCTCTGCATGCTTTACATATTCTCTGCATACCTTCCACTTTAAATTTTGGATGCCCTGTCACAATTCCTTTAGTCTGCATAGACTTCACCCTCTGCACATTCACATGTCCAATTCTTTTATGCCAAATGTCTGTGTCTATAACAATTTCTGAACCATTTGCAAACATCCCAGCACTCATTTCAGGCATGTCTACATTCAATGTAAACATTAAGCCCACTCTGTTGCCTTTTGCAAACAACCTGCACTTATCTTTAAAGTCTTCAACATAACAACCATCAGGGTTAAACCGAACCTGCAAACCTTGCTCAATCATCTGGCCAATCGAAACCAGATTCTTTGTTATGTTCGGAATGTGAAGTACATCTACAAGGTACTTCACTTTGCCATCCTGCATAGACAATGGCACATCTCCAACATGGGCAATTGGATGAGCAGTGTCATCCCCTGTTTCCACAAAACCTGGTCTTTTCGGGTTTTTCATCTCCTTGAACCACTCCCGATGACTTGTCATGTGGTTCAAAGCACCTGAATCCACATACCATATATCATCTTTTTTGCTGCTTCAACATTTTCAAACATGGCATTCGCGACATGCTGCATAACAAACAACCTTTCATTATCCTCATTATTTCTACTTGAGGATGCATAGTTGTTTTGCTGCAATTTCCCATTTTGCATGTTAGCCTGCTTCTTATAACACTCTGCCTGCACATGTCTAGGCTTACCACAATAAAAGCATTCACGTGCATCATTATACTGCCTTTGCCAATTTCCACGATCTCTTTACTCCCCCTGTCTCTGAATTTGCCTCTTCCACCTGTGTGTTGTTGATGTTGTTGTTGTGTATTCCGAGACTGTTGTTATTGCTGCTGTGCTGGCCATAATTCTAACTACCTGTTCGGCCATCTCCTTGACCACGTCCATGACCTCCTCTACCTCATCCTCTACCTGAACTTGTGTAGAAGGCTTGTTGCTCTGAATTGTTTTTGTTTTGTGAAGACTGTTGGTCTTCACCCAAGCTCTTCTCTTCTATAATCAGCGTCGTAGACACCAAATCTGTAAAGTTGGGAATGTTTTCTCGAGTCTAAATAGACGTCTTGAACACCTTGTATTGTGGCCCGAGACCACGTAGACAGACTTCCACCTTATCATCATCATCTACTGACACACCAATAGATGCAAGGGATTCCACAATACTCTTTATCTTCAATGCATAGTCATTCACAAACATGCTCTTTTTCTCCACAGTATGAAGTTCATTCTTCAACTGTATCTTACGTGCCTTGGTATTTGTTTCATAGAGTTTTACCAAGGTGTCCCATGCCTCCTTGGAGGACTTGGCATCATAATGTGCCCAATCATGGTGTCATGTATACTAATGGAGAGCCAATACATAACTTTCCTGGCTCCTTGGTTCCAGTCTTTAAACTCTTTCACATCTACAGCAGTCGGATTTATGTCCGGTATCTCCGGTGCCCCTTCATGCTCACCTTCTATGTAGTTCCCATCTAAGAAATTCGTCAACTTGAACCTCCAAGCATGGAAGTTATTCTTATCAAGCTTCTCAGCCACAATCTGGGTTATCCCATCATTTGACATCTTGCCAAACACACAGTTTTACCAGAAACAGCACTCTGGTTTGTCCTGCATAAACTGCTGTATTTTCTGCAGCGGTACTGTAGTACTCTCAAATGTCACAAACCAATGACTTCAATATGCATACATATACTCAATGGCAACTATTGACCTCTTTGTTGCAGCACACACTGTGTCTGCACAGCGAATCTGTCTTCCTGCAGTTCTTAAAACAGAGTTCTGTATGGAGAATCGATGACTTACCCGCAGTGCTCAAAATCGCTTGCTTTCTGAAAAACGGAGGTCCAGATGCGCCCAAACGCGTTTTCGGCCCAGGAAATTTCTGTCCGATAGGACAATATAGTTGCCCTATAGCTTTACTCCCGCGAAGAAAGCTCCTCAATTAGAGATCGTTTGCCAGTGCCTCCCATAGAGCTCCCGACAAGGGTGTAGTCACCAACACAAATAGGGAAGAGTAGTTGAAGCTCTTACCCTTGTACCACTTCCGGTGGTTCTCTTGCTTGCAGCTCAGTCCTTAGCACGAACCAGGCTCTGATACCATGAAAAGATGCAGGGGGAAGGAGAGCTTGAGCTCTTGCAAGCACACACACACTCACAAAAAGGTTAATAGAGAACACACAAGGTGAGAGGCTAAAAATCTTCTCTTCTTCACTCAACACTCAACACACCATATACAAGATAAGAGTACACATAATATGAAAGGTACTCAACCAATACATACACGGGTTCTCTATAGTGTGAACCCAACTAAATGAGCTGGCGTTATAACTATGCTAGTCTCTAGAATGGCTGTCACACAGCCTGTCATCCCATTGGCCGCATATCACCCATGATCTCACCAACCATGCCAGTGGTGTAAGTGTGGGGCCTACCCCCCAGGCGGGTCATCAGTGTCCACCGCCTCACTAGATGAGCTCAATATCTCAACACACATGACCACCCCCAACCCAAACCCCAAAAGCTTTTCCCCTTTGTGCGCAAAGCACACATTAAGAAGTAAGTGCTGGCAAAAAAAGAAGCCAAAAAATGATAGAAGAGGAAAGTTCTAGGGCAGAAAAGAATCAAGTGCCCAAAATATTCGAAACCTTCTAAATGGCTAACAGATTTGTGCAATATGACTTAGTCCAATCCAAAGGTCCCACATCAAACAACAAGGGACCTCATATGACAGTCCAACCAAGGTGAAGGAAATTAACCTAATAGGCCCAGCCGAAGACCCGAGGCCAATATACATTGGAGATGACCTCTTGACCAATGAAGAGACTAAACTCATTGCTCTACTCACAGAATTCTAGGATTTCTTTGCTTGGAAGTGTACGGATATGAAGGTTGTACCTCCCGAAGTAGTCAAACACACCATTCCTATGGTCGATGGAGCAAGACCGGTCAAGCAAAGAGCTTACTCTATGAATCCAAAGTACTACAAGATCGTCTGAAAAGAAATCAATAGACTCATTGAAGCTAGATTCATCTATGCAATTGATCACACAGAATGAGTATCACCCATAGTGATAGTACCCAAAATGAATGAGAAGGTAGGAGTGTGCATGGACCTCAAAAAGGTCAATGTCGCCACTATACGGGATCATTATCCCTTACCCTTCACAGAGCAGCATGTGCTTAAACAAGTCCCAGGAAAGGAGGCCTACAACTTCCTCGATGGGTTCTCTGGCTACAATCAGGCATTAATTAACCCCAAGGATCAACACAAAACGGCCTTTGCCACTGAATGGGAAACTTACGCATATCGCGTTGTCGGGAGGCTGGAAAAAAAAGAAATGCCCTCGGGGGGGTCACTATATGTAAATCCTCTATATCACGTGCGTTCAAGGCCTATTTAAAAAGTCCCTTATCTGTGAATTTTTTAGCGAATATAATGTACCCTTTCCTATTCAAATCTGTAAAAATTTTTTAAAATACAATAAATAAATCCCCTCTGTAAATATATTTCTGTAAGTTTTAAATATTTAAAATGTCCTTCTGTTGAACCCACGTGATACTTACATATTTATACGAGTGACCCCCCCGAGGAAATGCCTCTATAGCTACCTACCCAGCAGCCTTGGAAGACACAACAAACATAAGGGGCACCACCAGCACAATGCTGGAAACAGAAAACTCTCAAAACACCACACAGAGACCAGAAAAAAAATAGCTTCAATGGCTCACATATCTCATTATCAAGGCCTTTTATCTGTTAGCAAGACTAAGCCACTCACATATCATCAACACAAACCCTATTGTCCATTTACAAGGGGTTACATAAATTTTATCAATTGACAATCTTCAACCCACTCTTCCTCGCACTCTCCTTTTATCACACACTCACAGCAAACAACTCACACACACTGCCCAAAGCTTTCTCTTGGTTTCACACCAGAGGCCTCGAAACAAGGCAACTACCACACCTCTTCCTCTGGCAGTTGTGCTATCCGTTAGTCACCACAAGGATCTCCTTTGTCCACTCTGTACAGCCACCCAGATGAGAGTTCTCCACGCTCACCACCACTTCAAGAGCCACTAGCAGCAGCTCTCTCTTTCTATCGGCACCAACCCACACGTTGGCCCTCCACTCAAAAGCCTTCACACACGCCAGTCCTTCCTGTGCAAACCTTCTCTGTCACCAGCCAATCCCTCTGGTCTCTCACCACGCCTCTGCAAGGCGGCTTTTCTTAGCAGCCCGCCACACTACCATCAGAGGGGGCTTCACCTCGTTGACGTCGCTACACCAGCCTGGCTTCTCTTCGCTATCGGCTCTAGCCTTCTCTCTTTTGTTCCAGTCACTGCTACACACACTTCAAAGGTGGCTTTTACCCTTGACCTGTCTCTGTCAATAGCGGCGCCAGCTGTCTTGTAGGCGACTCTCACTTGCCATCCTTCGCACCCAGATGCCATCACAAGTCACCAAAGCGGCTTCTCTCCTGAATGACCAGGGCGCTCCCGGCTGCACTTAGCCACTCTGTGCAAGGCGGCCAATCACCACAAGGCTCTACGCGGCTCCTTTACCTGCCAGGCCCTCATACACCTTCACCTCGCTGTTAGCTCTCTCTCTCTATCTCCTCTCACCAGTGGCCACCTTCTCTGCTTTTTCCACACCGTCCTCTTCACTATCCCCCCAGCCAGGCTCTTGTCTGCTGCAGCACCTACGCAAGGTGATCTTTTTCCTCTGCACACGGCTCCCCACCAAGGCGGTCCTCGACCTTCTCTGCACCTGCAGAATCCCAGAATCACCCCCACATCCTCTCTCTCTGCACGATCACTCACTAGGCGTCTATTGACTACAAGCCACCCTTCTTTGTTCGCCAACCTTCGAGAGGTTGTGTTGGCGGCGTAATAAAACTCCACGTGGCCACTTCATTGTTGGCCACGTTGGTTGGTATTTTTATTCATTTTTTTAAAGCTTCAATGATGGCCACCAATGCCCTCTACATCACCTTTCTTTCTGGGTGAACATGCCACACCCATAACCTTCCAAAACCACAAGAGCTGCCTACGGCCATAATCATCAGCATCATCACTTACCAAGACATGGCCATTCCTTAATCGGTGCCCAACTACAATACCATATTGCTGCTATAAAACTTCCAGATCCTAGCATTTGCTCCCAAAAAAAGACACGTGCATATACCAGCTCACTACCAAATCACTCAGCCTGTACATTTGCCAGGGCATTCAGGGCAAAGTTTTATTGCACACCATGCATCCCATATGTACACGGACTCAAAACACCTTTACAGAAAAACGCCTGACATACTTTGCCCAACCCCCAGCCTGCTGAATCATTCATGATCATCAGTAAAAAGCATTTCAAGACCTAAATCCATATCCAAAAATTGCCCTTCATCTGAAATCACATCTTCAGACACTGCATCCTGCACAATTACCATCAAACGTGCATAATACTTCTTCAGCCTGTATCCATTTACCCTAAAAGCATGTAAAGTCCCATCTAAATCTGCCAATTGAAAAGTACCATTTGCAAATCCTTGCATCACCAAGAAAGGTCCTTCCCACTTAATTTAGAACTTCTTATGAAAGGAATTATCCAGCCTGCTATTATAACGTAATACCAAGTCATCCTTCATGATTCCTTTGCTTTTAATCTTCTTGTTAAACTTTTCCAACGTCCTTGCCTGCATATCTTCATAATGCTTCAAAGCATTATCCCTGCTTAGCTGTGCTTCTTGTAAATATAACAACTGTTTTTTAAGGGCATCTTTAGGTTCTTCCAAAAGCTTTTCCAACATTTTAACAGCTGGTATCTCCACCTCAATAGGCAATAAGGCTTCCTTCCTATAAATAAGATGAAATGGAGTGAAACCCGTACCAGTCTTAATTGCTGTCCTGTATGCCCACAAGGTAGCAAGCAATTCCAGATCCCAATTCTTGCCTTGTTGCTCTGTCACTTTAGATAAAATCTTGATCAATTCACCATTGAAACGCTCATTCAAGCCATTACACTGTGGATAGTAAGGTGTGGTAAAACTGCGACACAAATAGTCCATAAGCTCTGCTCTGCTCTGAAACCTAGACCCTGATCAGAAAGCAATTCCAATGGCACACCAAATTTACAACAAATATCCTGATATACAAACTTTGCTACCTCCTTAGCCGTAATTTGTTTCACTGCCTTTGCTTCTGCCCATCTAGAAAGGTAATCAACTGCAGTCAAGATGTAGCACTTCCCTCGGCTAGTAATAGGCAATGGTCCCACAGCATCAATTCCCCATTTTTCAAAAACATCATAAGCAAGAATTGTCTTCCTCATTTCAGGCCTTAATATCCGTCTACTGTGAGCTTGGCATTGTTTTCATGACCTGCACCAATGATTAACATCCTTATGTACACTTGGCCATACATAACCTTCCTGCAATACCTTATGCAAAGTAATTTTTGAGGCAAAATGTCCGCCGCATGCTCCTTCATGGTTTTCCTTAAGAATTTTGTAGATTTCTTCCTTCCAAGGTACCCGTCGCATTATCAAATCAATTCCCTTCAAATACAAAGCATCACCAACCATCACATACCTTGCAGCTTTCCTGATGAAACCATATTTTTTTGATTTTTCAATACCATTAGGAATCATTCCTGTTAACAAGAACTCCTCAACATCCCATAAATTCTCCCTGCCATAATAAAATGATGCATGAGCTTTAAGAACAAAAACTTCACCAATCATTCCCTGGGCTGCTTCATGAGCCTCCTCATTATGGCCTCGATCCACATGCTTAAGACTCCAAGCTTCAATTTCCTTCAACAAACCTTTAATCTTGAAACACATTTCTTTGAGTAACATATTCTTTGACTTCCAAACTCCCAATACCTGTTTTACCACAAGCAATGCATCTCCTCGAATGCGAATCCTGTGTACACCATGCTTTAAACATATTTGCAATCCAACTTCCAAGTCAGATACTCCGCTTCATTGTTGCTATGTGCATCCACCCTAACACCCTTCTTAAATACAAGGCAACCCTATGGATCATAAAGCACCAAACCTCCTGAGGCTACATCATGGCTTTTCCTGTAAGAACCATCAAAATACAATAAGTGTGCATTCACCAATTCAGCCGTATCCTCAACTGGCTTCTTGATGGTTTCCTCCTTTATAAGAAGAGGACTCTCCTTATATGTCAGTAGATCAGCTAAGGTAGCCCTGGTACTCTCCTCCACCAAGAATGAGAAAGTAAATTCCTGCAACTCAATCACCCACTTCATCATAGCTTTAGATAAATTTGTGCCATTTATCAATTGAGGCAAAAAAGTGTAGCTCGTCAAAAACACAAAGGGGCGAGGCAACAAGTAATGGCAGAACCGCCTACATGCATACACCACACTAACCATAACAAGTTCCACTTCTAATAACAACCTTTCTCTGGCAAGTTTTACTCTGCTAGCAGAGTAGACTGGTTGCATATAATGTGATTCTTTCCCCTTTTGTAACAGCATAGCTCCAATTACATCTTCACCCACTGAAGGGTTGACATAAAATACCTGTTCCCAATTAGGCGTTTGCATTGTAGGAATAGCACCCAACACCTCTTTCACTTTTTGGAAAACTACCTCACACTCCTCCGACCAATGTAAAGGATCATGCTTTGCTGCTTGCTGCAAAGGATATAACAACTGTGAAGATAGAGAGATGAATCGAGCCATATACTTCACCTTTTGCACAAAAGTAGTCAGTTGCCTTGTATTCTTTGGTGTAGGAAGAAGAAGAAGAGACTTGACTTTATCAGGATCTGGATCAATACCATTCTCTGAAACAATATGGCCCAAGAGCTTCACCCTCGGTTGAGCTAAAAAACACTTTTTTGGATTTAATTAACCACCACACTCATCATAACGCTAAAAATCTATAGCCAGCCTATCACAATGCTCTTGCCTGGAGCTGTATATACAAAATCATCAATAAAATCCTTCACAAACTTGTTCAAAAAAGGAGATAATACCCAATTTGCCCTTTTCTGATAGTAGGCTAGCCCATTCATCATTCCAAAAAAGGAGATAATACCCAATTTGCCCTTTTCTGATAGTAGGCTAGCCCATTCATCATTCCAAAAGGAAGAACTTTGTAGCAGAAACACCCCCACGGTGTAATGAAAGTCGTCTTGCACTGATCTTCTTCTCTCAATCTTTAACTGGAAATAACCTGAATATCTATCACAAACACTGTACCTTTCATATCCAGCTACAGTATCCAAGATCTCATCCAAAAAAGGTAGGGGGTAAGAATCCTTCTTCGTAGCAGCATTCAAGGGCTTGAAATCTACACATATACGCCACCTGCCATCCTTCTTTGGACTCACCACTGTAGGACTTACCCACTCAGCTATGTCCACTTGTGTAATGAAACCTGCACTCAATAGCTTATCAACTTCCTCTCTCAGGGCCTGCATATGTTCTCGTCCCATCCTACGGAGCTTCTGCCTAACTGTTTTTACACCTTCTTTCAATTCAATCCTCAAATCTGGCCCTTTAAATCCTCGAATCTCCCTATAAGAGGTGATGAACAATTCTAGAAAATGAGACAACATATTAACATACCTAGCCTTTTCTCCACTCGAGAGATCCGGACTCAGCATTCCTTCAATCAGCTCCTGCTTCTTCTTCACTTCTATCTTTGGCTGCAGTAATTCCTCGATCACTTCATACGACCCCAAGGTATCTTCTCCCTTAGCACCCACTTCATGCACTTCTTTATCCTCATTACCTTGTTGCTCTGATATTAGGAAAGCCACATCTGCCTCTTCTTCACTAGAAGCAGTAGTCGATGAATCCATCTCCGATTCAGAAGTACTGGTGGTAGTTTCCTCTTCACTTGAATCCTGTGGCCTCTCCCACACATCATTCAAAGATCTCCTACTATGCATCTCAAAAGATTTTTTATTACCCCGCTTATTATGCAAAGAAATGGTCCCATACCTCCAGTCTTGTACTGCACCCACCACTCGCAACCAGGGTCATCCAAGAATAATTGGGAAAGCACCAAGACCCGCAGGCATCACATGAAAATCTACAGTAGCTTTGACATTAAAAGCTTCAATTTCCAACTCCTTTACCATACCAAGACATTTTACCTTTTGATGATTAGCCATCCTAATTCAAAAACCAGAAACCCCAGACACCCTCAAGCCTGACTGCTCCACACATGCTTGGGTAATCACACAGATTTGAGCTCCTCCATCTATATAGGCCTGACGAAGGTTCCTACCTTTACTCCACACCTTCACAATAGGGCAAATATCTAGAAGCTCTTCTAAAGATAGTACTTTAACTGACCTCTTCTCTGAAACCTGTTCCATTGGATTCACAAGTCCCTTCCATTGCCTTCTCAATTTTGGCACCATCTCCACCAACTGCCCAAAGGTGATGTTGGCCTTCCTGTTCACCAAATCAGATTTCAAGTCATAGCTAGTTTGCCCATCCCCCAGCGGGAAGTCTGACACTTGGAACCTTCTACGAGGCTTCCGTTTCCTTTTGGCTTTCACATCTTCTCCTTCCTGCTGCTTCCCCTTCTTACGGCTGGGTCCAGCCACCCCTTTTCCTTCTCTTTCATGCGTTGTGAACTTGCCAACGGGCATCACATCCCCTTCTTCTCTCACCTGAACATTCTCCAGAGTAACAACATTCACGACCTTTGCCTTCCCCTTCTCTTTAGCTGTGATTCCACTGGGGCCTGCTTGATCCGTGATATCAATACCATAATCATTTGACCTGTCAGGTAACTGTGAAGGTAGTGGGTACATATCACCACCCATTCTCACTGAGGCTTATCACAATCTGTACTCAGATGACCAAGCTCACCACAGTTCCAGCATGTAGGGATAAAACGATGGCCCCTACCCCACGACCACGTCCATACCCTGCTTGTCCATCTCCCCCTTCATGATTATTGCCTCTGCCTCTACCACGTCCACCACCTGTACTTCCCATTAAATTTAAGCTCAAATTCTTCATAAGATCAACCATCAGTTTCATATCCTGTCACAATCCCTCATCAGAACCTGCAGGAACCATAGGTACTCCTTGATTAGCTTGTGGCACCATCTGCATAGCTTGGGCTTCAATGGGCTTCATCCTCTCAATCACTGCATTCATGGGTGTAGCCTCCACTGTACGAATCTCCGGCTGTGCTACAACTGGAATCATCCCCAGCTGATTCATCCGTTGCAACTTCCAATCCTTTGATTTGGCAATTTCCACTGCATCCTCATAAGACCTGGGCTTCTTCAATTCCACTTTCTAGCGAATACTCCTCTTAAGCCCGGCTACAAACTTGTTTTTCTTCATCATGTCAGGAGGTACCTGATCTTCCCCTAAAGCCCTGCATAAAGTCTCCCACAGCAAAGAAAATTTCTTCACATATTCATCAATTGATTCAAACTCACCTTGTGTCAGAGCTTGCACCTCATGCGCCAAACCTTGTCGGGGTCTTCTACCTTCTTGAACCTGTTGCTAAGTGCTGTCTTTAATCCATTCTCAGTCATATCAATACGTGGAACAATAACCCTCAATGACTCCTCATAAGCTCTATACTAGGTCCTTGCATCCCCCTTCAAGCAAATCAGTAGCCGCAACACCTGTACCGACTCATTGATGTGGTTGCTTATGCATGCAACCTCCATCCTTTCCAGGAAATCTGCCACATCCTCATTATGAATACCATAAACCTCTGGATAAGACATCATTTTAACCCCCAAACTTCACCTCAATTCCAAGAAAACCTTCCCTGAAACTCTCAACTCCTAGGGCATACACCCTGGTAAACTGAAGAAAATAGCAGAGCTATCCTCAGTGGGGGCACCAGAAAGCTGTCGGGAGGCTGGAAAAAGAAGAAATGCCTCTATAGCTACCTACCCAGCAGCCTTGGAAGACACAACAAACATAAGGGGCACCACCAGCACAATGCTGGAAATAGAAAACTCTCAAAACACCACACAAAGACCAGAGAAAAAACAGCTTCAATGGCTCACATATCTCATTATCAAGGCCTTTTATCTGTTAGCAAGGCTAAGCCACTCACATATCATCAACACAAACCCTATTGTCCATTTACAAGGGGTCACATAAATTTTATCAATTGACAAGCTTCAACCCACTCTTCCTCGCACTCTCCTTTTATCACACACTCACAGCAAACAACTCACACACACTGCCCAAAGCTTTCTCTTGGTTTCACACCAGAGGCCTCAAAACAAGGCAACTACCACACCTCTTCCTCTGCAGCTGTGCTATCCACTAGTCTCACCACAAGGCTCTCCTCTATCCACTCTGTACAGCCACCCAGATGAGAGTTCTCCATGCTCACCACCACTTCAAGAGCCGCCAGCACAGCAGCTCTCTCTTGGTATCGGCACCAGCCCACACGTTGGCCCTCCACTCAAAAGCCTTCACACATGCCAGTCCTTCCTCTGCAAACCTTCTCTGTTGCCAGCCAATCCCTCTGGTCTCTCACCACGCCTCTGCAAGGCGGCTTTTCTCAGCAGCCCGCCACACTACCATCAGGGGGCTTCACCTCGCTGACGTCGCTACACCAGCCCGGCTTCTCTTCGCTATCGGCTCTAGCCTTCTCTCCTTTGCTCCAGTCATTGCTACACACACTTCAAAGGTGGCTTTTACCCTCGACCTGCCTCTGTCAGCAGCTGCACCAGCTATCTCGTAGCACTTGCCATCCTTCGCACCCAGATGCCGTCACAAGTCACCAAAGCGGCTTCTCTCCTGAATGACCAGGGCACTCTCGGCTGTGCTTAGCCACTCTGTGAGATCCCTGTTCCCACCGCGCAACGGATTCGGGGTACTAGCAGCGGAAGTAGCACTTCTTGCGTGAGGCAGGGTCCCACACTCGGGGGCCTCGTCCACGGATATCCGGACAAAAGACTAATTCGTCGATTTTTCCAAAACCAGACCCGGAAAAACTTCCCTTATCCGGAAAGCACGGGCGATTCCACCAGGATAATTTTTACTCTAACGTAGTCAAAACCCTTACTGATCAAACAGATCCGACTACATCTATAAAGATACTTGGTCAGATCAAGGAAGAAACTTGCACTTGGATCATTGGGATCAACGCTTTTTTCCCCACCAAGGAGGCACAGCCGTTGATTCCTATTCCATAGAACAATTACTATCCGGGATTTACTTTATCTATCGTAATAACAGAAATTGAGTCTCGATTTACGGATCCATCAGTCCAGCCTAACCCCATCCGATCCCATGGGTTAGCCAACCGCCCAACCACTGTAGTGATGGGATCCAATTTGGAATTTGGTTAGGTTTTGTCCCGGGTACCAAGGAAAAGAGTTCCAAGGCCCCCTAGCCGGAATTTCATGCAAACATAAAACTAGCCACACCACTTACACACCCCCAATATGAAAATTGCCTTTTTCTTAGCATCAGCTAACTTTAAAACAATCCTTTTATGAAACCATAGTACCACTGATCACAATCTCCCAATTTATCCAGTTGATTCATAATTTCCCATCATTCCTTCATCAGAGTATCTATGGCATCATTGGCAACTAGAACGCTCACCACCTGTCCACACAGGGGCCGTTTCAATAGTTCCTAGCCCATAATACTCAACAATATAATCACTTATCAAGATGGACTCTCGTTGAAGATCCGCAAGATCAACCAACAGATCCATATAAAAGAGCCATGGACTCATCCGTTGAGGACCAGCAAGGTCAGTCAACCAGATCCATGCCCGGTTCCAGAAAACAACTCTTACTCCTTGTTCCAATATCTTCCTCGACGCACGCGTGGGTATCCTGGGCGACCCAGAGCCCGAGCACCGTATGGTCAGCACCCTCTAGGATCCTTCGCAGGTGACCTAGCGCTTCACTCATAGGCCGCTTCCTTGGTCCCTCATCCACCGTATCGGAAGCTCACCATTTTAATCGAACCGAGGCTGGTCAAGACCTCGGCCGACCTTGCTACGCGAGACGTCCTCCATTGACTCTCCGTCAGCAGTTGCAACTTTATCAGTTAGGTCTCCACGGCCTTAATCACAAGACGGTCAAAATGCTTTCCCAGCATTCTTGACATAAAACAGCCATTTACAAACAGCATTTACAAACAGTTTACAAATACAATTTCTATATTAACTCTCATTTTTCCACATTATCCCTCATACAATCCACATTACTTATTCCACATTTCATTTATATGTGTACTCATCCAATCATATCATTTTCCATCTCTTCACTTCAGATTCCTTCACATCACATATCATATATTCACATCCATATCCACATCCATACATCCACATCCACATCCACATTCACATCCATACATCCACATCTACATGCTTAACTCCATTTTCACATCCTCATTTATACACCCATATCCCATATCCACATTCATACATACACATCCATATCCGCATTCATACATACACATCCATATCCACATCCACATGCATACATTCATTATCACGTCCTCATTCATACATCCACATCCACATACATACATACATACATCCACATCCACATCCACATTCCCATTCACATCTATACATCTATATCTACATGCATATTTCATCCATACGTCCCCATCTATATCCTCATTCACATCCATACATCCACATTCATGCATCCACATCTACATGCTTATCTCCATTTTCACATCCTCATTTATACATCTACATCCCATATCCACATTCATACATACGCATCCATATCCACATCCACATGCATACATATATCCACATCCACATTCCTATTCACATATATACATCCATATCTACATGCACATTCACATCCATACATCCACATCTATATACTCATTCACATCCATACATCCACATTCATGCATCCACATCTACATGCATACATCCATACATCCACATCCACATTTACATCCATGCATCCACATCTACATGCTTAACTCCATTTTCACATCCTCATTTATACATCCACATCCCATATCCACATTCATACATACGCATCCATATCCACATCCACATGCATACATATATCCACATCCACATTTCCATTCACATATATACATCCATATCTACATGCACATTCACATCCATACATCCACATCTATATGCTCATTCACATCCATACATCCACATTCATGCATCCACATCTACATGCATACATCCATACATCCACATCCACATTTACATCCATGCATCCACATCTACATGCTTAACTCCATTTTCACATCCTCATTTATACATCCACATCCCATATCCACGTTCATACATACGCATCCATATCCACATCCACATGCATACATATATCCACATCCACATTCCCATATCTTTTATGCATACCTCTATGCATGAAATTCAATTATGCTAAAAGTAACACTTTTATAATAAAATATTCAACTTTTATGCATACCTCTATGCATGAAATCCAATATGATAAAAGTAACACTTTTGATATAAAAAAATTATCCTTTATGCATACTTCTATGCATGAACATTAAAAATGATAAAAGTAACACTTTTGATATAAAAAAATTATCCTTTATGCATGATATTAAAATTCAATTTCTCTATGATTATAATGAAATTCTTTCAATTAATCTAGGATGATAATTCTTAGAATATGATAGGAAGTCCTCTTTTTATGCTTTGAATGAAATTATTTTATGCATAATTTTTATAAAAATTTTGCCATAGCTCCGCTGCTATGACTGATAAATCTCAATTTTTTCTAAGGGATAAAGCTTATCATTAAGGAAATAATTAAAATGATCTCTAATTGGATCATTAATCTATAATGGATTGAATCATCAAGATGCATAAACTAAAAGCATAGAAAAAAGCCATTAATTTGGCCTCAAGCATAGCTTAATCTTGGATTAAGGAAAAGCTGTATGAAAAGCTTCATTTGGATTGAGAATGGGTCATGAGTATGACCATTTCTTGAGTGAGAGAGAGAAATTACATAAAAACCATTAGAATTTAAACATAAATAAAAATTAACTTCAATAGCATTTATTAAATTATGTAACTCTTCACTACTATTCACCAATTAACTTTAATAGCATTTAAAAAACCATACCAATTAAGCTTCTCAAGCTTGAGAGGGGTTGAGAAGAGAGAAACATTGAGAAATTATAGAAAAGATTATTATTCACTAATTACCTTACAAATTGCTTGATTCTTTGTTCACGGTAGAGGCCCCCAACCAATCAATTGGTTAAGTATGTTGATGGAGCCACTAATGGGGATTAAAGAAAGAGGGAAGATCCAAAAACTAGTGAATTATTAAATGAATTCACAGTTCTTGGCTTAGGTGGAGTAGAGTAACGATGCATAAACACTATATATTTTTCAACAAGGGGGAGGCTTCTATTTATAGGAAAAATTGAGCTCCTAACCAAACAAACTGATTCTAGAATTTTCTAAATCAGTTTGGTCAATAATTAACCATTTTTAGGTCAGTTAAGCTAACTTTTTGGAACTAGACTTGAATGAGGAGAGAGGAGAGATGAAATATCTCAATTTTTATGAGTTTAAAACTCATTCAAGCATGTGAAATATGCACCTCCTTTAAAGAACTCCCCTTCCTTACATATGTGTCATAATGGAATCATTTTAATATTGCTCATAGTTTTTTTACTAATAAACCTTGTACATTTTCAACTCTTCATCTTATGTGAAATATGCACCTCCTTTAAAGAACTCCCCTTCCTTACATATGTGTCATAATGGAATCATTTTAATATTGCTCATAGTTTTTTACTAATAAACCTTGTACATTTTCAACTCTTCATCTTATGTGAGCATTTACTCATTTTTGGATACCCAAAATATCTCATATTTTTAATATTGCTCATAGTTTTTTACTAATAAATCTTGTACATTTTCAACTCTTCATCTTATGTGAGCATTTAAGGGACTCCCCTTCCTTACATATGTGTCATAATAAAATCATTATACCCAAAATATCTCATATTTTTAATATTGCACATAGTTTTTTACTAATAAACCTTGTACATTTTCAACTCTTCACCTCATGTGAGCATTTACTCATTTTTGGGTATTTTCTTTTTACAAGTTGGATTTATCTCCTCCCTACACATGGATTGATGCTATTGGTCCATAGGAACCTTAATTGGACCATAGTCTAAAGATTTCTGAAAATCTAGACCCTTAGGCTAAGGTTCTTTATACCTATTTTCAATTAATTCCAATTGCACATTGGAAAATTCTTTTTGAATTTCTGTTTCAGGGAAACTCATCTGAATTAGAAGAGATATTTTTCTATCCAAAAATATTCAAAATTTGAATATTCTCTCTCTAGAATATTTTTCTCTCTCTAGGCTAAAACAGATAGAAACAAGGTCTTTATATTTCTGAAGAGGGATTGATTACAGGGAAAGATACTAGACATCAAAAAGGGGGTGGGGGAGGAATCTTACATTCTACCCCACTTAAAAAATGCGAGATGTCCTCATCTCGCAAACTGGGATAATTTCGCAAGATGCACGAATATGAGACTTAGAGAAAAATTTTAATCAAGATTAACCACCAAGAAACGTCTTAAAGAGAGCAAGATTCAAAATAAGAACAAGATTTAAACTTTATTCATTCTCGGAACTTATACAGTAAAGATAGAAGAACTCTTTACACTTCCATAAGCCCGTCCATCATATGATCACAAAAGCAGTCTTCACAAGCTGCACAAGTATAAGGTAACTCATCTATGGGAATAATTCTGTTGGTTATTGCTGCACCTATCTCAGTGGTATGAGGTGATCTAACAAAAGGACCTCTGAGAGGCAAGCCAAAAACGGGATAAAGGCATATCTTCTCATGAGGAAGAAAACATGCCAGTAAGAAGACCCGCTCAGAAAACCCAAGATGCCTTGATCTCATGACACAATAATATCGGGGACCCAAACCCAAAGCTTCAATAACCATGGCCAAGCGGACATTGTTACGAAAGTGCTGCTGACCCCAGGGTGTTACCCTAGTTATGTTTTGATAGGTCCGCCATTTGGTTTGCGCTACAGAAGTTCCCAAGTGAGGGAAAAGTGAGCGCTCATACTGCTCTATAAAATCCTTCTTCACAGATTCACTTGCGTCTTGAAGGTGAGGAATCATTATGGATAAAACTAGTTCTTGTTGCCAAGCCATGAAGGAGATTAAGAAAGAAAGGAGATCGATGGAAGTAAGATTACTGTGAGCGACAAGTAAAAGTTACGACTTATATAAAGGAAGGAGCTAGCGTAACTTAGAAGCCAACCGTAACTTGCCACTGAAGTTTTACCGTCTTTCCATGATTTGGGTTTGACACATTTTTCTATAGAAGGCATTAAGAATTTTGAGATGAAGAGATAAAAGAAGCTTGTAGGCTAAGTCGCCTACTTTCATTGAATTCAGATATAAGGCTCACAATATCTGGGGGATAACTTCATATACTCCCCAAGAGATAAAGAACTTCTTTTGGGCCGTACTCGAATGAAGACCAAAACCTTGATATCCAAAACATCGATTCTCACTTCTGAACTCATTGTTCTGAATCCTTAAAACAGGTGGGACTCTTGAGAAGTATTCTAGGAAAAGGGTCTTCCTTTGTTAAACAGAACTTTCTTTTATTTTAGAGAGGGAATAATTATAAGATCAGAAAGGGAGATTCTTACTCCTGTATACCTCGAAGGCTGGGGAGGAATCTTACATTCTACCCCACTTAAAAAGTGCGAGATGTCCTCATCTCGCAAGGTAGAGGACAACTCTTTTTCTTAACATCCAATTTTATTTTGGGGTTCCTTATATTCTGGTCAACCCAACAGAACACTGGGATAAATATCCCTTATATAGAACTCATCATTAATATTCAGATCATATCATTCATATCTTTAACATGATAATGGTCCATTAGACCGAAAAATTTCCTTCTGAACATTCCTCCACGGGAATTTCAGTCAAGCAAGTTCTCAATTTGTCATCCCTTAACTCGATCTACTGATCAAGTGTTAATAGTAACAATTTGATAGCACAACCCACTAATCTCATAGTGATTTGCTGAATTCATTATCATCATTCCAGTTATGAATATCATCACTGGGACTCGTCCCATTCATCCTCATTGTGTTTTTGTTCAGATTTTTATATTTCAACTAATTTCAGAAATCATCATTTTTCAATCAGAATTTTCAATCAGAATCCAATTCAATTCATCAATTCTCAAATAGAATTAAAAATCATATCAACCACATTCGAATTCATCATCTGGATAGCATTAACGCTTATAATTTCAAGTCTTAGATTTACTCGTATATACTGTCAGTAAAGAGCTGCAGTATACTCTCGGTATATATGGGTAGTCGTGGCTCTTGGAATTATAAGGTAAATACCATCATGTCTAGGCCTCAAGCAAGTCACGGATTCTATATAATTGCGGTACTTCTATCTGAAGACCCAATTACCAAATTACGAATTTCAGTTTGAATATCAAATTGTATGAATTATATCACACAATTACAACCTTTTTGTGTTTCTACATAAATTTTTGACATATTTGTCTTCTCAGTTGATCTTTATTAACCAATTCGCTCTGATACCAACTGTGAGATCCCTGTTCCCACCGCGCAACGGATTCGGGGTACTAGCAGCGGAAGTAGCACTTCTTGCGCGAGGCAGGGTCCCACACTCGGGGGCCTCGTCCACGGATATCCGGACAAAAGACTAATTCGTCGGTTTTTCCAAAACCAGACCCGGAAAAACTTCCCTTATCCGGAAAGCACGGGCGATTCCACCAGGATAATTTTTACTCTAACGTAGTCAAAACCCTTACTGATCAAACAGATCCGACTACATCTATAAAGATACTTGGTCAGATCAAGGAAGAAACTTGCACTTGGATCATTGGGATCAACGCTTTTTTCCCCACCAAGGAGGCACAGCCGTTGATTCCTATTCCATAGAACAATTACTATCCGGGATTTACTTTATCTATCGTAATAACAGAAATTGAGTCTCGATTTACGGATCCATCAGTCCAGCCTAACCCCATCCGATCCCATGGGTTAGCCAACCGCCCAACCACTGTAGTGATGGGATCCAATTTGGAATTTGGTTAGGTTTTGTCCCGGGTACCAAGGAAAAGAGTTCCAAGGCCCCCTAGCCGGAATTTCATGCAAACATAAAACTAGCCACACCACTTACACACCCCCAATATGAAAATTGCCTTTTTCTTAGCATCAGCTAACTTTAAAACAATCCTTTTATGAAACCATAGTACCACTGATCACAATCTCCCAATTTATCCAGTTGATTCATAATTTCCCATCATTCCTTCATCAGAGTATCTATGGCATCATTGGCAACTAGAACGCTCACCACCTGTCCACACAGGGACCGTTTCAATAGTTCCTAGCCCATAATACTCAACAATATAATCACTTATCAAGATGGACTCTCGTTGAAGATCCGCAAGATCAACCAACAGATCCATATAAAAGAGCCATGGACTCATCCGTTGAGGACTAGCAAGGTCAGTCAACCAGATCCATGCCCGGTTCCAGAAAACAACTCTTACTCCTTGTTCCAATATCTTCCTCGACGCACGCGTGGGTATCCTGGGCGACCCAGAGCCCGAGCACCGTATGGTCAGCACCCTCTAGGATCCTTTGCAGGTGACCTAGCGCTTCACTCATAGGCCGCTTCCTTGGTCCCTCATCCACCGTACCGGAAGCTCACCATTTTAATCGAACCGAGGCTGGTCAAGACCTCGGCCGACCTTGCTACGCGAGACGTCCTCCATTGACTCTCCGTCAGCAGTTGCAACTTTATCAGTTAGGTCTCCACGGCCTTAATCACAAGACGGTCAAAATGCTTTCCCAGCATTCTTGACATAAAACAGCCATTTACAAACAGCATTTACAAACAGTTTACAAATACAATTTCTATATTAACTCTCATTTTTCCACATTATCCCTCATACAATCCACATTACTTATTCCACATTTCATTTATATGTGTACTCATCCAATCATATCATTTTCCATCTCTTCACTTCAGATTCCTTCACATCACATATCATATATTCACATCCATATCCACATCCATACATCCACATCCACATCCACATTCACATCCATACATCCACATCTACATGCTTAACTCCATTTTCACATCCTCATTTATACACCCATATCCCATATCCACATTCATACATACACATCCATATCCGCATTCATACATACACATCCATATCCACATCCACATGCATACATTCATTATCACGTCCTCATTCATACATCCACATCCACATACATACATACATACATCCACATCCACATCCACATTCCCATTCACATCTATACATCTATATCTACATGCACATTTCATCCATACGTCCCCATCTATATCCTCATTCACATCCATACATCCACATTCATGCATCCTCATCTACATGCTTATCTCCATTTTCACATCCTCATTTATACATCTACATCCCATATCCACATTCATACATACGCATCCATATCCACATCCACATGCATACATATATCCACATCCACATTCCTATTCACATATATACATCCATATCTACATGCACATTCACATCCATACATCCACATCTATATACTCATTCACATCCATACATCCACATTCATGCATCCACATCTACATGCATACATCCATACATCCACATCCACATTTACATCCATGCATCCACATCTACATGCTTAACTCCATTTTCACATCCTCATTTATACATCCACATCCCATATCCACATTCATACATACGCATCCATATCCACATCCACATGCATACATATATCCACATCCACATTTCCATTCACATATATACATCCATATCTACATGCACATTCACATCCATACATCCACATCTATATGCTCATTCACATCCATACATCCACATTCATGCATCCACATCTACATGCATACATCCATACATCCACATCCACATTTACATCCATGCATCCACATCTACATGCTTAACTCCATTTTCACATCCTCATTTATACATCCACATCCCATATCCACATTCATACATACGCATCCATATCCACATCCACATGCATACATATATCCACATCCACATTCCCATATCTTTTATGCATACCACTATGCATGAAATTCAATTATGCTAAAAGTAACACTTTTATAATAAAATATTCAACTTTTATGCATACCTCTATGCATGAAATCCAATATGATAAAAGTAACACTTTTGATATAAAAAAATTATCCTTTATGCATACTTCTATGCATGAACATTAAAAATGATAAAAGTAACACTTTTGATATAAAAAAATTATCCTTTATGCATGATATTAAAATTCAATTTCTCTATGATTATAATGAAATTCGTTCAATTAATCTAGGATGATAATTCTTAGAATATGATAGGAAGTCCTCTTTTTATGCTTTGAATGAAATTATTTTATGCATAATTTTTATAAAAATTTTGCCATAGCTCCGCTGCTATGACTGATAAATCTCAATTTTTTCTAAGGGATAAAGCTTATCATTAAGAAAATAATTAAAATGATCTCTAATTGGATCATTAATCTATAATGGATTGAATCATCAAGATGCATAAACTAAAAGCATAGAAAAAAGCCATTAATTTGGCCTCAAGCATAGCTTAATCTTGGATTAAGGAAAAGCTTTATGAAAAGCTTCATTTGGATTGAGAATGGGTCATGAGTATGACCATTTCTTGAGTGAGAGAGAGAAATTACATAAAAACCATTAGAATTTAAACATAAATAAAAAATTAACTTCAATAGCATTTATTAAATTATGTAACTCTTCACTACTATTCACCAATTAACTTTAATAGCATTTAAAAAACCATACCAATTAAGCTTCTCAAGCTTGAGAGGGGTTGAGAAGAGAGAAACATTGAGAAATTATAGAAAAGATTAATATTCACTAATTACCTTACAAATTGCTTGATTCTTTGTTCACGGTAGAGGCCCCCAACCAATCAATTGGTTAAGTATGTTGATGGAGCCACTAATGGGGATTAAAGAAAGAGGGAAGATCCAAAAACTAGTGAATTATTAAATGAATTCACAGTTCTTGGCTTAGGTGGAGTAGAGTAACGATGCATAAACACTATATATTTTTCAACAAGGGGGAGGCTTCTATTTATAGGAAAAATTGAGCTCCTAACCAAACAAACTGATTCTAGAATTTTCTAAATCAGTTTGGTCAATAATTAACCATTTTTAGGTCAGTTAAGCTAACTTTTTGGAACTAGACTTGAATGAGGAGAGAGGAGAGATGAAATATCTCAATTTTTATGAGTTTAAAACTCATTCAAGCATGTGAAATATGCACCTCCTTTAAAGAACTCCCCTTCCTTACGTATGTGTCATAATGGAATCATTTTAATATTGCTCATAGTTTTTTTACTAATAAACCTTGTACATTTTCAACTCTTCATCTTATGTGAAATATGCACCTCCTTTAAAGAACTCCCCTTCCTTACATATGTGTCATAATGGAATCATTTTAATATTGCTCATAGTTTTTTACTAATAAACCTTGTACATTTTCAACTCTTCATCTTATGTGAGCATTTACTCATTTTTGGATACCCAAAATATCTCATATTTTTAATATTGCTCATAGTTTTTTACTAATAAATCTTGTACATTTTCAACTCTTCATCTTATGTGAGCATTTAAGGGACTCCCCTTCCTTACATATGTGTCATAATAAAATCATTATACCCAAAATATCTCATATTTTTAATATTGCACATAGTTTTTTACTAATAAACCTTGTACATTTTCAACTCTTCACCTCATGTGAGCATTTACTCATTTTTGGGTATTTTCTTTTTACAAGTTGGATTTATCTCCTCCCTACACATGGATTGATGCTATTGGTCCATAGGAACCTTAATTGGACCATAGTCTAAAGATTTCTGAAAATCTAGACCCTTAGGCTAAGGTTCTTTATACCTATTTTCAATTAATTCCAATTGCACATTGGAAAATTCTTTTTGAATTTCTGTTTCAGGGAAACTCATCTGAATTAGAAGAGATATTTTTCTATCCAAAAATATTCAAAATTTGAATATTCTCTCTCTAGAATATTTTTCTCTCTCTAGGCTAAAACAGATAGAAACAAGGTCTTTATATTTCTGAAGAGGGATTGATTACAGGGAAAGATACTAGACATCAAAAAGGGGGTGGGGGAGGAATCTTACACACTCTGTGCAAGGCGGCCAATCACCACAAGGCTCTACGCGGCTCCTTTACCTGCCAGGCCCTCATACACCTTCACCTCACTGTTAGCTCTCTCTCTCTGTCTCCTCTCACCAGCGGCCACCTTCTCTGCTTTTTCCACACCGTCCTCTTCAGTATCCCCCCGGCCAAGCTCTTGTCTACTGCAGCACCTACGCAAGGTGATCTTTTTCCTCTGCACACGGCTCCCCAGCAAGGCAGTCCTCGACCTTCTCTGAGCCTGCAGAATCCCAGAATCACCCCCACAGCCTCTCTCTCCGCACGATCACTCACCAGGCATCTATTGACTACAAGGCGGCCACCCTTCTTTGTTCGCCAACCTTCGAGAGGTTGTGTTGGCGGCGTAATAAAACTCCACGTGGCCACTTCATTGCTGGCCACGTTGGTTGGTATTTTTATTCATTTTTTTAAAGCTTCAATGATGGCCACCAATGCCCTCTACATCACCTTGCTTTCCGGGTGAACATGCCACACCCATAACCTTCCAAAACCACAAGAGCTGCCTACGGCCATAATCATCAGCATCATCACTTACCAAGACATGGCCATTCCCCAGTCCGTGCCCTGCATTTAGCAACTACAATACCATATTGCTGTTATAAAACTTCCAGATCCCAGCATTTGCTCCCAAAAAAAGACACGTGCATATACCAGCTCACTACCAAATCACTCAGCCTGTACATTTGCCAGGGCATTCAGGGCAAAGTTTTATTGCACACCATGCATCCCATATGTACACGGACTCAAAACACCTTTACAGAAAAATGTGTGACAGCGTCATGCCTTTTGGGCTAACCAATTCCCCCGACAACTTCTAGCGTCTAATGTGCACGGGCTACAAGGAGTATCTTCAAAAATTCCTTGAGGTATTTATGGATGACCTCTGTGTCAATTCCACATGGAAAGCACACTTGGAATGTTTATTTAAGGTGCTAGAAAGATGTAGGCTGCACCATATTTCATTGAACCCTCTCAAATGCTAGTTTTGGGTTAGGCATGGAGTTATCCTGGGACACATTGTCTCCCAACAAGGAATCTCCATTGATGATAGCAAGGTTCGGCTCATCCTTGAGCTGCCCCCACAAACTAACTTTAAGGGAGTCCAATGCTTCATGGGACACATTGGCTATTATCGGCGTTTCATTTTCAAGAAAGCTTTGGCAAGTGCTCCTATTCTAAGGTCCCCCAACTGGCACATCATCTTTCATGTCCACATCGACGCCTCCGCCTTTGCTATTGAGTGTGTGCTGGCCCAACTCGATGAACATAAGATGGATTTCCCCATCAACTTTTCCAACAAAACGAGACAGAAAGAAATTATACCACAATGGAGAGGGAAGGGTTGGCTATGGTCTACACGGTTAAGAAGTTTCTCCATTATCTTATGACGACCAAATTTTTCTTTGTAGACCATCAAGATCTTCTAAATATGGTAAACAAGCCCTGCATAATAGGAAGAATCACCTAATGGTGCTGATATTTCTTGAGTTTAACTTCATTGTCAAGCTATGGAAGGGCTCACAGCATGTCTTAGTAGACCATATGTCACGTATCCCCAACGACGAGCCATCGGTGGGAGTTGATGACGATTTACCACATGCTGCCTTGTTCCTTTAATTCTAAAATGGGGAGAGGAGGTCGCACACTTTATAGCCAATGGCTTACCATTTCACCTCATCCTCAACAAGGATTGTGCAAATGCCTCATCATTAAACAGGTGGCCCCCTACCAACAACAATTGATTTTGCAAGCAAACTCTATAGGCAAGAGAAAGACAAGATTATCAGACGTTGTGTCTAAGAAGACAAATATGTCTTCCTTTTATAATAGACTCACTCTGCTTGCACTGGGGGGGCACTTCGCCGGTAGCTATCACTACATGCAAAGTCCTTTGATAATCGGGTTATGGTGGCCCACCTTGATGGCCGACACAGTAGAATATGTCAAGCGGTGCGATGAATGCCAACACAACAATGAGCAGCAATTCCCCACTTTAAGGATAGTATTCCCTTGAACCCTATTGTGTTCTTATAACCATTCAAAAAATCAGGAATTGATTTCATAGGACCCATGAGTCCTGCAACTAGATACACTCAAGCTCGATATATCATTGCAGCCACAGACTATTACACAAAATGGGTAGAAGTAAGGGCTGCCTGCCGCCGTAAAGTTGATGCTGTGTGATCTACTGCAAAATTCCTGTATGAATCAATAATCACACGCTTCAGCGGATGCCCCCTTAATATTGTGAGCCCACAATGGACCACACTTTATTAATGAGGTAATTCAATTCCTCTTACAAGAATTCCTTATCACTCATAGGAAATTTTCCCCATATAACCCCCAAGCTAGTGGCCAAGTAGAAAGCACCAACAAAGTTCTATGTGCCATTCTCACCAAAACGCTTGAGGCCAGCCGCCATAACGATTGGAAACAAAAGTTGCTAGCAGCAGCACTTTGGGCCTATCGAACATCCTACAAGGCTGCTATGCGATACCCTTTACATTGACCTATGGTACTGAAGTGATTATGCCAATGGAGTTCTTGGTTCCGAGTTTACAAATTGTTGTACAAGAAAAACTCACAGGGAATGTCCTAGGCTGTCACCTATTCGAGCTTGAAAAGCTTGACGAAACATGCCTCCTAGCTGTATATAGCATGATTGTAGAAAAGCTAAGGCATAAACAATGGTTTGATGTGACCAGATGAAGGACAAGCAAATGAACGAGGGTGACATGGTCCTCCTCTTCAGCACAAGAATCCAAAAATCAAGCTTAGAGGCTTAGGACCTTTCCTAGTCACTAAGATAACCCCACAAGGTGCAGTGCACATAGAGACACTCGAGGCGTTGAGATGGTGGGATATTTCAATAGTAGAAAATAAAAAATGCTACTGTGGACCACTAAACCACCCTTAGGGCCATTCATGACAAAAAACAAAGAAAAAATGACCATGAAGAAGTGAAACAAGTATCCCAACAAGAGGCTAAAGTGTCCCAACAAGAGGCTAAAGTGCGGCAAGCAAAACTTCAAGGGAAAACATTGCAGTCAACATGGCCAAAGTTGTAGGCCTCAAAGAAGAAGATTGGGAGGTGAAGCTTACTCAATTGTGGTTAGGAATGACTACCCCAAAAAGCTTCACTCAAAAACTAGCTCTCGTAGATACATGGGCTAATTACAACTTAATTTCTTATGAGACATGGCTTTCCCTTGGGAAACCCTCATTGAAAGAGACTCTTGCCCACTGTCATTGAAAGAGACTCATGCGTGCCCAACCACTATCACAACAGTGGCCTCTCAAGAAGTTCCCTATCTAGGCACAATCACAATCTTGTTCCAAATTGGAAATAATCCCTTGGAAGGGAAGTTTTATGTGATGCCTACAGGAACCATGTGTGAAGAGATTCTTCTTGGAAGTGTTTGGATGGGACACAACCAGTGCAACATCAACTGGGGTGCAAGGACAGCTACCCTACAACTTACCTCAGGACAAGTTACAGTCCTAATGATGAATGAAGAACCAGTGCCCGTGGATCCCTCATGCCAAGATGATCCTCTTCCCCTCATCTCACTGTTATTCCACTCTCTTTAATCCACGCAAATCCATACCACTCAAAAAGAGGCCACTCCCCATTCATGACACACCACTGCCTTGCATATCCTCTCAACTACCCCACTTGGCCATAGCCCAATCCAAACTCTCAAAATCCACCACCGTTGGCAGCTGACCCCCCCAAAAAACTAACAACACTAACCCTCCTAACAACTCTAACCAATGCACACACAGGGCAAAAACTCTCGATAGGGAAAACACTCTCGATAGTGGGTACCTAACAACTCTAACCAATGTACACAAGGCAAACACTCTCGATAGTGGGTATCTAAAAGGATTCTTGCATCGCAAGGGTATTATGAACGCACTTCCACTTTGTGGATCCACTGATGATCCATTTTCCATACTCATATACCGATAACACAAGCTCCTCGTCCCTCTCGCATAGCAGGCAACCAATTCAACAACCCCCCACCAGCCCACAGGGTACGGGTCAAATGTCAGCCCAAACGCTCCCTAAGTCCAACCTATCCTTTCTCACACCCTAAGCCTTGACCCATAACAAATTCCCAGTGGATACCAAAACCTTTGCTTCAGGCTCAACATTACTATGAGGGCAATTGGCAAATTTGGGTCCCCACATCACCAAGGTACAAACTCCCTACTCTTGTCACTCCGTAGTTACTAACCCTCAAATGGAAGTCCACCAAAGTGTCCTCCACCACTAATACTACACAGGAGAAAGGGAAGCAAAAACTTCTTGATGACCCCTTACCCTCCCAACAAAAGCCCACAGTACATAACAATGATATACCCTCAACTTTGGCTACTCCCTTGCCCATCATTATTAGGCTATCTTGGAGTACTTCTACTCAGCCTTAACCTCTCCATTCTCAGCTACTCCCTCACAAGCCTCTGAACTCTTGAAGGAGATACCAACCTCACTATCACCCAATTAGAACCATCTCCTCCATTTGGCGAACTAGGCATTGAGTCAATAATAAACCCCTAATGGGGTGCTGGCTACATAGCCCAGGGGTACAAAACCTATTGTAGGGTGCCCCCAAAAATAAAAAATAAAAATTTATTTTCCACAAAAGAAGCCACGTCCATACCATTCTCATTCAACCTTGCCACGGTCGTACCATTCAGAAGCATACACCCATACCCTGGAGTTGCCCCATGGCCATACCAGCCTCAACTTCAAATGCCACAGCCATACCAACCTCAACTCCAAATGTCACAGCTGTACCAGTCTCAACTCTAAATGCCATGGTCGTTCCAACCTCTACCTTAAATGCCACGGCCATTCCAACCTCAACCTCAACCACGGCCGTACCAAACAAATGACATGCCCGTACCAAAGGAAGCCATGGCCGTTCCAACCTCTCTACCACCAATGACATGCCGTACCATTTAACTCATATGCCCATACCAACCAGAAGCATACTCTCGTACCCTGGAGTTGCCACACCTATACCAACTTTTGCCATGGCCATGTCCTTTTGAAAGCTATGAATATGGGCCCACCACTCTCATTCTCTTCTTTCAGCCTACCCAAACTCTTGCAAAAAAAAACTCTTGAGCTTTCACTTCCTGTCCCTCATCCTTCACCCCATGGCCGAGACTTCCAACTCCTCCCTGTGGAGGTTCACAAGCACCCCATCCTGAGAAAGAAGCACCTAGTAGGGGGAAGCTTCGAGGAGTATGGACACGATTCCACCTAGTTGTCACATCTTGGAGAGACCTTGATGAAGGAGGTCTACGGCCACATGGTCCACTTCCCTTATGAAGAAGAGTCATAAGGTGGAGCACAAGCTCCTATACTACACCAGGCCCTGCTTCTACTGAGCTGTTTTGTTGATCTAGCCACCATTGTAGCCTGCCTAGAGCAGCTTGGGCTTAGTGGGCTGGCAACCTTGGAACCTTGGGCCTAGTTCTCTACAACTACCTCTACTTTACAAAGACTTATGATACCAATAAGGCCACAGGTCAAGTGCTGTATAATAAGGGACAGGTCCACACTGTCCATCTAAGTGTCGAGCTGGTCCGAGCAGGCCTCCACCTCCCAAAAATGGAACAACATTACGTGCACCACGCCCCACGTTTGACTCGCGGCACCTTCTAGGGTAGCACCACCAAGGACGAAGTATAATGTGCCAACATAACCTAAGAGGAGCTTGTGATGCGAGCCAAGGCCCTCTCCTTTTTGTACTCAAATCATGGTGGACCAATCGTTTTAGCAAGTGCAGCCTTTCAACACTGGCCAGGGTCCACCAAGGCATGCCCGTTAACTGGGCTGAGTACTTGCATAAGGAGCTACACGTAGTATGCACCCAGTAGTAGCATCCCTCCTCACCAAGGTACTCTACGACGTGGCTAGATGGGAGGACACGATGTAGTGCCTATATCTCTCTCTCTCCCCCCCCAATCCTCTCCCACGTCAGCATCGCTAAAGTCCCATCACCCAGACCCCACACCCAAATCTAGCCAAGGCAACCACAAAGAACGTGGAAGCTACTGAAGCCCAATGCAAGGCCGTTGAGGAGGTGCAGTGCTAAGACTTTTATGATCAGAACCTCTATGAAACCCCACCACCCACCACAAGATGCTCTCCATACCCTCCTCATCACTCTAAAGCTGGCCCCACATCTCCTACCTCTTCATACAGAAATACTATGGAAACCCTCTAGTGGGCACAAACTGGAAGCTTTAGATCTCGTGAAGCATACTCTGAGAGCGCCCGTTCATCACATGGGGAAGTGCCTGACTTCATCCCCTAGGGCTTCTCACACATGGCCTGAGACCTCATCACGCAGATGACGGATTTCATCTATCGATAGTAGCAAGAGATCGCTAGAGTGGCAACAATAGACATTACTTGTGAAGGCACAAGAAAGGAAAAATGCAGAGGATCTTTATACGACCTCTCAACAATATCCATCTCCAGCAAGCCCTGCATAAAAAAGCGAAACTATTGGCAAGTACCCTCGCCTCCTTTTCCGAACTCCAAAGCCAGCCTTAGGTAGCATAGGAGGCAGAGCAACGAGCCCACCATGAAAAAAACTACCAGCACAAAGCCTGATGGGAAAAGCAAGGAGTCCAAGTTAGGACAAAATGTAGAGTAATTGGCCATTGCTTTAATGCAGCAAATGACCCAACAATGGAGAACGGGATCGGGGAGGCCAACCCCATATTTATGCAAAGAGGGATCTTGTATGGTGCCTAGTCTGATAAGATAACCAGACCAAAATGGAGTGTCCATATTTGAGACCCCACCCTAGCCTCTACTATACATATTGCATGACATGGGGCAATCATGATGTCTCCAACTGCTATCACTCTACCTTAGGTGTTGCTTGCCAACCCTAGGCAACCGCCGCTGGCCTTTGCCAGCACACCTGCTCTCCCTCACCTAGGCTGCAGTGCTGCATGAATTCCAAAAAAAGGTAGAGAATTCCTCACCCAAACCACCCTTGATGTCCAATGCTACCACGAGGTCATAGAGGAGGCACTCCATCACAAAGAAGAATAGCTCGAAGCCACCGAAGCATGAGCCGCCCAACCGCCACCCACACCATCTCGCCCTGTGTCCCCAGTGCGATCGAGAAAAAGTTCGACTCGCTGATGGACACCACAGAGCTCCCTCTCCTCGTCATTCCTGCCCAATGACCATACCAACTCCTTGAGATCCATTACCAAACCGTCCACCTTAATCTACTCCAACACGATATATTTCTCAACAAACCCCTCTCTCGCACCACCTACTTCTATATCCTAGATAAGTTACCAGTTCATAGCATTTCCCTCTTGGATTCCTTCTTCTTGCATGGCCATATTTCATTCACCCACCCCACCATCTTCTTTGACTTCCTTTCCCATCCCCTCCATGCTAACCTCATCATTTGGTCCCATCTCCTTTGCCTTGGGCAGCCCATTGACCAAAACAAAACCATCGACCTCTTTGTGGAAAGGCTATGCCCTTACCCCTACCCACCCCAATGAATAGCCAACTCCCTCTGCTACCTCCATCACACAGGCTGGGAGATTGTACATGCTGCCTATAGATCCCTTTGGTGCGATGAACTCCCGCCATACTCAGCAGCACTAGGCCTCCTCATACTCTACCAATGATGCCACACATGGAGGTCATACATGACACATGCATCATGCAATTCAATGACTCACATGTGGCATTCCCCATGGAGTACACCTCAAAGAATCCATGGAGGCCAAGGCATTATTTTGCTCCCATGGCTTTAACTACTCCTCAAATGAGGACGACAACGACAACAGTGGAGGAGGTGCCAGGTGCTGCCCAATCCGCTCAACACCCACCACCCTCATCTCCCCCACATCAACCTTCTCCTCTCCTAGATCCTCTCACCCAAGCACAAGCACACATACACCCCCACCCAACACCACAACACTAACTCTCTTCCCCTCACAATCCTCTACACCCCCCATTTCCACACTTCACCTCCCTCACCAACTCCTCCCTCACCTACCACTTTAACCCTCAACTTAGGCCTTCCCAAAGCCATCACCGATTTACCAACATTGGCTAGGCCTCCCCCATTCCTTATAGCAAACTTTTCCACTGATGCCTCAACATCAGACACGCCTCCACCGTTGTCACCACCCCATCCAACATACCCTCACCCCAACCCTTGGAATAAGGCAAACACATGAGTAGGAGGAGATCAACCCTCCATATAACGACCTCAATTGGCGTGTCCACTCAATCACATAGAGTTTGAGCAGGACATACGAATCCTTCTTAGTCGACAACTCCAGGCGGCGCCCATTACCAAAGTCATGGATCGCATGGACCTCCACATCTTGCCACCCTACCTCGGTGCCAAGCATTGACTGTGGCTAGAAGCGCAAGCACCCTCCTCGACAACGTGGCGGCTACCACTGGCCATCCGCCCACTGCTCGTCCCACCATTGGCAATAAGCCAACCTGGCGACAACCATTCCTTCTCAAACCTTACATTTGGGACCAATACTATAAGGCGCCATGCCAACTCAGAATCAGTCCTCGAATATCTTCCGATGGGCATGGAATATTTTCCATGAGGAGCACAATACTCCTCTACAATTTCTCATGGTTTGCTCCTCAAATGCTACAGAACCGGTGCACTAAAGCCATCATGGTCAAGCGCCTCCATGAGTTCATCTCAACAGATAAGATCAAGCATCAAATCTCGATGTGGTTGCCACAATCAAATTCTTCAATCTGATCATCACACTATTGGAGACCTTCCCGGATTGGAGCCATTACCACGAAGGCACTCAAGGCTTGGCCTTCGACATCAACAAGGGTCCAACAGTGAAGCAACTATTTGGCTACTACAAGCACGTCATGATGCGACTTTGTCCGGATGTACTTGATCTACTACTATTAGATCCTTTGCCAACTTCAAGGACAGACCAGAATTAGGGAGGGCATATGTTAACCACTCCCGTTAACATCATTTTTCAAGCATGGTAATGCTTCTTGTAACTTCTCCTTTTGTAACCGCATAAAATGCTTTTTGATAAAAGAGATATGTGGATTTATGTTTTCATTAGGGAGTGCTGTTGTGACATGGAGCAGCAAGAAGAAGCCCACAATTGCCTTATCAAGTATAGAGGCAGAGTCCACAGGAGTTGTGGTGGCAGTGTGTGAGGTAGATTGGTTACGCAAGCTACTTGTTGATTTGGGGTTAGATCCTTGATTTGTGTGTGAGAGAGGAATTAAGTGGATGCGATGAAAGCTTGCAAGGAAGAGAAGGGGGATTAAAAGAGTGAGGGACATAGAGACTTTATGGATGCTCCAAACTGAAACTATCACATGCATAGCTATTTACTAATACCATATTCTTAAGGTAAGAAGTGTTGTGGTGAAGGTGCCTCGGGATCAAGCTTGTGTAGGACCAAAAAGTGGTGTACCTTACAATCCTCTTACCTAAAACATAAACACCAGCCTCTCCGCCATCCACCTTGCATCCTCTACCTCGACATAAATCCCACCCCCTCCAAAGACAACCCCAATCAAGCACCATCCTATTGACATATTGAAAGCACTGACTGCTGCAACCCAAAAAGCTAGAAACCATCTATGAATATGACCAAGTCACTCATACACCAACCATGATGTTGCTCTTGATGTTGGTAATAAGGAAATTCCACCATGAGCACGAAACAACTATTAAAGCAAATGCCCTCATCTAGTTTCTATTGACATTCTGAAAAGCAATCAACACAATGTTGACATCCACGTCTTTGTGACAAATTGTTTAGTGCTATAACCACTTCACCCTCATTTTACTACTTCTTTTGGCTCCCCACCACCACCACATTGAGTGGGAAAAGCGATCCCCATGGAGGAGGGTAGAGCTGGTGCAAGTGGATATTTGCAAGTACTCTCCTAGAAAGTGCAAATGCAAAGCTTCTAGACAATCCAAAACACCTCTTGAACATGAACTCACCACATAATTACTGCACACTTACCTAGAACCTAAGGGATTAATCCATCGACATACAAGGAACCTCTATGTGCACATCATGGTAGGTTCCCTATCCACTTTGTCACCCGTGCTATCCCCATCAGGATCCTATAAAGTGTCCTTTGGATCTTTCGGATCCACTCCCCAAAATATCCCTCACCATTTGGGATTACTCTTGCTCCCTTGACCTAGAAATGCTTTGCACCATCCAAGGTTGCCTACTCCATGCCTAGGTCATAATATAAGGGCGAGAGAGAGAGAGAGAGAGAGAGAGAGAGAGAGAGAGAGAGAGAGAAAGGGCGAGAGAGAGAGAGAGAGAGAGTCTCTCTCTCTCTCTCGCCCTCTCTCTCTCTCTCTCTCTCTCTCTCTCTCTCTCACACACACACACACACACACACACGCACCATCTCATAGATATATATATGCACATATACACAGGGCAAGACTTAGATGGCCATTTGGCGCGATAAGGAAGTTATGTAGAATTTGTGATCTTCTATGCGCACCAAAAGGCTCTACACTCTCTCTCTCTCTCTCTCTCTCTCTCTCACACACACACACACACACACATACCCACATATAAACCTTTTACAGTACATAAAAATGTGTGTGTTTTTGTGTTTATGTGAAAGAGTGCCATTTGGAGTGCATAAAGTATTCTAAAGCAACTCATGCACCCCTATGGAGTGCATAAAGTATTCTTCTCTATCCCCTTAGCCATTTTAGCACACACATGGTTATCTTTCACACACACACACACACACACACACATAGACACACCTACATCACTATAAGTTGGCGTGTGTGTGTGTATGTGTGTATAAGAGCCATTTGGAGCTATAAGAATATTCTAAAGCAACTCTACAGGAACACAAGATACAAAGCAATGGCCCATAGCAATTTAGTGCGCATACTACATTCCAACATTGTTAAGGTCTAAATATCGCGCCAAATGGCACTAGAATTCAGAGTATGTGTGTGTGTGTGTGTGTGTGTGTGTACATGCATGCACACACACACACACACACACACACACACACACATATTCTAAGATTCCTCCCTCCAGCTTTTGAGGTGTACAGGTGTAAGAACCTCCCTTTTTGATCTTGTAATTATTCCCCTCTTTGAAATAAAAGAAAGATTCTGTTTTACCCTGTTTTGACCTAGAGAGAGAAAATGTCTAGAGAGAGACAATCCAAAATTGAGATTTTTTTAATATAAAAATCCTCCTAGTGTCTAAAATGGTTTCCCCTGAAATAAAAATTCAAAGAGAACTTTCCAATGTGCATTTGGAATTAATTGAAAATAAGTATAAAGGACCTTAGCCTAAGGGTCCAAATTTTTAAATTTTTTTGAATTATGCTCCAATTAAGGCTCCTATGGGCCAATAGGATCAATCCAAGTGTAGGGAGGAGATAAATCCAATTTATAAAAGAAAAACCTACAAAAATGAGTAAATGCTCACATAAGATGAAGAGTTGACTAAGGACAAGGTTTATTAGTAAAAAACTATGAGTATTACTAAAACAAAATGAGATATTTTGGGTATAATGATCCAATTTTGACACCTTGGTAAGGAGAAGGGAGCTCTTCAAGGAGGCGCCTATTTCACATGTGTGGTGGAGTTTTAAACTCAAAAATATTGTGATATTTTTATCTCTTCTCTTCTCCTAGATCAAACCAAATCAAAAGGGAGCCAAACTAGGTCCAAATCTTGTCCAAATTCAGCCAAACTGAACCTGCAAAATTCTAGAAACTAGTTGGACTTGGTTAGAGGCCTCCCTCACCTATAAAAAGATCCTTAGCCCTTTGTAAAAGACTATGAGAACTATACCATGCCAATATTATACTCAAATAATGATATTTTCTATTATCCTCTAAAAATCCTCTACAAATTGAAGAGATGGGAGCTTCTCTCTCTCTTCAATCTTCCTTGGAACATACTAGTTTATTGGTTGGGGGCCTCTACTTTAATTAAAGAATCAAGCAATCTAGGAGGTAAATTGTGGTTTATGGTCTTTTTTCTTTAATCTCCAAATGATTCTCTCTTCTCAACCCCTCTCAAGCTTGAGAAGCATTCAATTGAATGGCTTTTTAATACAATTGAAGTTCTTTAATGAATTGTGGTGATAAAACACATAAATTTTCATTTATATTTAAATTAAATATTTTTTTTAAATCATGCCTCTCTCTCCCCCAAAGAATGGTCATTCCTTTGACCTATTCTATATTCAAATGAAGCTTCTCAATGAAGCAATTCTCTAATCTAAAAGTAATTTCTATGCTTGTCAAATTAGAGGCCAAATAAGTGGCTTTTAATGCTTTTATGCTATTTAATTAATGGAAAAATTAAGAATCAAGTCCATAATTGGATATTGATCCAATTAATGGTTATTCTAATCATGGGGATATTACTAAATGTTATGCTTTCAAATTATTGAGAATTATCAATAACAGCGAAGCTATGGCAAAATTTCTGAAAAATTAACACATAAATCATTTTCATTCATAATATGAAAAGAGGACTTCCTACCATATTCTAGGATTAATCGTCCTAGATTAATTGAATGACTCTCATTATAATCATGGAAATTTTGATTTTTATGTTTATGCATAAATAGTTAATTAGAAAAAAGAGAAATTTCTAGTAGTTCATTTTTATATTAAAAGAGTAATCCCCATGACAATGGAAATCCATGTATTCCAATGAAGTAAGAGAAAACTTGGTATGCTAAAATAATTTATATTTTATTTAAAAATTAAAGAAGGATTTTAGTTGAATTTATCTTTTTGCATAGATAAGTTTAAATGATGAAAGAGGAATTCCCACCATATTGGAATTCAAATATTTAAATGAGGAAAGTTTAATTCCTAGTGTAAAGAAATTAATGGAGATTTTTTAAAAAAATTTAAGAGAAAATTTAGTTAAATTTATCTTTTTGTGTAGATAAGTTTAAATGTTAAAAGAGGAATTCCTATGACATTTGGAATTCCATCATTTAGATGGGAAAATAGAAATTCCTAGTATATTGGAATTGAGTATTTTAATTATGTTCAAAGATGAAATTTAAATAAATTTATTTTATCTATGAGAAATATTTAAATGTTAAAAGAGGAATTCCTATGACATTTGGAATTCCATCATTTAGATGGAAAAAGAGAAATTCCTAGCATATTGAATTAATGGGTATTTTATTTTAGATGAAATTACTTTATAAGAAATATTTGATGATAAAAGAGGAATACCCATGAAATTGGAATGCAATTAATTAAATGCAAAAAGAGGAATTCCCATGGTATTTGAGATCCAAGAAATTAAATGAGAAGAAGAGGAAATTTTAGTATAATTCAATTTATGATTATTTATCAAAAGTGAAAATATGGGTAGAATTGATTTCTGTAAATCCCATGAATCCTTTTATTCAAAAGAGGAATTCATTTGAGAAATTGAGAATGAATATGGAAATAGTCGTCGAGAAAAAGAACCTTTAATTAGGCCAAACAATTGGCAGAAATTTTAGAAAAAGTCCCATTATCGGGATCAACCTCAAAAAAGCTATTAAATGGGAATAGCATGTGAATGGATGAGATAAGGTGAAAATAAGATTCTATAAGATGTGTATGGGATGTGATAAGATGTAAACGAGATGCGATAGAATGAAAATGGATGTGATAAGATGTGTATGAGATGTTATAGAATGTGAATGGATGTGATAAGATGTGTATGGGATGCGATAGAATGTGAATGGATGTGATAAGAGGTGTATGGGATGTGATAGAATGTGAATGGGTGTGATAAGATGTATAGGGGATGTGATAGGATGTGATAAGATGAAAATCGGATGTGATAAGATGTGATGTAATGAGAATGAATGTGGATGTATATGTGGAAGAATGGATGTGGATGTGTATGTGGAATAATGGATGTGGATGTGTATGTGGAAGAATGGATGTGAATGTGTATGTGAAAGAATGAATGAATGTGGAAGAATGGATGAGGATGTGTATGTGGAAGAATTAATGTGGATGTGTATGTGGGAGAATGGATGTGGTTGTGTATGTGGAAGAATAGATGTGGATGTGTATGTGAAAGGATGTGATATCGATGTGAGTGAATGAATGAGATGTGATGAGATGTGAATCGGGATGTGAATGAATGAGATGTGATGTCATGCAAATCGGATGTAAATGTATGATATAGGATGTCAATGGATGAGATGTGATGTGATGTGAATCAGGATAAGAATGAATGAGATGAGATATGAAATGAATGAGATGAGATGTGATGTAAATTGAGATAGATGTGAAATGAATGAGGTGTGATGGGATGTGAATATGGGTTGATGCAAGTGGATGATGAGATGTGATGAGAATAAATGAGTAAAGATCTGATGAGATAGAAAATGATGTGATTGGATAAGAATGGGTATACATATGAATTGGATATGGATTAAGTAATGTGGACGGATGTGGAACAATGTGAAAGACGAGAGTTCATTATAGAAACTGTATTTACGACCTGTTTTTACATGACTATTTTATGTCAAAAATGTTGGGGAAGCATTTTTTATCGTCTTGAGAATGAGGTCGTGGAGAGCTAAGTGATAAAGTTGCAACACCTGATGGAGAGTTAATAGAGGACGTCTCACGTGTAGCAAGGTCAGCTGAGGTCTTGACCAGCCTTAGGAGAGTGACGGTGGATGAGGGACCAAGGAAGCGGCTTATGAGTGAAGCGCTAGGTTACCTCTGCGAAGGATCCTAGAGGGTGCTCACCATACGGTGCTCGGGCTCTGGGTCACCGAAGATACCCACACGTGCGTCGGGAAAGATATTGAAACAAGGAGTAAGAGTTATTTTCTCAAACTAGGCATGGATCTGGTTGATTGACCTTGCTAGTCCTCAACAGATGAGTCCATCGCTCTTTTATATGGATCTGTTGGTTGATCTTGCTGATCTTCAAAGGAGATTCCATCTTGATTTTTATAAGTGAATATATTGTCAGGTACTATGAGCCAGGAACTATCGAAAAGGCTCCTGAGGGATAGGTGGTGAGTGTTCTGGTTGCCAATGATGCCATAGGTATACCGATGAAGGAATGATTGGAAATTAGGATTCAACCGCCGGATATTTTGGAGAATTATAATCAATGACACTATGATTTCATTAGATGATTGTTTTAAAGATAGCTGAATCTGTGAAAAAGTTTGCATGAATATCTGACTAGGGGGCCTGGAAACTCTTTTCCCTGGTACTCGAGACAAAACCTAACCAAATTCCTAATTGGATCCCATCACTACAGTGGTTGGACCCATGGGACTGGATGGGGTTAGGCTGGACTGATGGATCTGTAAAATGAGTCTCAATTCTGTTATAGTCCGAATTCAGCCAAACTGACGAACTTGCAAAATTCTAGAAACTACTTGGACTTGGTTAGAGCTCCCTCACCTATAAATAGATCCTCAGCCCTTTGTTAAAAATTATGAGAGCTATATCATGCCAGTATTATACTGAAATAATGATATTTTCTATTATCCTCTAAGAATCCTCTACAAATTGAAGAGATTGGAGCTTCTCTCTCTCTTCAATCTTCCTTGGAGACTTCATCAACATACCAAACCAATTGATTGGTTGGGGACCTCTACTTTGATCAAAGAATCAAGCAATCTAGGAGGTAAATTGTGGTTTATGGTCTTTTTTCTTTAATCTCCAAATGATTCTCTCTTCTCAACCCCTCTCAAGCTTGAGAAGCATTCAATTGAATGGCTTTTTATTACAATTGAAGTTCTTTAATGAATTGTGGTGATAAAACACATAAATTTCCATTTTTGCTTAAATTAAATGTCTTTTTTAAGCATGCCTCTCTCTCCCCCAAAGAATGGTCATTCCTATGACCTATTCTATATTCAAATGAAGCTTCTCATGAAGCAATTCTCTAATCTAAAAGTAATTTCTATGCTTGTCAAATTAGAGTCCATATAAGTGGCTTTGTAATGCTTTTATGCTATTTAATTTATGGAAAAATTAAGAATCAAGTCCATAATATGATATTGATCAAATTAATGCTTATTCTAATCATAGGGATATTACTAAACTTTATGCTTTCAAATTATTGAGAATTATCAGTAATAGCAGTGGAGCTATAACAAAATTTCTGAGAAAAAATAACACATAAATCATTTTCATTCATAATATGAAAAGAGGACTTCCTACCATATTCTAGGATTAATCATCCTAGATTAATTGAATGATTCTCATTATAATCATGAAAATTTTGATTTTTATGTTTATGCATAAATAGTTAATTAGGAAAAAGAGAAATTTTTAGTAATTCATTTTTATGTTAAAAGAGTAATCCCCATGACAATGGAAATCTATGTATTCCAATGAAGTAAGAGAAAACTTGGGATGCTAAAATAATGTATATTTTATTTAAAAATTAAAGAAGGATTTTAGTTGAATTTATCTTTTTGCATAGATAAGTTTAAATAATGAAAGAGGAGTTCCCACCATATTAGAATTCAAATATTTAAATGAGGAAAGTTTAATTCCTAGTATAAAGGAGTTAATGGATATTTTTATTTAAATTTTAAGAGAAAATTTAGTTAAACTTATCTTTTTGCATAGATAAGTTTAAATGTTAAAAGAGGAATTCCTATGACATTTGGAATTCCATCATTTAGATGGAAAAAGAGAAATTCCTAGTATATTGGATTAATGAGTATTTTTATTAAATTCAAAGATAAAATTTAGATAAATTTATTTTATCTATGAGAAATATTTAAATGTTAAAAGAGGAATTCCTATAACATTTGGAATTCCATCATTTAGACGGGAAAAGAGAAATTCTTAGCATATTGAATTCATGGGTATTTTATTTTAGATGAAATTACTTTATGAGAAATATTTGATGATAAAAGAGGAATGCCCATGAATTTGGAATCCAATTGATTAAATGCAAAAAGAGGAATTCCCATGGTATTTGAGATCCAAGAAATTAAATGAAAAGAAGAGGAATTTTTAGTATAATTCAATTTATGATTATTTATCAAAAGTAGAAATATGGGTAGAATTGATTTCTGTAAATCCCATGAATCCTTTTATTCAAAAGAGGAATATTGAATATCATTCATTTGAGAAATAGGCAAACCATCCCTTCATAGTGCTCATGCCAAAATTCAACTGCCTACGAATACAAAGCCATGGGTCTTTTACACAAACGGTACATACTATCTCTAACCCATTGACTTGTAAGTTTTATGTGGTTTCCGTACGTGAGACTAAATAAGAAGTCATCCTTGGAGGAAGCTGCGTCAAGAATGCTACACGTATAGTCGACTCCGCTACAACACAGTTACCCTCAAGCTTCTTATTAAGAGAAAGGGAATGATGATCCTCGGATGGGAAGTCCACCATATCTGGTTCTATGCCAACACCAACTGCTTCCACAAAAGGTACTCCATCACCGATAAAAACTAGTATATCTTCACCCACCCCTGAACTACCACAAGAACTAAACCCACCAAAAATATGGATTGGTTATCAACTGAGAATGGTCTTCAATGGTGGCAAGCCCACATATATCCTATGGTCCACATCAATCTCATATTCTTGGAGGCGTGGAAAACTCTTGGAAAACCCACACTTACCCTTAAAAACACTTACATTCAAATTTCACATAAAATGTGTCTAATGAGTGTTGGGTATTTCATTCCTTAAATATCTTTTGGAAATAACTAGTTGGAGTACCGCTTTCATTTCATAGATGCAGGAGCACTCCAAGGCTCGATTATAATTGGAAAAGAGTGGATTGATGCCACTCACTCAGCCAAATCAATTTTCAAGAAGAAATGGCCGCCATGGAAGTCAAGGGGGAAAAAAATCTACAGTCCTCTTGTGTCCACAAGAGGAAATCATACACACACCCTCACCCTCGACTACCATTCACATGCAAGTCCCATCCTCCTCACCAGCAGTCTCACCTATTACCACACCTCATGCCTCACCAAAGCCGGCTGAAAGGGCACTATTGACACCATCCAACATTGACAATCAAGCCTCAGTGTCGACAATCACCCTTAACTCTACATCCTCGACCATCCACACTACAAGCACCCCGATCTCTTACCACCATCTTGATAATCATTGGTGGGTGCCTAAGAATATTTTTGTAGCTTGAGGATTCTATGAGGGCTACACAAAACTTTGGAACCCAAAACGGCTATCTAAGAAACACAAGAGCAAAAAGAAAACCAAACTAACAAAAACCAACCATCATCTAAACCTTCACAGTTGGCTAGTCCACAACTGCCTACTAAGAGCACATGGCTACTATAAAGGCAACCTCACCTCTGGCTACCCAAGAATGCAACCTGTTGTCCTCCACCACCACAAATCCCCAAGAAGCTATGACAAACATCAGCCCAATGGCCAAAGGTTAAGTAACCCCAAGCATAGTGAAGCTAACAACAATGGGTTTCTACCAACAACTTCCATGAAGGAAATACACACATCTAGATCCAAAAGCCATAATCAAAAGCTTATCCTCAACATCAGCAACCAACTCATAGCTCAAAGCCCGTTAACAAAAAACCAAGAAGCCTCGTCAACCACAAGCCCTCATTACTCCAGCAATGATGGGTGCCCAAACATCTCTTTAGAATCCCAAGGCTTTAATGATGGCAACTCCATCATTTGGATCCCACATAATAACCCTCAAAAATGTCCCAAATGACACAAACCAAGCCAATACATGTCCAATGAATGTTGTTAAGCTCACCCTAACATGTCGTGTGGAAATTTTCCAATATATCAAGCTTGAGTTATGATCAAGAGGTCCACCGTAGCCTCTCGCCCATGATCCTTGCATGCTCATTCACACTGAGGCAGTTGCTAATCCTACTAGGTGGTGCAATCTCTCTCAATGAAGATCATGAGGGATCTGTGTGGGAAGACAATCACGGTGGTAGCCTAATCACTCAAGTAAGAGGGAGAAGGGAAGCCAAAGGGTGAGTTTGGCCTACAACTGTGTGATGACATTCAATGGGAGAGTGGATATCTTCCCATGTTGAATGCTCACGATGTTGAGGGATGGCATGCCTTCAACTATGGAGTGAGAAACTGATTATAAAGGGCAATTCTTGAAGTAATGGTCAATTCCATAGCCATGAAATTGTGGTGTCAATGGCATGATTTTCTTCTATAGCCACTCTATGGGGTCCGTGGGGCAGAGGAAACATTGAAGAGGTGGTTTCCCGGTGGTTAACATTAACACATTCCTATGACAACTATGTCCACACACTAATGTAATGGGCACTTGCACTATATTGTAAATATTGTCATTTGATGATAAAAATGCCTTAAAGATGCTCCCAAGTCTTGATCTTTAGAGGACAAACAATAGGATCTTGGTTAGTTGGCCAAGCCATAAAGAAATGCCTTGTAACTATGTTTTGGGTGCCTCAGTTACTCTCCCGAGAGGCCTAGTGGGAAAAGGCTTGGAAATATAAAAGCTAATTTCTCTTGTTTGTAATGTATATTCTCCCATTTATGCACTAGAAGTGGAGTGTTCTCTCTCCCTCTCTCTTACAACTCTAATCTAGCATGTGTGGTGTGCTTTAGGGTTTGGGTTTGGGTACGATTAGTGTTAATCGCTCATTTCCTCCTGCTTCCCTCTTGCTTCCTCTCCCCCTCTTGCTTGAGTGATTAGGCTATCACTCTGCGATCATCTTTTGAGGAGATCTCACACGATGGTGAGAGAGGTTGCACCATCCGTAGGATTAGCAACCGCTTTGGTGTGACAACTAATCTACCTATCAAATCCCCATCTCAAAACTCCTCACTATTAGTAGGGAGTGATTAGAGAGCAAAGAAGAGGGTTAAAGGGTGATTAATATTAGAATTAGAAAAGATTAATTTTTAGTTAAATTAGAGTGTCTCTAGATTAGTAGAAAACCATTAATCTTGAGTTAACCATTAACTTTAGCTTCTTCTCACCTACTTGTCATTAATGAGGGAATCTTATTTGTCCCTCACTCAACAATTCAAATATCCACGTAACCCAAATTCAAAACCGTGCAGTGTACAGACGTAGTATGGACGTAACCGAAAAATAAAATATTAAAAAAAACTTAGCCACGGGCATTCACACCTAAGTCACAATCGCCATTTACACCTAGACCCATGGTCATTCACTCCTAAGCGACGAATGTACGCTTGTGAAAAAAAAAACTTAGCCATGGGTGTTCACACCTAAGCCATGGCCGTTCACTCCTAAGCCCATGGACACATATGCTTGTTAATTAGATTGTTAGTGAGAACCTCGAAAAGAACATCTGCCATACCTAGAAGTTCAAAATGACCAATTTCCTAATGGGTAAAGGATTTTGGGACAATATTAAAAGAGACAACAAGGAGCCTTTAAAGTTGTCTAAAGAGAATGCCACTCTAGTAGATATTAAAAAAAAAACTTAGCCATGGGCATTCACACTTAAGCCACAACCATTCACTCCTTAGCCCACGGGCGTATAAGATTGTTAGTAAGAATCTGGACAAGAACAAATTCCATGCCTTGAAGTTCAAAATGACCGATTTCCTGATGGGTAAAGGAGTTTGGGACTATGTTGAAGGAGACAATGAGAAACCTCCAGAGTTGTCTGAAAAAAATGCCACTCTAGCAGATATAAAGGCATTCAAGGATTGGAATCAAGGTGCAAGGGAAGTCATGTAGTAGCTTTCCATCAGTGTCCCAGGAATAATGATAGGATGCATAAAAGATGCCAACACTCTAGCGGTTGCATAGTAGAACTTGGTGCAGATCTTCCAAACCAATAAAAAAGCAAGGAAACTACAGAAGCTAAAACAAGAGTTTCATATACTGTGGAAAAGATAAGCATGTCTATCAATGAGTATGATTTAAAGATCAAGGGCATTATTGAATCCCTTGGGTCTATCAATGTATTGGTGGAAGTGTTAGCCACATATGGTGAACACATTCCTATAACAGCTAAAAATAAAAAAATTGAGCCTATTGCTTGTAATTAGACTAATTGGAGTGGCATTAGTGTTCTTAACACTTGCCTTGATCTAAATCCATGGTTAGAGCACTCCCATTAGGTCATAATAAGTGAGAATCAACACTAATTAGGTCTCATTTGCCTAATTTTTCCTCTTTTGAGTGGGTTAATTAGATACTTGATTAGAAAGATTAATAGGGGATGATCACATCATTAAGCTAGCCTTGAAACTTCTAATCCACTAGTCAAATCCCCATCTCAAAACTCCTAGAGAGAAAAGAAGAGGGTTAAAGGGTGATTAATAGTAGGATAGGAAATAGTTAGAGTGTCTCTAGATTAGTTGAAAACTACTGATCTAGAGTTAACCTCTAATTTTAGCCTCTTCTCACCTACTTGTCATTAATGAGAGAATCTTAGTTGTCCCTCACTCACAATAATTCAAATCTCCACCCAACCCGAATTCAGAACCATGCGACGTACGGCCCGAACTTACATATGTAACCGAAAAAACAATTAGCCTTCATGAGTATTCAAACCTAAGCAATGGGCGTTCACACCTAAGCCCATGGTCATTCACTCTTAAGTGTCCATATGTACACTTGTGAAAACAGAAAAAAACTTAGCCATGGGTGTTCACAGCAAGGCCACGACCGTTCACTCCTAAGCCCACAATCGTTCACTCATAAGTATACAAGCATACGCTCCTGAAAAGAAAAAAACTCAAAGAAAAAAACTTAAGCCACGGCCGTTCACACCTAAGCCATAGTTGTTCACTCCTAAGCATACAGGTGTACACTCCTAAAAAAATAAAATCCATTTTTTTTTTCAAAATTTTAAATTTTCCAAGTTTTCCAAATCTTTAGAGGTGTTTAAGGTATACCTTCCCGACTCACTAGGGTGGTTTTTACACACACGAAACACCTAAAAAGACCTTATTTCACCTTAAGGGTGCGTTCACAATGCACCACAAGGAAAAAGAGAGCCAAAACTTCTATTTCAGATCTGCGCGTGTCGTTGAAGCTTTTCTAAGCCTCAATGCACACCATGGACACCTTTTGGTCATGGCTGCGTGCCCTAAGTGCTCCCATTCCATTGGGCGATGTGTTGAAATATACAAGTGAATAGGGTGTGTGCAAGAACAAGCCCTTGGTGGTTAGAGGCTATAAAAGAGAATCTGTAAATGTGAGAGAACTTGTAAAAAGGTGAGAAGAATCTACTGGGAGAGAATAAAGGGTAGCATGAGGAGATTTAGGAGGTGTGGAGATATTCTGGGGGAGAGGTGGAGTGAATCAAGCAAAAGAGGTGGAGAGAATCAAGCAAAAGAGGTGGAGTGAATCAAGGAGAAATCAGTGGGATTAGATGCTTGGATGTAAACTCTATAAATTGAGGCATTGGCCTAATGAGAATTCGTTGGTTTTTGATTATCCATGCCTACATTAAGCTATCAATTAATCACTTCTTAATTATCATCTAATCTCTTTGTTAATAATGTTGATTCTAGCATTTGATCCACCAAAGCTCATCACATTACTGTAATTTTAACATGGTATCAGAGCTTAGCCTAGAATCCATCAAGTTTATGAGCCCATTATCTTGCTAATCACTTGGCTAATTAGGATTAGTCAATAATTAGATTTTTTAACCTCTTTTTCAACAAACCCTCTGTACCCCCAGTTGCTGGAGGAGCTCTATCTCCCATCATACATCAAATTATCTCAAGCCACTTTAGGCAAACCTAGCTAACACACTTGTGCTCCAGTCCATCTAAACAGAAGGTCAAACCGTCGTGCGTAGCTGGAGATTTTTGCTAATTTGTAGGCACCATTTTTCTGAGGGAAAATTGAGATTTCTACATCATCAAATGCAAAAACTCTAATTCCTCTTGGCCCTAGAGGTTTTCAAGGGTGCTCTACAAGCTGGTGAAGTTAGAATTTGATTTGATCAAGTCTACAATGAGATCCAAGCTCTTCATCAAATCTGCAGGGTGACTTTGGTAAAACAGAGATTAAGCATTCAATGTTTGGTCAAATCTTGTGTTTCTTGGCTTAATCCTCTACTAGACTGATTCCTATTGATGGACTTGAAAGAATTTGAGCTCATTTAACCTCTAAGGCCTCAAATTTGGGCTCCCCGCATACTCTATTTTTTGCACACAAAATAGAGGATTAATTTGCTAATCAATGATTAATCAATGCTAATCACTATTTTTTGGTACAATTGAGGGTTCAAATTAACCATTAGGTATCTGATACAGATCCCTATAACTTCAGATTGCAATTCAGAGATGGTTTGATACTCCAACCATTTCGTACAATTTGGTTACCCTTGATTTAATGTAATTTGGTGATTTTATGCTGATAAATCTGTTTTGTAATCATCTTTTAAACACCAGATGGAGTTGTAAAAGGGTAGACACTGCCCTTGAATCTTGAAATTGGATCAAGAGGTAAGACCCCCTTCACATTATCATGAGTACGGCACAAGAAATGGCCAAATTTAATGGGGAGCGGTTTTACACATGGCAGACAAAAACCATGTATCTGCTCATGAGGAAAAATTTGTGGAGGCTAGTTGAGGGAAGAGATGAATGCCCAGAGGTGAGAGGGGAAAATGAGTGGAAGAGTAGGAATGAAAAAGCATTCATACTTATTGCACTCAGTTTAAATGATGAAATCATTCATCACATCAGGGCAAAAGATGCATGGGATGAACTCAATAAATTATTTGGCACACAAGCTGAAAATTCAAAGATAAATCTGTTAATGCAATTCTACAAATTGGATATGAAGGAAAGTGAACCTTTAATCACACACTTGAACAGATATAAAAGCATTAGACAATAACTGGCAGCTATTGGCAAAAAGGTAGAGGATGATGAGGCACTACCAGTGCTTCTGAAGAGTGTGGACAAAGGTGAATATGAAAATATTGTAGCAACACTAAAGAATGTACTTGAAGTGAAGCTACACGAGATAGAAGGAGCTCTACTAGAGAAAGAGACCAGAGGTAAAGAGAAAAAATGGCTCGACTCAATAGTAGGAGAAGAAAAAGTATTCTTCACGAGAGGAGGATTCTCTCGAGGACGAGGACGAGGAAGAGGCAGAGTAGGAGGAAGGACCTTCACTTGCCACCACATCTGTGAAAAGCCTTGGACACATAGAGAGAGAGAGAGTGTCAAGGACTATGATTTTAGGGACTTGAGGCACCGGTCGCGGACTATCAAGTAAGAGGGAAACTTGGTATAGGGTCCAGGTGTGCTAGGAGTATTCACTTGAGGGGAGGTGTTGAAATATACAAGTGAATAGGGTGTGTGTAGGAACAAACCCTTGGTTAGAGGCTGTAAAAGAGAAACTGTAAATGTGAGAGAACCTGTGAAAAGGTGAGAAGAATCTACTAGGAGAGAATAAAGGGTAGCATGAGGAGATTTAGGAGGTGTGGAGATATTCTAGGAGAGGTGGAGAGAATCAAGCAAAAGAGGTGGAGTGAATCAAGGAGAAAATCGTGGGATTAGATGCTTGGATGCAAACTCTATAAATTGAGGCATTGGCCTAATGATAATTTGCTGGTTTTTGATTATCCATGCCTACATTGAACTATCAGTTAATTGCTCACTATCACATCTTAATTATTGTCTAATCTCTTGTTAATGATGTTGATTCTAGCATTTGATCCACCATAGCTCATCACATTGCTGTAATTTTAACACGACTCCCCAACCATTGCCGATTGTTCGAACTGGAACAAAAACCAAAGAAAACTTTATGTCCCTACATTGGACACATTAAGTACCTCGATTCCCATAGCAAAGAAAGGAAAAAATTGAGTGACAAGAAATTAATGGACTACTTCCTCTTGGGTTTGCATAATAAAAAGCTTCCCCTCAACCTTTGATCAAACTTCCAAATGGGCGATCTTTCTCGATGACAATATGCACGAAAGCCATTCCATGCAATTGGCCACTAAGCAAACGACAACCCAAAGCTCATTTTGAACATTACCCTCATCTCCTCTCGGGCACCATGCATTAATGGTGGCATCACCCCCAACCAACCACTCGCACATAGCACCATCACGACCTTCTACAGTGCCCATCTTTCCATTCCAACTATTGCCTCTCAAACCTAGTCCATTCCTAAGCCCATGGAGCCCATGCGATCCGACACACACTTGAGGCCCCTATCACCCATCATGTCCCTTTGCCTATGCCTCACATGGACCCTAAAAAATTACATGTCGAGTTTGCAATTTGGGAGTCTATCAAGTGTAGCTAGGATTTTCATCCAATTGTGGTCGGCTTCATTGTCATTGGCAGAAGTGACTGTGGATGGCTCCCGCACATCATCAAGGATTTAATGACAAGCTTCACAAACAAGGAGATTTTTACTTTGAGTGGTGGTAATAGAATCTTCAGCAAAGGGACCTCTCATTATGGGATGTGTCTTCCATGTACATCAAATTAACTTTGAGTGTTCGATCCCATTTGTGGAGGTAGACATGATTTGTGTCCCAGTCATGGATCAATCATGTCAGTCTCATGGAGGGTGTTTCCAGGATGTTGTCATAGCGGTCATGTGACAAAATTCCATGACTAAAAATGTGTGTTTGAAGCTCATGTCACTGACTTTAATCTTTAGATCCTTCACTAGGCTATAGGGTTGTGCGGATGTCTGATCTGCAAGATTTATCATCAATTTGGTGGGATCAGATTATCCCTAGTTTTCCTAGTAGGTCCTTGTGAGCATGTTTATACCATCACCCCCATCTAGGATGGTTGTGCTTTCATGTCCCTTGTAGGAAATGGGCAGGGTTGCATTTGTGTCATCACTTTCAGAGTAGTGACTGAGCGCATTTATGGGAATTGTTCGTGTGCCTTTGGGATGTGGGTTTTTCTCATAGAGTAATTCAAGATAATGGGGCTTAGATTCAGCCAAGGAATCTAAGTTGTCCATCTCCTCTATGGGAGCCTATAGTTTTTGTTCCATCCAATCCCTAACGTTATTCCATAAATGAGGATTCCCTTTTAACAAGGTTCCAATGGCCATTTGGATTTGTGAGGAAAGAAAGGCTAATAAGCTGGCAAGGTTGCATTGATGAGGAGCTTCCTCATGTTCAGGGCTTGGTTCATAGGTTGGACCGGAAATGGTATATGGAAGTTCAATTACGTCCTTATTTGATGGGTGTTGCGGTCAAGACTTGGGTGCCGTAGAGGGTAAAACACCTCAACAAATCTCGTATGGACATCTTGTGAGTCTTCGTTGGACTCTGTGTCACTGTCCACCAGCGAGTTCTTTGATGTGGATGTGGGATTTAAGGCTTGGCCTCGTACTATGGAATAGGCAAGGGAGGGTTAGGAGGCACAGGTGGGGCAAGATCTTTGTTTTTCAACGTCATGTTGGCGAACAGGTCTTCCTCAACCTCAAGCATATGCTCGGGCTCCTTTCATACCTACTGTGGAAGTGTAGGTTCTTCTTCTAGACATCAAGTAAATTGTTCGACAAGGGATTGTGTTTCCTCGGGTATTGGTGGATAGGAAACATATACTAGTAGTTCTTTGAGTTGAGCCTGGCAGTCTTGCGTACTAGTTCTTGGGCATGTTGAAGATGTTGCTTCTCCAAGATGGGGTTGGGATACGCAGCCAATTTCTTTGGTAATTTGGCTCCATTCCTCGGGGCTAGAGTGAGATTTTGGCATAATAATTACTCCTAGAGGAGGAAATTGTGGTCTTTATTGAGCCACTTTTGATGGTAGCTCGATCTTCAGCTTTTCCAATGTGTTTAGAGTGTTGCTGACCAATAAACACATATAAGTCCTCACCCACATGAGGACCCAAGAAAAAGAGAGAGAGAGTCTCAAGTGATTAGGACCAGGGGCACACCTTTCACCCTTGCCCATGCAAAAAACATGCAATTCTTACTGGGCACTATCATTTGCACACACACCGCACAAAGCTTCATCATCGACAACCATCCAAGTACATCTCTGGATGGGGGGACCATGGAGGGTGCACGTGTTATGTGCGCATTATATGTGCATATACTAGGAGGATAACCTAGATTAGGCTTGTGAGAATGGGAGCATGGGAACAAGCTCTAGTGGAGCATGGGTTAGGGCTAACTTTAGGGGTTGAGGTTAGGGTCAGCCATCCAAGGGTCACACATAGGAAATGGAGAGTCAAGAGTCACTTGAGGGCCCTCCTATATAATAGGGGCATGGGGCACACTCAAGGGATGTTATGTTATGTTCTCTTGTGTAGAGGATTGTATCTACTTACCTTCCATTTCACAGCAGAGCTATATGGTGCTGGAATGAAGTCATATCTCTTGATGGTATGGGACATCAAGGTTAAGGTATGAGGTACTTCATTGTAATTCATTTGCGCATCCCTTGCGCTCGAGAGTGGTTGGGTGGATGAGTTTATGCATGGTTTATGCATGTTTATGCATGATGATTATCTAGAGAGATCTTAGGGTCTTAACAGTGGTATTAGAGAAATCTCTAGTTAATTGTTGTTGTTTTTTCTTTCTTATTCCAAATTTTAGCATTTTTAAAAGTAAATTTTAATATTTACTAAATAAAAATATTATTTTGCTGGTCTGTTTTGGTGATTGCACGTGGATTGTCAATATGGTAGTTGGAATGCGTATTTCTTCTATTCAATGAACGAATCGATGTTGTGGGGGAATTTCGTGAGTTCAATGCTATTTTTTCTTTTAAAAAATATTTAAAATAAGCATTTATGAAATTTTTACCAAAATATCGCACATTTTATTGCAGATATTTTTTGTATGATGAATTCCTTGAATTTCTACAATTTTTAAGGAATTTTTCCTAATTATTTAGAAATTTTAAGATCATTTTTATGGAAAAAATATATTTTTATGCATTTTGGTGGGTTTTCCGCGGAGATGCTATCAATTTTTTGCCAAATTTTTGCTGAAATGTAGTGTGGGGTAGCTAATTGATGCATTGAGATTTCTCCCGTGTGCGTGGTATCCTTTTCTTCTCTTAAAAATGATTTTTTTTCTATTTTTCTCTCCCGCATGTGTGAACACCTCTAATTAGGCATATTTTGACTAATGTTAATCATAATTAAGATTTAACTATGATTAAAAAATCAATTAAAGCTTAATCCTCCTCTCTCTTCTAATTATGATTTAAAAATCAATTAAAGCTTAATCCTTCTCTCTCTTCATAGAGAAGGAGGGGGTGGAGAGAGAGTGAATTTTTTGAATGGATAAAGAAGAGAGGACAGAGAAGAGGGCTCCTCTCTCTCTCTCATCACAAAATGTAAACGCATGGGGGGGGTTGCAGTGTAGGCAACCAGGCGAAAAAAACCACCTCCCCTAAAAAAAAAGATTTTTGTAAGCTTTTCAATTAAAGCTTAAAAAATCTTTAATGAAAGCTTAAAAAATCTTCAATTAAATCTTTTAATTATTAAAAAATAATTTTTAAAAATCTTTTCAATACTTTTCAAAAAAGCTTGGAAAAAAAAAAGAAAATAAGAAATTTGAGAAAAAAAATATGTTCTTTGAAATTTTCTGAAAAGTTTTTCTCTTAGAGCCTATTGGCTTTTTGTTTTCCCAGGAAACCTATTGACCTTCCAAATTCTAAGGAGCTTTTGATCTTTCGGATTTCGAAAACTTTTTCCCTGTGAGATCCCTCTGCCCCCTCCGCGCACCGGGCTCCCGGTAGCTGACAGCGGAAGCAGCCCCCTCATGCGCGGGGCAGGGTTTCTCACTCGGGGGGCCTCGCGCTCGAATGTCCGGGCATGAGACTAAGCTGGTGGTCACTTCGAAAACCGAAACCGAGAAAATTTTCCATGCCCGAAAAGCGGGGACGATTCCACCTTTTTGAATTTGTCTTAATGAGTTTTCTAACGAGATCAAAATCTAAACTATCCTCTACCTAAATAAACCAGATAGAAGGAAACTATCACTGATATAATTTGATCATCTGAGAAATTCAACACTTTTTTCCTAATCAAGATTAGGCACAGCCGTTGATCCACTCAATCGAGAAATTTATCAAGAAATTAACTATCTACTCGAAGCCTAGCGTAATCCTAAGATTTTTCAATTTAATTATTAAAACTCCATTGATTCCAGCCTAACCCCATCCGGCCCATGGGTTGGCCACCACCCTGCCACACTGGAATCGGTAGATCCAAACAAGTACTCACCCACTCGAAGCCTAGCGTAATCCTAAGATTTTTCAATTTAATTATTAAAATTCCATTGATTCCAGCCTAACCCCATCCGGCCCATGGGTTGGCCACCACCCTGCCACACTGGAATCGGTAGATCCAAACAAGTACTCACCCACCCATAATTGAAATGCCTTTCTTAACTTTAGCTTTAGAAAACAGATATGCACACACTCCTCTTTAAAACTTTAATAAAAAAAATCCATTGACAAACAATTTACTGGTTACACGTCATACTTTAAAATTTCCATTGAGTCTTTGTTTCTCACAAAACAATATCACTCTGGACTCTCCGTTTTGAGACCAGCGAGTCAACAACGAGATCCAGTAATAGATTACAATAACATTGGTCTGTCATACAATATCTTACTCGACATACGTATGGGTATCCTTGGCACCACGAGCCCATGCATCGCCTGGTCAGAACCCTCCAGGATCCTCCTTAGGTGTCCTGGCACTTCACTTAGGGACTGCTTCGTTGGCCCTCGCCCATCGTACCGGAAGCACACCATTTTAACCATACCGAGGGTGGTCAAGACCTCAGCAGGCTTTGCCTTGTGAGCTGTCCATCGAACACTCCCCGCCAGCTGTTGCAACCAAACTTCCCTTAGATAAACATATATGCCAAATGCTCCCTCCCAGCATTCTAATGTAAGATAGTCTTTTAAGAAAACAGGGTTTCTATGCAAGTTTATAGTTTTGATTTTGTTTGAATACCATGAATAAAGCTTAAATCCGTATCCAAATCCAGGTCTGAATTCCAAACAGAATTCCTCGAATTCTGATAACTTGATCCTCATATAACTAAGTTTCAGATTCGGTGGGTGATTTGAGTACATTTTCCCTGAACTGGGCACATCGTCATTGATTGAAACTGGCGAAAGAATTAGGTCTTGGTCAATAGTCTGATTCAGAGTTTGGGTCTGGAAAGGTTCTTCCTAAACTATCTTTCTCGAAAGGTACTATTCCAATTTCTATTTTTTTGAATTTCGTTCGACGAATATTTGCTTTACAGATTTCTAAAACATGAATTTCTTATGAGAAATAAAATAATCATTTATCTCAATCTCTGACTTTGATAGTTTAATTGAATTTTCTCATTACCATCTTAGTAAATATGAAACGGTAGCATTTCTTCTCTGTCACACAGATTATCTACTTATTCATTTTTTCAATTTTTGTGAAAATTAAACAAAGGATTAAGGAGAACCCTTATTTAATTATAAAGATTATATATGCATCTAATTATGCATAAAATTCGATTCTGATGAAAGTCACACTTTTATCATCATAAAAAATCATTTATGGTGAAAATCACTCTTTTAATAAAAAAATATCTTTTATGCACCCATTTATGCATAAAAACCATTTATGATGAAAATGACACTTTTAATATAAAAAATATATCTTTTATGCACCCATTTATGCATAAAAACCATTTATGATAAAAATTACACTTTTAATATAAAAAATATATCTTTGATGCACCCATTTATGCATAAAAACCATTTATGATGAAAATCACACTTTTAATATAAAAACAATATCTTTTATGCATCCATTTATGCATAAAAACCATTTATGATGAAAGTAATGCGTTTATATATAAAAAAATCTTTTATGCATACTTCTATCCATGAAAATCAATTATGATAAAAGTAACACTTTTATAATAAAAATAATAATCTTTTATGCATACTTTTATGCATAAAATCAAATATGATAAAAGTAACACTTTTATAATAAAAAATAATCTTTTATGCATACTTTTATGCATAAAATCAAATATGATAAAAGTAACACTTTTATAATAAAAAAATAATCTTTTATGCATACTTTCATGCATAAAATCAAATATGATAAAAGTAACACTTTTATAATTAAAAAAATAATCTTTTATGCATACTTCTATGCATGAAAATCAAATATGATAAAAGTAACACTTTTATAATAAAAATAATAATCTTTTATGCATAAAAATCAAATATGATAAAAGTAACACTTTTATAATAAAAAATAATAATCTTTTATGCATACTTCTATGCATGAAAATCAAATATGATAAAAGTAACACTCTTATAATTAAAAAAATAATCTTTTATGCATAAAAATCAATAATAATGAAAGTAATAATTTTATAATAATATTAATTTTCTTTTATACAAATAACCAAAATGCATCTTCTATGCATGAAAATGACACTTTAGAATATAGAAATCATAAGGATTACTCTTTTAAAATAATGAAAGATAATACTTAATTCCAAATTTTTAAAAAATTTCACCATAACCTTCTTTGTATGACTGACCATTTTTCAATTTTAAGTCTCTAAAATTAATTAGAAATGCATCAAGAGTATTTAAATCATTTTAAAGTAACATTTTTCTACTTATTTAAGAGAAACATTATGGAAAACTTGATTTTATTCATTAATCGACATTCACCTAGGATAAAAAATGGTTGGATTTACTAGAGAAGAGAGGGGAATGCCTTTTGCAATGAGGCATAAAATCATTTGCAATGTAGAGAAGACAAAAATCATAAAAAACCATAAAAAGAATATGAAAGAGAAGAATCTTCAACTTACATTGATAATTTGAGAGCTTTCCTTTGGCTTGATGGTTTGAGGGTTCTACTCTTGTTTGAGACAAGAGTGGCCACCAATCTTTTGAAAGAGGGAAGGTCAAAAAACTAATTAATTATGAGTAAAATTCACTATTTTTGGTACTTGGGAGAGGCAGGGTAACAGTGCAAAACACTATTGAGTTTCAACAAAGGGGAGGGCTTCTATTTATAGGAAAAAGTGAGCTTCTAAGCAAGCCAACTGATTCTAGAATTTTCCAGATCAGTTTGGTCAAATTTTGACCATTTTTAGGTCAGTTTTGCTCACTTTTTGGATCTAGTTGAAACAGGAGAGAGGAGAGATAAAAATATCTCATTATTTGGGAGTTTAAAACTCATTCAAGCATGTGAAATAGGCTCCTCCTTCATGAGGGGAATTCCCCCATGTAGAGGTGTCAAAAATGCATCATTACTTCAAAATATCTCTCTTTTTTAACTATTATCCTTGTCCTTAGTCAACTCTTCATCTTATGTGAGTATTTACTCATTTTTGGGAGATTTTTCTTTTATTCTTCTATTTATCTCCTCCCTACATTTGGATGAATCTTATTGGTCCATAGGAACCTTAATTTAAAATTTCAAAGAAAATCTTCACCCCCAGGATAATGCCTCTTGAACAGATTATACTTAATTTCTAATGCACCTTCTGGAAATCTTTTTGAACTTCTGTTTCAGGGGAACTTATTTTAATAAGATGAGATATTTTTCTATTCAAAAATATCTAAAAACTAAATCACCACTCTCTAAAAGATTTTCTCTCTCTAGGCTAAAACTAGTAGAAACAAGATCTTTTATATTTCTGAAGAGGGATTTGACTACAGGGGAAGATGCTGGACATCTTGAGAGCCTGGGGAGGAATCTTATATTCTCTCCCACTTGAAAAATACGAGATGCCCTCATCTTGCAAACTGGGGGTAATCCCACAACAGATCGGCTTCATTCTCCCAGGTGGCATCTTCAAAAGGATAGAGCTTCTATTTTACCAATAATTCTTTGAGAATTCTGTTCCTGAGAATCTTTTCTCGAACATCAAGAATTTCTTCAAGTTGGAGTTCCATTTGCCCTTAGGTTGAAGAGGTTAGGGTTTCATCTCAAGCACATAATTTGGACTTGGCACATATTTCTTTAGAAGGCTTACATGAAATACATTATGAGCTTTGAGATGAGGAGGCAGAAGAAGCTCATAGGCTAAGTCACCTACTTTCTTTGCAATCAGATATGGCCCACAATATCTGGGGGATAACTTCTTGTACTTCCCAAGAGATAAAGAACTTCTTTTGGGCCGTACTCGAATGAAGACCATATCTGCTTCATTGAATTCTCTATCTGTCCTCTTCTTATCTGCATATTGCTTCTGTCTATCCTAGGTAGCTTTTATATCTTTACGAATTGCCTGCATCTGCTGCTCCATGTCATCAAGCATCTGTCTGGACATCTCGACCCTAATCAATGGGTCGGACCAAGTTAATGGAGCTAAGCAATCTTGTCCATACAAAGCTTTAAAAGGTCTCATCCCGATACTTCGGTGATAAGAAGCATTGTAGGCAAACTCGACTAGCTGCAGATAGCTTAGCCACTTCTTGGGTTCCCTGCCACCACAGCATGACCAAAGTATATCTTCGATTACTTGGTTTACCCTTTCAGTTTGACCATCGTTCTTAGGGTGATAAGCTCTGCTGAGATCCAAGAAAGTTCCCACTACTTCGAAAAATGCAGTCCAGAACCTTGAAGTAAACTTGGGATCTCGATCACATACTATTCTCCTGGGTAGTCCATGCAATCTGAAGATTTCTTTGAGGAACACTCTGGCCACATCCACTGCAGTGTAGGTTTCTTTTACTGGGATCAGATGGGCAACTTTGGTTAGTCTGTCAACTACCACGAAAATAGAGTTATAACCTGATTGCACTGAAGGTAATCCAGTAATAAAATCCATACTGATACATTCCCACTTCATATGGGGGATGTCCAATGGATGTAACTTCCCAGGCATTTTTACTCTTTCAGCTTTAGCTTTTTGGCATGTCAGACATTAACGTACATGATTCAGTACATCCTTTTTGAGACCAAGCCAAAAGAAGCTTTTCTATACAGACATGTAGGTTTTGATGAAACCTGGATGTCCTGCTACTATAAGGCTGTCATGGGCTTCATTAAGAATTTGATCCTTGGTTTCCTCATCATTGGGAATGCATAGCCTGCGATTATAATACATAATGCCATCATCCAAGTTGTACCCTTGAACTCTGTTCAACTACCGAGGAGTTTTGATTTCCTGCATAAGTAGGGTAGCAATAGGGCCAAAGAATCTGTCCTGCATGATCTTCTCTCTTGCTTCAATAATCAAGGGATTTGATACTATAGTAATTGCAAGCAAGGAGGCTTTTTTGCTGAGGGCATTTGCTACCACATTTTCTTTGCCTAGGCGGTACTTGATTTCAAAATCAAATTCCTACAGGGTCTGCATCCACCTTCTTTGGCACATGTTGAGGTCCGTTTGAGTGAAGATCACTTTAAGCTCTGATTCTATAGTCCACACAGAATCTAAGCGTTCCATCTTTCTTTTTCTGAAAGAGAACTGGCACACCCCAAGGTGAAACTGGGTATTACAAACCCTTGTTCTAACAGCTGTCTAAGCTGTTCCTTGAGTTCAATGGCTTCAGGAACTGGCATTTTGTACGTGTGCAGGGCTACTGGCTGAGCTCCGGGGGTTAATTCTATCACATGATCTACTTCCCGGATACTTCATGGATTGGAGACATTTTAGTTAGCTCTACTGGGAATAGATCATCAAATTCACTTAACCATTCTGGTTCTTTAGCCTTAAGCTTTGAGTCTACTGGGTTCATTTTGACAACATAAATTTGCTGCTTCTTCCTAAGTCCTTTTAGCAACCTGGAAGCTTTTACTAACTGAAGTTCTGGGGATCCGGAAACTCCAGTTCCTTAAACTTTGTTCCCGTGAAGGTCATGGAAGGAAATGGTTCCATTGTGACAGTGTATGTTAGCTTGATTTTTGTGGAGCCAATCTATTCCAAGGATCCCGTCAAAAACTCCCACAGGTAAGACTTTAAACTGACAGTCGGTTACATTACCATCTAGATTGAACTGGATAAGATCTATCTCATGGTGAGTGAAAAGAGTCTTCCCACCACTGGCCAATTCAACTTGCATAGGTTTCCCTGATTTCTGTCCTAAGACTAGCTTACACAAGCGTCCAGGAGAAATGAATGAATGAGAACTGCCTGAATGAATCAAAAGCTTAAAAGGCTTACCCTGATACTCTGCTGTAGTATGGATGACGGAGAACTGTTGGTTAGGCCCTTGATTTTCAATTGCAGCATAGATTTGCCCTCTTTCCTCTTCTACTACATCTGAAATTGTGACTGCTCTGGCTGCTTCTGCAGTCTGAGGTGGAACTCTTTCTCTTTGGTTGCCCCACTTCTGGGAAGGAGTTTTGAGGTTACTCTGGATAGAGGCAGATGGCTGAGCTGGAGTTCTTCTGGGGTTTCCCTGGCTTGGGCAAGACGGACCCTGATTAGACTGGTATGAAGGGGTTGGTCTCTGAACTTGGGGTCCTTTACTTCCCTGTCCCCTTGACATGGCATGAGTTGGGCAGTCTTTTAACTGGTGACCAAAACCCTGGCATCGAAAACATTGGTTTTCACCTCTGAGCTCATCCCTCTGATTTCTTGAAAGAGGTGGGGCTTCTGAGAAAGTACTCTGGGGAAAGGGTCTTCCTTCACTTCGTAATCTTCTTGCATCCTGATACTGATTCGGGCCTTGCTGCCTCTTCGGGGGTGGAAAGTTTGAAGTACTTCCCTGGGCTTGGAATCTTTTAAAGGTAAAGGGTGTAGGCTTTGGTGGGACCTTTACTACAAAGGCTTTGGCAAAATCCTTTGCCATTCTTACTGCTTCAACCATGGACACTGGTTTGGCATTTTTGACCAGTGTGTCCAAGGGTTCGTTCATTCCCCGAATGAACCTGGCCATCAGTTGCTCTTCATCTAGAGGTGGTGAATATTTGAGTAGAAGAGCAAAGGCGTGGTGATATTCCTCGATGGTTTTGCTCTCCTGCTTTAGCTCTAAGAATTCGTTCATTTTGGTTTCCAAAAATCCAGGGAGACAAAATCTCTTTCTTAGATAGGTTTTTAGGTCGTCCCAGGACTGAGTATTTCTATCCAGACGGTTGGTGTCACAATGGTTCCTCCATGCTACCCTGGCTGTTTCCACTATTTTCAGCTGGGCAAGAGCCATTTTGCTCCACTCATTGTAGCCTATGACGTCAAAATATTCCTCCATGGCTTCCACCCATTTCTCCATATCCTCGCCTAGGTTCTCCTCTTCTCCTTTGAGGGGTCCTGGGACTGAGTCCTATGAAGAGCCTTGCAAACATCAAGGTCAAGCTCGTCATCTTCAGAGAGAGGGTCTGGTGGCTGATGGCCACGGTTTTCTCGTCTCATGATTCTGGCAAAAATTTATATATTATTAAATTTTTATTTTGATATCATCCACGAGATCCTAAGACTTAAGAGGTTCAAAAAATAATTTCTTAAACAAGACAATGATCTTATTGGAGATCTATGACATATGTCCAATAACAGATTCTTCTTTATCAGATCGTCCGTAAACAATCACTTATACAACAGGAAACTTTTCTCCAGAAAACATTTCTTTATTTATATAAAAGTTGTAATATGTACATAGAGCAGCTCGGCTCCAAAATTCAAAATCTCCTCGGGAGTTGCATAAGACAACGGTACTGGGCCATAGGCATGCCTCGATACAAATGTTCACTTACTGACAAGGGAGCTATTATTTTCTCCTTATTTAGGAATAAAACAACTAAGGAGTCTGTAGACTTGGCATGAAAGTCTGAAATTCCGAGGCGTCGAATGATATAGAATGACGCCATGCACCATTTTCAGCTTTAACAGAATCATAGCCAATGAGAGGTTCTGCCACAACATTGCACGGTGGTCGCAAGAGGCATGGACATATTGCCCTGCAAACCTCTTATGCTGTAGTCTCTCCACTGGGTTAGGAAAATATAAATCCTTGAAATGGTGTGCGAGTCTTGCTCGGCTTGTTCGAGTTGAAGCGGAGGAAATGAGATGCTCGAAGGCGAATGCAGTCATATCTTGAGACTGGGTGAGGTCGGGAATACCAGATAAATAGGGAACTTCCATTTATAAAAACAATTTCTTTCATTAAAAAGTCTTCAATAAAGAAGCTTATGGAATGAAAATACATTATAAAAAAATGTTTTTTCTGAATTTTTATTATCAATTTTTGATAAGAATTTGTTTATCCTTATTAACTTTCAACTTCGCTCTGATACTCTGCCCCCTCCGCGCAACGGACTCCTGGTAGCTGACAGCGGAAGCAGCCCCCTCATGTGCGGGGCAGGGTTTCTCACTCGTCGGGGGGCCTCGCCCTTGAATGTCCGAGCATGAGACTAAGCTGGTGGTCACTTCGAAAACCGAAACCGGGAAAATTTCCCATGCCCGAAAAGCGGGGACGATTCCACCTTTTTGAATTCTTAAACGAGTTTTCTAACGAGATCAAAATCAAAACTATCCTCTACCTGAATAAACCAGATAGAAGGAAACTATCACTGATATAATTTGATCATTTGAGTAATTCAACACTTTTTTCCTAATCAAGATTAGGCACAGAAATTGATCCACTCAATTGAGAAATTTATCAGGGAATTAACTATCTACTCGAAGCCTAGCATAATCCTAAGATTTTTAAATTTGACTATTAAAACTCCACTGATTCCAGCCTAATCCCATCTGGCCCATGGGTTGGCCACCGCCCTGCCACCACTGGAATCGGTAGATCCAAACAAGTACTCACCCACCCATAATTGAAATGCCTTTCTTAACTTTAGCTTTAGAAAACATATATGCACACACTCCTCTTTAAAACTTTAATTTAAAAAATCCATTGACAAACAATTTACTGGTTACACATGTCATACTTTAAAATTTCCATTGAGTCTTTGTTTCTCACAAAACAGTATCACTCTGAACTCTCCGTTGAGACCAGCGAGTCAACAACGAGATCCAGTGTGATAGATTACAATAACATTGGTCTGTCATACAATATCTTCCTCGACATACATATGGGTGTCCTTGGCCCTCGCCCATCGTACCGGAAGCACACCATTTTAACCATACCGAGGCTGGATCAGCAGGTTTTGCCGTGTGAGCTATCCCTCGAACACTCCCCACCAGCTGTTACAACCGAACTTCCGTTAGATAAACATATATGCCAAATGCTCCCTCCAGCATTCTGGCGTAAGACAGTCTTTTAAGAAAACAGGGTTTCTATGCAAGTTTATAGTTTTGATTTTGTTTGAATACCATGAATAAATCTTAAATCCGTATCCCAATACTTCTAAATCCAGGTTTGAATTCCAAACAGAATTCCTCAAATTCTGTTAACTTGATCCTCAGATCAAAATCAGAAGTCTTAACTTAGTTTCACATTCTGTGGGTGATTTGAGTACATTTTCCTTGAACTGGGCACATCGTCATTGATTGAAACTGGCGAAAGAATTAGGTCTTGGTCCATAGTCTGAATCAAAGTTTGGGTCTGGAAAGGTTCTTCCTAAACTATCTTTCTCGAAAGGTACTATTTTAATTTCTATTTTTCTAAATTTTGTTCAACGAATATTTGCTTTACAGATTTCTAAAACATGAATTTCTTATGAGGAATAAAATAATCATTTATCTCAATCTCCGACTTCGATAGTTTAATTGAATTTTCTCATTACCATCTTAGTGAGTATGAAACAGTAGCATTTCTTCTCACAGATTATCTACTTATTCATTTTTCTAATTTTTGTGAAAATTAAACAGAGGATTAAGGAGAACCCTTATTTAATTATAAAGATTCTATATGCATCGAATTATGCATAAAATCCGATTCTGATAAAAGTCACACTTTTATCATCATAAAAAATCATTTATGGTGAAAATCAATCTTTTAATAAAAATATCTTTTATGCACCCATTTATGTATAAAAGCCATTTATGATGAAAATCACACTTTTAATATAAAAAAATATCTTTTATGCACCCATTTATGCATAAAAACCATTTATGATGAAAATCACACTTTTAATGTAAAAAAATATCTTTTATGCACCCATTTATGCATAAAAACCATTTATGATGAAAATCACACTTTTAATATATATATATATATAACTTTTATGCACCCATTTATGCATAAAAACCATTTATGATGAAAATCACACTTTTAATATAAAAACAATATCTTTTATGCATCCATTTATGCATAAAAACCATTTATGATGAAAGTAACACTTTTATAATAAAAAAATAATCTTTTATGCATACTTCTATGCATGAAAATCAATTATGATAAAAGTAACACTTTTATAATTTTAAAAAAAAAGCTTTTATGCATAAAATTAAATATGATAAAAGTAACACTTTTATAAAATAAAAAAATAATATTTTATGTACACTTTTATGCATAAAATCAAATATGATAAAAGTAACACTTTTATAATAAAAAAATAATCTTTTATGCATACTTTTATGCATAAAATCAAATATGATAAAAGTAACACTTTTATAATAAAAAAAATCTTTTATGCATACTTCTATGCATGAAAATCAAATATGATAAAAGTAACACTCTTATAATAAAAATAATAATCTTTTATGCATAAAAATCAAATATGATAAAAGTAACACTTTTATAATAAATAATAATAATCTTTTATGCATACTTCTATGCCTGAAAATCAAATATGATAAAAGTAACACTTTTATAATAAAAAATAATCTTTTATGCATACTTTTATGCATGAAAATCAATAATAATGAAAGTAGTACTTTTATAATAATACTAATTTTCTTTTATACAAATAACCAAAATGCATCTTCTATGCATGAAAATGACACTTTAGAATATAGAATTACTCTTCCAAATTTTTGAAAAAATTTGCCATAACCTCCTTTGTATGGCTGACCATTTTTCAATTTTAAGTCTCTAAAATTAATTAGAAATGCATCAAGAGTATTTAAATCATTCTAAAGTAACATTTTTCTACTTATTTAAGAGAAACATTATGAAAAACTTGATTTTATTCATTAATCATTCACCTAGGATAAAGAATGGTTGGATTTACTAGAGAATCTATTTATCTCCTCCCTACATTTGGATGAATCTTATTGGTCCATAGGAACCTTAATTTAAAATTTCAAAAAAATCTTCACCCCCAAGATAATGCCTCTTGAACAGATTATACTTAATTTCTAATGCACCTTCTGGAAATCTTTTTGAACTTCTGTTTCAGGGGAACTTATTTTAATAAGATGAGATATTTTTCTATCCAAAAATATTTAAAAACTAAATTACCACTCTCTAGAAGATTTTCTCTCTCTAGGCTAAAACTGGTAGAAACAAGATCTTTTATATTTCTGAAGAGGGATTTGATTACAGGGAAAGATGCTAGACATCTTGCGAGCTTGGGAAGGAATCTTACATGCCCTTTCACATTTCGATTTTTTTTTGTCTTTTCATTTTCCTGAAACTGTTGGCTTTCCGTATTGCTAGAAGACCATTGGGATTTTGAAATTTTTGGACCATTTGTATTCTAATGCGTTCGAGGTAAATTAAAAAGCTTGAAAAATTCTTAGAAATTAGTGGAAAATTAGAAAAAGATTATTTTAAATTTTTGGAAAATGTGGGATTGGTGATTGGCGATTGGCATGTGGTGTGTCCATTCAAGTACCTCTAACGATTTAAATTCCTTTAAAAATCTATTTTAACCTAGAAAATTAAAAAATCCATTAAAATTATAAATTTTCATTAGATTTGAGAATTGTTGGGCGGAATTGGAAATTTTGTGAACAATGGGATTCTCAGGAGAAATTAGGAATATTTTAGAAATTATTTTTAAAAATCCTAGAAATTGGTATGTTTTAAAATATCAATGGTATTTTGGCAACTAATTACTAAAAATTTTCTGAAAAAATATAGGTTGGAATGCCATAAGATGGGTTTGGTGGAATTCAAAATTATCGTATTTTGAGGCCCTAGAAAATTAGGAGAAATTTAAAAAAATCATGATAGTTACTTTTTTCCAAGAATTCTTATTTTTTCGAGGTCTTCATGGGTTAGTTGATCTAGTTGTTTTGGTGGATTTTATTGGATTGTTTCTAAGTTTTATATAGACTGATCAGGTTCTACCTGGATCACTTGTGTGGTCTAACTAAGGGTTTTTATTGAGTGCTACATGTATGTGTTTCACTTGCTTACTCTGGATTGATGAGTTGGCCACCAATTATAATGCTTCTTTTGACATGATTAATGATGGCATGCATTGATTTTTATGATCAACTATGGTTTTCATGGATTCAAGCTGCTTCTATCCATGGTTTTATAAGGATCTTTTGATCTTTTGGATAATATCATGTGCTTTGAAGGAAGCGTTAGCCTTTGTTTTTACACATAATTTTGGACTATATTCCTTGTACTCCTATACATATTCCAACTTAGATATCTAGTTGCTTATGTATCTAGGTGAATTGTTATTTTTCTACCCTAGCTTTATTATGTTTATTGGGTAGTTATCATTAGAAAGGCACCAATAATTCAAATTATTTTCTAATGATGTACTCGGAAAGAGTTATTCCTTGATGTGGTCTCTGGCATATAGAGACAAGTTTTAGTACGTGAAAGTTTGGGATAAGGCCATCTTATTCCTTTTATGCAGGATTTTATTCATATTTCCTAGACGGCATACTAGGGAGTTTCAAATTAGTAAGGTATATATGGGTGGTATCATGGTGGTATGGGACGCTAGCGATTCCTCGCGTATATTATCTTACCGAATCATTTGGGCTCAAGATTGTTGCCTTGCTAACAATAGTTGGCATGTTAACCGCAACATTCAAAGACAATCTTATTTTTTGACTTCACTTAAAGTTGTAGTGTAGACATTCTCTAGCTAAAATTCTTTTATCTATAGCCTGCATGTTTTGATGAGTGTAATCTCATTAGAATTTTCACTTGTTGAAATCTCTTTCTGCAGAGTTCAACGAGTTTATCTTGTTGTGTTCAGATTAAGGAGTTTTAGATTCTTCCTTTGTTGGCATGTCTTTCTTTAGTTCTGTCCTTTAGGTGATTTATATAGTCCACTTGATGGTTTACGGATGTACATATGTGACTCATCGAGACGTTGATGACTTCCTATGTTGATATGGGTAACTCGAGACACTGATGAATCCTTGTGCAGATGTGGATACGTCGGGCCGTCGATAGATCCCTAGTTCTTGCCGTTATAATGTCATGTCTTCCTACTTTATTCCAAATGGTTTACAAACAAGGAAACTACTTTCAGTATGAGTTTCTGTGATCATCCGCAGTCTAATGGGCAAACAGAGCATGTGAATCAAATTGTAGAGGATATGCTTCATGCATATATCTCTGGAAAACCATCAAATTGGGAAAAATATCTTCCAATGATGGAATTTGCCTATAAAGTTCTAAACATATAGAGCTACAAGTTTTAGTCTGTTCATGCTTATGTATGGGTATCAACCCAAGGCACCTATTCATGTCGGTCTTAAGGACATTGAGCTTGATGCATCAAGGGATTTCTTGCGTGATATGCAGGAAATGCTGATCGAAGCTCGGGATTCTATCAGGAGTGCTCAGGATAGGGCACGGTTTTATGCTGATAGAGGACACTCACCTCGGTCTTCTGAACCAGGAGTGTTGGTTTATTTAAAAGTTCCTAAAGACTCTCAGACTTTATCAGCAGGGAAATGCGCAAAATTTTCTCCTAGATATTATGGTCCATTTCGAGTTATACGTCGAATTGGCAGGGTTGCGTATGAACTAAAACTACATCCACATGTTAGAGTTCATGCAGTCTTTCATGTCAGTAGTTTGAAAGAGAAACTGGGAGGTGAGGATAACACAATTACTCCTCAAAAACTCATTGAAGTCGAGGATTTATCCTCTATTCCACATGAACTTGAAAAGGTACTTGAATTCAGGGAAAGGAAACTTTGTAGTCGACTAATCCCTGAGGTTAAAATTAGGTGGAAATGTAGGGAAATAGACGATTCGACTTGGGAGACAGTTGAGAATATTCAGTACACATTTCCTTCTTTTTATTACAAGAGTACAATGTTTTGAGAGAGGAGAAGTATGTTATGTGCACATTATATGTGCATATAGTAGGAGGCTAACCCACATTAGGCTTGTGAGCATGGGTTAGCCTCCTACTATATGCACATTATATGTGCATATAGTAGGAGGCTAACCCACATTAGGCTTATGAGCATGGGAGCATGGTAACAAGCTCTAGTGGAGAATGGGTTAGGGCTAACTTTAGGGGTTAAGATTAGGGTTAGGCATCCAAGGGTCACACATGGGAAATGGAGAGTCAAGAGTCACTTGAGGGCCCGGGCCCTCCTATATAATAGGGGGCATGGGGCACACTCATCAAGGGATGTTATGTTATGTTATGTTCTCTTTATATGATGTACCAACTACATTTCCAAGACTGGTATTATGACGCAGCTTGCCACTCCATGGTCTATCAACAAAGCTGTTGCATGAGGACTGTCCTGGTCCACTCTCAATGACTGTGATTGCTGACTTGCATTATGTGCAACCACATTTCCACTTACATCAGCCCCAACATCATTTTTTCAGCAGTATACCAGCTACTCATCTCATTAAATACAATGTCCTTGCTTACCCCTCAATCCATGTGTAGCAAGATTATAACATCTATATCCCTTTTGCTCAAGGGAATACCCAATAAAAACACATTTTTTTTCCTTTGGATCCAGCTTAGTATGCAACACATCTGGCACATGCACATATGCAATACATCCAAAAACTTTCAAGTGAAACAAATCAGGTTTCTTGTTGCCAGTAAACTTCTCCTCTAGCGTTACATCATATATGGCTCTAGCAGGAGTCCTGTTTATAATATAAACTGCTATAGACAACCTCAGCCCAATAGTTATGCGGCATATGTTGGAATTAGGGTTGCAGGAATGCACACACAACTTCAAGAAGATAAGGAAGCTTGAGCACAACACAGTAGTGTATTATGAGTGCCAAAAATGAAAGATAACAAGCCCTAGAAGATAATGGGCGTATATACAATGCACGGGGGAAAAAACCTCCTAGTGAGGGAAAAAGTGCCCCGGCGGTCCTAAGTGTGTTCACACACATCACTACTATAATATGGTAACAAATCCCCCCTGGAGTGATGCGGTGAACAAGAGCTAGCACTCATGTATAGGGAAGTGTCTAGCTATGTGGACGAATCCACAAAAGGGAGTAAGCCCAAAGCTTTGCGAAAAGCTTCGAACTTCTCACGAGGCAGAGCCTTTGTGAAAAGGTCTGCAAGGTTATCCTGTGTTGGCACATAAGCCAAACTGATCTCTCCTGCAGAGAGTCTCTCCCTGACATAATGGTAGTGCACCTCAATGTGCTTCGTACGAGCATGGAACACTGGGTTCCGCGCAACTGCCAATGCGCTCTGACTGTCAGTGAAGATGGTGGTGGCAGATGGCTGCCCAACACCCAAATCAGCCATAAGGCGTCTGAGCCACACACACTCAACCGTAGCTGTGAAAGCTGCCCTGTACTCAGCTTCACAACTAGAAGTGGCCACAGTAGGCTGCTTCTTGCTCAACCATGATATGCATGAGCTTCCAAGCATGAAGCAAAAACCACTCGTGGACACGCGTGTGTCATAACAACCAGCCCAGTCAGAATCTGAAAAAGCATGTAAATCTGGCGGCAATGATCCCCCCTTGGGATAAAACAACCCAAGATGCCGAGTACCACTCAAATAGCGAAAGATACGCTTCACTGCCTGCCAATGCTTAATGCCTGGGCTATGCATAAATCTGCTCACCTGTGAGACTGCAAACTGAATGTCTGGCCTCGTAATGCATACATAAATGAGGCAACCAACAGCTGTCTGATAGAGTGTGACATCAAAGTGATCTCCAGCATCATGAAGACTCAACTTCAAACCTGTCTCCATTGGAGTAGCAATAGGCTTGCAGTCTTCAAGGCCAAATCTCCGCAACAATGTTTCAATATACTTTGTCTGACACAAAGCAATACCTCCATCACACTGCTTAAATTGTATCCCCAAATAATGATGCAAATGCCCCAAATCTGACATCTCAAAAGAGGCATTCAAATCAGCCTTAAAATCAGCAATATGACTCTTATTTGGTCCTGTGAGCAGCATGTCATCGACATAGAGAGCAATGATTAGATGTACACCATCCACACGTTTAACATACAAAGTGCTTTCTGTTGGACTATTATGAAACCCATGTGCAGTCAAATATGCATGTATTTTTTCATACCAAGCTCGTGGAGCTTGCTTTAAACCATATAAAGCCTTTTTTAACCTGCACACTTTGTTTTCCTGCCCTCTTTGAACAAAACCACGAGGCTGCGATACATACACCTCCTCATGCAAATCTCCATTTAAGAACGCAGTCTTTATGTCCAGCTGATGTACATTCCAACCATTATGAGCTGCTAATGCACAGATGCTACGAACAGTGGTCATACGACATGTGGGAGCAAAAGTCTCATCAAAATCAATGCCCTTCTCTTGAGCATAACCTTTTGCAACAAGCCTAGCCTTATGGCAATCCACTGTGCCATCAGGCTTACACTTCAATTTGTATACCCACTTAGTGCCAATGGCCTTCTTGCCAGGGGGCAAGTCACATAAAGACCATGTACCATTCTTCATAATAGCATCGTATTCTGCTTGCATAGCAGCCATCCAATTTTCTGAACTTTGTGCCTCATCAAATGAAACAGGCTCACTTTCATCGCACATACTAGAAACAGCCAATGCATAACAATCTGACGCATAAGAGGCACCATGAGAGCCAGAACGAGTGCGACTAGACAAAGGGGCATCCAACTTGCTGTCACGCAAAGTCTGCACCAGCCATCTAGGCATATTCCTAGAGCCCTCAATCTCTTGTCTCTCATCCTCAAGTGCATCATGCACATCTGCATCAGATATAGGCTGATCTGTGCCATCATTTAAAACCTGCATAGGCTGAAAAACTGCCTCATGAGGTATTGCACTTGACTGTGCACCACTGAAAAGAGGCAACAATGTATCATAGACATCACGTGAGCTGATATCTGTCTCCTTAGTACATGAAACCAAGGGCTGAACTGCATCTTCCACAAATACAACATCACGGCTAACCAAAATGCGCTTTGTCTGTGGATGATACAAACGATAGCCTTTGCTCTCAGCACTATATCCAACAAAAATACATTTGACAGCTTTGTCATCCAATTTTCTGCGATGTTGCACAGGCACTAATGCATATGCTAGGCAACCAAAAACACGTAAATGGCCAACAGATGGCTTGCGGCCATGCCAAGCCTCATATGGAGTGACAACCTGTAATGCTTTGGTGGGACACCTGTTTAGTACATAAGTGGCACACATGACAGCCTCAAGCCAAAAACCATGTGGTAGACTTTGACTCTTAACCATACATCTTGCCATTTCCATGAGAGACCTGTTTTTTCTCTCAGCCACACCATTTTGCTGTGGTGTATACGGCACTGTACATTGGTGTTTTATCCCACGCTCAGCCAGAAATGCATTAAATTCTGAAGACATATACTCCCCCCCTCGATCTGAACGGAGGGTGCCCATCTTACTTTCTGACACATTTTCAGCCATAACCAAAAACTGTTTGAAGCACAAAAACACTTCGGACTTTGCCTTCAAAGGATATACCCATGCATGCCTGGTAAAATCATCAATGAAAGTCACGAAGTAAAGGTAGTTTCCAAATGATGGAGTTTGCATGGGACCACAAACATCACTGTGAACAAGCTGCAATCTGCGTTCAGCTCTCACTGATCCATCTTTGGGAAAGGAAGCACGCTGCATTTTACCCAATATGCAGCCCTCACAAACATGCTTGACAGGTGCCTCAAGCTTAGGCAAAGAAGACACCATTTCAGATTTCTGCAGGCGCAGCAAACTTGCAAAATTCAGATGACCAAAACGTGCATGCCACAGTTTTGCATTTGAAATAGCCTGCGTATCCATAATAGCACATGCTGAATCCTCTACACATTTGCCATCCATATTGAGCTTATACAGCCCTCGACATAGTGAACCAGATGCTACAATGATGTCACCACAAGAGAGATCATGAACAGTACATCTGTCATCCACAAATTTTACAACCAAACCTGTTTTGGCAAATGCGGAGACTGACAGCAGATTCTTTTTGATCCCTGGCACATACAATGCATCAAAAAGTGTAAAGGTGTTGCCATTTGCAACATTCAGCACAATCTGTCCAACTCCTTTAACGGGATAAGAGGAGTTATTGGCACAAGTGACAGTATTCCCTGTGGGAGCAGACTCAAGGAAAGTGAATAAACTGCGCTGCGAGGTGATATGCTTAGTGGCACCACTGTCAAAGTACCATACATCTGAATCTACTGCAGACATACATGTGTCATGCAAAGATGGGTCATAACTGCACTGCGCATTGAATGCCCATTCTGTATCTAGCACAACATTAGCAGATTCATTGTTAGAAGGAGAGGCATCTGCAACAGCCATACCAGCCTCTTTCTTCTTAACCTCTTTCGCAGCCAGCTTAGGACACGCTTTGATGACATGATCATTTCCCTTACAGTACTTGCAAAATGTCTTCTGTTTGTCACCCTTCTTCTCATCTTTGTCTTCCTTCTTTGGTTGCGCAGCATTTGCAGATTTCTGCTTACTAGAAGAAAAGCCAGCTTTACCTTTCCCGCTTCTCTGACTAGCACCGAAAGCTTGATCTGCGACACGCATAATATTCCTGTTTTGCCTTGACTGGTCTTCTTGCAGCAAAACAGAAACTAACTCCTCAAATGATAAGGCATTGGGATTGCCTTTCATCATCAAGCGAAGAGTGGAAGCAAAACCCTGATAAGAATCTGGTAGACCATTCAAAACAGTCTGCACAAGTGAACTGTCTGACAGGATTTCATCTGCAGAAATGAGCTGCTCTTTGAAATCCTTGATCTTTGTCAAAAAGCTATCCATAGAATCACCTTCGTTCATATGCTCATTCTCCAACTGTTTTCGGAGATAAGCAACACGAGCCTCATTTCTTGCCTGATACAATGTGGCAAGTACATCCCAAGCATCCTTAGAAGTCCTGCAGGAGCGAATATGTGGGATAATGGTACGTTTGACAGACAACGCAATCAAGGCATGAGCCTGCGCATCTCTACCATCCCAACGAATCTGCTCTGCTGAAAGTGGTGGTTCTCGAACAGCTGCTACAGCACTTGTGCCTGCACCATCATCAACAGTACCTGTTTCTGATGTGTTTGCAGCATTTCCAGCCACAATAGGACGTGCATCAATACCCTGCACAATATTCCATAACCCCTTTGCTACCAATACATGTCGCATCATATATGCCCACAATGGATAGTTGGTGCCATCCAACTTATCCTCAGTAGCCAACATGCGGAATACATCATTGTTGTCAGCCATGGCCAATGACTGTACTACTAGATGTAAATGCTGCCTGTAAGAGGTAAACCTGTATAAAATCGACCTGTGCTATGCAGCACAGCCCAAAACAGACGAATGGGCACCTGTCCTGCAGATTTTAATCTTGATAGAAAATCTGCACAGTAGGACGATTTTGCCTGCGCAGTACTTGGAATGCAAAAACGGAGGGCGAAATGACTTCAGATCAAAATTCTGAAACGACCAAGCCCTACGGGCTTTCCCACGGCATATACTAACCTGCAGACGCTCATGAAACCTCGTTGCAATCGGAGGAGATGAAGCGGCAGGTGCCGGTGATGCTGCCCGGGAGGAGGAAGCCTGCTCTGATACCAATTGTTGGAATTAGGGTTGCAGGAATGCACACACAACTTCAAGAAGATAAGGAAGCTTGAGCACAACACAGTAGTGTATTATGAGTGCCAAAAATGAAAGATAACAAGCCCTAGAAGATAATGGGCGTATATACAATGCACGGGGGAAAAAACCTCCTAGTGAGGGAAAAAGTGCCCCGGCGGTCCTAAGTGTGTTCACACACATCACTACTATAATATGGTAACAGCATATTCTTCTCTGTCATCATCAATGCTCATGCTATCTCTGCAATGTGCCTGTTTTTTTGCTCAGCAACTACATTTTGCTACGGAGTGTATCTACATGTAAATTGTCTCTCTGAATGGCATTCTTCTACAAGAAATGAGAGAACTCATTGGAAGTATTCTCCCCCTCCATCTGACCTTAGGCACTTCACATGCTTTCCTGTCCATCACTCTGAAATTTTGAAAATGAAAGAAAACTTAACCCTTCTCCTTCATGAAACATATTCACACTTTCCTCGTGTTCTCATCAATGAATGTTACATAATACCTTCAGCCACCCATGGACTTAGTTTTTGCAAGACCCTGTACATCTGAATGCATAACATCTAGTACATTCCTACTCACATTCCTATCATGTGGAAATACATGCTTTGTATGCTTCCCAAATTGACACACTTTACAAATTTGTTGCATACCATCATCTTTAAACTTAGGTAGCCTTGTCACAATTTCCTGAGTCTCCTTGGACTTTATTCTTTGCACATTTACATGCCCAATTCTCTTGTTCCAAATGTATGTAGCTGCAACAACTCTTGAACCATTTGCAAACATTGTAGCACTCATTTTAGGCATATTTACATTCAATGTAAGCATTCTGCCCGCTCTGTTGCCTTTTGCAATCAACCTGCACTTGTCTTTAAAGTCGTCTACATAACAACCATCACAGTTAAATCACATCTACAAACCTTGCTCAATCATCTAGCCAACAGAAACCAAATTCTTTGTAATGTTTGGAACATGAAGTACATCTGCAAGGTACTTCACCTTACCATCCTGCATAGACAATGGCACATCTCCAACACTGGCAATCCGATGAGCAGTGTCATGCACTGTTTCAACAAAACCTAGTCTTTCAAGACTCTTCATTTCCCTAAACCACTCACCACCATGACTTGTCATGTTGTTCGAAGCACTTGAATCAACATACTATACATCATCCTTACATAATGCTACATCATTTCCAGACACAGCATTAACTAAGTGTTGCATAACAAACAACCTCTCATTTCCTCATTATTTCTGCTAAAGGACGCATAGTTATTTTGCTGCACTTTTCCATTTTGCATGTCATTCTACTTCTTATAGCAATCTACCTACACATGTCTAAGCTTACCACAATAAAAACAACCTTGTGTAGTATCATTATGCTGCCTTTGCCAATTACCACGACCTCTTTGACTCCCCTTGCCTCTAAACTGGCATCTTCCACCTGTGTGTTGTTGTTGTAAATCCTGGGATTGTTGTTGTTGTGTTGACCATAATTTTGATTACCTGTTCGGCCACCACCTTGGCCACATCCCTGACCTCTACCTCATCCTCTACTTTCACTTGTGTAGAAAGCATATTGCTCCAAAATACCTTTGTTTTATGAAGATTGTTCTTCACCCAAACTCTTTTCTTCAATGATCAGCATTGACATCAAATCTGTAAAGTTGGGAATGTTCTCCCGAGTTTGAATAGACATCTTGAATGCCTTGTATTGTGGCCTAAGACCACGTAGACATACTTCCATCTTATCATCATCATCAACAGAAACACCAATAGATGCAAGGGATTCCAAAATTCCCTTGATCTTCAAGGCATAATCATTCACAGACATATATTTCTTCTCCACGGTATGAAGCTCATTATTCAACTAAATCTGTTGTGCCTTGGTGTTAGTTTCATACAGCTTCACCAAGGTGTCCCACACCTCCTTGGGTGACTTGGCATCTTGTATATGCCCAATCATGGTGTCATGTATACTAATAGAAAACCAATACATGACTTTTCTTGCCCCTTGATTCCAATCCTTGTATTTGTTTACATCTGCAGCAGGCAGTTGGATCAATCTTTGGTATCTCTGGTACCTTCACCTTCAATATAGTCCCAATAGCCTTTTCCCATAAGGAATTTGTAAATCTAAACCTCCAATCATGGCAGTTATTCTTGTCAAGCTTTTCTATAACAATCTGGTTAATTCCATCATTCAACATCTTGCCTCCAACACAAACTCACCAAAAACAACACTCTTGTTTAACCTACACAAACTATTGTATTCTCTACAGCGGTGCTATACTGCACCCAAACTATCACAACCACTTACCTCAATTTGCATACATACACCAAATGGCAACTCTAAGACCATTTACTTCAATTTGCATACATACACCCAATGGCAACTCTAAGACCTCTTTGCAGTACACACAGTGCCTGCACAACCAATTGCTTTGCCAATGCCTCCCGAAGAGGTCCTGGCAAGGGTGTAGTAGCCATCACAAAGGGGGAAGAGTAGATTAAGGTCTTACCCTCATACTGCTTCCTATTTTTCTCTTGCTTGCCTCTCAACTCCTTAGCATGAACCAAGCTCTGATACCATAAAAAGATGTAGGGAAGATAGAATCTTGAGCTCTTGCATGACATCTCAATAGAAGAAAGGGTGTAGGTGTGGTAGATGCAAGTGGAGGAGAAGAGGAGGAGAGAGGAGGCAAGGTAGAGGGGAAAATTATGTAGGAAGTAGAGATGAGGAGAGGACATGCCTAGAGAAAAAAGATATGATATTTGCATCATGTAGGCACCAAGAGTCTGAGGAGGTGAAGAGGGAGAAAAAGTTATGGCTTTTTTTCCTTTTCTTCGAATAAAAATAAAAGTATCCTTCCTCACTGATTCAACCACACTTCAAATGACAAGGATAATTTTTACTATGATAGAGTCACCATCCACATATGAGTTACATGACCTACTAATAGATCATGCATAAAAGTTTGATCTATATTTTCCTTAAGGCCCTTTGCATGATACATGTGTACCTACATATGTCTTCAACCTGTCTGACCAAGGACTAACACTATATCCACTGCTATAGGACTCTCAAGTCCACCACTAAAGCACCTATAATTATTTCTCTACATATGAGGTAACATCATTATTTCCTAAATCTCCATCTTTCATTGCCTTCACTAGTGTATACCAGCTACTCATCTCATCAAAGATAACATAATTTATTACTCACACCTCACAAGAGTGGTGGGGTTATAACATCTATAATCTTTTTACTCCAAAGCATATAACCAATGAAGATGCATTTCTCTACCTTGGGTCTAACTTTGTTCTTTCTTAGTTAAGAACATGCACATATGCAATACATCTAAAAACTTTTAGATGAGAGACATTTGGTTTTATGTCTATAAATTTATGTTCAGGCATCATATCATGAATAGTTATTATTGTAGTGGGGGTCCTATTGAAAATGTAAACAACAATTGATAGTTCTTCTTTCCAAAAATAATCTAGCATATTCTTTTCAGACATTAAGGCAAGTGTACCACGATGTGATCATTGTAGCTTACAAAGTATTGCTTAAGCAACAACAACCACCATACACAAGGTTGTAGTCCTCGATGGAACTTTGGACAATGACGAAAATGTTGGACAACGACGAATGAATTGCAGTGATGACAGATGGCGACAGACAAAAAATATAGAAATGGACATGCTGTAATTTGTTCTTGCTTATGGTGGCAGGGCTAACGCTTCTTGTGAAGCTTAAGGGTAATCTTATGGAGAGGTTAAGCAAGGCTTAACAAGCCCTCAACACACAAAACTCACAGCCCTTGCACATGGATGTTCATTGTCGGAATCGGTCATTCGGACAACCCAAAATCATCCCTAAAGACAATGGTCTTGCAAGAGGTGCCAATGGATAAAACATTGAAGTTTCAGGTTACTTTAGTTATGCTACTCAAGCAATCGGTGAAAATGTAGAATTTAGATTCCATGTTACCCCATATTCCCTTGAGTATGATGTCATCCTTGGTGGAACTTGGGTAAGTGACTCGTTGTATTCAATTGATAAATCCATGCAAATAGTCACCTTGAACACTCTTGGAGACATTAAGAAATTGCTATTACGGGAGGAAGTGATGTCAATAACCTCCCATAAGCATAACTTCATGCTTTTCAAATAGACAAGAAGAAGATAAATATAGCAACTATGCACGACAAGAAAAGAGTGGGTTCAATCTCCCCCCATGCATGATTGAGCACGCTTCCTCATGCATGTATTTATGTATTAGCCAAAAAGCAAGTGATCACAAATATAGCTTGATACATTCCACTTTGGGCCATTAATATAAAAAAGTAACTTGGTCCCCAAGCTAGTCTATTTACATTAAAATTATAGCAATTTAATTAAATGAAACTATGGGCGGGTGACCATCGTTGCACATCAAAATACAACGGTCGTGCACCAGCCAAAATCCATCACACCCATGCTATTCTATGCACTGATCTACTCACCAAAAACACAAGACACATTAAATCTCGCTTATCCATCCAACACGATGCAACCACTGCTCCATGCTCTCGCACGTAGCCAGTCATCATGACCATGTAGAAAAGGAGCATACCATAATATCACATAAGATATCAAATAACTACACAATTCATTCCATAATTATCATTTCCATAACATACCACGGGCTTAAAAAGTAACTGTCCTCAGTTGTGTGAAATAAACAAAAGCAAGGGTATCCAACCTCATGCTCATGTGCTACCTCAGTCAGCAAATCGGCACTAAATCAATGTGATGCCTCAGTCGGCGAATTGGCACTAAATGAACATGGTGCCTCAGTCCGGCGAATCGACACTAAATGAACGTGCCACCTCAGTCGGTGAATCGGCACTAAATGAATGTGCTACCTCAGTCAGCAAATCGACACTAAATGAATGTGCTACCTCAATCCCCAAATCGGCACTAAATGAATGTGCTACCTCAGTCGGCGAATCAGCACCAAAACATGTGGAGAAACTATGACACTGCCTCAGTTAGCAAATCGGTGTCCATAAAAGAATCAATGTGAATGTGAGTGGTATGCCATAATCAAGTGTCGGTAGTGCGGGGTAAGCGATGTTTTAGGAATCCACTATGATTCCTCAATAGAATGATTCTTATACTTCACCAAGTAACGATGATACATAGTGCCAGTATAGGTGGTTGTTTGGTCATGGTCTATAATACTTTCAGGCACTAGAGCTTCAAAGCCATCCTCGAGGAGAGGTCGATCATCAATAACAGGGTTAATAGGAGTAGGGCCTTTAAAGGGTCTCAATAAACTAATGTGGAATGAATTATGTATCTTCCGGAATGCCCAAGCAAAATGCATTTTCATTGATCTGTTGGATAATTATGAACAGTCCACTGACCCTCGAGTTATGGGGTTTGTTAGGTCAACCAACACTCACGGCTCATCCTTATAGAATTCCATTCACACAAAGTTGACAATACCATACTACACACGGAAGAGGAAGCAACCCTAATGGATTTCTATAATGCTGAACGCAAAAAGTTACAAGCCTTTTCCACAAAAGCCCCTCTACACAATGACCTACCATCTGCATCAATGACCGACTTCAATAAAGCATCTATCCCCTCAACTCCATCCTCACCACCAACAAAGTCTAATGCCAAAACAAGCGCAACCATCTAACAAGGAACTCAAGGAAAAAGCTCCAGAGCAACACCTTTTCATCATCGACCAACCTCACTAAGGGAGAGACTCTAGCCTCATCATCAATAGCCACTATAAGAGAGACTCCATCCTCATCATCAACAATGCCCATGAGTCTCAAACCCATAAGCTCAGTGTCAACCAACGTCAAGGAGGACCCAAAACCTTCCACTTCATCCACAAAGAAAACTCCACCAAGACAGCCAAGATCAAGATATCTTAATGGTATCAAAATGTGGGTGGAAAAGTAGCTACTTGTAGCTAAAGGCTACTACGAAGGCACCAATCCAATTTCGGTGCCTCGATCATCAAAGCCTCTTCCTCAATGCAGCACTCAGAGACCAATAAAAAATAAAAGTACTCCACAACATTGTCCACAAAAGCCTATGCGAGTTCCTCAAAGAATTCCAAAATCTCAACAAGTGTGGGTACCAAAAAGGTTACTACAAGCACAAGGATACTACCAAGGTAATACCAAAGCTTGGATTCCCAAGCGCATCAAAAAGTCCCCTAAGCCTACACAAAGAAAGATACCTCAGCACCAAAAGCATCAGCCACCAATTTATAATGTTCATCAACCATCGATGGGTGTCTATGCACGTGCTTCAATAACAAGGATAGTATGATGGTAATCCCATCATATGGTTGCCAAAATCAAACAAAGTGAAGACAGCTTCACCACCGGCAGACTTCAAAACCTATTCTCTCAAAAAGGAGAGTAGCCATAAGAACCTGTTGCTCACAAGAAGGTGGTAGCCAACCAGAAAACAAAAGAGAAAAAAAAGGGAAAAAAAACCCAAAAAAGGACAAACACAAGGGAGTCACACATATGACCTACCTAAAAATGGTAGAATATCCCAAGCAACTCCCAACGATCTTCAATATAGCCAATACATTTTTGTTAAGCTTTGGCTTACTATTCTTTTGGCTAAGTTAATGTAGTAGCTACTCCATGAGTACGTATCCATACTCATGTACTAGAGGACATTTGCACCAAGGCCTTATCATCGACAACCTTCCAAGTACATCTCTGGATGGGGGGCCATTGTGGGCGACATCTTGGTCCATGGTACAACCCATCGCCTCGAATTTTCCTTCAAATTGTAAACCTCTCGAAACATAAGTCTTCACAACACGTGGATCTCTAATCCATAATAGTGAAGATATCTATATTAGCCTCACAAGTTGACGTATTTCTTTCATATCTCACCCCCAACAAGTGGCTATTTCAACAATAGCAACTCAATAAGAGTCTATGCGACTAAATTCACTTAAATATACATAAAAGCATACAAAGCACATGGGAAGACGCATGCAGGAACAATTCCTACTCAACAACAGTTGGCAAGAATCTCGCCACAAAAAGGGACTTAATCGAAGGCCAATTTATTCAAATGATGAATGTCCCTTCAATGAATCAAATGAGTAACTGAGAATCACAATCTCGTTTTGATGATTTTGTCTATGTTCCTCCGCATCCTTCCTTCTCCTCTCCCACATTATTAACATCTCTTAGTTTCCTAACTAATACAAAATCCCATGTAACTCTGTTATGATTGCTGAAAACAACATGAGCAATGAATAAAAATTTTAAGTTCACACAATTAAAAATTCAATCACTCGCACCTACCAACCCACCCCATTAGGAATTTTTGCTAATTTCTAACTAGCCTTTCAGATCATTGACCATCACTCAACATCAAAGGCCATCAACAAAGCTTGTAAATTCTCCCCACACAAAGGTCTTCAACGCGATCATCATGAGGACGTGATCGGCTTTAGGAAGGGGAGAATGTTAACCCATTCCTAGGGTTAACAAGATCTACTACCATTATCTTATATTAAGGAGTCAAGGTAGATACACCAAAAGGTCATGCATTCAAGATATGAAGCACAAATTTACAACTTGGACAGGCGCCCGTGATGGTCTTATGGAATATGTATGGTGATTTTTGCTTCAAGAGTGTGTGGCAGTAAGTTCATGAAGTCGCAAGTGATGTACTTCATGGATATATCATGAGAGTGGTCATTATAATAGAATTAGGCCTCTTATGAGCCTAAAGTGCCCGGTCGGCACAGTTCAAGTGAGTGTGAATACTTATGACCATGTATATAAGTGAATATCTCTCATAATACAAAGGACTCTCCCATTGAACAATAGAGTCTTGCTCTTGCTAATCTCTCTCCCTAATGCATGCTAGCGAGTGTGTGTGAGTGAAGTGAGGTGAGAGGAGGGACGAGTACACGTAGTACAACGCAAGCGATGGAATTTCTTCTCATGGAGTTGTAGAGCTTGGAGACCTCAATGGTTACGATCTCAGCCATTGGAAAGATCATCACGATAGTTGCGGTTCACCAGGTAATCTCTTGTTGGATGTGTTTCAAGGGGGGTGGGTGAGCCGTAACAAGTGAGATCTTTAAAAAAGTTACGAATGATATTGGACACACGACGACGTATGGCTGGCTTGCCTATGGTGGCTCTTGAATTCACACTCTCACTAGGAGGAGGAGAGAGGTTCATATGCTTCATCCAAACCAAGGGGGGCAATAGTAGGGAGAGGTGGAGGAGGCTCATGTAAAGGAGGTGAGGGCGGTGGTGGCCCGTCAACGTTAGTGGTGGCTACCCATGGCATGCTCTCCACTCTCTTTTTTTTTGCAAGCTATCCACTTTCTCTCCGCTTCTTGAGCCTCATGATTAGGAGGTTTCCTATTCCTATCAAATTTATTACTCCTAGGACTTTGTAAGCCTATTCTCTACAAAATGCTATGAAGACTAGACACCAAGCTATGATTAAATGAAATGAGCATAGAAGTGTGTGCATTTACAGGAAATAACTCTCTTATCTTGCATTGTATTGAATATTCTAATTCATAAAATAAAATTTATCTTATTCATTTGGATGATTATGGATTAGTAGATATATATTTTTAATTAAATCTATATGATATCTTTAGTTAGATTTTTAAAATGGAAAGAATTTTGATATAATATATTTTTAAATAAATAATAATTTAAAAAAATAAATAAAATCTTTTTTTAAGAAAAAGACTCAAAATATATTCTTTAAAATCTAAAATAATATAATATTTAATTTACATATAAAATTTAGTTTTAAAAAATAAAAAATAATTAAAAATATACCTTTGAATTATATATATATACATATATATATACACATATATATATCATAAATTAACAAATAGTTAATTTTTAAAAAATTATATAGGTATAATAATATATTTTCTAATTGATGTGTATTTTATTTAAAAATAAATATCATAAGAGTATTTTGCATACATATGCATGGATTATCTATAAATTAAATATATATACATATATATTTTACATGTATGTGAAACTATGAACGGATGCACCCATGGATCGAAGGTAATGATGACATGGAAACTCGAGTTGATGTGATGTGGCATGGCAAAATGCTGCCATGGCATACATGTGTGTGACAAAGTGGCATACTCAAGTTGATGTGATATATCCATGGTGGATGTTTTGATGGCATAGACTAATTACATGGTAATTTGAGTGAGCTGGTATGCCATGTCATCAATGATAAGGTGTCAGTGAGGTGGCATGCGTGTCATCTCAATGATGAGGTGGCACATTGAGTTGGAATGCATGCCACGTGTAGGTGACATGTCAAACACCTGGCCACATGCATGGCCACCTTAGGGATCTCAACCTAGGTTTGATACATTAACTAACCTACTTTACCAAGCCTAGTTAGACTTAGGTTTAGGCTTGAAAGGGAAGAAACTACTCAAGAAAAGCTTTTTTCACATAAAATGGATGAAAATAGAGCTTTTCTTACTCAAAATAAACCGATTATTTTCCATAGATTCATCATGATTAGCACTGTTTTCTCACATAAAGTTATTGCATAATCACATAGCTTCTCTAAGACTTTGAAGTAGATTTCCAATGGAGATCTCAAAAAATCTAACCGTTAAGAATGGAGATCTCAAAAAATCTGACCGTTAAGAATGAAATTTGACCATATGGTCACATTGTCCTCATAATTGTCTATCCTTGGATTATTCAATCAAGTAAAAATACATATTTTTTATATAAAGATGTGCTATACAAAAAAAGCTACCCTTTTTGTATACTTTCAAAACATATAATCAAACTAAAAATTACATGCCAAAATCATTGAATAAATCAAGTTAAGATCTCCATTACATGCCTTCTGTATGTGCAAAGTGGGGATGGAATTGGAGTTAAAACAAGGAAGTTATTAACATTTTATGATCGTATTGTCTACCTGTCTAAGTTTGGGACATGCCGTATGTACTATGTTTGTGTGATGCAAGAAATTTGGCGTTTAAAATTTTTGATCTTCAATGATTGGACCATATGTTTGAGTACATGACTAATAGTAGGATGTTTCATTAGAAGAGCTTAGTGAGATTAGACTATATTAGTGAAAAAATAACTATTTTTTGCTTTTAGAAACTTGGAAGGTGATCCAAAGTGAGGACCCTTATTATACACCCACCCTGGCACAAGATAATACACGTATGTTCAATTTGCTTGTATAAGATTCATGATGGTCTTGCATTGTAATTAGATAAATTGATTATAATATTTTGCACTACATAGTTCATTCTTTCCATATGCATTAGCAGGTGTGGAGATTAAAAAGTGTACGAGGTCGTGTACAAAACAGGGTGCAAGGTGAGGTATGAAAAAGTAAAATACCAACATGGCTTTATTTTATTGTTACACTAATTTGCAAGATTGGCTATGCTAATTAAATGGACTCACCTCTAGAATCTTAGGTACATAAGTTCCAAGGAGATCCATCCATCCACTATTGATGCAGGCCGAGTAATGGCTATGGAGGCAGTGTGCATGATTGAGGAAAACTTCCCAAGAACTATCCTCACTAGTCAATTATATCTTATGGTACACATGGTAGAGAGTTGGTTAGTGCAAAAAGCATGTGTCTACATTTTAGAGTATCTCTCTCGAATGGATCCTACGATGCCACAATTGTGGAGTAATGAGAATGATGAGAACATGGTGTTCCATGTACCACAAAGAAAATTTGAGCAAGAGAGTGGAGCAATGCTTAATTATTGTGGCATGATTCAAAACATCCTAAAGGCTAGATTCAAGAAATTCCAAATTTTTATATTGGATGTGGTGTGTGGAGGCATTCAAGCAACCATGAAAAGGCATCCAAATGTATTTATGGTGATCAATTCCACAAAATTTTGGCAAATAGAGAAAGACACATTTGTGCTATCTCACCATTGTGAGCAAGTAAATTTAAACCATAAGCTTTTATTATATCATCCTTATGCATGTTCAATTTACACTCTGTTTGTTTCTTCTTACAAGTTTATGTTTCATGCGGATATAAATGACAACATACAAGTCACTCCTCGTTCAAAATGTATTTTTCAAGATAGGGATGTTGAAGAGCTCATGAATGAAGTGGCCATCAAAAATGAACATTTGGAGGGTCAAGTACAAGATAAAGCACACGAGATACCACCAACTAATCAAGATAAAGGTATCTCTATCCAAGATTATGAGAAAGCAATTTAATCCGAGCATAATGATGATGATGATGTCAAGTCCACTAGTACTAGGATAGATCTTTTTATTGGTCTTGTAATAGGACATATGGATCTTTAGATAAACCAATTAACATGTATGGATTTGATGGAAGATGCAGCCGATGTTGAGACAAGCTCACCCTAATACATTGATAAATTTCTCAATTTTTTAATCTTGATTAAGTCCATATTTGATTGTATTATATTTTATGCTTTTTGTGATATTATATTACAAAAAAAAACCCAATCCTTTACTCTCAAGGGGATATTGTGCTCTTTGGACTACTTTCTGGAATTTTGGATTTTGTTTTGCATAGTATGCGGCTACATGGCTATGGGCATTGCTATATCCGCGTGTATAGCCATGTGCATAGCTAGGTGAGGCTATAAGAAGAATTATTTGTTCTACCCCCTCCTCCTCCTCCTCTTCTTATTCTTCTTTTGTTTTTTTTATATGTTTATGAATCAGGAAGTTTAATAAGAAGAAGAAGCACGCCTCTTTTTCTTGTTCTCTATCTTCTTTCTCACATGTATATGAATAAGAGAAGAACAAGAAAGAGGATGTGTTCTTTTTCTTATTCACATAAATGCAAAGAATAAATGGAAAGAGAAGAAACATAAGCACCATTCTAGTGTTTTAGATTTTTTTAAGATTATTGTCCTCCAAATATTCTCTAGTAAGTCCACAAAGCTCCCTATTATTCCTTTTCTTAAAAGAATTTATACATGAAGAAGACATGGAGAAGGTCAAAGAAGCATGGTTTCTTCTTCTGTTACAAGTATATATGTTATCATATTTTTTATGCATAATAATCGTAGAAAAATATGCTTGATTTAATGTGTGCAGAAATCAACTTAATAAATGGAATGTGTGAATGTGCAAAACGGTTATTATATGTGCAAATTTTATGAGTTGTTTTGTTGGCCACGAGGCAAATGTTTGTACAAACTATTTATGCATGCTTGTGCATGGCATTGCTATATTCCTAGCATATATGCTAGAAGAGTTGTAATCATTTACACTTGGTGTGTGAACAAGCTCTAGTGTTTGAGCTATTTTTGTCAAAAAAAAAAGCTTGTAGAGCAAGCTCAGGCTAAAATAGTCATGTAACCTATTTTAAATGGAATAAAATACTCAAATGGGGATGCTTTTGCTTGGGGGGGCAATTGGGATCCAATCCCGTCCTCTCTCGCGTCTGTATTTTTATGTTAGCACACTTCTCCAGGTCTTGTGTACTTTCCCATTTCAGTGGTATCAGAACCCTAGCTACGCTCTAGAAAAAAGGTGTATTTTTGAGCACTCAGATGGCTCAATACCACAACCGATCCTCTATGTGTTCAAGTGCAAAGAGCAGCACAAAATCCAAAGATCCCCAGCGACCGTCACACCCGCACAATAACTGCATGGGCATATGTTCCAATAAAAGAGACACCTTCCAGAGCAGCCCGATGTATAGAGATGGACAGTGTTGACACTGATCGCTCACCGCTCGCATCAGGGTAGACCAACCTCGACCAGCACAACCACCGTCACCTACCGACAGCAATGCAACAATGGGCAACACTCCATCGACTGGAGAGAGTGACCAGCACACATGCCTTCTATGAGACAAATACAATTGCCCACTTGTTCTTACCTTTATATCCTCTTTTAAATCCAACTCGACGCTGTATGGGATAATCTAGAAGCTACATAGGAGCGCCAAGTGAGGTGCAAGAAGAAGAAGAAGAGGAGAGAGAAGAAAAAGGAGAAGAAGAGGAGAGAAGAGAGATAAAAATTAAAAAAGAGAAAGAAAAAGGAGAAAGAAGAGGAGAGAGAGGAAAAAGAAGACAAGAAGAAGAAGAAGAGAAAGAGGAAAAAGAAGAAGAAGAAGAAGAAGAAGAGAAAGAGGAGAGGGAAGAGAGATGGAGGCAAGAAAGAAAGGAAGGAAGAAATAATTATTTTTATACTCTCATCGTTTAGACGTTGGATGGAGTGACTTTAGATGTACCAATAGCTATGTGTGGGCTTGTGACTAGAGTAAATTTTCTGATTAAGGCCAATGTTATTCTAGGCTGTTTGATTATTCTTTAAGCAGTTTATGTCATAATCATGAAGGTAATAGTTTTGAGTTTGTACATGAGGGTAGACATGTTGTTATATGTGGTGTAAGCATGATGTGCAAGTTATACCAATGATCTCTATCATGGAGACATGCTGAGTTTCCAACAATTATCATCTCAACTTACACTCCTCATCTTTACCGAATAATTACATTTTCAGTTAATCACAAATTGTTTAAAATTCTCTATTTCTTTTAACATTTTCATTTTGTAGCCAACAATACATCAAGGTAAAACTCTCTTTTTTTAATGTCATCAAGTTTCATATTTATTATTCAAGTTTATTTCAACTTCAAATGCAAATTAATATTTTTTCATCATCATCGATATTAAGGCAAGTACATAGATTTAGAATTGTTTACTTAAACCATTTTTTTAAAGGTTGCTTTCCTCAAAATTGAGAGACGCTTCCTATAAATATCTTATAAAGGTATGTATACAAGCTTCAATGAAATTATGCCTTACATTTTGTACAAGTTTATTTTGTTTGACCTAATCTGAATTAGAGACTCTAGAACTTGTCTTTGAAATCCTTATCTTGTCCTCCTTGTGATGCCATGTGAGTTCCCACGGAGCTTCATTAACCCAAACCAATGATTACAATTCCTTCCTTAAAATATGGTACACACCCTAAATCCCCCTTACTCTAGATACCTTCTTTATGGCCTTAAGAAATCACATATGACCTATCCTTCCCCAGTAATTCCCTTTCACATTAACTTGTTTATATGTCTTAAACTTTGTTATTTTGATTCATAAGAGAGAATTATCATGAAATACTTAAATTCATATTTTCATTTTATTAATCAAGATTGTACTAGCCATTCATATTTATATTTATGCTTAAAATTTAGATGTATTGAAAAATCAATTCTATCTATTGTTTATTTACAATCTCACACCCTCTCAAACAGCTTTTCAATTGAAGGTTAGTATTTCCTATCTTTATATTAATAATCAATTTATCTTTGATTCTTATGATGTAAATTTTCTCATGAATTATGTTCAACAATTTTATATTCCCTATCCATAGAAACCATAACAATTCACATCTCTTTGGAGTGTTAAAATTATTTTTGATTGATAATTTCAAACACACCACAACGATCGAGGTATGTATATATTCACTTCTTTTTGTAAACTTTTCACATTTATTCTATATTTCTTTAAGCATTTCTATAATATTTTTACAACCTAAACCATTGATTAAACATTAAAATTAGTTCAAATTCTGTAGCTTAAGTAAATTTTTAAGATAAAGGAAATTTGTGTCAGAATTTAACTTTCAGAGGGAACTCGCCATTCTATCTCAAACTTCTATTCTGAAGGATTGATCTATGTAGAATTAATCTGATGGTATGGGACATCAAATTCATTTCATGCACTTACTCTAGACACATTTGTGTCTTCTATCTTTTACCACCTTATGTGTGTATGTGGAATTTACCTTTGTGGTATGGGACACAGACTCATTTCACATATGCTCATTTGATTCGTTCATTGCATATTTATAGTATGTGTTAGTCTAGCTTTCCACCCCATCATGAAGCCATCCTCTCATGGATTTACGCAACTGAGGACAATTACAACCTCGACAAGAGGGAATGATATGAGAATTACTCTTGTTTACTGGGAATTACATTTCTTTTTTATATTGCGGCAGGGATGCTCGTGTGTGCCATGTATGTTGTTACGTGTAATTTGATTTTATGGTTGCCTATATGTCATGATGATGTTGGGATTAATTGATGTGTTCAATTAACTAACGTGGATTGCATCTATGAGTATAGGTACCCAAATGTGTGAGGGTACCAAATGAGGTGTCGCACCTTACAAGGGTACCGATTGAGGTGTCGTATGGCGGCATGAGATGTGCAAGGGTACCGATTGAGGTGTCACACTATACGAGGGTACCTATTGCGGTGTTGTATGGATGGTGGATTGAGCGGTGGCGTGAAGATGAATATCATTTTGCTAATCATGTATAGTAGAATTTTATGTCATCTATAGCCTTTCATGTTGCTAGGATATTTTGTTTATATTATTTGAGATTTGATGTTGAGCACGTATTTACCCGAGCCTCTGAGCCATGCCTTGGTCCCTCTAAGCTATGCTCGGTCAATGAACCTTTTGAGTCTTTTTGTGGTATTCCATGTCCATAAGAACCTCTGAGCCGTATGATCAGCCTCTGAGCCATGCTAAGACCTCTGAGTTTACCTTGTAAGTTATGACGTCCATAGCAACGAGCATGAAGCTGTTGTCGTAGCATTTTCTTCTACACAACTGAGGATAGTCGTTTCCTCAAATGGAAGGACTGTTACAGGTATATATTTTATCATGTTTTTGATGCATAATAATCGTAGAAAAATATTCTTGATTTAATGTGTGTAGAAATCAACTTAATTAATGGAATGTGTGAATGTGCAGCACAAGGTTATTCTATGTGCAAATTTTATGAGTGCCAAATTTTTGTACAAATTATTTATGCATGCTTTTGCATGGCATTGCTATATTCCTAGCACATATTCTAGAAGAGTTGTAATAAATTACACTTGGTGTGTGAACAAGCTCTAGTGTTTGAGCCATTTTTGTCAAAAGAAAGCTTGTAGAGCAAGCTCGGGCTAAAATAGCCATGTAACCTATTTTTTGATGGAATAAAATCTATAAAACTACTCATGCGGGGATGCTTTTGGGGGAGAAGTTAGGACCCAATCTGGTCCTCTCTCACATCTGTATTTTCCTATTGGCATGCTTCCCAAGGTCCCATGTACTTTCCCCTTTCATCTTCTTTATCATCACAATAAGAAAAAGAAGGAGCCATGCCTCGCCCAAGCCATGCCTTTTTCTCCTCCTCCTTCTTCTTCTTTTCTTTCACATTCTTGTGTCAAGAGGAAGAAGAGAGGGGACACGAGAGAGGTATGACTATTCTTCTTTACTACTTTTTAGCTCTTTCATTTGTGGCCCCTCCTATAGCTCATAATGCTACCCCATTTTATGACTAGAAAAACAAATGTTATGAGAGATTAATTACTTGGATGAGCTTAGTCCCTTTTCTTTCCTTCTTGAAGAACTCATCCCCCATATATGCTTGCACCTTTGCTTTGAATAAATTGGGAACCTCAATGGATGTGTCCACCCAACATCCCCTCTTAGATTTTATCGATCACCTATCACTAACTATTTGGGGACATGTGTAGATCTAAATCTAGAACCTTTAACTAAATAACCTAGGTAAACAACTCTTACATGTGACAAAGAAACTCTCAATAAAATTCCATATTCTTTAAATCATCTCCAAAAATCCTACAAATATTAAATCAAGACATAAGGTATAGTGAAAGGATGTACGGCAAGATAATGTCACATTCCGATATTCACTACTTCCCATGGAACCATTGGAGGTAGTGCTTTGGGAATAATTTCTCACTTTCCTGAGTAAGGAGTATGAGAGTGAGAAAACTATGCTTATTTTTTGTCAAAAAGTGAGAAAGCATTACTTGTTTTATCTCATATTTTGGTCAAATAGTCTTCCCATTTGTAAGTCATGTTAACCTACAAATCTATGTTTGCCTCTCACTTGTTTTATTCCTCAAGTGTGATATTTTGGCATGAAAGGAGTATGAGAGTGTAGCACTCTCACGATAGGAGAATTTCATCTATAAGGATGCTCAATGTCAGAGTCCAGTCAAGACCTAGCACTTACATGGTTCTGAACCACCTAGTTGGCGCTTGAAGAGATGCGAGACTAATGTAACTATGCCCAATGCGATAAGCCAACACGGGTGCATTGAGCTGCCTGTCTACCTAAGCTTGGGGATAACTGCAACAAGCAAGCTAATTCCTAGGTCCTTCATTATTCCAAATAGAAGTTCACATCCAAACAAGAATGCAATTAACATAGAATGGACACAAAATAGACATAACTATGTCCTTCATTATTCCAAATAGAAGTTCACATCCAAACAAGAATGCAATTAACATAGAATGGACACAAAATAGACATAACTATGCAATGCGGAATAGAGACAAGTTACAGAGACCAACCCATGAGACATTCTTCAGTATTTGCTTGAATTGTCAACAGTACAATACACTAGCAAAACTCAGCTCTCATGAAGTCTTCAACTCAACTATCCCCTCACTTCTGTATCCTCTCATTCACATTTCCAAGAATAATCCCCTTTGCTGCTTGCATCCATCTGGGTACTACCTGTTAGGAAGAAACCATTACAAGTTATTACAAAGCAAGGAAGCTTAACCCCTAGTCTGTAATAAAATGGGACAATCTGGGCGGTGACCAAATGGGTTGGTTGGCCACCAACACCTGGCGATCATGGTGGATGCTATGTAGCTCATTGTTCCTCCTACTACTCTAAAATTTTTCAAAAATTTCCTAATCTGAATAGTGTCTGACTCCGAACCATGTTGTCCATACTGCTATGACATGTTCCATCTGCCTTCTTCTGGTTCAACTTGTGTAGCAAGGCCCCCTAAAACAAATTTTATTAGTCGGCCTTGTCCATACTTGGGCTCATAAACTCTTTTCCTGCTGCTCGCCCAAGCATGCTCAAGCCCCATCCTTTCATCTCCATGTCTAAACTACACATTGATGGGTCATGCCTCTGGATACTTGTCTTTGGCCCTTTTCATAGCCTTTACTGCCATGCTAGCATAAAGGCATGGGGCTCCGTCTATTCTGAAGTGATAATATCTTCCTCAAAAATAGTTTGCTCTGACTCTCTTGGCCCCCTTCTACCACCTCGGCTCTCTTGGCCCCCTTCTTCAAAAAAAGTTTGCTCCAACTCTCTTGCCCCCCTTCTACCGCCTTGGCTCCGCTTCTACCCATAGTGTGGTCTTCTAGATGGTTTTGATCTTGACACCCCCTTATCTTTTTCTACTAGATGACTCCATTTGGTGAGGGGCACTAGCAACATTGCTCTTTGAATGAGCCATTGCCTCCTCACCTAGATCCACAAGTCATAAGAGCCCACTTCTTCCCCGCATGGCTTTGTATTCGAGGAATGCACTTTGGCCTTGCTTTGCTGCTCTGCTGCTTGGGAGCTGGCTTGGCCTTGTCCTGTCACCTTAGGCATTTCCAAGTGGTTCATGAATTTGGCAATGTCATCGCAGTTGGAAGGCCTTATTGCACCCACGTGTCATCGCAGTTGGAAGGCCTTATTACACCCACGTGTTGTGTCGATTGCACCAATCTCTACATGCACTTGAGAGAAGTTTCCATCTAGGTGCTTCTAGGCTCTTTTGGCCTAATTCTTCCTTCTGTTGCATATCTTCCCTTGCCCCCTCTTCTCTCTTTTGGCCCAGCTTTGGAAGTCCTTAAGCATATGTTCTTTGGACTATATTTCCTCAGCATGGGCTTTCTTAATAGCATCCATTTGCTTGGCCTTCTTCCTCATGTCTACATTTGTTGTGTCAATGCAACATTTAGCTTATTTAGGTTCATCTTTTCACCCTTACCTCTGGTTATCCTTGCAGGTGTAGCTATTTCCACCTCCTTCACTACCTTAAAGGTCTTGTCATCTTGCTTTTGCTACTCTTTGAATTCTTCACTAAGTGCTTCTAGTTCTTCTATCTACACCCTTAGAGTAGCCTCATCATTTGCTTGCTCTTCTAGCTTCTTCATAGCCACCCATGCATGCTCTTTTAACTCGTTTGTAGGGATGTGGGGGATGTGGTACATTGTTGAGTCAGCCCATAGTATAATCTCTTTCCCTTTGTCGTCTGGTTTGTTTAGAAGTCAGCTTCTCTCCTTCTCCTTTCAGGATGGCAAACCTCTTTTTCTACATCTCCACCTCCTGTCGGCAACTGCTCATTTTCCTTATGCAGCTCCTCATCTCTGTTGGCACCTCCTTTGGCTCTGCTACCCACTTCTTTTTCCACTCTACCATTATAGCTGGTCCCTCTAATATCTTTGCTAGTTTTGAACCTGAGATCGGAGCTGGATTCGAATGTCCAAACCCTCGGTCCAAATTTTCATCTCTTGAATGGTGGGGAGCTAATTGTTTGCAAGAAGGTGTGGATACTTGCATTACTACTATCAAACTTTTCAAATAAGCTCCCCACATCTCTTGAATGATGGGGAGCTAATTGTTTGCAAGACGGTGTGGATACTTGCATTGCTACTATCAAACTTTCGAAATAAACTCCCCACACCTCCTTAAGGTCATGCATTGTGTGACCCTCCCACTGTTGTGTTCTTTGTGCATCTAGCTTGTAGACTTCTGGATATTCTTTTGCATCCAACATTGCTAATCTTGCCCCTACTTTCACTAGCTTCACTTTATCTTTGTTAGCCCTATCCTAGATGTCCCTTATGATCTTGATGTGCTCCTCATTCACAGATCAGGGTGACTTGTCTTTCCATCCTTGCTTGTTTTTCTATGGCTTGATTTAGTTCATCTTGCATTTGCATTGTTTCCTAGTTTTTCCTTGGCCATATTTTCCTTCATCTCCTCCATATCTTTCTTCATTCCTTTTTTGGCATCTTGAAGCTCCTTGATGTGCCTTTGCATATCATCCAACCAACCTGCTTCTTCCCTTCTTCTACGCAGCTCCTCCTACAGAGGTTCTTGTTGGCTTACCATGCTCTACAAAAAATGGCATCTTTCTCTTTGATGATGGATTGTAATTCTGTCATTTCTTCAGCCCATCGGTCATGCATTGTTGTAGATAATGTAGGGCTCCTTACACCCATTCCATCTCAATCATGTCTAGAAAGCTTCTTTTAGCCCATCGGTCATACATTGTTGTAGATAATGTAAGGCTCCTTACACCCATTCCATCTCAATCATGTCTAGAAAGCTTGTCTGAGCTTGCACCATCTATGTCGACATGGGTGTGGAGAGTCTTGGATATGGAGGTTGTGTCTCCAGTTGTAGGTTGGTGGTGGAGGTGGCCTCTTGCTGCCTGCTCCAGCCTTTGGGACAAGACTGACTTGCCCGTTGGCACATTCATCGCTCCGCTAGAACTCTCCTTTTAGAAGTCTTCCCCTTTTTGCTACTAGCTTTCTTCTCTCCAAATTCAAACACTCTCTTTTGTACTTTCATCGCCCCGCTGGCACCTTCCTTAGAAGTCTTCCCCTTTTTGCTTACGGCCTTCTTCTCTCCAAATTCAAACACTCTTCTTTCCCTGTCCCGAGGTGACCTAATCCTGAGGCTTTCCAGAGGGCTTTGAGCTTTCCAGCTTTCTTGGTGCATTCTACTTTGGGACCTCCTCCTCATCCTTCTCAACTCTTGGTTGGGCTTTTCCTTTTTAAACAATGCATCCACATATGGCCCGATCTTTATCTTTATACTAGGCCTAGTGATTTTTCCAATACGTTCCATAAGGTTGTGATAAAGTAATCTTGCCCCCACAAGGGACTCACTCACAATAAAGGGGGATGTCACCACATGTGTGCATGAACCTCAAGATAATCCCCTATATATGATGCTCATAAGATGATAACACCCCCCCCTATTTAAGCTTATAAGGATACCTTTAAAAATCACTATGTCACCTCCCTTCCTTATATCTATGTTTTTTCCCTAGCATTTACACACCCCCTCTCCTTAGATTAAAGTATGTTACTTTGAACCTTATTAAGCAAACATAAGTACTTCATGCATGCTACCTAGAAATAGATGTTAAGTACTCGGAAATCATCACTATCAATCACCACAACCTACTTGAATCATCATTGAAGCATATTGTAATCATTTTTTGATATCATTAGATCATTACCATACATGCACCATGAAAGTGATGTGTGAAACCCCCCTTCCCTTACTTAAATTTAAGATTTAGTATTCACCTAAATACAGGGCCTTACCTCTACCTTATAAGCTTATGCCTCATTTGAAAAAAAAAACCCTCCTATACACTTATGTGGTATCTATCATGGCTCACCCTAACCCCCCTTGAAACACATCCACTCAACAAGGGATTACCTAGTGAACCACAACTGTCGTCGTGAGGATCTTTCCAATGGGTGAGCCTGTAACCCTTGAGGTCTCCAAGCTCTACAACTCGTTGAGAATTCCACCACACCTCTCGCAAGCGTTGTCATACCACCACATTGCACTACGGGTACTCGTCTCTCCTCTCACCTCACTTCACTCACACACACTCACTAGCATGAATTGGGGAGAGAGATTAGCAAGAGCAAGACTCAATTGCACAATGGGAGAGTATATTGTATTATGAGAGATATTCACTTATATACATGGCCATAGGTGTTTACACTCACTTAAACTGTGGCTGGCCGGGCACTTTTGGCTCATAAGAGACCTTATGCTATTACAATGACTACTCTCATAATATTTCCATGAAGTACATCACTTAGGACTTCATCCTAACTTGCTACCACATTCTCTTGAAGAGGGAATCGCCCTAAATACTCCGTCACACCATTATGGGCACCCATCCAAGTGTAGCTTTAGACACCATTGCTTCATATCTTGAATGTATGACCCTTTGGTGTGTTGAAATTTGAGCATAATGATGAGCTAGGGTGGATCATACACTAGAATCAACATGATTAACAAAGTGATTAAGAAATGATTAAGACGTAATTAGTGAATAATTAGCAGATAGATTAATGTAGGCATGGATACTCAAAAACCAGCAAATTCTCATTAGGGCTATGCCTCAATTTATAGTGTTTACATCAAGCATCAAATCCCCTTGATTTCTCCATGATTCACTCCCTGAATATCTCCACCTTTTGCCTGATTCTCTCCACCTCTTCTCTTTTCCCTGAATATCTCCCAGAATATCTCCACACTCCTAAATTCCCTCATGCTACCCATTATTCTCTCCCAGTAGATTCTTCTCACCTTTTCACAGGTTCTTTCACAATTACATCTCCTCTTTTACAGCCTCTATCCAAGAGCTTGTTCCCACACACACCCTATTCACTTGTATATTTCAACACCTCCCCTCAAGTGAATACTCCTAGTACACCTAGACCCTATACCAAGTTTGCCTCCCTTTACTTGGTAGTCCGCGACCAGTGTCTACTCCTCCCCTCAAGTTATCTCAGCACACCTGGACCCTGTATCAAGTTTCTCTCTTACTTGACAGTCCGCGACCAGTGCCTCAAGTCCCTAAACTCCATAGTCCTTGACACTCTCTCTCTCTATGTGTCCAAGGCTACTATAAGTGCCCGCGACCTTGACTAAAGTGCTCACACATACATCTACCACGTGGCCTACATCATCGGTGGCTCAGAGGTGGTTTTACTTTATTGGGGCAGGTTACATTGGGTTGTGGGCTCTCTCTCTCTCTCTCTCTCAGAGATTTTCACATGGCTCCTCACTCTTTGGAGCCTCACATCTTCTCTTTTCTTCAGTCTTCTTCTCGTGGCAGCATCTCTCCACGCGTCCGTCTCTTCTTTCAGTCTTCTTGGGGTAGCTTCTCTTCTCGTGGCAGCTTCTCTTCTCGTGTCCATGTCTTCCTTCAGGTCTTCTTCTCGGTGTGGATCCTCTTCTTGGGAAGAGATATTCTTCTTCTTTCATGACTGGGGCCATGAGCTCGTCCGTCAGGTCATTTTGCTCCATGTGAGCAACATGTTTCAATGTTTTGCTGACAGTTCCTTTGGGCTTTTTATGTTTATTTTGTATCATTATGCAATGCAAACCCAAATTTATGCGGGAGGTCTTACCACTTGCCTTATTCTGGACAAGGGCAGTGTCTGTTCCCATTTTTACACTGATAAAATGTGCCCAATACATAATGCGTATAGCATTCATTCTCATGCACATTCCAAATGCAATTCTGGCTATGAATAATCTTGAATTTGAGTGAGATTTACAGGCATTAACCAATGGTTGAATGCAAAATGATGATTTTCACAATTTTATCAGCACAATTTTACCAGAAATTACACTAAATTGAGAGTAACCAATTTGTACGGGATGGTTGGAGTGTCAAACCAACTCCGATTTGAAATCTGAAGTTATAGGGATCTGTATCAGATACCTAATGGTTAATTTGAACCCTCAATTGCACCAAAGTATAGTGATTAGCACTGATTAATAATTGATTAGCAAATTAATGCTCTAGTTTGTGTGCAGAAAACAGAGTATGCAGGGAGCTCAGATCTAGTGCCTTCCACTTCAAATGAGCTCAAATTCTTTCAAAGGCATCAATAGCAATGAGTCTAGTAGAGGATTAAGCCAAGAAACACAAGATTTGACCAAATAATGAAAGCTTAATCTCTGTTTTACCAAAGTCACCTGCAGATTTGATGAAGAGCTTGGATCTCTCTGTAGACTTGATGAAATTGATTTCTGTCTTCATCAGCTTGTAGAGCATGCTTGATTACCCTTTGTGCTAAGAGGAATTGAAGACATTTGAACTGAGCAAGTAGGAATCTTAATTCTCCTTCAGAAAAACGGCGCCCAGCAATTAGCAAAAATCAGCGCATCCTGACGGCGGTTTGCTACGTGGAGTGGATGGGCTTGAAGCTAAGGACCTTAGCTAGCTTGTGTTAGAAGCACAAGACCTAATTTTAACTGTGCTAGATGCTAGAGACCCTCCACTGGCTGGGGGTGAAGGGGAAGAGTGAAAACTCACTAAAAACTGATTTTTTTGCTAATTATCTTACTAATCCTGATTAATTCACTAATGGGCTCATAAATCTGGCTGATTCTAGGCATGGCTCTGATACCATGTTGAAATTTGAGCATAATGATGAGCTAGGGTGGATCATACACTAGAATCAACATGATTAACAAAGTGATTAAGAAATGATTAAGATGTAATTAGTGAATAATTAGCAGATAGATTAATGTAGGCATGGATACTCAAAAACCAACAAATTCTCATTAGGGCTATGCCTCAATTTATAGTGTTTACATCAAGCATCAAATCCCCTTGATTTCTCCATGATTCACTCCCTAAATATCTCCACCTTTTGCCTGATTCTCTCCACCTCTTCTCTTTTCCCTGAATATCTCCCAGAATATCTCCACACTCCTAAATTCCCTCATGCTACCCATTATTCTCTCCCAGTAGATTCTTCTCACCTTTTCACAGGTTCTTTCACAATTACATCTCCTCTTTTACAGCCTCTATCCAAGAGCTTGTTCCCACACACACCCTATTCACTTGTATATTTCAACATGGTGTATCTACTTGACTCCTTGATGTAAGATAATGGTGGTAGATCCTGTTAACCCTAGAAATGGGTTAACATCCCCCCTTCCTTATGGCGATCACATCCTCGTGATCGCGTTGAAGACCTTTGTGTGGGGAGAATGAACAAGCTTTGTCGATGGCTTTAATGTTGATTGACGCTCAATGGTCTTAGTTCCTCTAGAGAAGGAATGAGAAAGGTCAGTTAGTGAATGAAAAGGTTAGTGGTTTATTGGGAATTACTAACAGGGTGGGGAGTGGGGTTTTTTGCAAATGATTGCATTTTTTATATTTGTGTGATCATGTTTTTTTTTACTCACTTTGTTTTTAGCAAACATAAGTAAGGTTACAACTTTTCCAATTTTCAACCATAAAATCCAAATTCCATTCATACCTTCCTCAGCGTACCTATGGCATCATCGGCGACAACCAGAGCGTCCACCACCTAGTCAATCCCTCTAGGTTGACCTATTACTTCACTCAGGGGTCGTTTCATGGTTCCTAACTCATAGTACCCAGGAGTATGATCTCTTTTATCCATAAAATCCATAAGGACTCCGTTTTAAAGATCAGCTAGATCAACCAACGAGATCCAGTTTACCAAAAAGGAGCCATGGACTCATCCGTTGAAGACCAACAAGGTCAACCAACTAGATCTAGGCCCGTGTTCAGAAAACAACTCCAACTCAATGTTCTATTCTTCCTCGACGGACGCGTGGGTATCCTGGGTGACCCAGATCCCCAGCACCGAATGGTCAGCACCCTTTAGGATCCTTCGCAGGTGCCCTAGCGCTTCACTCGTAGGTCGATTCCTTGGCCCCTCATCCACCATACCGGAAGCTCACCATTTTAACCGAACCGAGGCTGGTCAAGACCTCGGCCGACCTTGCCATGCGAGACATCCTTCTTTGACACTCCGTGTGGCTATTATAACATTCTCAACCTAGGTCCACGACCTCTTTCTAGAAGATAGTCAAAATGCTTCCTCCAACATTCTTGACATAAAACAATCTTTAAAAATAGGTTTCACATACAAATACATTTTTCAAGTAAGATTCTCATCTTTACGCATCAATATTCCTCATCATTTCTCATCATTTCACATTATTCCACATCATTCCACATCATTTCTCATCATTCCACATTATTTCACATCATTCAACATCATTCCACCGTTATTTCACATCATTTAACATCATTCCACATTATTTAACATTATTCCATGTCATTCATTCATCATTCCACATCTTATTCAGATTTTCACAAACAAGATGGTCTCTTTTCGCTCAGATTTGGCTATCAACTTTCCTTGATCTAGTTATTAGAATTTTTGTTCCACAATCAACCAGGTTAAGTGTACAGCTACTTTACTTTTCATATTGACAAAACTTTCTAAGTCTCGGCCATTACTTGGCTTAGTTAAAGATAACTTTATTCTCGACTTAATTCAATTAACTTTGAATTTTCGTTCACTTTTGGATCCTCGATCCTTTCAAGAATTCTAGAATCCTTTCCCAAGGAGTCTTGGAAGAATTTAATCTCAAGTATTTACATTCATCCAACTAAGCATGTTTATGGTCTTTTTCTGGGAAATCCTTTTCTCGTCAAAAATTTAACCAAGAGATGGAATGCGGGTTGGATTAGATTCTTTATCAGGTTATTTCAATCAGACTCAACCAATTCTTTAATCATCGTAGAAAGCCTTTATGTAATTCCCATGTCCATAAATCATTAAATCTGATTATGGTGAAATTCTTAATTTAACTAATAATTCTCGTAGGAGTTTCCACTCACCTTTTTCCCATTCAAAATATACTTAAGATTCTATTTTTCAAGAATCTAGACGTATACTTCAGAATTCCAAAAGTTAAATATGTTCGTGATTTCTCTTTCTGGATTAAATATGTTCGTGATTTCTCTTTCTAATTAAAAATTTATCCATGTTTTCTCGATGCATTCCTATGAATATTTTCACATTCTTTTCTCAATTTTTCCAAAATAAAATATGCTCAATATTCCTCTTTTTGAATAAAAGATTTATACATACATCTTTATGGGATTTACAAAATCAATTATACCCATAATTCTTCTTTGAGCATAAAATATTTATGCACACATACTAATTCATTTTTATATAAATGAATTATATTCATAATCACATTTGAAAATTAGAGAAGAATTGTACATAACCTTCTCGTAATTTCTAAAATATAATATACTCAAATGTCCACTTTTGATGAAAGGAAAAATTTATGTGAATTTTTTCATGATTCTCATAAATTGAATGAATCTAGAAAAATTTGTGCATAACCTTCTTTATTTTTTTGGCAAAAGAATAATGCTTAAAACTCCACTTTTAGCATAAAATTTATTATGCATAAATTTAAATTCATTTTCTAATGATAAAATTTTTGCCATAGCTTCCCCGCATTTTCTATAAAATGAGAATGCTCACAATTCCACTTTTAGCATAAAAATTTATTATGCATAAAATTCAACTTCTAAAAATTTTGCCATAGCTTCCTCGCATTATCGTAGTATCTAATATGGTAAAAATTCCACTTTTCAACATTTAAACATTTTTTATACACATACTAAGAATGTATACACAAAAAAAATGAGGATCCTTCTTTTAGCATTTAGAATATTTATGCATAAACATATATGCATAAACATATATGCATCTAAACATATATGTTTAGATGCATAAACATATATGCATCTAAACATCATTATAAACCTTAAAATAAAGTATTAAGCATAAGGGTTAACATCTTTACCATTAATCATCTACTTGATTTAGAAAGCATGGTTTAAAGAGATAACCATGAAAATAACATGCTTCCAAGCATGTGGAAGAGAAGAGAAGAAGGAGATTCATCCTTCATGGATGCATAACCAAAAAGAAAGATTATCTTAATTCTAAACATGAGTATTAATCATGAATCATGACCATAGGCATGAAAGATTAGCATATAAACCAACTCCACATGGTTTAAGAGAAGAACCATGGATTAGAGAGCTTTCAAAACACATGGAAGAGAAAAGAAGATCTCCTAATGCTTAAGAAAGAGATTAATCATATACTTAATCCATAAAACAAGACTTCAAAAGAGAATCATGCATCTTCATGCTTTCAAAGCGTGTAGAGGAGAAGAAGATAGTATAAGCATCATTGTTTAGGCTTACCCTTGGTGTGAGCTTGATTCTTTATCTTGCACAAGGAGATGTGTAGCCCTCAAGGAAGAGGCTTGGCCACCAAGAGAAGAGGGTAGTCTTCAAGAGAAGAATAGGTTTAGTAAAGCACAAAAGCTTCACAATGGAGAGGTAAGGAAGAGGAATGATGGAAATACACTAAAATGAACTTAACACCAACATGAGAATACACTAGAATGAACTTAACACCAACATGAGAATACACTAGAATGAAAATACAAAGAAATGGGGTTGTATTTATAGGTGAGGGAGGCCCACCAACCAAGCCCAACTGGGATCTAGAGGCTTCCAGCTTCATGTTGGGCCAAATTGGACAAGATTTAGACTAGTTATGCCCACTTTTTGATCTAGTTTGGAAGAGGAGAGATGAGAGATGAAATATCCAATGCTTTTAGAGTATTTTTTAATAAAAAAATGGGGGTTTGATGGAACTTATAGGTGCCTCCTTGAATCATGCTTCCCACTTCCCAAAGGTGTCAAAAGGCCTCCAAAAAGTCTCCTTTACATATCAGAAACTCTTGATTATGAAATCTCAACCTCATGTGAACCTTTCTTTACTATTTTCTTGTGGATAATTCTAAATTTTTTTATTTATTTTTTTTATATTTTCCAACTTTACTGGATAAGGATATCACATTTTTAAATTCAAAATAATTTAATAAGGCTTAGAACTTTAAACTAGGGGTCTCCTTTGGTCCACCCACCATCCAAATCTAATGCAACTTAGAAATTTCAGACTGAAATTCTATTTTAGGGGATCACTTCCTATTAGCTGGAAGAAAATACTTATCCAAAAATATTTTAAATTTTTATTATCTCTCTCTAGAATATTTTCTCTCTCTAAGTCAATTTAAGAGAAAATGAACTATTTCAAAGATTAAAGTCAAGGGAAAGCTGTATAGTGATGTCTTAACTTTCTAGATACAGAAGAGGAGAAATCTTACATCCTCTCCCACTTGAAAAATGTGAGATGCCCTCATCTCGCAGCAGCAGGTAGTCTGGGTTTTAAAAAATTATCTTCTTACTCCCAGAGTGGTACTTAAATTCCAAAAATCATTTTCATGTGACAGAGAACTGACGATTTTAGACTTGATCATCAACGGTGACATAAATCTATCCGTCCTCCTCATCCACTACATCTACCACCGTGTGCGGCTCTTACTGCGCCGTCTGGGGTGGGACTCTTTCTCTTTGGTTCCCCCAATTCTGAGAAGGGGTCCGAAGGCTACTCTATACTAAAATTGCAGACTTTTCAAGTAAGATTCCCATCTTTACACATCATTCCTCATCATTTCTCATCATTCCACATTATTTCTCATCATTCCATATCATTTCACATTATTCCACATCATTCCACATTATTTCACATCATTCCACATCATTTCTCATCATTCCATATTATTTCACATCATTCCACATTATTTCACATCATTCAACATCATTCCACATTATTTCACATCATTCCACATCATTCGATGTTATTTCACATCATTCCACATCTTATTCGGATTTCCACAAACAAGATGGTCTCTTTTTGCTCAGATTTGGCTATTAACTTTCCTTGATCTAGTTATTAGAATTTTTGTTCCACAATCAACCAGGTTAAGAGTACAACTACACTACTTTTCATACTGACAGAACTTTCTAAGTCTCGGCCATTACTTGACTTAGTTAAAGATAATTTTATTCTCGACTTAATTCAATAAATTTTGAATTTTCGTTTACTTTTGGATCCTCGATCCTTTCAAGAATTCCAGAATCCTTTCCCAAGGAATCTTGGAATAAGTTAATCTCAAGTATTTACATTCATCCAACTAAGCATGTTTTTGGTCTTTTTCTAGGAAATCCTTTTCCCGCCATCAAAAACCTAACCAAGAGATGGAATACGAGTTGGATTATATTCTTTATCAAGTTATTTCAATCAGTCTCTCAACCAATTCTTTAATCATCATAGAAAGAGCCTTTATATAATTCCCTTGTCCATAAATCATTAAATCTGATTATGATGGAATTCCTGATTTAACCAATAGTTCTAGTAAGAGTTTCCACTCACCTTTAATCATCGTAGAAAGAGCCTTTATGTAATTCCCTTGTCCATAAATCATTAAATTTTATTATGGTGGAATTCCTGATTTAACCAATAGTTCTAGTAAGAGTTTCCACTCACCTTTTTCCCATTCAGAACATACTTAAGATTCTATTTTTTGAGAATCTAGATACTTCATAATTCTAAAAGTTAAATATGTTCTTGATTCCTTTTTCTAATTAAAGTTTTATCCATGTTTTCTTGATGCATTCCTATGAATATTTTCACATTCTTTTCTTAATTTTCCCAAATATGCTCAATATTCCTCTTTTTGAATAAAATATTTATGCATACATCCTTATGGGATTTACAAAATCAATTATACCCATAATTCTTCTTTTAGCATAAAATATTTATGCACACATACTAATTCATTTTTATCTAAATGAATTATATTCATAATTCCATTTGAAAATTAGAGAATAATTGTACATAACCTTCTCGTAATTTCTAAAATATAATATGCTCAAAAGTCCAATGTGGACGCGCTTCTCCTGCTTGGGTCCCTTCCTATTTTGGCATTTTTCCATTGATAAGACTTCAGCCTATATATATTCACCAATTTCTTTAGTCTTTCACCATCTAGGCTTTCCAGTTCTTCGAAGGTTCCTGTTCCCATTTTCTTGATGACAATTCTGAAGGGGCATGTCCATCTCATCTTTAGCTTTTCTAGGTGAAGTCCCATTCTTGATTAGAATAGAAGAACTACGTCTCCTTCCTCAAGTATTTTAAACTTTGTGTTTTTGTCCATTTGAAGCTTTCTTCTCTTCTAAACAATCTCGACCATCCACACACTATGCAGTATCCTTTGATCCAGTTGAAGGAGTTGTTGAATTTTGTGCACTTCTGACTCTTCCGTAGAGAGAGTCTTTCTACCACGGGTATCCTGAGGCTTTGTGTGAGGAACTCCATGGGCACTACTGCTTCTAGTCCATACACCATGATGAATGGTGTAAGTTTCGTTGCATTCTTGTAAGCTGTTTTGGATACCCATGACGTTGAATGTAGCTTTGTGTCCCAAATGGTCTTGTTTTCATTCATTCACCATCTTGACAAGAATTCTTTTTAGGATTTTGTTGGTGGATTTTTCCTGACCATTCACCTACAGGTAGTAGACAGTTGATTTCTTATGCATGATCATGTGCTATTTTGTCAACTTCTTAATCACTTTATTGAGGAAGTAGCTCCCTTGATCGTCGCTGACTACCTCTATTGGGCATCGGAATCTTGTCATGATAGTTTCATATAGAAACTTTACCACTGACAATGCCTTACAGCCTTCCAAATCCTTAGCTTATACCCATTTTGTGCAGTAATCCATGGCCACCAGTATGTATCTACTCAGGACTTATTCTTTGAGCTGCTAGCTTGAATGGGCCTACAAAGTCCAAACCCCATTTTTGGAATGGTTCAAGTGGTAGTATCGACGTTTGGGGCATTCTGTCTATGTCATTTAGCTACCCTAGCCTTTGGCACATTTCACACTCCTTTGCAAACTTGTGGGCATCTTTCAATCCTATCAACCACCATATTCATGCTTGAAACACTATTCGTCCCGTGACCTCTTTGGAAAAGTGGCCTCTACTTATCCCTTAATTTTAATGTGCCTCTACCAGCACGGCGTGCTATTCATGCTTAGAGACACACCTTTTTAGAATCTAGTTAATGCCCATCTTGTACAATTGTCTTGCTACCACCATAAGTGACTTTCTCCGTAGAGTCAACTTTTTCCTCTGATCTTTGGACATATACTCTGGAAAAGACAAATCAGAGAGGAACTGTAGCATATTATCATACCATCTAGGTCTCTCTCCATCTATGATGAAGAGATGGGCATCTAGGAAGTGATTCTCCACCCCATCTAGATTTTATCCTGACTCTAGTTTGGATAGGAAATCTACCACTGCATGCTTGATTCCTGGGGTGTTCTTTGATAGAGTGAACTCAAACTCTTGTAACAGTAGCATCCATCTGGCTAACTATCCTACCAAGTCTGGTTTGTTTAGTAGATACAAGAGTGCTTCGTGGTCCACATGAAATTCAAACACATTACCTAATAGATAATGCCTAAATTTCTTGATCGAGTAGATCATATGATCTAGTAGATCATCCCCAATGATTTCTTTTATGGTGGAATAGTTCCTCTCTGACTTTGACAGCCTTCTACTCACACAGTAGACCGTCAGAACCAACCCTTATGTGACTCCTACATCAAAGCACTTTTAATGGCAAAATCAGAAGTATCCATAAATACATGGAACACAAGATCAAAATTTGGCTATTGGAGAATCGTTGGCAATGACAGTATCCGCTTTAGATTCTGGAATCCCTCCTAACAGGATCCTGACCAGCATATTTACCTCCTGACCAGACATATTTACCTCCTGACCAGACGTATTTGCATCCTTCATGGTCAAACTATACAAGGGTATTGCCTCATTCGCCAAGAACCTCATGAACCTGCTGTGCCATTTGATTAGTCCCGCAAGAATCTAGTTAGCTCCTTAGCATTTTTGGGTGGCTACAATTTTACAATAATCTCAACTTATGCCGAATCTACTATTGCCAATCCTTCTGCAAACGCTATGTGCCCCAAAAGAGATCTTCTTGTGCTAGCAAAGGTGCATTTGGCTAGATTGAGGCTCAATTTGGCTATTTTGCACTTCTTTAGACACATCATCATGTGCTTTATGTGGTCTTCTGTCTTTCCAAACACACTAAAATTATCCACAAAGACCCTCACGCATGAAGGTGGTTAAATATTTGTAGAATATTTCTTGCACTATCCTTTGGAATGTGGCTGGAGCATTCTTCAGCCCAAAGGTCATCACATTGGAGGTGAAAGCCCCCCATTCTGTTACAAAGGCTAATTTGTCCTTATCCTCCGGAGCCATGCGCACCTGGTTCTACCCCCACTGAAACCATCCAAAAATAAGTATGTCTCATGTCGTGCTATACAACATCCAGTATAAAATATGTGAATGGTAGAGAAAATGGATCTGATATGGTGGAGACATTCAGTTTGCAGTAGTCTATATAGACTCTGAGCTTCTTGTTCTTTTTTGGGATAATGACTATGAGTGATAGCCATTTTGCTCTATCAATCACATAGATGAATCCCACTCTTAACAGCTTATCTATCTCCTCTTTGACAGACCTACTTGGTGTAGTCAGGGTTCATTCTATACCTACTCTGCCTAATAGGAATTGTAGCCTCCTTTAGATTTATCTTGTGCTAGTAAAAGCTAGGATCAATTCCTTTCATGTCATAGTAGTTCCATGCAAAAACATCCTTGTAGGATCTCAATAGCTCTGGGAGTCTTCTTATGAATTCTTGATTTAGTTTTGCTCTAACTTTGACTATTCTAGGCTCTTGATTATCTCCTAGGTTAACTTCCTCAAGCTCATCTTCCTAGACCCTAATATTTCACCTCTTCATCTAATTGCTTGAGAGAAACCATGGCCTTCTCCTTCTTGGCCTATATTTCAACTATCCTATCCTAAGTGTCTTCCTCATCTTGTTTTGTACTTTCTTCATTCATGAGCGCTTCAGGATGAGCGAGACCAGGACTTCTGGATTGTATCTCTATATAATCCGCTCAATTTCCACTTTGAAGAGTGACATCAGGTCTAGATTTTCTTTCAGGATCTGCTCTTCCTTGCCATCTTCTAGCCCTTCCATGTAATTTAGCCCTTCTACATGCAACGGTTGGCTGGCCAGATTCAACTTATCTTTCCCTGCAACCAAGATGTATACCATCTTTTTTCCTCTCCGGATTGTAAACCTATCCGTATCCCAATTGTGCTTAATTCTTCCAATTATGACACTCGCTATCTCAATCATCTTTAGGACTATGAACACAGCAATGAACATGCATCTTGCCACCTCGATCTGTTCTCCTGTGTGATGACTCTAACTGGTCGGACTCTTCTCTAATCAACCATCTGGATTTGGAATGGAGCAGGCTGCATATCTATAATTCCTAGCTTTTTGGCCAAGCTATCTAATATTATATCTACTCATGACCCTCCATATAGAATGACCCTTAGCACTGGATTTTCATGGTCATCTCTAGAATGGTTGTGTCACAATCCTGGAGTGTTTCCACATTCCTACACTCTATGGCCAAATTCTTTGTTTCTTATGCAAGCATATGCATCAATCTTTCATTTGGCACTATGGCCTAGAGCAGCTTTTGCTTGTAATTTGGAACTTGATTTAACATAATTTGATCCAATATGATCTTCAACTTCATCTTGTTAAGATCCTCCCATGGGTCATATTCCTCCATGGGGTTGTTACTCCTCTCCTTGTTAAGATTTAACATTTGATCCAATGTGATCTTCATCTTGTTAAGATCCTCCCATGGGTCGTATTCCTCCATGGGGTTGCTACTCCTCTCCTTGTCACTTAGGCATACTCTAGCCTCTTTACACTCTTCCTTCTTCCTACTTTGCTCCTCTTTCTTTTTCCTGACCTTCCCTTGTCAATTTTCGTATTTGGACATGCTCCGAATTTCTTTCCATTTCCTTTTGTAGGACACTTCTACTGCTCTGGGCTATAAAGGGCTCCAGTTTAGCACTTTGGCATCCTTTCTTCAGTCATCTTATCATTGCATAGCAGCTTCTTTCCTACTGCAATTTCTTCTCTCTTCTTGAGCAGGCTTGCCCTGTCTGAATCCGTGTTAGCATGCTCATTTATTAGAAGTGGGATTTCCTACATTGTCCACACCATTCCTTGTGCACTATGCACCCGCTTGATAAATTTTTCTCGACTCTCTGCTACCCTACCGACTATTTTAGCTTCTCTTTCTATTCTAGCTCAAAATTCTTGCCTATCTCCTCACGATCTTGACAAGTCCTTGTGATCTTGTCATAGCCATCACTACTAGTGGCTTTTCTTATTGTTTTCATGTCCATTGGTCCACTTTTACTATATTCATTGCTGCATCAATTCTTGTTGGGTTTGCCTCTCTTTGCAACCTTTCCTCTTGCAGGTCCTGTTGATGGTGTTGTTGTAATATGGGGTAGTAATTTTGTCTATGCCCTGGGGCACTGCAGTAGTAGCATATAAGCCCAAATCCCCTCTGTCCAAATCTTCCACCTCCTCTATTGTTTTGAGGCCCAATGGCATCCATGTTGACAGTTGGGACCTGCTGACACTGTTGCCTTTCCACCACTCTCGGATTTCTATTTCGAGTGTTGTAAAAACATGTGTCAGTGGTGTGGTTGCTCTTTTTGGAAATAGCACATAGCTGCTGTTGCATGCTTTTCATCTGGCACTCTTCCTTTCTATAACCCTGGCTGTTACACTTTGTGGACAAGACATCCGCCGGTCTCGGTCCGGATCTTGTGTGTCCTCCGACAAGCTTGGCTAGGTTGGCCTTCCATTCTTCTTGAACATGCACTGCCTGCTTCCTACCTTTCTTCTTCTAGGGCATCCACTCTTCAGTATCCAACTCCTAATTAGAATCTGATTTTGAGGTGTCTTCTCTAGAATCCGACTCAAAAGTTTCTTCCTCCTTCTTTATTTTGTCCTTCTTTTTCTTCTTGGGGTCTTTGCTTGTCTGCTTCAAGATCCCCTTAGCTCTGGTTGCTCCTGTCACCACACTTGTTCAAAGGTGAAGGTCTGCAAATCATATGAGGCTAACACTGTCTAGAGCTTTTCCCTCAGTCCTCTCACAAACCACTCACTTAGTGTGGCTAGGGCAAGTTTGTTGGGCTGATCCAAATGCATTAGTAGTGCTTTGAATTCTACCGCATAACCGTGTGTTGGCCTCTTCTTCTTAGTTAGCCTTTGCATCTTCTCTAGTACTCCCATGATGGTCTTGTCTCTCCTGAATCTTTTCAGGAAAGCCTTCTTTAATTCTCCAAACATCTGGAAGTTCTCTAGACCGTATTGGGCATGCCAGCTCGTGGCCTTGACACCTAGAGTTGTCGCAAAGTGCTCTGTCTTTTGCAGTAGTGGATCTTGGGTGGCCAAGAAGGTAGTCTTGAAGGCTAAGATGTGAGCATTTGGATCTTCCTCACTCTTTCCCTTGAATTTTGGGTATTTGATAGACGTCATGCTCATAGCTACTAGTTCTTCTTCTTCTTGATCTTCATGCCTCCTATTTTAAAGCTCTTGTTGCTTCTCTTCTTCCTTGTGATTTCTCAGAGGTTTCTGATTCTGTCGTTTTTTCTGGCACGGAATCCCTTCCAAAAGTCTTATTGGACGATGCAATCGCCCTTCACTTCTTGAGGCCTCCAACTACCTATAGTGGTACCACATTGCTCTAGTTAAGCTTTATTCATTCTCCATGCATTGTCCATTGCATTCTTATGACTCCCTCATGAACATATCGAACACAAGGATGTGCGTACTTCCTCTCTTGATCTACTAAGACTAGCTTTTCTATTCAAACTTCATGTGCAAAACTAACCTTATAACTAGCCTCTACCTTCCTCCTCCCCTTCCTAGCATATCATTCCCCATCAAGATCGCCAAAAGCATCGGAGTCCGGTCAACACCCCTAGCACCTACGTGGTTCCAAACCACCTAGTTAGCTCTTGAAGAGTAGCAACTAATGCAATTGTGCCCAATGCGATAAGCCAATGCTAATGCGTTGAACTTCCTGCCTGTCTTCCTAAACTTGGGGAGTTAGTCAAGACTGCAAGCAAGTTACTTCCTAGGTCCTTCATGATTGCGGATAGGAGTTACATGAATGCAATCAACACACAGAGTGGACATAGAATAGATATAACTATGCAGTGCAGGATAAAGACAAGTTAGAGACCAACCCATGAGACATTATTCAGTATTAGCTTGAACTCTCAACAATACAATACACTGGCAAAACTTAGCTCATGAACTCTTCAAGTCAACTATCCCCTCAATTCTCTATCATCTCATCTACATATCCAAGAATAATCCCCTTTGTTACTTACATCCATCCAGGCGATACTACCTGTTAGCAAGAAACCATTACAAGTTGTTACAAAGCAAGAAAGCTTAACCCCTAGTTTGTTACAAAATGGTATAATCTGGGCACTACCTAGTAAGAAACCATTACAAGTTGTTACAAAGCAAGAAATCTTAACCCCTAATTTGTTACAAAACGGTAACTAAAAAGGATACAAGAAAAGTCAAGCTATAGCACAGGGGTAACCTACAATGACAACTACTACATTGATAAAGTTGAGATCATGCATTAGCAATGAGTTGATAAAACTTCATGCTACAATCCTGTTTTGAAACAATTTTTTCTCAAATTCATATGTTTTGGGACACTTATCTAGTAGCATGAAGAGACCATTAGTGTTGGGAAGAACACTAAACAAGTTAAACATTAGTAGATGGATCTCACTTATGGTAGTGTAGTGTGGGATGACCTTCCAAAAAAAGTGTTATAAGGAAATATATTTTACATGATTATTTGGATTTATTTTGGTCAATACTATGTGTATATAATACATGTGATTGTTTTTTATAAAAGGAGATCAATGGTGGCAAGGCTAATGTAGATGCTCGGTGACTCTCCTCCAATTTTTGCGTGATGGCAGTGCCCATTTTGGCATTACACGCGGCCATTAACTATTTAGACTATTCACTTAGACACCTTTTATTTAATTTATTTGGACTCTCTTAGTGTAGTCAATTTATTTGATTCATTGTAATACCCTGGCCTAGTAAATATGAGGTCAATAATTGAATGCCTGCATGAAGCATGCAACTTTTCTATTTTTAAGAGAAAGGGAATGACTTTTCTATTTTTATGGGAAAGGGAATGGTTAAGGCCCAAAGTGGATTGTATGTTCATGGGTCATGCAAGCTATTCTTGAATATATAAAAATACACTTGTTTGAGGAGAGAGCCATCAATCAAGTGGGGGAGATTTAATCCATTGTGGTCCCGTGCATCTCTCTTTTACTCTCTATTTATTGTTGATGAAAGCTACATAGTATTTTGTGCTATGTTCCATGCTTAGTCTATGTGTTTAATCTTGCAAGGAAAGAGAGTGATAGTGATGGCAATCATTACCTTTGTAAGAGGTTGTCACCATCTTGATAGCCCTCCTTACAAACAATAGTACCAAAGCAAGGCCTGTAACTTGCTTGTAAAAAGTTGTATAAAGTACAAAAACCTACAGGGCAGCAAACCTTAAGAAGCGTGTAACCTGCAATGGATTGTACGTTCATGGCTCATGAAAGAGCTATTCTTGAATGTATAAAAATATCAAGGAGGTTACTCAAAAATATGTAAGATAGCACATGAGTTCAACAGAAGGGTTTTTTTTCTCTCGTAGAGGTACATAAAATTTATATACATAAGGGAACTTTTAATTAAAATGGTGAAATTTTTGGTACTGTGACACGAAGTTGGGGTTTGGACTTCGGTCACTTCTTAGAATCAAAAACACATTTGAATGAAACCTCACAGCCTCCTCACCTTCCTTTCTCTCCCTAGGTTAAGATAAAGATATACACATCAAAGGTGAGATCATAATTCATGGAAGGAAAGATGAAAGGCTCCGGAGAAGCAAGAATTTTTGCCAGTCTTGCAGCTCCAAACAAGAGGGCAATTCTTTGTTGGAAGAAAATCTTACGACTCAGGATTATGTGAACGGAAACATACGGGGAATATTGGTAAGGTTCATCCGTTCGAATTAGGCGATTTGGACGGAACATATTAAGGAAAATGAATATGGCAATCACTTACAAAAGGATAAGACATATGGGGTTTGCCTTTTGATAAGGGATTAGGAGGAATTAATCATGATTAAGAAGAAAGAATGGCCAAAAAGCTATAAAAATAGAGATACACCGAGAATTGTAATTTTAAATCCATATAGGCTGTGTAAGAGATGATTAGATAGGTGCGTAGAGCTTGAAGAGAGCTTCGCGTCCATATAAAAACTTTCAAAAACGGACAACCGAGCGAAAAGTTATGAGCATTTTACTACAAGACTATAAAACTGCCAAAATTCGCCTAGAAATTAGCAACTTTGGGAGAAATTCTAATCATCAATGAAGTAAGGGATTAAGAAATTAGTTACATGAGTGGAAAGAGCATAGAAAGAGCTTCCTAGCCATATGGTCAATTTAAGAAATCAATACCCGAGTGATGAGTAATTACCGGTTGAAATTTGGGTATTGGACCACAAAAACTGCACTTCCCTCTCTTTGCATGAAACCTAAATTTTCACATAGCCTCTTGCCTTTCATCTCCTTCATGATGCAAGCTAGAGGGTAAGGGTTAACATTGCTTAGCGGACAATCGTAAAGATTTACCTATGGTCCCCAAAGTCTTTCCACATGCTCATTACCGCTAAAACCATTGGTACCTCCAAAGGAGGGCGGCAATAAGGCAAGGGCTACCTTGAGAAGTCACAAGCCCACCAAGATAATAACTCCTTATCCCCCTTATCATGAATCATCAAAGAGGTCTAAAATTGGGTTAAGCATGAGGAGCTAATGCTAAATGAGACATTCACAGGTAAAGAGAGTGTTTGAATAAGGGTTTGAAAGATAAGAGAATGGCAATGACACAAAATGCTCAATCGAGGAGGCTCATTCCTTGATTTGAAAGGGAGAGGAGGGCTCCTTTTATAGGTGGAGAATCACCCTCTCTTCCATTGTTACAAATTACAACATAAAAATCTTCAACCCTTCAGTGACATAAGGGTAGATGTCACCATCAATTGTCCTCTTAGACTATCTTCTATTGATTATTAAATTGAAGACTTTTTGACTTTGAGAGTGTGATGAGATAATAGCCAAGCCTAAGTGGCGTGTAGGTGGAGATCCCACTTACACATGGCGGAATTCTCCTCTTCCATGTAGGCATTCTAGAAGAATCTTTCCCAATTATGCACCTACACACACTCCTCCACATGCCTTCCACACTCCCCAACTTGTTGCCTTATGGTGAATACCATATTAATAATACAATTAAAATCCATGTGAGCATGAAGGCCCACTTTTATTTTCCACATCACTAGCCTATCTACCATACCAAATTATTTATCAAGCATACTTGTGGCATTTACAATGTGTGCACCCTAAATCAAGTAAAACCATTATATTTGAAGATAGAATGCTGTTATCGGGGTAGCCGCCAAGCCGCCGCATCACCACGCCGTTATTCCATTGTGGGCGCCGCAATATTCTTGGACAAGCTTCCACCTTATTACCATTGAAAAACCATCAAAATATGCACAAAATTGACAATGAAAGATATCAATTTTTCACGTCGCAGTACAAAAGGGGTACTTTTATTGGAAAAAGTGTTACAAAAAAGATGTTTTTAAAATTCAAAAATCCATAAGTAGGGGGTTTTTAAATACCCGTTGAATGCACGTGCTATATAGGGGGTTAACAGAGTGACCCTCCAAGATAAAAATACACTTGTTTGAGGAGAGAGCCATCAAACAAGTGGGGGAGATTTAACCCACTATGGTGTCGTGCATCTCTCTCTCTCTTTCACCCTCTATTTAGTGTTAATGAAAGCTACACTTTATTTTATGCTATGTTCCATGCTTAATCTATGTGCTTAATCTTACAAAGAAAGAGAGTGATAGTGATGGCAATCATTAGCTTATAAGAGGTTGTCACCATCTTGATAGCCCTCCTTACAACAGTGGTACCAAAGCCAAGCCTACAAAAAGTTATATGATCTACAGAACCTACAGCAGTAGACCTCGGGAAGTGTGTAACCTTGCCTAGAACAGCAAGTGCACATCAAGAAGCAAACCTCGGGAAGCGTGCAACTTGTAGCAACCAACCTTGAGAAGCGTGTAACCTACAACAGCCAATACACATCAAGAAGTGTGCCAACAAATTGCAAAGCAGACGCTCCGCACGGTGGGCCACTCATCACAGACCCCACGGCCCAAGGTCTCAACCAATGAATTAAGGAATTATAGAAGAGAAGGTAAGCATAAGCCCACTCTCTTCTCCACTCTTTTTTTTTTCAAAAAGAGGATGATACACAAAGGGAAGTTGAGGAAGTTGACGTGGTACCTGAAACTGCTTTGGCTGTACATGGAATGTTAAAGGTATTAAGAATGCTTCTTTTTGGGGTTTACCTATTATGGCTATACAAGAACATAATCTTTTTGGGGCCAAAACTTTAAGAGATATGTTTAGGGACTGGCTAGTAATGTATGGAAGAGTGAACACTAGGTACATTGGTGTTATGACTACTCTCTTCTCCACTCTCTCCTCAACTCCTTTCTTTCTTGAGGCATTTTCATTTTCAACCTCCCACTTCTGGATGTGATTTTGCCAGAGCTTCTGGATTCGAACACCATCTCTAGAGTGGTCAATGGGGACACTTAGAACTCCTCACACTCACTCTACTCTCGATCTAGTAAATAACTCTCTCACTCTCTCTCTATTGTAGAGCATGTTTATTAAAAAAAAGACACAACACTCTTATTCAATACATTGCAGAGAGTAACACACATGCATAATGAATGACTTACTAGATTACTTTTAGAATCATTATAGGATCATTACAAAGCAACTGCTCAACACAGAGACTACTACTTCCTAATAAGGACTATGACCATGTTTTACTTCTCACTACTAGTTGTTGTGAGCTATTAGCAGTGTGCAACTTGTGAGAAACCTTTAACACCCTTGCAGTAGTGATCAGCCATCTTTTTAAGCTTTGTCTTCTTCATCTTGGGTGGCAATGGCTATTTTAGTGGTTATAGCCTGCCACCTTCACACGTGCATTACCGAGGTGGTTCTCACAACGTGGGAAGTGGTCCGACTACACACTCTGTCACCACTAAGCCGCTAGACACAACACCAATTAATTCTCAGCCTACTGGTATTGGAGCTGTGAACCAATCCAAGCTTGCATGGTTTCATCTCACTAGGGTTGCCAAGCTCTGGTGTGGAAGAAATGGTTCTCTGATAAGGAAGTCCCCGAGCACTCCCAAACCTGGGATAACATCAAATAAGATGTGAAGGAGCGGTATCTTCCCCCATATCATGACTCTATCAAGATTGGGGAGAAGATGTTCTTTTCCACCAAAAGAAGAAGGACGACACTCTTCGTCTCTACATAGATTATTGGGGGCTAAATCAAGTCGCTATCAAGAACGAGTACTCTATCCCTCTCATCGAGAAGAGCTTCTTGACATGCTTCATGGGGCCAAGGTTTTCTCTAAGATACCTTTAAGATCTGGATACTAATAGATCAGATTGCTATAAGAAGCAAAATGAAATGAGAAGTGGAAAAGTGCAACAAAATAATTATGTGTCCTCTAGTCAAAGTAATGAGGACAATGACACGTCATTTGTATGCAACATGTGCTTTTAATGTTGTCTCAAAAAATGATGTATCTGTATGCAATGATGATATATGGTATATTTAGATGCTTCAAACCAAACCAATCATGGTGAGTGGTTCAAGGATATGAAAATCCTCAAAAGCCAGGTTTTGTTGAAATAGGGGATGATACTACTCATCAAATTTCCCATGTTGGAGATGTGCCATTGTCTATATAGGATGGTAAGGTGAAGTATCTTGTAAATGTACTTCATGTTCTGAATGTTACAAAGATTTTGGTTTCTATTGGCCAAGTGATTGTGTTATAGGACCATGATACATGGAGATTAGATTATTCCATAAATTAAATAATAAAAAAATAAACCATCATCATTATAGCATAAATCAAGAGCATAAAAATCAAAGAACACAAGATTGGGTACAATCACCCCCTTGACTTGTGCGGCTCCACTCCCCCCTTGGAGCCATAAATAGCATAGCTTTTCCAAAATTGGGCTTTTACAAAATTGAACCTTAGTCCAATGCTTTTAAAGTATCTCATAAAAAATGAACATTGCCCAACATATGTACAATAGGCCAAACCATACAAAATCAAATATTTAGCACACATGTGCTTGGCTAGATAATCTCGTCCAATTTCCATCGTGGTTATCTCAAACTCATGATCCATACTTAACATAGTCCACAATGTTAGAGGGTGGTTTGCAAGATGAGGTTATCTAGTTTCATTTAGTGGGTGCCCTTGGCTTTAGCCTGAAAGCAAGCATTTTTTAAAGAAGAAAATCCAATTTCTCCTAGTTAGCCAAGGAGTTTCACTTCAAGGTCTTCTAATGAAACATCATATGCAAAGTTGGGCACCTAAAACTATAATCTAATCGAATATCCAATAATTGTAAATCCCCTTTTCTTTGGAAACCAAAATTGTATACAGGCCCTGTTTTGGAGGTTTAGACAGGTACACTAAATGTGAGTAAATTACCTATAACTTTTACATTATTACTCATATGATGTTCCCACTTTGCATATCAAAAATTCAAAAACATAGAGCTTAACTTAATTTATCGAGTAATTTTTTATGTGTTCTACTATTTTCTATATTATTTAAAAGGCATTAGAATTGTTAAAAAAACATACTATTTTATCCTCCCACCACATCTACCATTTAAAATGCTCAATTTGTATGGATCTAGTGATGATTATGTAAGATTCCTCCCTCCCGCTTTTGAGGTGTGCAGGTGTAAGAACCTTCCCTTCTGATCTTATAATTATTCCCCTCTCTCAAATAAAAGAAAGATCCTGTTTTACCCTGTTGTTTTGGCCTAGAGAGAGGTAATTCAAAATTGAGATATTTTTGGATATAAAAATTCTCCTAGGGTCTAAAATGGTTTCCCCTGAACAGATATTCAAAAAAAAATTTCCAATGTGCAATTGGAATAAATTAAAATCAGGTAAAAAGGACCTTAGCCTAAGGGTCTAGATTTTTTGAAATTTTTGAATTAAGGTTCCTATGGACCAATTAGATTAATCCAAATATAGGGAGGCGATAAATGGAAGAATAAAAGAAAATCCCCCAAAAATGAGTAAATGCTCACATAAGATGAAGAGTTGACTAAGGACAAGGTTATTAGTTAAAAAAGAAGAGATAGAAGAAATGATGCATTTTTGACACCTCAGTGTGGGGAATTCTCCTCATGAAGGAGGCGCCTATTTCACATGTGTGGTTGAGTTTTAAACTCACAAATAATGAGATATTTTCAACTCTCCTCTCTCCTACTTCAACTAGATCCAAAGAGTAAGCTAGAATGACCTAAAAATGGTCAAAAATTAACCAAACTAATTTGGAACTAGAATCAGTTTGCTTGGTTAGAGGCTCAATTTTTCCTATAAATTAAGCCTCCCCCTTTGTAAATGGTTAATAGTGTTTTATGCACTGTTACTCTACTCCTTCCTAGAGCCAAAAACAGTGAATTCATTGATAATTCATTTGTTTTTGACCATTTCCTCTTCAAAAGAATTGGTGGCCACTCTTGTTGCAAACAAGTGTAGATCCCTCAAACCATCAAGCCAAAGGAAAGCTCACAAAACTCCTAGTAAGTTAGAAATTCTACTTTTTCTTATTCTATTTTATGGTTTTTTTGATTTTTTCTTTCTTTAAAATGAAAATGGATGTTATGCCTTGCTGGAAAGGCTTTCCCCCTTCTCTCATTATTGAATTCAGCCTTTCTTTATCTTAGATGTGTAATCAAATTGATGGAATTAAACTTTTCATATTGTTTACTCTTAATAAAGTGAAAATTGATTAGATTAGAATGAATTAAATCATCTTGGATAATTTCTAGTAAATTTTAGAGTGAAAAATTTCAAAAATGGTCAGCCGTACAAAGGAGGTTATGTCAAAATTTTCTTAAATTTGGTGAAGTAAGTTTTATCTTTTTATTATTCAAAAAGAGTAATCCCCCCACCGCTTGTGTATTCTAAAAGTGTTATTTTTATTCTATGCATAGAAAAATGCATATTAGAAATATTTTTATTATAAAAGTATTAATTTCATTAAAATTAATTTCTATGCATAGAAAGATACATATTGGGAATATTTTGATTATAAAAGTGTTACTTTCATCAAAATTATTTTTTATGTATAAATAGATGCATAAAAGAATTTTTTTATTATAAAAGTGTTACTTCCATTAAAATTAAATTTATGCATAAATAGATGCATAAAAGATTTTTTATTATTATAAAAGCGTTACCTTCATCAAATTTTGATTTTATGTACAGAAAGATGCATAAAGAATTTTATTTTTATCTCAAAAGAGTTACTCTCATCAATTTTGATTTTATGCATAGAAAGATGCATAAAGAAATTTATTTTTATCTCAAAAGAGTTACTCTCATCAATTTTGATTTTATGCACAGAAAGATGCATAAAGAAACTTATTTTTATCTCAAAAGAGTTACTCTCATCAATTTTGATTTTATGCACAGAAAGATACATAAAGAAATTTATTTTTATTTCAAAAGAGTTTTGATTTTATGCATAGAAAGATGCATAAAGAGATTTATTTTTATCTCAAAAGAGTTATTCTTGTTAATTTTGATTTTATGCATAGAAAGATGCATAAAGAAATTTATTTTTTATTTCAAAAGAGTTACTCTCCTTAATTTTGATTTTATGCATAGAAAGATGCATAAAGAAATTTATTTTTATTTCAAAAGAGTTATTGTCATCAATTTTGATTTATGCATAGAAAGATGCATAAAGAAATTATTTTTATTTCATAAGAGTTATTCTCATTAAAATTGAATTTATGCATAGAAAGATGCATAAAAGATTTATTTTTATTTCGAAAGTGTTATCATAAATAGATGCATAAACGGATTTCTATAAAAGTGTTATTTTCCACTGAAGTTGTTCTTATGCATAAATAGATGCGTAAAGAATCTTTATATAAAAAATAAGAATTCTCTTACATTCTATAAATAGATGTGATATGAATCAGATAGATGAGAATGAATAGAGAATGGATGTGATGAGAATAGAAGTGATGAGAATGAGAGGTAAATAGATGTGATGAGATGTGATGTGAATTAGATAAATGTGAATGAATAGATGAGATGTGATGTCATATGAATCAGGATGTAAATGAATGATATAGGATGTGAATGAATGTGTTAGCATGTGAATCGGGATGTGAATGAATGATATAGGATGTGAATGAATGTGTTAGCATGTGAATCGGGATGTGAATGTATGATATAGGATGTGAATGAATGTGATAGCATGTGAATCGGCATGTGAATGAATGATAAGGAATGTGAATGGATGTGATGCCATGTGAATCAGGATGTAAATGAATGATATAGGATGTGAATGAATGTGTTAGCATGTGAATCGAGATGTGAATGAATGTGTTAGCATGTGAATCGGGATGTGAATGAATGATATAGGATGTGAATGAATGTGATAGCATGTGAATCGAGATGTGAATGAATGATAAGGGATGTGAATGGATGTGATGTGATGTGAATCGGGATGCGAATGAAAGATAAGGGACGTGAATAAATGTGTTAGCATGTGAATCGGGATGTGAATAAATGAGATGTGATGTGAAATGGATGTGTAAGATGCGATGTAAAGTGAAGAGATGTTAATGTATGTGAAGTGATGAGATGTACGGGTAGATGCAAGTGGAGGAGATCTGATGAGGATAAATGAGGAAATAAGTGATGAGATAGAAAAAGATGTGATTAGATGAGAATGCATTAGGGGAAGGTTGAGGTCTATGGGGGCCCTTTAAGCTGCCATGAGATTAAGGAGATGATTAGTGTGAAGGCCAATAGGAAAAATACATGTGTACAAAAACGTTGGGTTGATTAAGACCCTAAATCTTGTGGTCAAAGGTGGAATCTTACCTTTTTCAGATCTGCCAGCAAAGAAAATCTTCAATATCTTTTTTTTAAATATTTTTTTAAAGGAAAAGTTTCAAAAAGTTACCCCCTCTCACTTCCCTCTTCCCTCCAAAAGTAGGGGCGTGTTTCTCTCTCCTCCCTTTTAGACTAACCCACTTTCCCCATCTACCACTCACTACACCCTCACTTGCAGCCCTATCTTCATCCCCAACTTGAGGAAAGCTCTTTGCTACCACCTACTCAGAGAAAGCTCTGTTATCAGCCTCTTTCTCTCTCTAGAGGAAGCTCTGTTATCAGACTCTATCTCTAGGTCTCTCTCTCTCTGTGTGCAAGCAGGCACCTAATGCAATCTCTCATTAGCTTTCTTTTGAGGAAAGCTCTTTGCTACCAGCTACTCAGAGGAAGCTCTGTTATCAGCCCTTCTCTCTCTCTCTAGAGGAAGCTCTGTTATCAGACTCTCTCTCTCTCTCTCTCTCTCTCTCTCTCTCTCTCTCTCTCTCTCTCTGCATGCAGGCACCTAATGCAATCTCTCATTTGCTTTCTTTTGAAGGTTTAGCTTTCTGTGTGTGTGTGCATGTGTGTGTGTGTGTGTGTGTGTGTATGGATTTGCAGCAAACTTCTTTGAAGCTTTAGCTAGCTCTCTCTCTCTCTCTCTCTCTCTCTCTCAGCAGGTATTTGCTTTTTTGCCATATTCTTAACATTCACTTTCTTTTCATTTGGGCCATCTATGGCTCTTCAGTGTGTACACAGGCCATCATCCACTATCGAGTCCATGGCTATTTCCACAGTACAGGATGATGAAGGTTATTGGATTCCTACCGTTTTTAAGCGGTTCATGTGGATAACAATGCAGCCCAGTTTGAGGGGTGCACACAAGGTTCCTCGAAGGCACATGGCTTCCACAAGCCATCACTTGGAAAGGAAGGATCTTAGAATTCAAAGTTTGCAACAAGGATGGAAAGTGGCTTGCAAAGGTGCAACATGTTTACACCTCAAGCCAAATATATCTTGAAGATGAGAACTCACCACGGTTCCCAACTAACTGTAAGTTTCAGTCCTTGTTTAATGTTTCTTTGCTTTGGAGAAATGCTTGCATGAAGACTATGTGAATATCAAGAACTCCAATGTATTCTATTGTATGCAGATGTTTTCCCTTCAACATGTGTGGAATGGCAGCCTCTAGAATGTTTTACAGGGACCTTCGAAGCATGTCATGTTGATCTAGGTAGGCTTATGTATGCTGGGGAAACAAGTTCCGAACTTGCAAATAGAGGAGTATTTTTCATTGCTGCAACATATGTTGTGCCACAGAGGGGAAGGTTTGGAGCACTTGAGCCAATTTCTCCTCCTGCACTAAATAGCCCGGAATGGCCCATTCCAGACCCCACTACAATGGAGAGCTTTCAGCGCAGGATTTTCCATGACATTCAGTCAAGCCTAAAGGCTGCATATGGATCCCACAGGATAAGTGTATCTCTTTTCATGCCTTTACATGTGTTTATTGCTATTTTCAAAGCAGGCAAGTTCCATCGCACCCCAACAATGTGGATAAGCAAAGATGAGGCCTTTGAAGCTCTAGATACATTTCTAAAAGGCGATTGGACCACCAAGGTGGCAGAACATAAGGGCGATGTAATAAAGTGCTCAGCGGTAATGTCAATGGTAAGATGCAGGTATCAGATAGGCAAGCAAAATCTAACTATGGTGTACCCTATTAGAAGGTGGAAATGCTCGCATGGTGAATGGGAGGCTTTGGAATCTGATCTCTATGCTAGGGAGGAGGTAGAACTTCATATTGAAGTTCACCCAGGAGAGGAGCATACAGTGGTAGTTAATGATGATTGGAATTTTGCTCAGTTGAGAGATCGTATTGTCATGTCCTTTAATGTAAGGAACCAATTCAAGTTTGTTGTTTCTAATTGATCCATGCGTCAAAGGTCAGAGAAACATACACTCTGTGTGTCATTGGAGCCCCCTAGGGTCCTTAGCTTGAGAGACTGTTAAGTTGCAGACTTAGGTAACATTTTGAGTGATTTTGGGCGATAATTTGTACCGGTGTACTTTTGAATACAAAATTATTGATTGCACCATAGTCCCAATGTCCTCTGTATTTCACTGCAAATTGGATTTTAATTTTGTTAATTTTAAAATTTTTAAGTATGTTCTATAAATTTATTAAACTTTATAGTGGAATGCTTTATAAGAATAGGTTTTGCTCTATAAAGCTCATTTCATTCTTAAGATCTTGCAGTTTCTATTTCCCTTCAATATCCCGCCATGGCTTCAAGCTCTAACTCGCTACGCGCAAAACTTGAGAAAATTGGGCTCTCTGCAGGTGCAGGTGAGAACATCGCCATTTTTGAGGGGGTGATCGATATGCAAAAAACTATAGACCTTCATGCAGAGACTTTTCAAGAGCAGGTCCAGTACATGAATGATGTAGTGGCACAATATGTCGTGCAATTGCCTGAATCCACCACTAAATGGGTTCCAGTGGACATAATCAGGCATCTGTACCATGGTGACAAGTCGTTCCGATTCAGGCTCAACCGATTTTTGAAAGGGCTTACATCTAGCAATTATAGGGTCGAAGGTGATGACACCGTTTATGAATTACAGGTTGGTAATGTAGGCACCACCTTCCTTTCATGGGATATGACGTTAGCACTGTTTCTGCAAGAAGCCAGGGATACAGAAAAAAAGAAGGGAAAGGCAGTGAAAAAGGAAGTAGCTCTTGTGAAGGAATCCAAAGGCGAGGTGGAAGAGGTTTTCTCAGAAGAAGCTGAAGCGTCCATGGCCTTGGTGCTTCTCCAACAAGGGTCAACTGAGGATGAAGAGCCTCATCGTGACCTCGAAGGGGATGAAATTGTGGAAGAGATCCCTGAGTTGGATGTAACCCCCATCATCATGGATAACAAGGAATTTCTTTTCCTTGATGACATTTGTAAATCCTTGGGGTTAAGGGAGGATGAGGCCTTAAGCATATTAGCAATTGGGTCTGGTTTCTGCAAAGAAGACACACTTGAGCAACAGACTGCAGGTGTACAGATTGATTTTGATGACCATGATCTTACCAAAGCGCTAGCATTCCAAGGTTATGATACAGAACGTACAATTGAGGAAACTGTTTCCAATGCTCTTGTTGCTATAGAAAATGTAGCAGCAGAGTATGAAAGTGTCCCTCAAGAAGCATTTCAACCACATAAGCGCTTGCATGTAGATACATCAGTTGAGCAGCGTGGAAGCAGTATAGACATATGCAACCCAGGCATTAGCCAATGTGATGATGACATTGAGGTGGGGTTAAATCAAAGTTGTGCCTTCATATTTATAAGTGAGTTATTACTAACACCTGATTTTTTTCTCTTGTAGAAAGCTTATATTTTTGACAAGTTTGCTGCACGTGGAGGTGGTCCGATGGACGAGACACCTCCCTGATTCATTACCTTCCTAGCCTCTCTCCATCATTTATTTGAGTAATCCATTTAGAGTACTCTGAGGAGGCACAAGCAGAGCTCATCAAGTGTAAAGCTCTAAGTGGGGTTCTCACTGAAGATGGGCTAGCAAATAATGCAAACAAATGTATACTTATTAGCAGGGAGGCAGCCATGTACACATTTGCAGGCAACTACACCGGCCACGTGCTAAGCCACTGTGCCACTTCAATCTCCAAAGGTGTAACCAATCCTATTATTATAGCTAATAGCCTAGGTGAGAAAACCACACAGAGTGACGAAGCTAAAGAAGCTCTCAGAAATCTTCTCAGGAACTTGTAATTTTCTTTCTACGAAATCAATACAAAATGTATACTTTTTTAATTGTAATGTTTCTAAGAAGTCTGAACCATTTCTCTTGTTTATTTATTGTGTCAGCACTGTGCCCTCTAAACTTTTGGCAGGCATGTGAATGTGTAGGAAATTTAATTGATAATGATCAAATATTTGTTCTTTGAATGTCACTTAACATCCAGCTGAAATCTGGCAGTACAAAATCTGAACAATTTTTAAAAAATCAGAATTTTTTATGTTTTTTGATATTTGTAAGCATAATTTTCATCAAAAAAGTGCACATGATGCTGGATGTCAAAAAATTAAAAAAAAGGGTTGTGCGCTACGGCGCGAATTTCAGCCTTTCAAATTGCAGGCCAGGCTTAAATTCGCGCCGTAGCGCACAGCCCTTTTTTTGATCATTTTTTCACACAAAAATGCATTGTGTGCACTTTATTTTGATGATTACTCTGCCTAGAAACATTTTTAAAAAAAAAAAAGAAAACTGTTGCTTTTTTAAAAAATGTTCTATCTAATGCCAGACTTTACCAAGTGATTTTGAGCCCCAAATAACTTTTTTTTTTGTCCCTGAGCTTTTCTAAGGCCTTATTGAGCTTTAAGCCTTTTTTTCAGACCGAAAATAAATTTAATATAATTTTGTTTCTGCACTATGTAAGGATCCTCTGTTCAATGCCAACAACAATGCCACGTATAACAAGATAATGTTTCACAATCACCTTATCAGTAATATAAATTGTGTTCCTGTTTAACTAAGGCTCTTAATACATGATCATCAGTTTCTCTCATTCAAACAACAGTACAAGAAATGAAATGTCTGCTTAACAGTTGAAACAAATGAATACGTTGGTTAACGAGTCATTGACAATATCTTATAGATTCAAAAAAATGTATTACAATGTCGAGATTACAAAAGGCACAAAGGCCGCCGCCTAAAAGCTTAATCCTATCCTATAAAGCCTTCCTTATGGAGCGCTTTATCCTGACGTAAACGTAGTGCAAGTGCCATGTCAACAGGCTTTAGGGTCACCCTTTTGGCGTGAGCATGGCACAGCACCGAATCTTGAAACAGAGAGACCAAAATTGTTTCTAACGCCTCTCCAGTGCCGTACTCTGTACCCGAGTGACCCTGTCACTGTACTTGTCGATGACTTCTTTTACAACTCTTGCAAAGGGGGCCTTCGCCATGATGGGGTCTGTGCTCTTTTGGTACTTTTTGATTTCTCGCAGAGCCACGGTCCCTGGTTTCCATCTTCTCTTCTTGTTGGCTACAGGGGGTGGTGGTGGATGCGACCTCTCTTCCCATGGTTGTCTATCATTTCTAAATTTTTTTCGCCTTTCTTGCTCGGCTGGATCTAGATTTAGTCTTCTCTTACTTGCTTCTGCCTTCTTCTTTTCTTGTTCTTGTTTTAATCTGCGTGCTTCTTGAATTCTTTGTTCCCGTCTTTCCCTCTCCCTTTGCACCTCCTGCTCCAGTCTTTCCCTCTCCCTTTGCTCCTCCTGCTCCAGTCTTTCCCTCTCCCTTTGCTCTTCTACTTGTCGTCGATCCTCCTCTTCCATCTCCACCTCTTGCTGCCTGTTTGCACGTTCCTTCTTTCTCTTGACACGAATCTTTATTCTTTGTTTTTTAGGTGGAGACGGGGGCTGACGCCTCTCAAGTTCCTCATGTAGTGTTTGTGCTAAGAGCCTATCCTGCTCTTCACAATGGCTTATTTCCTCTGCTTCATAGAAGTCAGCAGCCTGTTGAAACTGCTCTTGCTCAATACACAGAAGTGCTTCCTGGTCTTCCTCAAATGCGACCCTTAGCTCCTCTTGTAGCTGCTGAGGGAATAGGGCTTGCTGTTGCTCTCTTCTTCTATGCTCCTCCTCATCAATCTGGCGTTGTTGCTCTTCCAGCACACGCTCCTGCTGCTCAGCCTCTGAGAGAGGTCGGGGGAATGGTGTACGCGTGGCTCTAAATGAGCCGGTGTCTCCAGGCTGCTTGGAGACATCCTCACAATATTGTCCAGTCCTGAGAACACATCCGGCTGTACATCTTCCTGTCGGGTCTCTACCTCTCTGTCCATGCTTGTATGCTTCTTTTTGATACGTTTTTGCACTTGTTGAAATGCCTGTGCCGCGGCTACTGCGTGTATTAAGTTGTGTGCACCAGACGGTACGTTTGGGCTCTCAGTTTTGCGTGTAGTGTGCTTAGTTCTAGCCATCCATTGACTTACACGAGTGAATGAACGTGAAAATGTAATTTTAAAACTCACTTTCACAGGTTTATATAGTTTTTGAAAAAAAACTTATTAATAAAAAAAATCTCGACATTAATAAAAAAGCTCTAACTAAAAAAAGGCTACAATTTTCTAATATGGAACCCATTTTCAACCCATACGCCTACGCGCAGTGAACCACTCACGCATCCCATGCACGGCACTTGATGCTCGCCATGCAATTGCTCGTTTTGCAGATTGACATTTTTTACAACCCTTCGTAGTAATGACACCTGCCCTTTTGGTTTCTGTCGGCGTCGACCTCCCAAACTGCGATAAAACCAATTAAACATCTCATGCAAGGCATTACTTTTTTCCTTACCACCTCCACCATGTCGCGTGTTCTTAAAGTATGCTGCCTTAGCTTGATAATGAGAGCGCTCCATTCCTTGGGTGCTCCAAATTGCCATTGGACCATATTCGTCGAGAAAAAACTGTGCGTGGGCAAATATAATGTGCTGCAACAAAGATCATATCAAAATTTTACTATTTGGCAATTAATATCAGTAAATAGATAGAAAGGTAAATACCATATAGTGGGTGATATGTGTTTCTCCCCATGCATCAACCATTTGTTACTGAGTAAATGTATGTATTGCAGTCTTCAAGTTTGCAATCTCTTCAGCAACAAGTGGAGCCTTTTCTAGCAATTGAATCATTTTGTCAAGTGACTCCCACAGCCTTGCCCGCTTGAGACCAAGCTCTGCATTATTCCCACGATAAGTGGTGCATTCACAAATGGCCTTCCATAATTCATATTTTGTGTGACTATTGTACCCCTCGTAATTTGAGAGAAGGTGTCTTGCTTTGGACCCACCCATGCATATTTTGTTTGGATTATCCTGACCCGGTCCTGACTTTTTAGTATCCTTAGTCAACTTTACTGCACCACCATGAAGCCCCACACTTGAAAGGACATCTTCTAGCTTACTGATGCATTCATTGCGAAGATGTTCAGGCTCCATATTCCATGCATAATTGATATGTAACTTCAGTAATTTGTCCATTATGCGTAACCTAGCATGAAGCGTGCAAATATGAACACGGGAAAGTGGAATCTCTAATATAGGGCTCCATGAGATATCTTCTTGATCACGATTAGGCAGACAATTGGTATTACAATTCATGATGCCATGAACCCACTGCATAGGTTTGTTTTGCGTTGCACTCATTGAAGTTGGTTGTACATTTTTCTTGCCCTTTGCATGAGATTTGGTCGTCTTGGTGGCTGCAACCTTGCCTGAAGCTTTGCCGCGATCAATATACTCTGATTTTGAATGGCAGCAATAAATACATGGAAAAAAAGTATTTGCTCCTAGCTTGCATCCCAGCATACACTTCAATGTCTTTAAATCACCTACCATGTGCCACTCAACTGTAAATGTTCCTACATCTTCCACATGCAAAGTTTCTCCTTTTGATTGCAATGATATGACATTTGGGATGCCTGTCCGGGTAAGGTACCATCGCAATGTATCATTCGTCTCCTGTGGAAGCTCAAATGCTGCCAACCACCATATATTCTTTTCTGATTGCACTCCATAGTAATCTTTTCCCTGAGATTGACTTCCCTTGTTGGAATTTGAGGCTTGTGCACTACAGTCAAGAAGATTATCATCCTGTTCCAGATTTCCTTTGATAGCCCTGTTCATAAGTGTTAGGCTGACTCTTTCTAATTTTCGTCCTTTTACAATTTGACACTCATCAAGCTTTAACACAAACACAGCCTGACCTTGGCACTCCTCAATGCTTAGACCATAATAAGAAATCATAGCTCTTTGAAGGGTCCTTAAATCAATAAAGACATTGTTGTACTTGTTGTATTCAAATACCTTTGTAGTACATACAGGCAGAGCATCCTCCACATGACGGTAGCCACCTAACATGGTCGCAATTTCTGAGTTTGCACTTTTTCTTGCCATGGTTACACTGTATGGAGTTGGTAGCATGGGTCGAAGAAAACCTTTAGCACGATGACCTAGTGTAAACACCCTGTAGATGGCTTCATATCCCTTCCTACTGACACCAGCACTATCACATGCATCCATAATCTGTATGGGGCTTACCATATTTTGCAGCTCTCCAGAAATTCTGTTTTGGATTTGCTTAGATATTTTGCATGTGGGATCTTCTAGCTGCTTATATATGTCTGATAACTTAACATGTTTCAATATGCCTGCTCTACATTCCTCAGCACCACCTTCATATCCCATCATATCCCCAGCAATATCTCTACATGGAACATAAATACAAAATAACATCAATATGTTTCACAAAACAGAAAGGCCTGCAAAACAATGGCAAGAATAGAAGTTACCTTGTTGCTCGTACACGTCGTTTTCTTGCTCCACTTAGGATTGCCAAGGTTTCTAGGGACTGACGCTTTCTTTTCCGTTGTCGAAAGCCTACTGGAAGCTTCTTCAGGCTTGCAAGGTGTCGTTGCTTGTTTCGTGCATCCTGTTTGGCTGCATTCACCTTGTCCCGTTCAATATCAAAGGCCTGCTTAAGCAAAAAGTTGTTCTTCTAGAGCTCCTGATTCTGAGTTTTCAAGTTGTTCACCACTTCTTCAAGCTTATCAATGTCCTTCTTGTGTTGCTTCTGCAACTCAAGCCATAAGCCTCGGAAATGCAGCCTTGAATGCGATTCCTGAGCTGCAACAAAAGAAAACCTCCTACAGTAGCCAAATAGACCATTAGCTCCATCACCTACATAACTAAGAAATGTAGTGATATTAACAAAATGAGGTGGAGCATTGGTGAGCGGGTCAATAGGGTATATGAATCCATTCGTCCAGAGGTCAATACATTTTCACCCTTGTGATCGAAGAGTACCCAATGGCACATCGGTCACACCACTTGATTTTGTGCTGTGGATTGTAGCATACTCAGCAGCCAAATCTACATGTAACCTGAACTTTGGTGCTCTGTTAGATATATCTTCAAGTGGCATTTTCTTTAGGGTTAGGCAATGCTGAAAAGAGCTTCTTGTAGAACACAATGCAAGAGTGAGGATAAGGTATTCTGAGGAGAGTGCAATGAAGTTTTGCTGTAAAAAATATTAGAAGGTCATAGATCTTCTGATTAGGTAATAGGAGAAAGGACAAGGAAGATGGCAAGAGACATAGAAAATGGTAGATTGAGGTTTTGCAGCATAATGCAGTAGAGAGAGAGAGAGAGAGATGTAGATTGCAGACAGAAGTAGGGGATATGTATGGTAAACAATGCAAGAATGGAAAATGGTAAGCTTTGAAGCTATGGAGGTTGACAGAGGGATTTTCTGCACTTCAATGGGGGAAAGACATGAGAGAGAGAGAGAGAGAGAGAGAGAGAGAGAGCAGAAAATGATAAAAAGATGAGGCATGGAGGATGAGAGAGTGTGAGATATCTGCATTTGGAAGTGCAGAGGTTATGGAAGCTTACTAATCAGAGATGCAGAGCCATGGCACACCCAAATGTGAGAAAGGGGAAGAGAAAGAGAGTGGTAGAGAAACGAGGGCGTCTTAGAGAGAGAATGTAGAGAGAGAAAGTGGGGGGGGACCTAAACGTGGAGGGAAGAGAGGAGGGAAGGCTTTCCAGCCATTTTGAATTTGGGGAAACCAAAAAGTTACCCCCATTTTAGCTCAAGCAAATATATATTTGAAAAAATAGAAATTCAAATAATGATTGCATAAAGATCCCCTTGTCAGGCCTAGTCAAAGTATGCTTAGAGTCCTTAAGCAAAAGTACTTAAAAACATAATATGGCAGCTTAAAGGGCCCCCATAGACCTCAACCCTAATGGGAATACTTATGAAACAATGTGGATTGATGTGAATGGATGTATGGATGATGTGGATTGATGTGTGGGTAATGTGGATTGACATGAATGTATGATGTGGGTTGATGTGTGGATAATGTGGATTGACGTGAATGGATGTATGGATAATGTGGATTGATGTGTGGATAATGTGGATGGATGTATGGATGATGTGGATTGACGTGGATGGATGTATGGATGATGTGGGTTGATGTGTGGATAATGTGGATTGACGTGAATGGATGTATGGATGATGTGGATAATGTCGATTGATGTGGATGGATGTATGGATGATGTGGATTAACATGTGGATTGATGTGGATGGATGTGTGGATGGATGTGGATGGATATATGGATGATGTGGATTGATGTGGATGATGTGGATAGATGTATGGATGATGTGGATTGATGTGTGGATGATGCCATTGGATGTGATTTGATGTGGAAATGATGTGATGTGATAGGGATTGATAAAGAAAAAAAAATTATGGGAAGATGAGAAAAGATGGGGATTAATGTGAAAGGATGTGGAGTGATGAGAAAAGATGGAAATATTGTTAGAACTATATTTGTATGTGAAATCTGTTTTTAAATGACTATTTTATGTCAAGAATGCTAGGGAAGCATTTTGACCGTCTTGTGAATGAGGTCGTGGAGACCTATCTGTTAAAGTTGCAACTGCTGACGAAGAGTCAATGGAGGACGTCTCGCGTAGCAAGGTCGACCGAGGTCTTGACCAGCCTCGGTTTGATTTAAATGGTGAGCTTCAGGTAGAGTGGATGAGGGACCAAGGAAGCGGCCTATGAGTGAAGCGCTAGGTGACCTGCGGAAGGATCCTAGAGGGTGCTGACCATACGGTGCTCGGGCTCAAGGTCACCAAAGATATCCACACGTATGTCAGGGAAGATATTGGAACAAGGAGTAAGAGTTGTTTTCTGAATTCAGGCATGGATCTGGTTGATTGACCTTGCTGGTCCTCAACGGATGAGTCCATGGCTCTTTTAGATGGATCTGTTGGTTGACTATCGTAAAGGCCCCTGAGCGGACAGGGGGTGAGCGTTCTGGTTGCCAATGATGCCATAGGTACACTGATGAAGGAATGTTTGGAAATAAGGATTCAACTAGATAATTAGAGGATTATGATCAATGACACTATGGTTTCATTAAATGATTATTTTAAAGACTGTTCAATCTGTGAAAAAGGCAATTTCATATTGGGTGTGTAAGTGGTGTGACTAGTTTTAAGTTTGCATGAATATCCGACTAGGGGGCCTGGGAACTCTTTTCCCTAGTACCCGGGACAACCTAACCAAAGTCTTAATTGGATCCCATCACTACAGTAGTTGGGTGGTTGGCTAACCCATGGGAGTGGATGGGGTTAGGCTGGATTGATAGATCCCTAAATTGAGACTCAATTCTGTTTTGGTTCGATAGATGAAGTAAATCCCGGACAAAAATTGTTCTATGGAAAAGAATCAACGGCTGTGCCTCTCAATGAGGAAAAAAGCGTTGGTCTCTATGATCCAAGTACAATCTTTTCCCTGATCTGACTATGGGACTTACGAGTTCGGTGAGATCAGTTCAGTTAGTTAAGGCTTTTGACTACGATAGAGAAAAGTTATCCTGGAGGAATCGCCCGTGCTTTCCGGGCAAGGGAAGTTTTTAGAAGAGCCGATGGATTAGTCTCTTGTCCGGATATCTGTGGGCGAGGCCTCGAGGGTGGGACCTTGCCCCGTGCAAGAAGTGCTACTTCCGCTGCTAGCACCCCAATTCGTTGCGCAGTGGGGATAGGGACTTCACAGATTAGATTGGGGAAGATTAGTAGAATGTGGGTCTAAGGGAAAATTACAAATTTGACGGTTGGATTTTTGTAGATTTACTTTGGAAAATTTGTTATGACTGTTAGAGGCCCATTAAATCAATTGTAATTTATTTCTAGAAAATCAAATATTGATTCTTTCAATCTAAAAACTCTAGGGATCAATATGATTGTTGCCATGAATTTATTAAATTTTTTAAAGCTTAATTTGAGTATGGGAAGGTCCATTTTAAATCCTCCCAAGTGGAAATTCCCATATTGTGTCCGCTCTCCTCTTTTCAAGTCTAAAACCAATCCTAGCTAGGTTTGGTAAACTTTAAAGCCTAGATATCATTCCATGTGTGAGGCTTGGGTAGGCACAAATCTTATATATGCATGCCACTTTATGTCCACATCAGCTCTTCGAGAGGATCCACATACGCAACTTGCCACCTCCACCCTCCATGTCAACATGGTCAACTTAGTTGACTCCCCACATCATCCTAGTCATCATTAATGCCACATCTTCTTGCACCTTTGTATGCCACCTCCTCGCACTTGGTAACATGGCATGCCACATGAGAACACCATATTGGGGAATATGGAAATTTCCCAGTAGTTTGGGACACGTGGTCAAATCTTTGGATTAATCATAACTTAAACACCGTTACTCCAAATTGAGCGCTCTATAGCTCACTAGATTCCATTTTCCAAGCGCTTTCCAACGATAGGTCACATGATATGGTTTTGAGAAACTTAGAGGCATGTTATCCAGGTCCCACCTTTTTAGTATTCAAAAAATGGGAGTTGGGAAATTTTCAAACTCACGAATATAGTATTTGAGCCATAATAGTGCCACATGTCAAGAAAATGCCACGTGTCATGCACGCATGTGACACATGGCACCCCCTTCACACCTTTCTATTTTTTCAAAAATATATTTTTGAAAAAGTAAATTTAGTAATTTAGAGAAATAAAATATAAAATTTTGAATAATAAAATATATATAATTTATTAATATAAAAGAATTTAAAATTACCAATTTTAAGAATTATATAAATAATACCATTTTTAAAGTTCATGTTATTTAGTTTAAAAAAATTAATTTTTAAATTTAACATTTCTTGAAAATATTTTATTTATAGGATAAACCTTTGAATAAAATTATTAAAAAAATATTTTAAAAGAAAATACAATTATAAAATTATAAAACAAAAGATAAATTTAAAGATAAATTTATATATCTAGTAATGATAAATATTTAGACTTGTTAATAAATATTATTAATAATATTAATTTTTAAGTGGATAATACTTTATTTTTATGTTTATCTTAAGTATCAAATCAATCTTAGATAGGAAATCCAATGAGATTTGAAGTGGACAACCTTTTTTTCCTATATAATCACACATCTCTAGTACTATCCCACACTTATCTCTAGTACTATCCCGTCATTGAGCCTTTATAATTTTTACTCTCTTAGCTTCCTTGAGAATGGGTTCTCAAAGTCGTAGTAGGAGTCAGAATCGTGATAGGACTAGACTTTCCCCCATCCACCGAGTTCAAGAGGAGGAGAGGAAAAGGGTAGCTCGTGAGAGAAAGAGAGAGTGGAGAGCACGTCAATGAGCAACACCTTCTGTTGGCGATGATCCCAGCCTTACTCCTCCTCTTCCACTTCCTCTCCCTCTGCCCTCTGCCCTCTTCCCCCCCACTACCCCTTAGTTTAGATAATCCACATGAACTCGCCCTTTCCTTTCTTTGCTATGTGAATCGAGGTACTTAATGTGTCCAATGTAGGGGCATAAAGTTTTCTTTGGTTTTTGTTCCAGTTGGAACAATCGGACCTATCGTTGGAAAGCTCGTTAAGAGTAGGTTCTAAATACACATTCTCTCACAATTTTGGATTTGGTATGCTAAAGTTACACCAAAAAGTGTATTGAAATCCAAATTCCCAAAGTAATGGGATTTTACCAAACTCCCTAATATGGCATTGGCTCCATTTGGGCCCGTATGGTGTAAATCCAAGAGAGTGAAGACCTGTCCCACTGCTTTGAAAGTGCCTTTGTGCAGAGGGTCCAAGGATTGGAACCATTGCACTAAGCTTGAGTCCAAAGAGATGGACCTTTGTTATGGCATCAAAAATTTCAAATGCCTAACAAATTTGTTTAAAGACCTCTAAGTGGGATACGAGGTCTCCACCAACTCCATGGAATTTCGACATAAGTTTGAAAATTTTTGCTCACATTGGTGGTGTATGTGATGTTCATGGGTGCAATTGTCATGCCACTCCCCTTCCTGTAGCTTGTGCTAAGCTCTCAATGTCAATTTGGGGATCAAGGGGAGGTGGTACATGGGTGGGGAGTGGAAATAGACCCGTCATTATAGAAGGAGGCACATGTGTGTACGTGGGGTGCCTATTCACGTCAGCGTGCATGTACGAAGGTGCAACACTATGTAAGGACTCTTCATAAATTTTTTTGCCCTCACGGCCAGAAGTGTTTGCCATGGGGGCCACATTTGAATGTACAATGGTTGTCCTACTATTAATCACCCTTTAACCCTCTTCTTTTCTCTCTAACTACTCCCTAATGGTGAGGAGTTTTGAGATGGGGATTTGACTAGTGGATTAGAAGTTTTAAGGCTAACTTAATGATGTGATCATCCCCTATTAATCTTTCTAATTAAGTATCTAATTCACCCACTCAAAAGAGAAAAAATTAGGTAAATGAGACCTAAGTAGTGCTAATTCTAACTTATTATGACCTAATGAGAGTGCTCTAAGCATGGATTTAGGTCAAGGCAAGTGTTAAGAACACTAATGCCACTCCAATTAGTCTAATTACAAGCAATAGGCTCAATTTTTTTATTTTTAGCTCTCTTTAAGCTCACTAATCACACCAACCAATAGATTAGACTTGTAGTGAAGATTAAGAGATTATTGTGATTTTTTTATGTTTTTTTGTTTATCAGGGTTCTATCTTACATTCCTAAGCTACCTATGTACATAAATATAACAAAAAATGATTGAAAGCTTAAAAAACACTTTAGGTTTAAGCAAAAAAAACCTCTTTTTTGAGCTCTCTTATCACTCAAATATCTAGTTTCTTTTTTTAAACTCTTGCTAATCCTAATCCCAACCATAGGCTATGCACAAAATAAAAATAAAACAATAAAAAAATGAACAAAACAAACCAAAATTGAATTCCATAGTTACTTACTCGGCACTAGTTAATGGATACTCCGTCAGATTCAATCCAAGGAAGGCTTCAACAAGAAGCGGATCGGTGCTCCCTGGTAGCAGCAGAAAAGGTGTTAAATGCTCACCCTAATGTGTTGTAGGAAGTTGCCGATCCACCGAGATCGAGGTATGCTCAAGAGCTCCACCATAGCCGCTCATCGCAGTGCGATCATCCCACACTCGTCACACCGAGGCAGTTCCTATGGGTGGTGCAACCTCTCTTACAAAGATCGTGTGGGATCTTTGTGGAAAATGATCGCCAGTGATATCCTAATCACTCAAGCAAGAGGGGAGAAGAAGCAAGAGAGGGAATCATGCGACTAGCATTAATAATTACACCCAAACCCTAACCCCTAAGTACACATCCTAGATTAGAGTTGCAAGAGAGAGGGAGAGAGAACACTCCACTTCTATTGCATAAGTGGGATAATATTTGTTACAAACAAGAGAAATTGGCTTTTATAGTTTTAAGACTTTTCCCACTAGGCTGCCTGGGAGTAAGTGACCCGAGGCGCCCAAAACATAGTTATAAGTCTTTTTTTTATGGTTTGGCCAACTAACTAAGATCCTCTTGTCTGTCCTCTGAAGCTCAAGACTTGGGAGCATCTTTAGGGTGTTTCCCTCATCACATGATGGGAATTACAATATAGTGTGGGTACCCATTACATAAGTGAGCGGCCATAGTTGTCATGGAACTGTGTTAACCATAAATGAGTGGACATAGTTGTCATAGGAATGTGTTCGCCATATGTGGCTAACACTTCCACCCATATGGCGAACACTTCCACCGATACATTGATAGACCCAAGGGATTCAATAATGCCCTTGATCTTTAAATCATACTCATTGATAGACATGCTTATCTTTTTCACACTATATGAAGCTCTTGTTTTAGTTTCTGTAGTTTCCTTGCTTTTGTATTCGTTTGGAAGATCTGCACCAATTTCTACCATGCAACTGCTAGAGTGTTGGCATCTTTTATGTGTCCTATCATTATTCCTAGGACACTGATGGAAAGCTAATACATGACTTCCCTTGCACCCTGATTCCAATCCTTGAATGCCTTTATATCTGCTGAAGTGGCATTCTTTCAGACAACTCTGGAGGCTTCTCATTGTCTCCTTCAACATAGTCCCAAAATCCTTTACCCATCAGGAAATTGATCATTTTGAACTTCCAGGCAGCATGGAATTTGTTCTTGTCCAGATTCTTACTAACAATCTTATTAGGAGTGAATGGTTGTGGCTTAAGTGTGAACGCCCATGGCTAAGTGTTTTTTTTATATCTGCTAGAGTGGCATTCTCTTTAGACAACTTTAAAGGCTCCTCGTTGTCTCCTTTGATATAGTCCCAAAATCCTTTACCCATTAGGAAATTGGTCATTTTGAACTTCCAGGTATGGTAGTTATTCTTTTGCAGGTTCTCACTAACATCTAATCAAGCATATGTCCATGGGCTTAGGAGTGAACGTCCATGGCTTAGGTGTGAACACCCATGGCTAAGTTTTTTTTTCACAAGCGTACATTCGTCGCTTAGGAGTGAATGACCATGAGCCTAGGTGTAAATGGCAATTGTGGCTTAGGTGTGAATGCCCGTGGCTAAGTGTTTTTTATATATTTTATTTTTCGATTACGTCCATACGTCTGTACGCTGCACGGTTTTGAATTTGGGTTGCGTGGATATTTGAATTGTTAAGTGAGGGACAAATAAGATTCCCTCATTAATGACAAGTAGGTGAGAAGAAGCTAAAGTTAATGGTTATCTCAAGATTAATGGTTTTCTACTAATCTAGAGACACTCTAATTTAACTAAAAATTAATCTTTCCTAATTCTAATATTAATCACCCTTTAACCCTCTTTTTTGCTCTCTAATCACTCCCTAATAGGTGAGGAGTTTTGAGATGGGGATTTGATAGGTGGATTAGTTGTCACACCAAAGCGGTTGCTAATCCTATGGATGGTGCAACCTCTCTCACCGTCGTGTGGGATCTCCTCAAAAGATGATCGCAAAGTGATAGCCTAATCACTCAAGCAAGAGGGGGAGAGGAAGCAAGAGGGAAGTAGGAGGAGGGAATGAGCGATTAACACTAATCATACCCAAACCCAAACGCTAAGCACACCACACATGCTAGATTAGAGTTGTAAGAGAGAGGAAGAGAGAACACTCCACTTCTAGTGCATAAATGGGAGAATATACATTACAAACAAGAGAAATTAGCTTTTATATTTCTAAGCCTTTTCCCACTAGGCCGCTCGGGAGAGTAAGTGAACTGAGGCACCCAAAACATAGTTACAAGGCATTTCTTTATGGCTTGGCCAACTAACCAAGATCCTCTTGTTTGTCCTCTAAAGATCAAGACTTGGGAGCGTCTTTAAGGCATTTTCATCATCAAATGACAATATTTACAATATAGTGCAAGTGCCCATTACATTAGTGTGCGGACATAGTTGTCATAGGAATGTGTTAATGTTAACCAGGTAAACCACCTCTTCAATGTTTTCTCTGCCAGGGACCCCATAGAGTGGCTAAATGCCCATAGAAGAAAATCGTGCCATTGACACCACAATTTCACCGCTATGGAATCCACCATTATGTCAAGGATTGCCCTTTATAATCAGCTTCTCACTCCATAGTTGAAGGCATGCCATCCCTCAACGTCTTGAGCATTCAACATGGGAAGATATCCACTCTCCCATTTAATGTCATCACACAGTTGTAGGCCAAACTCACCCTCTGGCTTCCCTTCTCCCTCTTACTTGAGTGATTAGGCTGCCACCACGATTGTCTTCCCACATAGATCCCTCATGATCTTCATGGAGAGAGGCTACCACTGTGAGTGTCTTCCCACACAGATCCCTCATGATCTTCATTGAGAGAGGTTGCACCACCCAGTAGGATTAGCAACTGCCTCATTGTGACAATGAGAATGCAAGGATCATGGGCAAGAGGCTATAGTGGAGCTCTTGATCATAACTCAAGCTCGATATATTGGAAACTTTCCACACGACATGTTAGGGTGAGCTTAACAACGTTGATTGGACATGAATTGGCTTGGTTTGTGTCATTTGGGACAACTTTTGAGGGTTATTATGTGGGATCCAAAATGATGGAGTTGCCATCATTAAAGCCTTGGGATTCTAAAGAGATGTTTGGGCACCCATCATTGCTAAGTAATGAGGGCTTATGGTTGACGAGGCTTCTTGGTTTTTTGTTGACGAGGCTTTGAGCTATGAGTTGGTTGTCGATGTTGAGGACAAGCTTTTGATTGTGGCTTTTGGATCTAGATGTGTGTATTTCCTTCATGGAAGTCGTTGGTAAAAACCCATTGTTGTTAGCTTCACTGTGCTTGGGGTTACATAACCTTCGGCCATTGGGCTGATGTTTGTCTCACAACTTCTTGGGGATTTGTGGTGGTGGAGGACAACAGGTTGCATTCTTGGGTAGCCAGAGGTGAGGGTTGCCTTTATAGTAGCCATGTGCTCTTAGTAGGCAGTTGTGGACTAGCCAACTATGAGGGTGTTGCTCACATGGAGCAAGAAGAACTGACGGGGCGGACAAGCTCATGGCCCCAGCCATGAAAGAAGAAGAACATCTCTTTACAAGAGGAAGATCCACACCAAGAAGAAAAGCTGAAGGAAGACATGGACACGAGAAGAGAAGCTGCCACAACAAGAAGACTGAAAGAAGAGGAAGACACGGACGCGTGAAGAGAAGCTACCACGACAAGAAGACTAAAGACAAGAGAAGATGTGAGGCTCCAAAAAGTGAGGAGCCATGTGAAAATCTCTGAGAGAGAGTCTAGAGAGAGAGAGAGAGAGAGAGACCCCACAACCCAATGTAACCTGCCCCAACAAAGTAAAACCACCTCTGAGCCACCGATGATGTAGGCCACGTGGTAGATGTATGTGTGAGCACTTTAGTCAAGGTCAAGGGCACTTGCCAAAGGAAGCCTTGGACACATAGAGAGAGAGAGTGTCAAGGACTATGAGTTTAGGGACTTGAGGCATTGGTCGGGGCTATCAAGTAAGAGAGAAACTTGGTATAGGGTTCAGGTGTGCTAAGTTAACTTGAGGGGAGGTGTGCTAGGCAGCACTGGTCGCCGCGGACTATCAAGTAAGAGGGAAACTTGGTATAAGGTCCATGTGTGCTAGGAGTATTCACTTGAGGGGAGGTGTTAAAATATACAAGTGAATAGGGTGTGTGCGGGAACAAGCCCTTGGTTAGAGGCTGTAAAAGAGAATCTGTAAATGTGAGAGAACCTGTAAAAAGGTGAGAAGAATCTACTGGGAGAGAATAAAGGGTAGCATGAGAAGATTTAGGAACTGTGGAGATATTCTGGGAGAGGTGGAGAGAATCAAGCAAAAGAGGTGGAGTGAATCAAGGAGAAATCAATGGGATTAGATGCTTGGATGTAAACTCTATAAATTGAGGCATTGGCCTAATGAGAATTTGCTAGTTTTTGATTATCCATGCCTACATTAAGCTATTAGTTAATTGCTCACTAATTACATCTTAATTATCTAATCACTTTGTTAATGATGTTGATTCTGGTTTTTGATTATCCATGCTTACATTAAGCTATTAGTTAATTACTCACTAATTACGTCTTAATGTAGGCATGAGAATTTGTTGATTTTTGATTATCCATGCCTACATTATGCTATTAGTTAATTGCTCACTAATTACATCTTAATTATTATCTAATCACTTTGTTAATTATTCTCTAATCACTTTGTTAATGATATTGATTCTAGTTTTTGATTATCCATGCCTACATTAAGCTATTAATTAATTGCTCACTAATTACGTCTTAAATCTAATCACTTTGTAATGATATTGATTCTGGTTTTTGATTATCCATGCCTACATTAAGCTATTAGTTAATTGCTCACTAATTATGTCTTAGTTATTATCTAATCAATTTGTTAATGATGTTGATTCTAGTATTCGATCCACCATAGCTCATCACATTGCTGTAATTTTAACAACCCACACACATATGCTTCATGCTGTAGGTTTTTTAATTTTTTTCTCTAAATTCTAAACCCTAAACCATGAATGCACGGGGCCTCCTCTTGGTGCGTGGGAGGCCGTGGGCTAAACCATGCTACCCAAACTTGGTTCTCTCTCTCTCTCTCTCTCTCTCTCTCTCTCTCTCTCTCTCTCTCTCTCTCTCACACACACACACACACACACATAAACCCTAAATGATGAATAGAGGGGGCCTCCTCTTGTTGGTGCTTGGGAGGCCCCAGGCCAAACCATGCATAGAGTTGCCTCAAAGGCCCTCGGCCAAACCATGCTACCCAAACTTGGTTCTCTCTCTAACACACATCACAAAAATGTTTATGCTCTCTCTCTCTCTCTCTCTCTCTCTCTCTCTCTCTACATGGCTCTCCCAACACACACACTTCATGTTACGCTATAGATTTTGTGTGTGTGTGTGTGTGTGTGTGTGTGTGCGTGTGTGTGTGTGTGTGTGTGTGTGTGTGAGAGAGAGAGAGAGAGAGAGAGAGAGATCACAAAGTTTAAAGCATGGGCATGTGTGTGTGTGTGTGTGTGTGTGTGTGTGTGTGTGTGTGTGTGTGTGTGTGAGAGAGAGAGAGAGAGAGGGAGAGAGAGAAAGAGACAGAGACAAAGACAAAGAGAAAGAGAGAATCAAGTTTACAACATATTTGTGTGTGTGTGTGTGTGTGTGTGTGTGTGTGTGTGTGTGAGTGAGAGAGAGAGAGAGAGAGAGGGACAAAGAATTCTTTATATATGCTAGACAGAGGTGTGTGAGAGAGAGAAGACAAGAGGGAGAGTAGGGGGCACGTGGAATTGGATCTACAGGTGATCTTGATAGGCGTCTTTGTTCTCAACAGAGGTGATCTTGATAGGCGTCTTTGTTCTCAACAGAGGTGATCTTGATAGGTGAGTAAAGAAATGAGAAGATTTGGGGATCTTAGGATTTTAGGTAACTCAAGCCAGTCAATTATTAATAGAAAATTATATCACCCGAGATAATATTTTTACTTAGCCACATATCTCACCTAAGATAATTTATCCTATTTAATTTTTAATTCTCTAAGATTAATTCAATTAATTTGTCTATCATGCTAACAATATATTTATTAAATTTAACTATCTTGCTTGATACATATTTATTAATTTATCTATCACGCTCGAGATATATTTACTAAATTTAACTATCTTACTTGTTGAGATATAAGTAGTGCATTATATAGTTTGTAATAACATTAAACAAAAGCACTATATTTAGTATAGTGCATTAAACATGGTATATAATAATCAAAGCATGAGACAAAGATGAAGAATATACTTACTTGAGCGTCACATCCTCGTGCATACTCATTCTCTTCTCTTGTGATCATCTCTACGTTTTTTGACACCATTAATATTGCCTTATGAAGCCATTCTATATTGATCACATTTGGGAGAGGTTTTAAGCCAGGCGAGAATAACAAGCATCTATTTGCTCTTCTAAAATCTCTTCTCTCATCCTTTCTTCTATTTATTGTATCCTTGTAATCCACTTCTCCATGATAGGACTATTTAGAATATAGAATGTATTCAACTTTTGGCGTAATGCTTCATCCAGTCTGTGTTGCCTTCCTTTTCTTTGTGGCACATTAGTGATTAATCGGTCATCCTCCTCATTGCTCCATAATCGTGGCATGGAAGGATCTATTTGGGATAGATGTTTTGAGATATACACAAGAGACTCTTGCATCAACCATCCCTTTGCCTTGCTTGCTTCTAGCCTTGCTCTTGTCTCATAAAGTCCCTTAAGGTTTTCATGAACCTTTCAAGTAAAAACATCCATCGAACATGAGAAACACCACAAAGTGCCACCTCATCAACCAAATGCACCGTAAAATACAATTGTTTAGTGAGAATTAATCTAGGAAATTTTTTCTCGATCTTACACACTACCTCAAAAGCATTGAGATGAGTCATCTCAATGGATGTAGGATCTATCTCATTTAAGGATAAGTACATACATACATAGCAATCATGTGTCCTATTTATTATACATAACTTGTGATTGCATGAGAATACCAAATATTAAATATAACTTAGATAGTGAATTCAAAAGAAGATTCATACCTCACCAAGCTTCCTATTTTGTAAATAGCCTTTCTCACCTTCTAGTCCCCACAACCAACTATAGCTATTGGAAGAATAAACTATGCATAGAAAAAAAATGAAATTTAATATATGAGCCTATAAATTATGTATCATAAAGAGAAAATGAATAAAAGAATATTTGAATACTTGTAATATCTTATGCCAATCATGTGTCTTGAGGCCATATAATTGTACCTCTCCTTTCTTTTTGGTCTTTGTGAAGTCACCATTGCATTACTCCTATTGGTGTACGAAAAGAGGCAATAACACTTTTCACCTTATTGTGCTCCATCTTGGTTAATACACATAGTGCCTTTGGTAGGACCATGTTACCACTCTCATCAACAATTGACCATGCACTTTGAAGGCATCCAATAATTTTTAAGTGATCCCTTGCACCCTTGGTATCTATTTTACCAATTAAATGGTCCCAAATATTTCTTACCACATTCTTGAAGATATGCATGGAGATGATTGATCTTCAACTCACACCAATATACAAGTCTAAAGAAGATTGAGTGTCTTGACATCCCATTGGGTGGTGGATTTGGAGTGCTTCTCCATGCCTCAAACCAATCTCTACCACACTCATCATCACACAAGTCGTGAGACATCATGTGGCACATACTTGGGATGAGGAGGGAGAAATCAATGATGTTCGTCATACACCACCTTATTTAGTATAGAGGATCTTTCTAAAATAAGTGATGGTCCACAAATCAGACATGCATGATGTCCAAAGACCCAAACCTATTATAAATTTGAGATGACTGAGAGATAGAGTAAGACAAATTTAAAGTTGAAAGTTTAAAGTTATAAAGTTCAAGTATGTACTTGAGCACTCTGAGAACCTGGGATAGTCATGCATCATCCAAAGAAAAACTCCTTTCACTTCCATATCACTCCTATTTATTGGTCTTAATACATCATGCACTTTGATACCTCACGATAGTGTCTCAAGCTCCTCAATCAAAGGCTCGAGGTACACTTCCATGTTCGCCACCTTATACTTACCTAGTACAAGGAGACTAAGCATGATATGATCTTTATTCATTACCACCCATGGAGGGAGGTTGTAATTCACTAATACAATAGTCCAAGTAGACCATGATGGGACTTGAAGCAAAATGGGTTAACACCATCCATGCCCAAGCCAAGACGTAAGTGACGGGGCTCATCTTTAAACTCTTCCCATTGATGCTCCACATGTTGCTATGCTAGTGAATCAACTACGATCCTCATGATACCATAAATTGAGTGACGAGTTGCATACCATCTCATGAGTTCTACAAACACAATCCTATTACATTTAAACATATGTTGGATGCACTACAACATACCAGCCAGATACCGACTATAGCACCAAGGATATCACACTTAGCAATTTTTAGGATTCATAGCGGCGGAGTCGGTATTAGACTCGGTATCAGTCTTGGTAACATACAATCGGTAATAGGCTCAGTAGTACCGTCGAGGTAATAGGGTTGATAGTAACGTTGGTAACAAAGTCGATAATAGCATCGATATTCACGTTAGTATTCAAACTGAATTTTTGACTTTAATACCGACTTGAATATCGACTGTTATACCGACGCTAATATCGACTTTTATACCGGAGCTGTTACTAACACTGACTCTGATACCAAGCTAAATACCGACTCTGTGAAATGGAGCTATTACCAACTCTAATACTGACTCTAATACCGAGCTAAATATAGATTGTCCTAGAATGGCTACAGCCATCTAAGGACATGTAAATATTTGGAACATATTAAAAAGATAATTATTAAAGACGAGCACAAAAGCATTGTATTGATCATCAATATTTACATTGATTTTGGGATATCAAAAAGAAAGGGTTTAAGCCCTTAGGCATACAAAATGGGGCTAACACACATTACCCAGGCTGACACTAATCTTTCTCATCACTAGCATCCTCCTCTTGCTGATCTCCCATATCTTGCCCTTGCTCCCCTGCATCTTCTTCTTGGTTGTCTTCATCAAAAGTGATTTCAGCAGCTCTCAAGGGCTTGGGAATATCCTCTTACAAAACAAAATCAAGCTAATACTTGAGAGGAAGAACAATAGACTACATCGATGACATCGTAAAGAGAAAAAGATAGAGAAAGAGACTACGTACCTCCTCATAACAATTGAGGAGCTTGGTGATGAGAGGCACTTTATGCCTTTCCTCCTACCATACCCTCCTCTCTCACGAGACGAGGAGTGGCCTCACACCCAATATACTCAAACTACAAGATACACAAAGAAAGATATTAATACATGTTATTATGCCATGTAAAAAAAACTTATCATATAAGTTGAAAATACTTACAAAATACTCGTTAAAGCTTGCCCAACCGCCACTTCCAAGGTGAGAAGACGAGCCCACCTCTAAGCGCGCTTTCGCCGCATCAAGTTGTTGCTTCCATTTTTTGGGCTCGTGTCTAAACTCCTTGATAATCTTCCACTCTTCTTTGTCTAGACAATCCAGCTTCTTTGTCTAGACACTTTGTTGCACTTTCTCTATGCTGGGCTTTAAGACGACTGCTTTATGCCATGCTTGAGTAAAGGCCACACCACATCATACGCCGCCTCCACTTCTTGGCTACTACAGTGACCTTCCCCACACTACAAACAAGGTCACCTACTCACCCTTGCTTCGCCTACCATGTAACCACCTTGCACTCCTTATGTATGCCTTCGCTTTGTTGCCAGCCTTAATATGCCCAGCCCTCCTCTCTATAGCTTGTTGTGCTCCAAGGCTTTATGGCTAGCTTTGTGCCAGGTTTTGGGTTCCAAGCACTTACCTTGCTTGCAACGCTTGTCTTGCTTCATGAGCATCGCCTTGGCTTGCTGAGCCTTGTGCCTCTTTTTGCTTTTGAGATCACCCCTCCTCTTGTTTTCACGCACCATGGTTGCCTCTATTGCTTTGGTTGGCCATCTGTCCTTCAATATGCTTCTCTTCTCTCCACCCTACTTGGTCGTCTAGCTCAAGAGTTCCCGTCGTCTCTTTTAAGACCTCCCCTCTGGCTTCAAACGGTGTGGCTTCGTTCCTAGCTCATAGCGGTGTGGTGACTTGGGCTCACCACCCTTGACATGCAACTCTTTTGAATTACCACCTTTCACTTGCCTTTATAAGCTTTTTGACCAAATATCCTCACATGCTACCCATAGAGTGTTGCATGTCTCTCTAGCCAAAGAGTGAAGCCAGCACAAACATGTGTCTCCCACTCTACACATGTAATTTCCTCAGTCTTCAAGACTCTCTTGATCAGACTCAGTTGATGTGCCACTCTAGGACTAGCACCACCAACAAGTTACTACTCTCCTTTAGAATAGCATATAGCTATTTTTGGAAATCTATCTCACTTCATTGGATTCTCAAAGCCCTCCGATATGGTCTCAATGCCCACCTCACCCACCACGAGCACAACAGCCACCAGCAAATCTTGTTGCATCATGTGAGAGACCGGCCTCCTTGCTATCAATGGACCAATCTCAGCTATGCTAGGAAAGGGATTGTCATTGATGTTCACATAAATGAGCATGATTACTTCCACAAGAGAGAGAGACACACACACACACACACACACACACACACACACACAGAGAGAGAGAGAGAGAGAGGTGGGGGCGGAGGGTGATGAGGAGGAGATTGTGGGAGTCAGGGGGATTCATTCCTGTGCGTGGCTCATTGGTGTCATCCCCACCATCATCGTTGTTGTCATTGTCCTCGTCGAGGTCACGGGTTGGCCGTTCGGAGAAGTTTCAGACCTCTCTGCCTCGTGTCATATGGGAAGGCAACATGGGAGTCATCGAACTACATGATGCCAGTGGTGTGGCTAATGACTTGCAGCTAGAGGTAGCAGTGTTGGTAGAGGACTAAGATCCCATAGGGGGTATAAGGTAGGAGGGCTCAGTGGTGAACTGCTTTGTAGGCATAGAAGATTGTTGTCCAACCGGGGGCCTTTCTAGGAAGTTAAGGGCGGCGAGGGATTTGGAAGAGTCATATTATGGGTATGGGCAAAGGCCATCACAACAAGACAAAGCACCTACAAATGCGCACACAGACGTGTTTACTCAACTAAAAAAAAACTTATGGGCGCGTCTGTTTGCACATCTATTAGTGCGTCTATAGACCCACGTCTAAAGGCGCGTTTAAAAGATAGCAAACAGATGCGCCTATAGACGCACAAATAGACGGTCGATGAGAAATTTTAAAAAACATACAGACGCATGCATAGACGCGTTTATAGACGTAATTGTAGAGGCATTTTTAGACGCGCAAATAGATGCTTCTTGAACAGACATACAAACACGTATATAGACGCATTTCTAGACGCGCTACAGAATATTTTTTAAATTTTGTGTGCTTGAACAGAATGCTATGTATGTTGTGTATGCTATGTAGTTACAGGAATCCCATTTCCACATTGTGTAGTTCAATTCTTACAGCCAACCGCATTTTAATTAGCACTCTTGCAAGCACGTCTATAGCCGACATTAATTACACTTCCAAATAAAACATTACAACTCCAAAACGTTTAGTTACAAGGCATTAATTGATAGCTCAAAAAGTGCTTGTATGTACATATAGCACGAAGCTAAGCCACGTCCTGTGGCTTCAAGTACCAAAAATAAGAGGAGTGTATATACAAGAGGCACGAAGCCAAGCCAGTGAAAAGAGTAGCTAGCACTACTCCTCGCTCCCTTTTGCGCTCCCTTCTCTGCCTCCTTCTTCCTCATCTTCTTGTGCACGGTCCTGTAAACAAGGGACAACATATATCAATGTATGAAAAATCAAATCTTTATTTATAATATTGATATTATTTAATTACTTTCAAATACCTCGGGGGACTCTCCAATAGCCCAGATATACTGCTCCTCAGTAATTAACCCGTCATTATAGAAGTGCCTCCATGTATCTCCTCTGCGATGGTGGCGGTGGTAGGATGTCTCGACAGGAGTAGGGTACCTGCCCACGATATCAAGCTGCAAGATGACACAATTTGCGGAGGGGTTAGTACAAAGAAACAAAAATGCATGCTTCCATATTGCTCCATTTGGATCCTTCGTGCCTCCACGTGCTTTAGACTGGGTTCCTCCTTACTTCATTGCTTTCTTCCACTCACGCTTGTGAGCGGTGTGGGGTGGGCCCCTTGGTGGTTGACCTCCTTGGAGCCTGGCAAGCTCTGCTAGTGCATGCCTCTTAAGCGAAGATCTTTTATTGCTAAGTATCGAAACAATTAGCCGTATAACTCCCCAGGACTGGAGGGTGCCCCAAAAGGTTATATAAGTCCCGAAAGATGGTCTCCCGAAGATCAAGTGAGCCTAAAGAGCTTCCTGGCCACATGATGAACTGAAAAAAAGAAAAAAAGAAGATTATTGGTGAATTGAGAAGATGAACTGAGAAGAGAAAAAGAAGAGAAAAAGAGAGAAGAAAAGAGAGTAGAAAAGGCATGCATAGCAGGGATAAAAGAGAGGAGAAAGGAGAGAAAAAGAGGGGATAAAAGAGAGAAAAAGAGAGGAGAATAGAGGAAAAGAGAGGAGAAAAAAAGAGAGAAAAAGAGAGAAGATAAGAGAGAAAAAGAGAGACGAAAAGAGAAGGAAAGAGAGGATAAAAGAGAGAAGGAAAAAGAGAGGAAAATATAGAGTGCAATAATCCATTTTTTCAATCATGCTTTCCTTTTCCATCATTCATGCAATCCCCTTCTTCAATCATGCAATCCCTTTCCATCATTCATGCAATCCCTTTCTTCATTCATGCAATCACTTATTTCCATGAAATCATGCAATCCCCTTCTTCAATCATGCAATCCCTTTCTTCATTCATGCAATCCCTTTCTTCATCCATGAAAGGAGAGGAAAAGAGAGGAGAAAGGAGAGGAAAAGAGAGGAGAAAAAAAGACAGAAAAAGAGAGGAGAGGAAAAAAAGATAGAAAAAACACAGCGTCTATCTTCGTGTATAACGGTGCATCTATAGATGCGGCTACTTGTTTCCAACACAGAGTAGATGCGTCTATAGACGCGCTTTTAGACGCATTCTCAAATGCGTCTATAGACGCGCTCTAACATACTATTCTAAAAACTCGAAAAGAACATACGCCCGATGCGCCCGACACAAAAGCACAACAACTATACCAAAAACATTCGTTTCAAAGAGAGCAAAGGACGAATCCAAAGAGAGCAACTTTCAAAGAAGATCAACCCTAAAGAGACTTACCTTGGATAGAGGTACAGAAGCTTCTTGTCCTTCTTCAAAGCTGCTTCTCTTTCTTCTCTTCCTTGTTCACCCTTTGCTTCTCTTTCTTCTCTTCCTTGTTCACCCTCTTCTCTTGTGTGCTTGGAAATGATTGTGTAAGCATGGAGATAAGTGTGGGTGCTTGAAGATAAGCGTGGATGCTAGGCTGTGGATCTATTAATAGCAAAGCAAGCCTGTTAAAAGTATGTGAAGAAAAGCAAGCATGCTAAAAGTAGGTTTGAAAATAAAAATTGCATCTATAGGCGCGTCTAATGTCGTGTCTAATATCGCGTCTAAAACTACGTCTGTTCTGTGTAGTGCACATGTATACACGCGTCTAAATGAGCGTTTAATTGCGTGTTTACAGCATGTTTAGATGCGTCATAGACGTGCACCACACAGAATAGACGCGGTATTAGACGCGCCACAGAGTTTTTAGATTAAATATTTGATACAAGAGTAATTTTTTTGGGTTGTTTATTTATAGGATGTCTTCATCTTCAACAAGTAGCTCCAGTGAGGATGAATCCCTGCAAATCCACCATCGCGAAATGTGGTTGGAGCAAAAAATCAAATGTATGTGTGATCGATGTCGAGAAAACATGTATCGTGCTGCACGCACGATTACACTCAATCACATCTCAAAGTATGGAGAATGAGATGTGATCGTAAACCTGGTAAGTGTTAAAGAGTTAAGGTTGATTGAGATACCTATGGGTGTTCATATGTTTGAGATATGATCCCGTTTTAATTTGATATAAGATGCAGTGCCACACCCGCATATGTTGCCCTATGCTCGTTCATGAGGAGGCAAAGCGTCGGCGATATGAGGTGGGATCTTCACTCAAGAGGGACCGTTTTACGGATGCATGGAGTGATGGTGATAGTAGCCCTCCGCCATTACCTCATGAAGCCGTGGAGGAGGAGGTGTTTGATGATATGGTGTGGGATTTATATGTCCATCAATCCGAAGGGAGAGGTGATAGCATGGAGCAAGACGATCTTTTTACCGTAGCATCGACTCCATTGTTTGAGGGGTGCACATTCTCTGTTCTACGTGCCTCCCTTGAGTTACTAAACTTGCAAACCATCTATGGATGGAGCAATGCAAGTTTGAATGCATTACTCAAGTAAGCTTTAAAGTCTATTTTGCAAACATGGTGAATTATGCTAGTGGGTCAATTACTCGAATGCTTTTCCTCATTTATGGTCTTCACGTGCATGCTATTGTGTATAGGGAGAATAAATTACCAACCTCAAGAGATATGGCAAGGCAACATGTGACCTCTCTTGGAGGATTAGATACAAGCGCATCCATGCATGCGTCAACGATTGCGTTTTGTTTCGTGGACTACATAAGGATGCAAGAGAGTGTCCTACTTGTGGAGAGGCAAGATATAGAGCAGATCTCAAAACTTTGGATGTGCCTCGTAAGGTTCTGCGACATTTTCCCATAATCCCTCGTATACAACATATGTTCAAGTGCAAATCCATTGCAGAGCTCATGTCATGGCATTCCTCCCATCGATCAACCGATGGTGGCAAGTGGAGAACTCTAGCAGACACTCTTGCGTGGAAGCATATTGAAGACACATGGCCAAGCTTCAAGGAAGAACCTAGGAGCTTGAGACTTGGATTGGGTATGGACGGTGTGAACCCATTTGGTCTCAAAAGCACCTCTTACAGGGTATGGCCAGTGATATTGGTGAATTATAATCTTCCACCCTCTATGGCGATTAAGAAAGGACATGTTATGTTATCCCTTCTAATTCCAGGGAAACATAAAGTCAAAAATCCTGATGTTTATTTGGAGCCTTTGATTGACGAGCTAGAGATACTTTGGAGAGGTATCGAGGTGCATGATGTGAGCAGGCCTCCCTCATCACGAGACTTCAACTGCAAAGCAATCTTGATGTGGACGATGCATGACTTCCTAGGCTATGGCAAGTGTTCAGGTAAGCATTGCACTTCTAATTATGAGTAGGCAAAGGATATGGTACCCTAAACCCACCTTGAACTCTTAATTGCGTCTATTGTTCAGGTCTCACCACATCAGGTTACCATGCGTGTCCTGTTTGTGGTCCTTCGCTTATTGCCTCACGGGCAGAGGCATTGAATAAGGTCATCTATGAGAATCACCATCGATTTCTCCCACCTGATCATCCTAGATATGCTGCCCCTTGGAATGAAGTCCTCCCACAATCACTCACAGTGGGAGATTGGATGAGAATTTGGGACGGTTCCACGACTCCTCCACCACGTGGCATGAGCCGGTAGGGTTTGTAACTATTGTGTGCTATATTGGCTAGAAATAAAGACTACCCGCAAACACCAACTTTTGTTTAGATACTCCATCTTTTATCGTTTACCATATTGGTCCCACCTCAAGATCAATCACTTGCTTGATCCCATGCATATCTTCAAGAATGTGGCATCTACCATTTGGGAACATTTGAATGGGACACGAGATTCTGTAGGCATAAGGGAGGATCTACGTACCACAGGGAGGATGCATGAAGCTTGGCCATAAGAGAGACCAAATGGGCATGTTTTTTACCTTGCGCACCGTGGAGGTTATCAAAGCTAGAGATGGTGGCGGTGAAGTGTGCTATTACTACAATTCGTACTCCCACTGGATGCATGAGGTGTTTGAAGGGGGCCTTTACAAAGAGCAAGAAAAGAGGTGTAGAGCAATTATATGGCCCTCTTTCGTACACACCACGGATCTCGGGTGCCATACCCTCAGTATCTAAGAGCACTTCCAAAGGATATTCATGTGGATTGGCTACTTGACGAAATGGAGAAAGCAGAGAAAGACGAAGGGATGCATATCACAATGGAAGATTGGGAGTATGCTAGGGGATGCATGAGCAAGGTCGGTATATAGAATGTTATGCATAAGTTAGGAACTTTCAATAATTTAGATTGCTTATTTAATTGATTTTGTCTTGGTGTAGTGCACTATGTTCAATGCTATATGGTGTCAGGGCAAGCATTTTTGAACACAACGTATTGATGATAAGAGAAACACACAAGATTGCTGCGTCATTGCTAGCTTTGAGGGAGCCAATGGAACCATGGATGATTATTGTGGCATAATCCAAGATATTATTAAGCTTGACTTTCGACGCTTCTTTGTGTATGTTTTGGATGTAAAGTGGTTTAAGGACATGGTGGAAAGAGGCCCTAATGCAACAATCAAATGCCATGCAAGTGGCTTTGTAACTATTGACTCCACAAAGTTTTGGCAAAGTAAGAAGGACACACTAGTACTACCGCAACAATGTGAACAGGTACTGTACACACATATAAAAATACTCACTTTTAAATATTTGATACCTTCGATGCAAGGAAAATAACATGATTGTATTTGTGTTTGAATTAGGTTGTCTATCAACCAATGGTGGATAATAACAAATGGTGGCATGTCATACCTATTATGCCACGTTCCAAAGTGATGTATAGTACACTTACGAATATGGAGCGTATGGAGGTGATGACCATGATATGAGAGAGGAAGATGATCATGAGATAGGAGATACAGATATTGAGGCCATTACCCGTGAGGACGAGCCTACCATTGGTGAAGCTGGTTTTGATGAGCACATGAGTAGCACAAGTAGTAGTGGGTTGAATGTATTTGTAGATCTAAACACTTGTTTGGATTTTGAAGTAGATAGTTTGGCAAGGGTTGATCTCATTGAGGATGAGATTGAACCGTAGCCCATCATTGATACTGGCTAAACTATTTTACATATTGTCTCATTCTCCTCACCTTACCTCTATTTTTGTATATGTGGGTTTGCAAAAAAGCATTGATGTTTTTGTTAAAATTATGTGCTTTGGTAATCATGGGAAATTTTTGGAAAGTAGTGATGTACATTTACCAGCCTACACCAAAATCTCACTTTTTGTATTCTCTGTTTTGCGTCTAAATAGGCATCTAATTCTCAGTGTAGACGCACTAATACACGTGCTAATACACGTGTAAATAGATGCGCTTTTAGATGCAGTGTTAGATTCTCAATGTAGACTCGCAAATAGATGCGTCAATACACACGCAAATACACGCGCTATTAGACACACTGTTAGATGCGCCTGTAATTTCGCTATTCAAGCAATGCCTATAGACACGCCCGCTATTTTGCGCGTCTATCAAGCACGTCTATAGTTACTTTGTGTTGTTGTGCATGTGGAACTGTAGAATCAATGGTATCATCATTGTCTATGGCATGGCCATACTCCAGAAGCATGTCCTAGTTGATGAGGTTTACTATGATGGGGTGTATAGGAAGCATGCAGAAGGTAGTGGGGTTGGCAAAGGAAATCTGGTTCTAGAGAAAATGTGTTACAAGGACGTTGATGGAGAGGTAGGGGAGTTTGTTGAGGAGGTAGGAGAGCATGGAGGAGGAGATTGGGCCGTTCGATGAAGATATTATGTTGTAGATGTTTAAGTGGAGGGCGCGATATTGGAGATCCACGAGTTGGGGGGCTTTTGTGGGGGGGTGGAGAGTATCAGCAATTCTATTGTAGTGTCCATAAGAGCATCCACCTTTCGCTCCATGGCACTCTGGAACATCTACCCTGGGGGCTGGAGAGTTTTCTCTTCCGCTGTGTGTAGCTGGGTGTCCTTCTAAAGTAGTGTTTCCTCGACCACCCATTTGTAACTATCAAACAAAGGAGGCGCACATGCAATTGCATCCTTCCTCAATTGTTTGGTCTCTATGGGGTGAAGCTCTTGAGCTTCTTTTTGGGCCATGGATATGGCATGCGTGGCTCTATGGATGTCTTTGATGGCCTCAGAGTTGGTGTTGTAGCTAGGTTACTGTAGCTAAGGTGGTGGAGAGGCTCGCAATCTTCCAAGGCCATTTGCAAGTGGGATATGGGGCAAGGATGGCTTCCTAGAGATCTTTATGCTACTTATTTGCTTTGGCCAAGAGCATGGCCTGCTAGGCCGATGTCACTTGTTCATGGTGACACTGCATATAATCGGTCATGGAAGTAACCAGCTCCCGGACGAGTTTTTAAAATCCCTCTGTGAAGTTGTCAATGGTACCGTGAGTGGACCAAATATGCTCTAAATAAGCCTGTTGGGAGCAGAAGCACCCTGCATAGACCCATGCAAGGTATCCATGGTGTGTTTACTATGATGTAGAGGGTGATGATGATGAGGGGCCTTCCTTGAGAAAAATGGGGGGTGGAGAAGGTAGGTGTTGGCTCCTAGGGCTAGGGGTTTGGATGAGGTTTTATTCAAAAAATTCTGTTGTGCAATGAAGGTCTTTCTCCTCTTCATCTTTGCTATAGGTTTCTTTTTCTTTCTAGCTTTGTGATGACGAGCTTTGTGATGAGTATCCATATGGTGGCATTTAGAGGGTGGCAAGGTTGGGGAGGGATTGGGGTCTAGGATAGGAGGTGGAATGGAGGTGGTGCTCTGTATACAAGCGGGTTTAGGTAGTTCCTCCCAGTCTATAGCATGATAGATTACTTTGGTGAGCAAGGATGATGCTGCGAGCCTACCGTTGTTTAGGGGTTCAAGCATATGGCATAGAGCTCTTTATATAGGTATTATGCCCAATTGACTTGTATGCCTTAGTGGATGCGGGCTAGGGTAGAAAGGTTGCACCTATTAAACTTGTCCAGCAGACCAGCAGGTTGTGAGGAGAAATGCCAAGACTCAAGCAAGCATCACGAGTTCTAGGTGAGTGATGTTTTACCATTTAACTCCATCTTTAGTGGTAGGCCCTTGGAAAGCATCACGCACATAGTGCATGACATTGTTGTAGCTGTATTTGACATAAGGCTGCTCAACTCGTTGGGAGGTGGAGTGCATCCCTAACAAGATCGAGGCTCAGATGTATTGTATGTAGACCACCCTCATTATTGAACACTTACCCCGTGGCTTGGTTGGCATTGTAGGTTTCAAGGAAATAGATGCAGTTAAGGAGGTCGGGCCCCCAGGGCTATAGTGTGGGCAAGCGGCCAAGCCCTATTTGCTCTAGGCGGGTGACTACGACAGGGTTTGCTATGGATCAATAACAAGATTCTGTGTAATAGAGCAGCTTGTGCTCAATCTTGTGGGTATTCTTCATAAGCTCGGGATGGTGTGACCATCAACTTGCTTTATGAGTGCCTCACCCAAGTGAAATCTCGTTGCTAGGCAATGAAAATAGCAATAAAATTTTGTTGCTGTTTTTATTACTCAGCAGGTAAAATTTCACTACGGGGTAGCGGATTATATGAGCGAAATTTCGTTTGCTACACTATAACTTCGCCTACTAAGTAGCAAAAATAGCAATGAAATTTTGCTACTATACTGTTATAAAAAAATCTAGAGAGTTATTGGAAGATTGATATTACGTTATACATGTCCATACATACAGAAAATGAGAAAATAAAACATCCTTCACAACCCTTAAAGCCATGTTTGAAAAACAAAAAGAAAGATAGTTAAAAATGTTTGAAGGGAAATAATTACATTGAGGGAGTCCGGGGCGGGCAACAAGAAGAGCGGCCTCTAAGCACTCCTCAAGACTCCCGTGTTGCTCAACAGGCTTGGGGCACAATGCAACACAAACATAAGAACCCCAAAACCACACACCCGTGATTTAACTAAAATAGTAGAGACAAATAGCTATATTAAATGCATCTTTTGTACCTATATTTAGAGAAGAGTGTCTTTAATATGCCATCCATCATCACGTATCTATAGTCTTTAATTCACCTATCCTTTTGGTGGCCCTCTTACCTACTTTAGTACATGTTTTCTAAAATAAGGTAATTTCAAATATTTGAATACATAACATACTTCTCTCTTCTATAAGAGGGCATGACGCGAGTTTTTCCCTCTCTTTTCTTTCTATTGTCTTTTGTCTCTCCCCACCATCTCTTGCTTTCTCTTTGGATCATTTTTATTGCTATGGAAACTCCAAGAGTTGATCCACACTTAAACAAAAGACACCATATCAACTTAGTACTCCACAAAGAATATTGCACCTGGAGAAGTATTCATCACAATGCTCTACAGGATGAGGCAAAAGCTCAAAGGCTACGTGCAAAAGGAAAGAAGCATGTAGATTTGTGGGTTCAAGGAGGTCTATACCCATTTGACCCATCAACTAGTAAGCCTCCATCATTTAGCACCTTGCATGATCTTGTTCGATTCATTGGGGATGGTAGAGAAGGTTTATTTTGATATTTCTCAAGATTGAATAATGAAGCTACTATTTTTAAGAAAACTATGCTTGGTGTGTATAGGTAATCTATTAAAGGACTAGAAGATATCGTGATCTCACAAACTCAATGTGTAAATGAGTTGGAAAGGCTACTTCAATCATCTCAAGAACAGGTAACAAAGCTTAGACAAACTAACCAAAAATTAGAGGAACTCCAAAAAACCCAACAAAAAAGCACTCCTTTTGGGTTAAAGTCAGATGTAGACAGTTTAAAAGTGTTACATGCCTAGTCGCACATGGGAGTGCTCACTGCTAAGAAGAAATGAAAAGTGTGGGAGGTTTCTACTTGGATAATCCTCTAGATAGAATTTTTATGATCAAATCTTCTATCAAAAACAATCACATGATTGAAATGCTTAAGCTCTCGTAGTGTGTAGGGCTTTGAAGGAAGGTGGTCAAGGAAGTTTGCAATGATTCTTGTGTCAAGCCTAATGAGGTGGTGGAGGCATGTGGCAAAGTTTCAATAAGTAGAAAGGGATACAGAGCCATATCAAATCTACTCATCCAAGGTATGAAGCCTCATCATCTTCGTGTGTTCCCCGACCACATACCGTAGCAATGGCATGACACCAACAAAATTTGGCTATTCCAAGGTTCATATTAGGTGAATACAAATGCATTGACGGTTTAATGACTGTAGAGAAGCCAAAAAAAAAACAATATTCAACTCTACGACATATGTAATAACATATTTATAGATGTTAGAAGGATCCAAATAGCCATGGTGAAGTTCTATCAGTACACAATAGAGGACTGTGAGGGTTATCTTATTTTTGTTATCAAGCTTGATGAGGCACAAATTCGCAAACATCAAAAAATGGAAAGAATCAGTATAGGGCTAATGAACAAATCTTTAAATTATGCCCAAGGTAAGGAAGACCAGCCATCACATAGCGCACAGTCAGAGATGGAACTATGGTACATAGGGACAGTTGCAGTACCAGATGAGAGTCATGATATTCTCAAATGGTTGTTTTGGCACACACAGAAATTCTAAGCGTCATTGATACTCAAAATAAAGGAGAGATTCTTGTGGTTGATGGGGTAGGAAACCTTATAGCTGAGTGGCACATGAGTGCCAACTTGAAAGCATTGAAGTGCATGTATGGGGTGTGTGGTGGTCCTAGATGTGTAAACCCATGCCTCTATTGCATATGGCAAGAATGAACAGTCTGGATTGGTACAACCCTACAATGGATTGTACAAAGCCTCCATAGAGACAATACAAAGCAAGTAACTGGTGATAAAGACCAGGGCAAGGCTACAGGGAAATCAAAGACCAAGAGCAAGGGAAAGTCAACAAAAATAGCCGAATTCAAGGATGAACCATGTATTGTGCCTAAGGATCCCAATTGGGATCCCATACTTCCTATACGGCTAGAAAGAGTTCACATTTGTAGTTTACGTGTAGAAATTAGAATATTGGTGGATAAGCTATTAAAGCTTCATCTTGACTATGTTCATTCCATTTTGTCATCAAAGCTATCAGATGCATGTTTAGAGCAATGTGAGATTTTACTCTCTAACATGGGCTTTCACATGGTGGACATGTGCAACTTAAAAATGATGATAAGAAATCAAGTACCACTGGTGATGTTCTGATAGATGTGTCAATGGGAGGAGCTAAAGCTAGGAGGTTCTTATCAAACTATGAAAACAAACAAGCTACAGTAGTATGGGAATGTTGGAAATCTCTATGATGCAAGCACACAACTAACCAAGCTAGTGATCCAAGGATGACAAAGCTTCATATGAGGGTCTGTATAAAGCTTGATAATTTTATAAAACTCTTATGTAAGAAAACAACTGAAGGCAATTACGCAAGTCCATTTGAAATAGCAATCAAGATGCTTGTGGAAACAATTGTAGCTACCTAGGAAACAAGGACATAACCTTCTACCTAGTAATAGTTTTGCTTCATGTAATTTGTACATTGACTAATTAATATGATATAAAATGATTATTAATATTTTTTTTATATGTGAAGCATATTTTGTTTGCACATGGCCCATACTTTGTGAGGAAGCAAGGGCCTCTTGCTACATGGAATACTCAAGGCATGGAAAAATCACACTATGCAGCACGTATCAACTATTTTCATACAACTCAACATGGTGGTGGAAAAACAAAAACAATTGCACTACGAGAACTTTTCAACACAAATGCAATGATACAATGAAATTTTTAAAAATCCTATTAGTTTATACAACGCAAAAATAGTCACTGTTATTAACATCAATATATTATAAATACTCATCATGCTAAATAAAGTGTATCTTTATGCAGGATGGTGATTGAGAACGAGAAAAAGTCAAAGTGACACAAATTGTAATAAACCTTATTCTCAATACAAGTGGAAAAAGACTCTTGAAAAAGTATTCTTCTTTTTTACTTCAACTATTTGTCTTCCTCAAAGAGACTCCCCTCCTTTTTGGGGCTTTCTTTGGGAAGTTGTTGGCCCTCATCTTCAGATAACTGCTTAGCCTTGTCTTCTTCGGGTATTTTGCCACTATACCTTAATAGCTTTTGGCATTGATAGCCTTTAAGAGCATGGGTATTCAAATCAAGAACTGCCTTTGCATACGCCACATAACACAAAAAATACCCTACCCTCGATGCCCATAGCCCCGATGCAAATCCAAAAATACATATAGCTTCCTCCTTCTCTATCAACATCATCTTTTCTGCATTGTGTTGTATCCTTCCATATCCTAAGTATGCTGAAAAAACCTTTAAGACCATCAATGGAATGCGCGGATCATCTGAATATTTTGCATGGTAAATGATCAGCATGCCTGGAGGTATCCTTGAAATATAGTGGCTACTAAGGGCTAAGTCTCTACCAACAAAAATTTGTTTACCTCCAACTCGATCAAGGAATCCATCTTCATCTACTATCTCAAGTTGTAAACAAAACAAAAAATTACTTTACAACAGTAAAAAAACTTTTTAAAAAATGTTGTTTATTTACTCTTATAAATACCTTTTTGTTCTCATCGTCAACAAGTCGCCTATCCTCCCATAAGTCAATTGAACCTTGTGGAGGCATCTCTTCTTTTGAGCATGGAATCCTTGGTTGCTCCCTTCCCATATTAGAGATTCCCATACTATCTTGAATAGCTTCAAATTCTTCCTCTATGGGAATCTAGTGTCTTCTTGTTCTTCAAACTTTTTATGTGCATTTCTATAGCCTTAGGTGCATTGATGAAACTGTCACCTGCTACTTTTGTATCAAGCACTAAAAATTCATTTGAAGCTTTCTTCTCTTCTGAGCAATCTCGGCCATCCACACACTGTGCAGTATCCTTTGATCCAGTTGAAGGAGTTGTTGAATTTTGTGCACTTCTGACTCTTCCGTAGAGAGAGTCTTTCTACCATGGGTATCCTAAGGCTTTGTGTGAGGAACTCCATGGGCACTACTGCTTCCACCAGTCTATACACCATGCCAAATGGTGTAAGTCCTGTTGCATTCTTGTAAGCTGTTTTGGATGCCCATAAATGTTGAATGTAGCTTTGTGTCCCAAATGGTCTTGTTTTCATTCACCATCTTGACAAGAATTCCTTTTAGGATTTTGTTGGTGGATTTTTCCTGACCATTCACCTACAGGTAGTAGATTGTTGATTTATTATGCATGATCATGTGCTATTTTGTCAACTTCTTAATCACTTTATTGAGGAAGTGGCTCCCTTGATCGTCCTCGCTGACTACCTCTATTGGGCATCCAAATCTTGTCATGATAGTTTCATATAGAAACGTTGCCATTGACAATGCCTTACAGTCTTCCAAATCCTTAGCTTATACCCATTTTGTGCAGTAATCCATGGCCACCACTATGTATTTGCTCAGGACTTATTCTTTGAGCTGCTGGCTTGAATGGGTCTACAAAGTCCAGACCCCATTTTTGGAATGGTTCAAGTGGTAGTATCGACATTTGGGGCATTCTGTCTATGTCATTTGGCTACCCTAGCCTTTGGCACATTTCACGCTCCTTTGCAAACTTGTGGGCATCTTTCAATGCTATCAACCACCAAATTCATGCTTGAAACACTTTTCGTCCTGTGACCTCTTTGGAAAAGTGGCCTCTACTTATCCCTTGATGTACCTCTACCAGCATAGCGTGCTATTCATGCTTAGAGACACACCTTCTTAGAATCTAGTTAATGCCCATCTTGTACAATTGTCTTGCTACCACCATAAGTGACTTTCTCCGTAGAGTCAACTTTTTCCTCTGATCTTTGGACATATACTCCAGAAAAGATAAATCAAAGAGGAACTATAGCATCTTATCATACCATCTAGGTCTCTCTCCGTCTATGATGAAGAGATGGGCATCTGGGAAGTGATTCTCCACCCCATCTAGATTTTATCCTGACTCTAGTTTGGATAAGAAATCTACCACTGCATGCTTGTTTCCTGGGGTGTTCTTGATGGTGAACTCAAACTCTTGTAACAGTAGCATCCATCTGGCTAACTATCCTACCAAGTCTGGTTTGATACAAGAGTGCTTTGTGGTCCACATGGAATTCAAACACATTACCTAATAGATAATGCCTAAATTTCTTCTTTTATGGTGGAATAGTTCCTCTCGGACTTTGATAGCCTTCTACTCACACAGTAGACCATCGGAACCAACCCTCATGTGACTCCTACATCAAAGCACTTTTAATGGCAAAATCAGAAGTATCCACCATACATACATGGAACACGAGATCAAAATCTGGGTATTGAAGAATCGTTGGCAATGACAGTATCCGCTTTATATTCTAGAATCCCTCCTAATAGGATCCTGACCAGACATATTTACTCCTGACCAAACGTATTTGCATCCTTCATGGTCAAACTATACACTGGTATTGCCTCGTTCGCCAGGAACCTCATGAACCTGCTGTGCCATTTGATTAGTCCCCCAAGAATCTAGTTAGCTTCTTAGCCTTCTTGGGTGGCTACAATTTTACAATAATCTCGACTTATGCCGGATCTACTATTGCCAATCCTTCTGCAGACACTATGTGCACCAAAAGAGATCTTCTTGTGCCAGCAAAGGTGCATTTGGCTAGATTGAGGCTCAATTTGGCTATTCTACACTTCTTTAGACACATCATCATGTGCTTTATGTGGTCTTCTGTCTTTCCAAACACACTAAAATTATCCACAAAGACCCTCATGCATGAAGATGGTTAAATATTTGTAGAATATTTCTTGCACTATCCTTTGGAACGTGGCTGGAGCATTCTTCAGCCCAAAGGTCATCACATTGGAGGTGAAAGCCCCCCATTCTGTTTACAAAGGCTATTTTGTCCTTATCCTCCGGAGCCATGCGCACCTAGTTCTACCCACCACTGAACCCATCCAAAAATAAGTATGTCTCATGTCATGCTATACAACATCCAGTATAGAATCTGTGAATGGTAGAGAAAATGGATCCGATATGGTGGAGACATTCAGTTTGCAGTAGTCTAGATATAGACTCTGAGCTTCCTGTTCTTCTTTGGGATAAAGACTATGAGTGATAGCCATTTTGCTCTAACAATGAGATAGATGAATCCCACTCTTAATAGCTTATCTATCTCCTCTTTAACCTACTTGGTGTAGTTAGGGTTCATTCTATACCTACTCTGCCTAACATTTTGGGTAGATTTCCAACCATTATTTTCTTATTTTATCTCAATGTTAAGAGATTCTCTATGTCTATTTTTCAGAAACCATGGCATGTTTCTTCATGCTGAAGAAGCATTCCTTATGCCGATGCATTGTTGCCTTTTGTCAAGGTGGTGTCTAAATAATGGACATGGAGAAGACATTAACATCAAGATAACAGAAGAAGATAATGTTTCGATCATCACAAAATGTTGAGAATGATGCAATGTGGGTTGGAGAAATTGGTGTCTCATGTTTTGGTTGAAGAAATTGTCAAATACACAACAAATTTAAAGGTAACATGTAAAAGATTTGGTTGAAGAAATTGTCAAATACACAACAAATTTAAAGGTAACATGTAAAAGAATAAGAAGCTTCATCTATTAGAGCACGGAATGCATTATCTACATCAAGTATGTATACAATAAGCTGGTTTTTACCATTCTATGTTAATATGTTTATCGTTTAGGTTTTGGAGTAAGTTTGATTTTATAGTAAGTTTTGGTGCAAGCTTGTTAGCTTATTCTACTATGTGTGTTACTAATTTTTTTAGTTTCTTCCACTTCCAAGGAATGATTAACATGTGTCTTCCACTTCCAAGGAATGATTAACATGTGTCTTCCACTTCCAAGGAATGATTAACATGTGTCTTCCACTTCCAAGGAATGATTAACATGTGTCTTTTTCTCATTTAATTCCCTTTAACTAAAAAGGATACAAGAAAAGTCAAGCTATAGCACACGGCTAACCTACAATGACAACTACTTACATTGATAAAGTTGAGATATCATGCATTAGCAATGAGTTGATAAAACTTCATGCTACAATCCTATTTTGAAACAATTTTTTCTCAAATTCATGTGTTTTGGGACACTTATCTAGTAGCATGAAGAGACCATTAGTGTTGAGAAGAACACTAAACAAGTTAAACATTGGTAGATGGATCTCACATATGGTAGTGTAGTGTGGGATGACCTTCCAAAAAAAGTGTTATAAGGAAATATATTTTGCATGATTATTTGGATTTATTTTTATGGTGAATACTATGTGCATATAATACATGTGATTGTTTTTTATAAGGAGATCAGTGGTGGCAAGGCTAACGTAGATGCTCAGTGACTCTCCTCCAATTTTTGCGTGATGGCAGTGCCCATTTTGGCATTACACGTGGCCATTAACTATTTAGACTATTCACTTAGACACCTTTTATTTAATTTATTTGGACTCTCTTAGTGTAGTCAATTTATTTGATTCATTGTAATACCCTAGCCTAGTAAATATGAGGTCAATAATTGAATGCATGCATGAAGCATGCAACTTTTCTATTTTAAACAGAAAGGGAATGACTTTTCTATTTTTAAGAGAAAGGGAATGACTTTTCTATTTTTATGGGAAAGGTAATGGTTAAGGCCCAAAGTGGATTGTATGTTCATGGCTCATGCAAGCTATTCTTGAATATATACAAATACACTTGTTTGAGGAGAGAGCCATCAATCAAGTGGGGGAGATTTAACCCATTGTGGTCCCGTGCATCTCTCTTTTACTCTCTATTTATTGTTGATGAAAGCTACATAGTATTTTTTGCTATGTTCCATGCTTAGTCTATGTGTTTAATCTTGCAAAGAAAGAGAGTGATAGTGATGGCAATCATTACCTTGTAAGAGGTTGTCACCATCTTGATAGCCCTCCTTATAACAATAGTACCAAAGCAAGGCCTGTAACTTGCTTGTAAAAAGTTGTATAGAGTACAAAAACCTACAGGGCAGCAAACCTGAAGAAGCGTGTAACCTGCAGTGGATTGTACGTTCATGGCTCATGCAAGCTATTCTTGAATATATAAAAATATCAAGGAGGTCACTCAAAAATATGTAAGATAGCACATGAGTTCAACAGAAGGGGTTTTTTTCTCTTGTAGAGGTACATAAAATTTATATACATAACGGGATTTTTAATTAAAATGGTGATATTTTTGGTACAAAAGGGATACTTTTATTGGAAAAAGTGTTACAAAAAAGATGTTTTTAAAGTTTAAAAATCCCTAAGTAGGGGTGTTTTTAAATACCCCTTGAATGCACATGCTACATAGGGGGTTAACAGAGTGACCCTCCGAAATAAAAATACACTTGTTTGAGGAGAGAGCCATCAAACAAGTGGGGGAGATTTAACCCATTGTGGTGTCGTGCATCTCTCTCTCTCTCTCTCTTTCACTCTCTATTTAGTGTTAATGAAAGCTACACAGTATTTTATGCTATGTTCCATGCTTAATCTTACAAAGAAAGAGAGTGATAGTGATGGCAATCATTAGCGTGTAAGAGGTTGTCACCATCTTGATAGCCCTCCTTACAACAGTGGTACCAAAGCCAAGCCTACAAAAAGTTATATGATCTACAGAAACCTACAGCATTAGACCTCGAGAAGTGTGTACCCTTGGAAAGCGTGTAACCTACAATAGCAAATGCACATCAAGAAGCAAACCTCGGGAAGCGTGCAACTTGTAGCAACCAACCTTGAGAAGTGTGTAACCTACAACAGCCAATACACATCAAGAAGCGTGCCAACAAATTGCAAAGCAGATGCTCCGTGCGGCGGGCCACTCACAAACCCCAGGGCCCAAGGTCTCAATCAATGAATTAAGGAATTATAGAAGAGAAGGTAAGCATAAGCCCACTCTCTACTCCACTCTTTTTTTTTTCAAAAAGAGGATGATACACAAAGGGAAGTTGAGGAAGTTGACATGGTACCTGAAACTGCTTTGGATGTACATGGAATGTTAAAGGTATTAAGAATGCTTCTTTTTGGGGTTTACCTATTATGGCTATACAAGAACATAATCTTTTTGGGGCCAAAACTTTGAGAGATAGGTTTAGGGACTGGCTAGTAATGTATGGAGGAGTGAACACTAGGTACATTGGTGTTATGACTACTCTCTTCTCCACTCTCTCCTCAACTCTCATCTCTTGATACTAAAGGTAGTGCATCACTTTTCCTTATATACCCTTCACCCCTCTTTTCAAACCTTGCATTTGGGATATCTCTAGCTTCTTTAATACTTAGTCTCATCTAATTCACCATAAAAATAATCATTTCAAATATATTTCTGCAACAAAAAGAGAACCAAATAAAGAATCTTTATTAATTTAAAACTTTATTTTAAAAAATCTAAACCAATCCTCTCTTGTCATGATCCATGTTATACACAATTCAATTTTAAGATAACAACATTGAAGGCTTGAAGAGAGGTATAAATTTCTATTTATATTCGTTAACCATATTAAGCCTACTCAACTCAAACGAAATAAATATATTTTCAGTAATAACATCTTACAAAATGTGCGGTGACTTTGATAAAGGTACTTTTATTACACAGCCTTGCTGAGACGACAAAGGTTTGGCTTATGTTATGCTATACGCTAATAGGGGCTTAGAGGCTGTCCCTGATAGAGGCACCGAAGCCGCTCAGGCTGTCATAGTAGCGGCTCCAGAGCATGACGCCGGCGTAGCTATGGCTTTTCTTGATGTGGGGGAGCACTTGGGACTTGAGGACGTTGGCGGGAAGGTAGCCGCCGGCGGGGGCGGCGTCGGGCGTGGCGGGAAGGCCCAAAAAGATGGCAGGCCCGCCCGGAATGCTGGAGGCAGCACTCCACTGGTCCCACGCGGCCAGCAGCACGGTCGTGCTGCTGCCGCCGTAGTCACACGGCGGGTTGTTGTAGAACTGCACCCAAACAAAATCAAAAAGGCCAGTCCCAAGGGCGGTGCCGTTGCCGGGCCCCATGTAAGCGTCCGGGAACGGACACTGCGGCGCTGTTGACAGCAGCACTTTGCCGGGGAATTTCTTAAGGTAGCGCGCTAAGCTTGGCCAGTAGGGATTCTGGCTTGCCTCAATGTCGAAATCTACGCCGTCCAGCACGGCTGGCCCCAACGGTCTGGAATGCGACGCGCCGCCTAGGTAGTTGTCCCACAGATATTGCGCCACACCCTTGGCGTCGGCGTCGGAGGCCAGCCCGTAGGAGCCCGCGCCGCCCCCCAACGAGATGAGCACCTGTACCCCCATCGACTGGCACCTGTGGATGTCTGTCGTCAGGTTGACACACATGTTGAACTCAGGCGCGCAGTGGCCTGCCAGATTGAGCACTGGGGGCTGTCCGTTGCCGAACACGGCAATATACCCTAAAGCTACTATGTTGTAGGTTCCCGTGTTGCACGTATCTGCAAGGCTGCCTTCGTGAACATTCTGGCCCCAGTAGACCACGAGACGTCCCGGCGCAGCCTTCACCCTCACGGTAGCTGCCATCGCCACCACTACAAGAACCAGCCACCCTTTCATTATCAAGGACATCGCCTCCATCGCTAGACACGCTTGCTAAAAACACACTAAGCCTGCCTCCCCACACTCCCGCTCGTTATAAACGGCACAAGAATGAACGACGACTTCCCTTCAACCAGAGATGGACTTTGCCAGCCACGCCGCTCCAAGCTAAGCAAATAGATATGTGTTCACACCATTTAATTAATAAAGGACATTGGTTAAGCCTAAAACGATGCAACTTGCACATCCCCATAGTAGAGAACGCCCAAACCTAAGTGCATCGATTTCTCCCTCATAATATATATATATATTGACGACATGCACATTTTGTTCTTCATTTTGTAAGATATCATGATACAATAGAATCTTCATTGCACCCAAAGGGCCCCATTTTAGATTTTGCAAACACTCCATATGTCCAAGATGTTATAAGGTAAATATTTTGCAAGTTGGGTTAGTGTGTTCATAGTGACATACTACTCTTTGGAGAGGTTCATTAATATAGCATTGTGTAACCCCTTTTCTTTGGAATTTGGATCTTCAAGACACCATTTTTGTAAGTTCGAGGATGATTAAAGTACACTTTTATGTTTTTTTTTGTTCCTTTTTTGAATTAAAAACCCGTTATGTGCGTTAATATTATATGATTTTGTGGAAAATAAAAAAACCGCTTCTATCAAAACTATTATGTTATCTTACAACATTCTAAAATCATGGCCCCTTTGGGTGCAATGAACATTCTATAATGCCTTTTTTTCTTAAATAAGGATTGTATAGATTGCATGAAAACTCCAAGTGTACTCTTCGAATACATCTTGTAAAATTCAAATCTCAAGCAAATAAAGCATATGTCATTCAAATACTCAAACAAGGATACTCTGTTAAAAAGAGAATGTAACACACTCTTAATCCATGGTTTATAAAGGAGGAAGCTCCCATTAGAGGCTAAATCCAACAAGTATATTCTTTGTTAGAAAGAGAATGTAGCACACTCTTAATCCATGGTCTATAAAGCTGCCATTAGAGGCTAAATCTAACATGTGTTGTTATGGCAAGGTAGAGCTTCTTTCACTATAAGCAACCATTTTTTAAAAGATCTAGATATACACGTAATATTAAGTATCTTGACTTTTCTATGGTTTTTTTCTCATTCATTGTGAGTATAAGTGTAGTGAGAAAAAGCTTTAGTGTAAGAAAAGTGTAGTTCAAGAAATAAGGATATGGTGACTTCGAAAATGTGTCACGAGTCATATATTAGAAGTGGACCTAATGCATACATAAATGACTTTTTTATACTAGTGACCATGCAAAAACTTTTGAGAGGCATGTAAAGAGCTACAATTTTATATAGCTAAAAAGAATCATTCTAGAAGCTCGATATGGATATAAAGACGTGTCCGTATAGGTAAAAACTAGGATTGACTCTTGTTTTATTAGGGGAACTAAGATGTTTTCTTTTCTTTTTACCCCCTATCATCTGTATCATCGTCATCAACATAAGCATCGGTATAGGCATCAAGATGATATATGAACGTCAATAATAACATCAGTATTCAGATATGTGGATGCCTAGATATCGATGGACTCTATTAGATATATCGATGCCCTTACCAACTATAAATATTTACAAATGCTTACACTGATGCCTATACCAACTCTTTTTTTTTTTAATGGCAAAATGGGAGAGACTACGGCAGCTGGCAACTCTACCTATCCTCTTCTGCCACAATAGGTACTCAGATTTGAGAGATTTGAAAGAAACATGTTCAAAAGCATAGTTATAAGACATACTAGTACTCACAAATATGATTAGATCTATTGATATTAAAATTCACATAAACATCATATACATTGTTGTGTTACAAACAATTTGAGCCAAGCTCTTACAAAAATGATGAGTAAAAAACAGCCTATATATAGCATGATGGCCTATCTATTCATCATCATTCCCATCGCCTTCGTCCTCTTCCTCATCGTTGCAAGCCTCTTCTGAAATTTCTTGCTTTAATATAGGCAAACTATAAGTTACATGTTACCAAACCATAAGCTACATGCTTGCAAACTCAATTAGCAAACAATTATCCCTACGTGGTTCAGGGGATTTTTTGCGAGCTTCCAAGAATATCTCGTGAGATTTTGAATTTATAGTTTTTTTTTCAAGACATTGTCACTAGGGTATGGGGGAGTTTATAATCGGTTACTCTCTCTCTCTCTCTCTCTCTCTCTCTCTCTCTCTCTCTCTCTCTCTCTCTCTCTCTCTCTCTCTCTCTCTCTCTCTCTCTCTCTCTCTCTCTCAATCAATCAATCAATCACACACCATAGTGCATGTTGGATTGTAATAAGCTACAATATAGCTTTGCATGGTGGGGGCTTCCATGTCTTTTATTATTTAAATATCACACATACAAAGCCTTGGCCAAACCAAACATGCTCAAAAATATGCCTAGGGCCCTCAAAAGGTTTCTTGAGGCCCACAATATCCCATCCCAACCTGAGTCAATGTGCTAAGACAAGCTTGTGTCATCACACATACACACACGTCACATTATATTTTTTTCTAGTGGATAATTTCATACTTTTGTTATAACAAATGAGTAGTATGTTTCAATAAGTTTTGTGATCTCAAATATTAAAGAAACAAGGTTTGAAAAGCCCTCGGATCTTTTCTTAAAAGAAAAACTCATGCAACACACATACACATATAAATCATCATTATATTACCAACTTTTTTTCAAGTGCAGAATTTCAGACTTTTGACATCATAAATGGACTCAGAAGGCCCAAATATGGTAAAAGCGACTATAAACTTGGGTACATTTTGCTGGCTTCTGAGGGTTTCTTGGACTTTTTAATGATTGTAAACTTGGGTACCTTTCGCTGGCTTCTCAGACTTTTTTCTCAATATTTGAAATTCATAAAACTCATCAAAAGGTACCCAGGTTTATAGTCATTTTATCATATTTGAGCCTTCTGAGTCTATTTATGATGTCAAAAGTCATAAAACTCATAAAAGGTACCAGAGTTTACATTCGTTTTTTACCATATTTGGGCCAATTATGATGTCAAAAGTATGAAATTTTGCACTTGAAAAAATGGTTGTAATAAAAAGTCTGGAAGTTTTGATGGCTTCCCAAAAAAACATATACTAGAAATCCATAAAACTCATCGAAAGATACCCAAGCTTACAATAATTTTTACCATATTTTGACCTTTTGAGCCTATTTATGATAAAACTCTTAAACTATAAACTTGAAAAAAAAAATGTAACATAATGATGACTTATGTGCATATGTGTGTTAAAAAGAGGTATGCGAAGCCCTCAAAAGCAACCGCTAGTGTTGGCTTCTAAGTGTTCTTAATACTCATGTTATAATTATTTTTACCATATTTTTAAAGTTTGAATCATGAAATTTTGTAATAGATAATTTTGTATATATGTGTGTTGTATTGTGTGTGTGTGTGTGTGTGTGTGTGTGTGTGTGTGTGTGTGTGTGTGTGTGTGTGTGTGTGTGTGTGTGTGTGTGAGAGAGAGAGAGAGAGAGAGAGAGAGAGAGAGAGAGAGAAAGGAGAGATAGGATTATTCCCCTCCTCCAACATTATGGAGGCAGGCACCATAAAGGTCTCTAGCAAGGGTTAACACCTTCCAAAAAAATCCCTGAGTCCAGAAAGATTCTTTTGTTTGGGAAGGCTGCTTGGGCGGAATCTCGAGAGAGGAGAGAGAAGACAAACAAGAAAGGAGAGAGAATATGAAACTCTCCAAATTATTAAAAAATTTAGAAATCTAAAAGCTCACCATTTCTTGTCAATCAAAATCTCGCGAAGGAAGCTGGCAAAAAAATCACACCCCGTAGTTCACAATGTTGGCCCAAGTAATTTGATGCCCTTCTCTCTCTAACTTCTCAAGCAATGCAATTATTCCAGGCGCATGTAGCATAGTCGTACTCATCTTACATATAGGCATGTCTGGTTACTTCCTTCTTGTTCATAAAATATAATTGAGCATATGTGGTACAAGGATATGCATAAACACATGGACTAAATGCAAGGGATTCACTTATGAAGTATGCATGAAAGCATTCAGCACTGTTGCCTATACCAAGATGAGAAGCCCCCAAACTTTCAAGACGTCTAGCTGCCTCTCATTGTTTCTTATACTTGTCGAGGGTGTCAAGTATCTCAACCTTAGCCATATCAAGGGTATAAAGTATCTTAGCCACCACGGCCTTCCTCTAATCATCTGCATCGAGATATACAGAGGCCTATTTTTTCCCTCTTTAATCTCATCTCGTACTTCTGACCTTTGTTGGCTCATTGTGTCATCCTCTTGAGCATCCACTTTCTATTAAACTTGACGTCTTCATTGGCTATAGAAATTCTCGATAGGGTTGGCCAAGGATGTAATTCTTCTTCTTTTTGGACTAGTCCTTCCACTTTATGAGAATATCATGGCTAAAATGTACCAACAAGAGTTAATGCATATGCATCAAGACAATAGTAGTTACATCATCCTCAATAATGGATCCATCATCATAGCATTGATAAGTGTAGTAGGAAGGTACACTAGAGTAAGGAGTGCAAGCATATAGAGAACAAGGAGTAATCGGAGTATGGATGTCTAAATCGGAGTATGGATGTCTAAAGTAGGTCCCAAAGTGGCCTCAATTGAAGTAGTGCAAGTTGTCTCAGTCGAAGAAGCAGTACCAGTTGTCTCACGATGATGTGATGGAGTATGAGGATCGATCCCACCACCACCATCACCACGACTACCACTACCACTACCACTACCACTACCACTACCACTACCACTACCGCTACCACTACACTACCACTACCACTACCACTAGTAGTGCCACTATGGCAGATGCTCTCACTATGGTGAGACCTACAACGCGAACTCCCTCCTCTATCGTTGGCCTAGCTTTTTATGGTGTGAAACAATGGGCTGGGTGTGCCAAGCTCTAGCCTAGCTTTTTATGGTGTGAAACAATGGGCTGGGTGTGCCAAGCTCTAGCCTAGCTTCCTCCCATTGCTCAGGGGAGATCATCCTAAATAAATTTTGAATCTCATCCTACATGTAATCGGTCTAGGAGATGAGTCATCCATAGATTTGAAAAGAACACATACATTAGAGTCGTCCATAGAATCCATGCATAAGACTACTCATCAATAGACTCCATGCATAGGACTATACAATACACTCTATGCCTAAGAGTCTAAGCATAGAATCTATGCACAAGATTAACTATGCAATAGACTCTATGCATAGTGTCTTATGCATAAGACTATGCATAGACTCTATGCATATGACTATGCAAGTGTACAATAAAACCATAACCATGATAACAAAAGATAATGCAAAAGACGGTCTTTCTTAAAACCATCAAAAAAACCCTTGAATTTGACTAATTTCTCTTAATGGACTGGTTTTTGTCATTAAGGGTGATTAATCTTGTTCAAGAGGCTAAAAATTTAGAAAATATATCAATTGGGGTCTAGATAATCATGAGCAATCGAGATTGGGGTTTTTGAGTGTTTTGAGAGCATCTAGATGCAAACACCTAATCACATCAATTTTTTGATCAATTGGAGAAATTTGACTCTCTTTGCTTAACTTTGCCTTAAAAGATGAGACTATAATTAAGAGTCTAATTAGTCTCTTAATTTAGATTAATTACACAATTGTTGATACCAAAAGATTAGCATTCCCTTGCTCTATCCAATGATGTACTCAATTGTATGAATTAATTAGGAATTAATGGTTAATTAGAGTCCTAAAAAGAGGGAAAGATTAGCGAAAGAATTAATCTTAGATTAATCTTTAATCACTTTTTTACATAACTCATCAAGGCTAATGAGATGCTCATGAGTTATCAAAATTGTCCATTTTGGGGGTCATTTATGAAGGGTGTAAGGGGTGGCATTAAAAGGTTGACTCTTTTTATTCCTACTTCCTTTTTTGGGAAAATGCCCATACCCCTTTCATTTTAAATTCAAAAATATTCCCCTGCAAAAAGAAAAATTCGTATTTTCCACTAGACTCCAAAAAAAAAAATCGAATTTAATATTTGGTGGAGTCCGATTCACAACGTGAACCATTTTCTGTACTTTCACGAAACTAGGTTTCACGTGAAAAAAATCAAATTTAATATTCCGTGGAGTCTGGTTCACGATGTGAGACGCTCAGTGTTTCACGGCATAAAATCCTAACGTTTCACGCAAAAAAAAAATGACTTTAATATTCCGTGGAGTCCGGTTCACGATGTGAACCATTCTCTACAAATTCACGGAACTAGGTTTCACGTGAAAAAAAATCAAATTTAATATTCCATGGAGTCCAGTTCACGATGTGAAACATTAGTGTTTCACAGTACTGTGAAAGCCTAAGGTTTCACGCAAAAAAAAAAATTCAAATTTAATATTCCATGGAGTCCAGTTCACGACATGAATCGTTTTCTACACTTCCACGGAACTAGGTTTCACGTGTTAAAAAAAATTCGAATTTAATATTCCATGGAGTTCGGTTCACGGCATGAACCATTTTGCACTTTCACAAAACTAGGTTACACATGGAAAAAAATTTGAATTTAATATTCCGTGGAGTCCGGTTCACAGCGTGAAAAGAGGTCCGTCGGCCAAAAAAAAAGACTCTGGAAAACACCCCTGTTTGGAGGCCTGTATCTCCTAAACCGTATATCCGATGAAGGCGCTCTAGGGCTCATCAAAAAGCTGACATCAAGCTCTTTGACTTTGGATAGGTCGTCTGATCAAATTCGAATATTTTGACCTCCAACCAGCAGGCTCAAAATTTGACCCGAAAATCGAGGCAAAAAAACAACCCAAAAACCACGAAAAATCGTTAAAAAACAGCACGAAAACGACGATGAGCCATATTCAAGCTACTTTTTGAGAGTCTAAACGATAAAATCACAGAGGACTCAAGGAAACAAAGTTGTACTCCAAAAATACTACAACTTCCTCATATGGGGTTTTGAAAATTCCTTTTGAAACACCCTCAAAAACGTGCTGCGAAATAGGGAAAAATTCTCAAAAAAATTTCATCTTGAGATAGTGATGGAAAATAGGATTTAGGACCTCCTCTTCCATCTGGGAAGTTCCTAGCATACGCTTTTTCCAGAAAAATATCTCAAGTCGTTCACGTGCATATAGCGCCTAAGCTAATTAGGGTAAACGGTCACCCGTTTGATCCAACGAAAAGTATGCCAAGCCTCTTGAGGCTGTAATAGGCTGTGGCAAACAGTCACCCGTTTGATCCAACGAAGAGTATGCCAAACCTCTTGAGGCTATAATAGGCTGTGGGAAAGTATAAAAAGAAAAAAAAATTGTGATTGCTCATTAAAGAGCATTTAGGCACTCTAACATGGCCCACGATAGAGGTGCCAGGGATCACACAAGGACTAAACCAAATGGCTGACATCTTCGAGCCATTGAGATTTATGCCGCCAATTCACCTCCTCATGCCATTGGCCATACCTATAACAAGTGTGTCATCAGGTTTTACACCCCTTATGACTTCGATCCCACCAAGCTTTGGTCCCTTGCCTAACATTCCCACAAGTCCTATAAGTACCAACCCTTTCCTGGTGGATGCCCACACCTTGGTCATACTGAGACTAGTGGCCCAAGGACTCACTCAGTCTCTTTCAACAAGAGCACTCACATACGGCATCAGTGATACAAAAATACGACCGTACAAGGACTCACTCAGTCTCTTTCAACAAGAGCACTCACATACGGCATCAATGATACAAAAATACGACCGTACAAATTTTTAAAATTATGGGTAAATATGATGGAACAACAAACCATGTTCAATTCATTCAAATGTTTGAACAGAGGTGTGAAGCCTTTGGAAATCCCAACTACCCAACTAAGGTACATGCGTTGAACTTATGCTTAGAGGGAAAAACTGGTCGATGGTTCATTGCATTGATGCCGGCGATCAAGACCAACTTCAAAACCTTGAAATCAGCCTTTATACATGACTTAAAGGTGATCGGTGGAATGCAGTAACAAAACTCTATTCAATTGAGTGTCAACAACCAAATAAATCCATTAGAGATTTTATCCTTAGGATAAAACTCTTGCCACGTTGTGAGTCATGGGAAAAATTAAACGATGTTCAATTGAGGAGATGTTTCATGATAGGCTTAAAGAATAACAACTTACACAACTTGATCATTGTATCCAATCCGAAAACATTTGATCAATGTAACAAAGAAGCAATATGTTTAGATGACAACATGCTAGAAGATGAGCATGCGCTACGAGGTGTTCCTCATCTAAACCAAGTGAAGCAATGGCAAAAGAAAGATCGATCTCAGAATTAACATTCCCAAAATTTTATGCAGCCTTGCTTGAAACCTTATAGCTAACATCTCTAAGAGAGGACAAAAACCTTCAAAACCAGACATCCTTAATGCCTCTAAAAGTGAGGAGCAAAATGCCTTGTGTTGAATGCAATCACTTCTACGACCATCCCAATCCTCATTGTGCATACAAGGCACCTGTTCTTCTATACTACATATATTGTAAAACCTTTGACCATGATACTAAAAAATGTCCCACTTCATCCACAATGTACTCAAAACCTCTATCTCTCGTGCACCAAACATAAACAATCCAAAGGGTAGAAACTGCTCAGGAAGTAATTAATCGAACACTTCAGTGTTTCTATTGTCGTGGACCTTACAAGGTGGCAGACATCACAGTTTGGAACACTTCCATGCCCATAGACATCACTGACACCTTGCGACTCATGTGTGAATGATGTGGCATTGATCACATGTTCCAAGATTGGCCAAGACAAGTTGCTTAATGCAACTTATCTCACAAAATACAACTCTTAACATCTTAAGTGTACAAAACGGGCAATTGTCACGGTGCCCTTGAATGTGCTTACACGCTTCCAAGCCAAGGCATGAGAAATAGTTAAAAGGAAAAACAAAGGACAACAAACTGTCAAAACTAAGGTCAAACTAAAAGACAGGGAAAAGGAGTCTATAGAGAACATAAACCCAAAAGGGGACATAAACACAAAAGAGCCAAAAGCTATACATGATGCAGAAGCATCCACCTCAAAGACCACCACACAAACCTCAACACCCATATGTGCGACATAGGATACAAAAACACAAAGAAAAATTTGATCTTGTCACATGGATAAACATAATGAAAAATTGACAAACCAAAGAAAGTCAGAGAATGAAACAAGTTCTAGTACATCACTAAGTGAGGATGAAACAAGTTCTTACTCTTCGCTCAGTGTACCACATAGACCAATCAAGAAACTAGAACCCACCCAGCCACCCCAAATGGATAATAATGATCACATGACGTATGCAGAATGCAAAAAGCAAGCTTAGGAGAGCATGCTTAGCTTGGTTGAATGCCTTACAAGGTTACCAGTTATGATTGAGCCTCATAATGCCAATTCTAAAAGAGCAACCAAGATACAAAGCCTAGAGGATTACCACTTTCTCTTTCAAGAGGAAGGCATACTCTCTACAGAAGAGTCATTTGAAACAGACTGTACTACAAACTAAAGGCTTGAGAAAGCATGTGAGGAATTCAATAATTCCCTTACAAGATTAAAATAGTCTCTCAAAACCTCATTCGGCGGCAAAATGCTCTTATCTCATCATAAAGCCAGCATCACATTGTCACTTGCACCTTTAATGGCTCAACCTGAGTTATACAAGGACATAACAAACTACATAAAACAAGACTGTCAGGATTCACAAGTTTCCAAACAGCCCTCATTAAGAATTGTCAGAGGGCCAAGTGTACCATTGTACGCATTAGGTACTCTTGAAAAAGCTAAGACCCAAATAGAGGATGAAAGTGAATGGGAATATGAAACAGAAACCGAATCTGAAACCGAGTCATTAACCAAAACATCCATGGTTCCTTTGGAAGATTCTATCATGGTATGGTTGGATTTCCCTACATGCAATGATGTTCAGCGCAAACGCGCATTGATTAGCTCTCGAGCTAGTCATAACATTGTGAGAAAATAGACACTTGGGTGTCATTGGGACAACCTACACTCATCCCTGCAAGCAATAGTATTGCAAGAGGAACCAATGGACAAAACATTAAAGTTTCAAGTTACTTTAAATACACTAATCAAACAATCAATGGCGATATGGAATTTACATTCCATGTTACCCTAGATTCCCTTGACTATGATGTCATCCTTAGCAGAACTTGGATAGGTGAATCGTTGTATTCACTAGATGAATCCATGCAAATAGTCACCTTGCACACTCCTGTAATAAGCACTATAAAATTGCTACATGAGGAAGAAACCTTGCACGAGGTGGAACTTCCAACATATCTTACTAAAAAGATCCCTAGGATTTTGGTTGGATTGAAAATTTCAAATAAAATCACCACAGCTCAAGCACAGATTTATCCAACATGAGCACAATCTCATGACCCTCGAGCTATGGGATTTGTTAGGTCAACCAACACTCACGGAACATCCTGAAAGGATTACCTTTACACAAGACTTGAACATGCCATATCTGGGGTACTTTGAACATACAATATATATTGAAACTAACCCCCTTACTTGCAAGTTTTTTGTGGTTGAGTATGTGTTGGAAGCAGATTTAATATTGGGGCATAAATGGATTGTTGATGCCCAAGCACTACCTTGCTTTGCTAGCGATAGAGTCATTATGATGATCAACGACAAAAAGTTGACAATACCATATTGCCAGGAAGAGGATCCAACTTTAATGGATATCTATGATGCTGAATGCAAAAGGATACAAGCCTCTTCCACAAAAGCCCCTCTACACAATTTAACCTACCATCTGCATCAACAACCGACTCCGATAAAGCATCTAGTCCTTCAACCCCATCCTCACCTACAAAGTGGGATGCCAAAACCTCGCAAATCAATAGCTATTCCTAAAGAAGTTCCCACAGCCAACAAACCATCTATCTCTAACAGGGAACTCAAAGGAAAGGCCCCATACTCAAAGGCATCATCATCGATAGCCACTCCACAAGACACTCTAACCTCATCATCATCAACAATGTCCATGAGTCTCAAACCCGCAGCCTTAGCACCAACCAAAGTCAAGGAGGGCCCTAAACCTTCCACATCAACCCGAAAGAAAACTCCACCAAGACTCCCACAATCACGATATCTTAATAGTATCAAAATGTGGGTGGAGAAGCAGTTACTTATAGCTCAAGGCTACTATGAAGGTGCCAATCAAATTTGGGTGCCTCGACAGTCAAAACCTCTTCCTCAACGTAGCACTTGAAATCCAAGGAAGAAGAAAAGTACTCCACAATACCATCCACAAAAGCGTATGGGAGTTCCTCAAAGAACTCCACCAATGCAACAAGTGTGGGTACCAAAAACACTACTGCAAGCACAATGGTACTACCAAAGAAATACCAAAGCTTGGGTCCCCAAGTGCATCACAAAGTCCCCTAAGCTTGCACAAAGAAGAAATCCTTAACACCAAGCACATCAACCACCAAATTACAGTGTTCGTCAAAGATGGGTGCCTATGCATGTACTTCAACAACAAGGATACTACGATGGTACTTCCTTCATATGGTTGCCAAATCGAACAATGTGAAGAAAACCTCACCACCACTGACTTCAACCCCAGTAACTTCACCTAAAGTTTGACAAGGATGGAGGCACAAGCAACAGCAAGCAAATCACTCAACCACTCTCGTACATTCAGCACCAACACAAGAGTTTGTGTGTTTAAGCAAACAATCAGCAGTCTTCCCTACTGCCTTGACCTCATTTTAGTAACAAATTCAAGAATCAATATGGAGACTTAGGAGGCACAAGCAACAGCAAGCAAATCACTCAACCACTCTCGTACATTCAGCACCAACACAAGAGTTTGTGTGTTTAAGCAAACAATCAGCAGTCTTCCCTACTGCCTCGACCTCATTTTAGTAACAAATTCAAGAATCAATATGGAGACTTAGGAGCACATCATGAACAAAATAACAATGCTCTTGTCACCCCTCTGGAAGTGAGAAATGAGCGCACAAGAAGATGTTGCTTGCAAATCATGACCTAGATGACCCATAAAACCAAAAAAAAAAAGGTCAAATCTAGTGGCTACTTCAATACAGAGCAGTTCAATAAGAGTCTATATGGCTCAATTCTTGTACTTCATGTAAACCTGCATCACACGAGCACTTAAATATACATAAAAAAATAAAAAGCACATGGACAGAAGAAGATAGGATCAAGTCCTACCTCAACAACATTTGACAAGAATCCTACCACACAAAGGGACATCATCACAAGCCAATTACTTCAAATGATGAATGTCACTTCAATGAATCAAACGTGGAACCGAGAATCATCATCTCATTCTTAATTAAGTCTACATTCCTCCAAATCCTTCTCTCTCTTCTCTCCCATTATTAACATCTCTTAGTGTCCCCACTAACAAAAATCACATGTAACCTTGCCCGATGATTGCCAAAAACAAAGTGAGTTTTAAAAAAAAGGCTCACACAAATATAAAAAATGTAATCATTCGTAAAACCCCCTACCCTATTAGAAATTCCCAGTACACCACTGACCTCTTCATTCATTAACTAGCTTTTCTTATTCCTTTCGGAGGAACAAAGACCATTGAACGTCATTCAACATCAAAGCCATCGACAAAGCTTGTTCATTCTCTCAACCCAAAGGTCTTCAACGCGATCACGGTGGACGTGATCGTCATCAAGAAGGGGGGAATGTTAATACAATTCTAGGATTGACAAGAGCTACTGCCATTATCTTACATCAAGGAGTCACGGTAGATACACCAAAGGGTCATACATTCATGATATAAAGCAATAGTGTCCAAAGCTATAACTTCGATGAGCGCTCATAATGGTGTGACGGAGTATTTATGGGGCAATTCCTGCTTCAAGAGCATGTGGTAGTTTAGCAAGTTAGGATGAAGTCCTAAGTGATGTACTTCATGGATATATTATGAGAGTAGTCATTTTAATAGCATTAGGCCTCTTATGAGCCTAAAGTGCCCAGCCTGCCATAGTTTAAGTGAGTGTGAACACTTATAGCCATGTATATAAGTGAATTTCTCTCATAATACAAGATACTCTCCCATTATGCAATTGAGTCTTGCTCTTGCTAATCTCCCTCCCTAATGCATGCTAGTGAGTGTGTGTGAGTGAAGTGAGGTGTGAGAGGAGGGACGAGGACCCATAGTGCAACGTGGTGGTGTGACAATGCTCATGGAAAACGAGATGGAATTGCTTCTCAAGGAGTTGTAGAGCTTGGAGACCTCAAGGGTATGAGCTTGGCCATTGGAAAGATCCTCACGACTACGGTTCATCAGGTAATCTCTTTTTGGATGTGTTTCAAAGAAGGTTAGGGTGAGCTATAACAAATTTGCTAATTAATCATCTCTTAGATCCCATGCATATATACAAAGATGTGGGAAGCACTCTTTGGGAGCACCTGATTGGTGAGTAAGATAGTAAGGGTGCACGAGATGATTAAGATAATTTGAGAATATGGAAAGTCTATGGCCACCATCTGTGGATGACAAAGTAATTCTATCATGTATATCTTGGATTTTATCTAAGAGAGAGGAGACAAGAATGAAGATGATTGCCTCCCTTATTGGAAAAATTTGATAATTAATAATCTCTTAGATCCCATGCATACATTCAAAAATGTGGGAAGCGCTCTTTGGGAGCACTTCATTAGTGGGTGAGACAATAAGGGTGCACAAGATGATTTGAGAGAAGTTGAGAAGACAGAAGACCTATGGCCACAATCTGTGTGGATGGCAAAGTAATCCTATCAAGTGCACCTTAGATTTTATCCAAGAGGGAGGAGACAAGGGTGAAGAAGGTGATTTTGTTCTTTCACACACCATGTCATATGCATTGCCTCAAGGGTGCCTTTACAAAATATAATAATTTGAGTGTCTTAAAGTCTCATGATTGGCACAAGTTCTTATAGGTATATAAACTTAACCATCACAAGTGAAAGCTTCTTAACTCAAGAATATATGTTTTTGGATGGTGTTACTTTGTAATTTGTGATTTCTATTGCAATCAAACACTGTGTAACCGAAGACATTAGGATTACCATTTATAAAATTATTAGATTAGTAACATAGATTTCTTTAAAGTAGATCAACTTACAATCTATTGAGCAGGCAAGAATCAACTTAATAGAATATATTAGGATTATTTCCATTTACAAAATCAATGGATTAGTAACATAGATTTCTTTAAAATAGATCAACTTACAATATATTGAGCAGGTAAGAATCAACTTAATAGAATATATTAGGATTATTTCCATTTACAAAATCAATGGATTAGTAACATAGATTTCTTTAAAATATATCAACTTACAATATATTAAGCAGGTAAGAATCAACTTGATAGAAGTAGTGTGCTTAATTGAGAAGCCTTGTCCAACATCTACTCTCACTATCTAAGTGCACTTATTGGAACACATAGTAGATGAGTTTACAATAGCATAGTTGATGGATGATCTTTTTAGAAAGATTTATGAAGACCTTAAAGGATTTTGTGAGACAAAGGGCAAGGCCTAAAAGGGAACATGGCATAGAATGTTGGCTAGTTCAAGTGTTACTGGTATATATCTCAGAGTTTCTTAGTCAAATAGATCCACATATGCCTCAACTTTGGTATAACAAAGATGATGAGCATATAGTTGGAGAGGTACCACAAGGAAATGGGATCACTCGTAAGATAGATGAATTCTTGTGACTTAAAATCAGTAAATTTTGTATCTTGAAGTCTCCAAAAATGTAAAAGTGGATTGATAGGTATAAAGAGGAACATGTCGAAAGAATAACTGTTAGAAGTCCTTTTAGGAGAAGACAGTGATATCTTCCATAATCAAGTGAGCTTGCACTTCTTTCCATAGATATGTTACTTAGATGGCTAGAGAATAGAAAGGGAGAATAGTGAAAGGATTAAAGATCAAGAGATAAAGTTTGCAAGAGGATGTGACTAGCATGTAAGAAAGTTGAATCATGTAATGATGGGGAGAGAGAGAGAAAGAGAATGTAAGAAAGTTGAATCATGTAATGATGGGGAGAGAGAGAGAAAGAGAATGGAGTACCAAATGCACTCAAGGGAGTACCACAATAGCCATGGAAGCTTGGAGCTCCAAGAAATTATGATTTGATTAGTCAAATGATTAGATGCCCCTAATTACAATTTATTCACTTGTATACTTGCCCACCTTTTCACACTTATTAATGTTGGACCCCATACTTGCCCGGCCATATCCATGCCCACCACGGGCTTCTCTTATGTCCAAGACCAAGCCCCCTTCATTACAAACCATCCCCACCCAAAGGTTTTGTCCTCAAAGCCATGTAGGGAACACGGTATGGACTATGGAAAACCTTCTTGTCTTCAAGCATGAGTGTGGAAGTACATTCTTTTTGCAATCCAAAAGCATCTCGCACAAGAGAACTCCACATAGAGCTGTCCACTTATTTTATGCACATATGGACTTCTCTCCATGATACCCATAATCCCATGGAGTCTTATTGCACCTTGCTTTGATTGATGAGTAAGGAAGCACACGAATGGCCATGGCTATCCATACAATAAATTTACAGCAATGACACCCTTCATACCATCATCCCAATCCATGCATATAGCTGTCCAAAGACACCATGCAACTGTACCCACTTTATCCACGATGAGTCATTTCTTGTACAATCTCTAGATGGTCTTTCATGAAGTCTTCAGATTGAAAAGAAGCTTCTTCATTAGGCAAGCATCTCCACTTCACAAGGTACTCAACAATAGACCTATTAACGAAGGTGTCTTTCCCTCATTCCTATCACCTTTTATGCCACATATTAAATCATTCCCTCTTCATCCATAGGAGGAAACTCATCAATCACTTCCAATTGAGGTCCCACATACTTCTTCAAATGTGACACATGAAACACAAATGTTGTGGATCCTTGTGGTAGAAGGTAACAACAATTGGTAGGAAACCTCACCAATTCTTCTCAACACCTTGTAAGGTCCATAAAAGCGATGAGCAAGCTTTGTATTGGTGTCTCCCTTCAATGAAGCATACCTTGACTTTGGGATTCTTAAGAATACATAATCCCCTTCCTTGAACTCCACATACTTCCTTGACTTATCAGCATATTGCTTCATTTGGTTTTGTGCCTTAGCCATGTTATCCTTGCACCTTTGCAATATTGCACACATCTTCTCAATCTCCTCTTTGGATTGAGGATTCACCTTTTCCTCATTAAATGCAATATAAGGTATGTGCACCTTATACCCATGCATGGCTTCAAATGGAGACATACCAATACTCATGTGATAGGTGTTGCTATGACAAAATTCAGCTAAGTGTAGCCATCTATCCTATAAAGCTTAGGTGTCATAACAATAGTGTCTCAAATAGATTTCAAACCATTTGTTCACCCTCTCAGTTTGGCCATCCGTTTGTGGATGATAGGCTGTACTTGGAGTGAGTGTAGTCCCCATGGAATCAAAGACACTCTTCCAAAAATGGCTCATGAACTTGACATCCCTATCATTCACCACTTGCTTAGGGATTCCATGCAACCTAAACACATGCTCCATAAATTGTTGAGCCACCATAGAAGCTGTACATTGCACCTTTGTGGGTATGAAATGAGTCGCTTTTGTCAATCTATCCACTACCACATAGATGCTCTTCCACCCTTACTTAGTAGTGGGTATCCTGGTAATGAAATCCATGGCTATGTGTGTGCAATTTCCTTCTAGAATAGGCAATGGTTGCAACAATCCTCTCGGCAATTGATTGGGATCCTTATTTTTTTGACAAGGCAAACACTTTTGCACATAGTCATGCACATCCTTCCAAAGTCCTTTCTAAAAGAAACTCTTTCGTATCTTATCATAAGTCTTGAACACTCCGAAACGACCCACCATTGGTGAAGAGTGCATCTCTTATAGGATTTTCATCTTGAAGGATGAGTGAGAGACCAAATAGACCTTTCCCTCGTACATCTAAAATTTTATAATCCTTTATCCATGTACACTTTTTGTGGCTACATTAAAAAAAATAAAACTTTGTATGTTGAACATATGCCCTACCTACCATATTTTATAGTGGCCCCCTTCCCTTCCCCCATTTATGAATAAGTGAAAGAGGAAAAATGACATGAGTGGTGAATTTATGAGTCAAGGAATGTCAAATGTAACTTCTCATCTATAACAAGATTAACCTTCCTCTTTGTAAATTTATGTAACAAGCTAAAGCATGTCCAACCTCTGATTTTACTCATTACATCATTTATGAATAAGCCAAAGAGGAAAAATGTTAAGAGGTGAAGTATTTCCAATCTCTCATTTTAGTCATCGCGTCATTTATGAATAAGCCAAAGAGGAGAAATGTCAGGAGTGGTAACTTTATATATGTGAATGAATGTCAAATTAACTTGTCAATCTAAAACAAGATCGACCTTCCTCATGTAATGAGGTCAAGCACATATAGCGTCAACCTTAGCCTTGGTGCTCCTTTAACAAGAGGAAGAGGGAAAATAAGCTGAGGTGACAATGTCAAGGACAACATCATTAATGACCAAGGGAGCAACAATCAATCTTGTGAGGAACCCAAGGATGGTGAAGGATGCAAGGGTAGCACCAGATATGCCCGAGTTGACACTCAATATACACTTAGCTTCATAATGGTGGAAGGAAAGGAGCTTCTCTTCTTGCGAAACCTGGAGAGAATGTTCAAAGTGAAGCAAGATGAGTGTGTGTCCCTCCCTACCATTAGATTAGATTTTCCTCTGGACAATGCAGGCTCTCAGCACATGATAGAGTACCTCATACCAATTGAAGGTACAATATTAGAGAGAGTGCAATCGACACTCAATACACTTAGATGGTGGATGGAAAGGCTTGCAAGACCTAGAGAGAATGTTCAAAGTGAAGCAAGATGTGTGTCCCTCCCTACCATTAGATTAGATTTTCCTCTGGACAATGCAGGCTCTCAGCACATGACAGAGTACCTCATACCAATTGAAGGTACGATATTAGAGAGATTGCAATTGACACTCAATACACTTAGCTTCATAATGGTGGATGGAAAGGAGCTTCTCTTCTTGCAAGACCTGGAGAGAATGTTCAAAAGTGAAGCAAGATGAGTGTGTGTCCCTCCCTCTACCATTTCCCGAGTTGACACTCAATACACTTAGCTTCATAATGGTGGATGGAAAGGAGCTTCTCTTCTTGGAAGACCTGGAGAGAATGTTCAAAGTGAAGCAAGATGAGTGTGTGTCCCTCCCTACCATTAGATTAGATTTTCCTCTGGACAATGCAGCTCTCAGTACATGACAGAGTACCTCATACCAATTGAAGGTACGATATTAGAGAGACTGTAATTTTTCCAAGGAAAGATAGAAGAGGCCAAGCAGGCATGTGTGCCTAAGGAGGAGTTTAAAGAAGTCATACCAACTACTTATCTCATCAAAGATAATATCTCTTCTTACTCGCATCTCACGATCTATCACCATTTTTCTCCAAAGCATAACCAAGGGCATAAGTTATCCATCAACATTGAGCAACCAGATGTGATAGCATCTGAAGAACTACACTCAATAAGTTATTAATCCTTACTTTGTAATTTTTATTAATGGAATAAATAATTACTAAAATAGGTTTTGTGTATAGCATGTCATAGAGCTAGATAGTTGGGTATATTGCAAGGGCATCACAAGGGAGGCTCAAAGGACCCAATACATGGGGTGTATTTCACGTAAAGACATTGTGGTTACACACAATGCATTCAAGCTAATGGCAAGATTTCAGCTCCTTGCCCTCATAGCACTTTTCAAAGTCATGTGCCTCTCCACAACATCTCCAAAAATAATGCAAAACAAATAATTCTCATTCGCAAGGCAGCACTCAATGCCATGTTCCAAGGGGGCTATGCTTCCAAGATCCTTACCAATATGGCTGTATAGCAGAAAGCCTAATAGAAAGTGTAGGGGAGAGAGATACAACATGCATCTTGATACTATCATGTTTGAAAAAGCCCCTTAATAAGAGAAGGTACAAGGTTGCCAAAAATAGCATTAAATGGCTAAATCTTAGTATAGTGTAACTGTAATTTTCAATCTAAGCTAATGTAATTTCTTTATAGAAATATAATTCAAGCTATTGTTGTTTAAATTAATACTCCAGTGTCTTAACCTTGCAATGGTGAAGCCAATGAAGTGTTCTCAAAAAAATTTAAAAGAAATATTTGAAATAACTTCTTTATAGAAATATAATTCAAGCTATTTTTGTTTAAATTAATCTTCCACTACTTAACCTTGCAATGGTGAAATCAATGAAGTGTTCCAAAAAAATTTAAAGAAAAATTTGATCCATTTTTTATTTTGTTACAATGATGATGAACAAAATCTAATGTCTAAAAAAAAGAACCATTTTTCCAGGTCTTCAAAAAAAATGGACACATTGTCCCTAAGGCCTTAAGGGGGTTAAATAGGCATACAAGGACCAAGGCTAGCACAAGGCAACCTATCCCCAAACAAGGGTTACATGTCTAGGCCTAGGTTACCCTGTGCTACCTAGCATGGGCCCTTTTGCGCCCATCCAACCCCCCTAAGGCCTTAGTGAGGGCTTTGAGGCTAATAATGTGTCCAAAAAAGTACTTGAAGGCTTCAAAAGTATTTTATCCTAATTTTTCTCTATTTAGCATTTTAGATCCCAAAATTTTTACTTGAAGGCCATTTAGTACAAGGTGGATGTTCAATTCAAGAGTTTACCTTTAGCCTTGTCAATGCATGTGTTGTTGGGTTTTGCTTAGAGACACAATCTACAACTTCCCAATTGTTGAAATTTGAGCATTGTGATGTGCTATGGTGGATCAAACACTAGAATCAACATCATTAACAAAGTGATTAGTAAATAATTAAGACGTAATTAGTGGGTAATTAACAAATAGATTAATGTAGGCATGGATACTCAAAAACCTGCAAATTCTCATTAGGGCAATGCCTCAATTTATAGAGCTTACATCTAAGCATCTAATCCCACTGATTTCTCCCCATGATTCACTCCACCTCTTTTCCCTAATTCTCTCCATCTCTTCACTTTTCCCAGAATATCTCCACACTTCCTAAATCTTCTCATGCTACCCTTTATTCTCTCCCAGTAGATTCTTCTCACCTTTTCACAGGTTCTTTCACATTTACACATTCTCTTTTACAGCCTCTAACCAAGGGCTTGTTCCCGCACACACCCTATTCACTTGTATTTTCAACACCTCCCCTCAAGTGAATACTCTCTAGCACACCTGGACCCTATACCAAGTTTCCCTCTTACCAATATAGCGACCAGTGCCTCAAGTCCCTAAAATCCATAATCCTTGACACTCTCTCTCTCTATGTGTCCAAGGCTACTATAAGTGCCCGCGACCTTAACTAAAGTGCTCACACATACATCTACCACGTGGCCTACATCATCGGTGGCTCAGAGGTGGTTTTACTTTGTTGGGGTAGGTTACATTGGGTTGTGGGGTCTCTCTCTCTCTCACACAGAAAAGATGATCCGACTCCACTTCCTTTGGAGCCTCCATGAAATTTGCCGATGTCGTTCCTTCTCCACCACTGGGTTTGCCATGTGTCCTGGCTTTCCACATTTGTGGCACAAGTGAAGGTCCTTCCTCCTACTCTGCCTCTTCCTCGTCCTCGTCCTTGAGAGAATCCTCCTCGGGTGAAGAATGCTTTTTCTTCTCCTGCTGTTGAGTCGAGCCATTTCTTCTCTTTGCCTCTGCTCTCTTGCTCTAGTAGAGCTGCTTCTATATTGTGTAGCTTCAATTTAGGTCATTCTTTAGTGTTGCTACAATATTTTCATAATCACCTTTGTCCACACTCTTCAGAAGCACTGCTAGTGCCTCATCATCTTCTACCTTTTTGCCAATAGCTGTGCTTAATGCTTTTATATTTGTTCAAGTGTGTGATTAAAGGTTCACTTTCCTTCATGTCCAATTTGTAGAATTGCATTAACAGATTTATCTTTGAATTTTTTGCTTGTGTACTAAATAATTTATTGAGTTCATCCCATGCATCTTTTGCCCATTGTATCCCTGTGATGTGATGAATGATTTCATCATTTAAACTGAGTGCAATAAGTCCCAATGCTTTCCTGCTCTTCCACTCATTTTCCCCTCTCTCTGGGCATTTATCTCTCCCTTCAACTAATCCCCACATATTTTTCCTCATGAGCAAATACATGGTTTTTGTCTGCCATGTGTAAAACTGCTCCCCATTAAATTTGGTTATTTCCTGTGCTGTACTCATGGTGATATGAAGGGGGTCTTACCTCTTAATCTAATTTCAAGATTCAAGGACAGTGTCTACCCTTTTACAACTCAATCTGGTGTTTAAGAGATGATTACAACAAATTTATCAGCATAAAATCACCAAAAATTACATTAAATCAAGGGTAACCAATTTGTACGGAATGGTTGGAGTATCAAACCAACTCCGAATTGCAATCTAAAGTTATAGGGATCTGTATCAGATACCTAATGGGGATCTGTATCAAATACCTAATGGTTCATTTGAATCCTCAATTACACCAAAATATAGTGATTAGCACTGATTAATCACTGATTAACAAATTAATCCACTGTTTTGTGTGCAAAAAACAGAGTATGCGGGGAGTCCAGATCTAGTGCCTTAGACTTCAAATGAGCTCAAATGCTTTCAAAGGCATCAATAGCAATGAGTCTAGTAAAGGATTAAGCGAAGAAACACAAGATTTGACCAAATATTGAAAGCTTAATCTCTGTTTTACCAAAGTCACCTACAGATTTGATGAAGAGCTTGGATCTCACTGTAGACTTGATGAAACTGAATTCTGTCTTCACTAGCTTGTAGTAGAGAATGCTTGAAAACCCTCGGGGCTAAGAGAAATTAAAGCAATTTGATTTGATGAGCACAAGATCTATAATTTCATTAGAAAAGTCTGCGCTGGCCAAATTCGCGATTTCTCCTCAACGCTTCGGCGGTTTGCTACGTGGAGTTGATGAGCTTGAAGAGTATTGAGGTGGCTACCATGTGCTAGAAGGGTTTGACCTAATTGTGAGTATGCAAGGAACTAGAGCTCCTCCACTAGCTGGGGGTACAGAGGTGAGTTGAAAAAAGAGGAAAATTATAATTTTCTACTAATCCTAATTAGCAAAATAATTAGCACGATAATGGGCTCACAAATTAGCATGGCTCTGATATCATGTTGAAATTTGAGCATTGTGATGTGCTATGGTGGATCAAACACTAGAATCAACATCATTAACAAAGTGATTAGTAAATAATTAAGATATAATTAGTGGGTAATTAACAAATAGATTAATGTAGGGATGGATACTCAAAAACCAGCAAATTCTCATTAGGGCAATGCCTCAATTTATAGAGCTTACATCCAAGCATCTAATCCCACTGATTTCTCCATGATTCACTCCACCTCTTTTCCCTGATTCTCTCCACCTCTTCACTTTTCCCAGAATATCTCCTAGAATATCTCCACACTTCCTAAATCTTCTCATGCTACCCTTTATTCTCTCCCAGTAGATTCTTCTCACCTTTTCACAGGTTCTTTCACATTTACACATTCTCTTTTACAGCCTCTAACCAAGGGCTTGTTCCCGCACACACCCTATTCACTTGTATTTTCAACACCAATGTGAGTGCGCTAGCTCGTCAGGGTCACGTCCTCACTACATTGTCACATCAAAATGCTCCTTTTTGCCAAAGGGGTGAAGAGAGAGCTCTTAATGCATAGATGTCCTTCTCGATGGTTCTCTCTCACAAAAAGCAAGGAAAGAAGAAGCTAATTGAAGATGGAAACTTACAATCACACATATTCAACCAAGCATGAATTTAAAAGCATACAAGCAAGCAAGAAGAGGGAAGAAGGAGAGCTCACCAAGTAAACTATTGCAAGGGAGTGAATGTCTATTGCTTACTATAAAAAATGACTTATATACAAATGACTAGTTTTCACACTAGGCCAACCAAACTAAAAAAAACAGCCCGGTCTATATATTATTATTCTTAAGTAACTATGTACACTCAGTAGACTTTTCCTATTTGATATCAAACACACAGGAAGGCTACTTTATATGTTATGATGCTATCTTATAGAAGTTGTGTCTGTTCTCGCAAAAATAAGATGGTAAAGTGCCTTATGGTAGGTCATGTGGGCAATAGACAAGTCGATAGTGAAGCTATAGCCGAGAAGTGGACAGTGTTGATGGTCCAAGATATGCCATAAAGGTGGTGGCCGAGGTTAAGTCGTAAAGTTTGGGATGGATTCGCAGCCGAATACAATATCAAGTGGTAGAAAGCTCTAGGTACCGCAAAAGGTAGGCAGCTTATCAAGGTGGCATAGAAAGTGATAAACGATGTAGAGAATCTTCATGCTAGGCCTCCGTAGGTTATGGAAGTGGTCTGGAGCCTTCAACATGAGGTAGTCTAGTAGAAGCATTCCACACCCCTGTGAGTGGCATAATGAGTGTGCAAGGACTCCATGGAATGATTAGCATAGATAGATGAAGGTCCTTGATAGCTTGGCATGATAGGGTATAATGCTAATAGTGTGATGCCTAGAGATTGGGCAAATATGTCAGCCAAGGTAAGGTGTTGGGTCGTACTGGTCCCCCCATCAACAAGATATTTACCTAAGGCATTGGCATGGATGAGGTTAGTGACAATTTCATGTGTATTTTCCGTGAGAGATACACAAGGTTTTAAAAAATTGTGATGCCCATAGTGAAATATGATGATGACATACATGTGCAATGGGCAAAAAGTGTGCCAGTGTGTGTACACTTCTCCAGCATCGTGAAGACTTCTCCAACTCAACTTCTTTCCTTGACTAGGGATTGGGCAAACACATCAGAGACCAGCGTGAGGTGTTATTGGGTCATACCATGGGCTAGAGTTACACCGGCCATGGTCCTCCCATCTAAAGATGTACTTGAAGAGTTAGCATGAACAAGGTTAGTTATTGTAGTTACATATGTATGTGCATGCTATTGCGTAATACTATGGGCCAAAATTACACCTGCCATGGTCCCCCCATCTAGAGATGTACCTATAGGGTTGGCATGGATGAGGTGGTTAGTTGTTGCACTTGTATGTGTATGTACATGCTATGAGAGATGCAAGAAGCAAAAAAAAATTATGTTGCTCATAGCAAAATATGCTCATGACATGCATGGCCAATGGGCTAAAGGTGTGCCTATGTGTGTACACTTCTCTAGCATGAAAACTTCTCTCAAATGCTTTCTTTGGCTCTCTTTGCTCTGCTTTCTTCAACATTTACTTGACATCCCTTTTCTTGGGAGTAAAGATCATTAGAGTGCTTGAGGCATAGCAATGGGCGTTGCTGTTGCCTCCTACAAGGGAGTTGGGTGGTCGCTTGATGGATTTAGGGCATTGTCACAAGCACATGGGATAGAGGTAGTGGGGATCACTAGGTGGAGCTATCAAAGATGAGGCCATGAAAGGTTCTTGCTAATTTAAGAAAGGTCAAGGTAATGGGTCATACCATTGGCCAAGCTAGTTCCACTCACCATGGTGTCCCCCTATTTAGAAATGTACCTTTGGTCTGGCAGATAATGAGGCTCAATGTAGATTCATGAAAGAATAGTTCCCATGTTCTATTATATGTAAAACCATGGATATTGTAGGCTACCTACATGGGCATTGGGCAAAAAGGTGGACCTATGTAGAAGCTTCTACCAGTGAAAACTGTAACACATTGCTTTTTTTGACACCTTGTATTCGTCTTCCTTCGACTCTCGTCTCTTTTCTCTATTTTCTTTCTTTATTTTTTCCCTTTGTTTGTTTTGGTGGGTACCCTTGGGATGAGGGTTTTGTACCAAAAGTGGACCCATAAAAGAGGAAAAAGAAAGGCTTATGGAGAATCCGAATCCTATTGAGGAAAAAGAAAGGCTCCAAGTTGCCCAAGAGTTAGTTCATGAGTGCCAAGCTCAGTTGGAAGCTGATCCTCCTACTGCCTACCTTGAACCATGCCCATCTATCTCAAACCAGAGACCTGCGCATGATGCTCAGGCTTATCCTTGCAAGCTTTCAGACCAACCACTCTCGCAAGAGTTAACATAAGAAGAAGCTACCCCCCAATAGAAAGACAAGGTGGCGGAATATCTTAGAGACCTAGGAGATGAACATTATAGGGGAACCAATGTAAAAATCCCTGTTCCCATCCCATACACCTCAAAAAGCTTGAGACAAAGTAGACCCGACCTTCCTCCAAGGACAGCCTCCATACTAAGAGACATTGCAGGTCTCTCTTCCTTCCTCTCTTATCAAGTCCAAATTCCTATCGGCACCTTGCTCCAAGGTAGCCCAAGCCTATGAAACGACCTAAAAAACTGGATGGAGAGACGTCTCAGGGCAGGTATGCATGAAACCATGGAGCCTGGTAGCTTTGATGAATCTGAGAGGAAGAAGAATTCCACATACCTCTTAAGGTAAAAGGGACTCCTACCCTTTGAGTGAACAAGCTCGGACAATACCTTAAAGGCGATGAACTAAATGTGACCTTGCCGATAACTTTCGATGGCCACTACGTTGCTACAATCTTGGATGGAGGAGACGGAGTGAGTATTGTGACCAAACAATGCTGGAAAAAATGGGAAGCACCTGCCCCCCTCGATAACACCCGATTGTTAGTTAAACTCGCTGATGGAGCCACTGCTAGATCCATTGGTCTACTAAAGGATCTTAAAATTAAGATTCTGGTAACCACCTACCACCACACTTTTGTTGGTGATGAATTTTGGACGTCAACCAATTTCATATGAATGTATCCTTGGAAGACCCTTTATGCGAGAGTCCAAGATGATCCATGATTAGGATACTAACCACATCTACATTTGAAGAAAAAATCTTACCTTCAAGATCAATCTACGCACATGGAAAGTACACCCCATGAGTGGTAGACCATTTGGAGAGAGGACTCAGTCACAACTATATGAACTATTGAAATTCATCTATGCCATACATGCCATAAAACACTAGAAGATGAAAGGGAGAGTGAGGATTGCACACCACTTCTAGAGCCAAAAGAATTTGAGAACTGGATGCATATCCTCGCTACCCTGGACATCTTGCCTAGAAAATTTGGTACAAGATTTGCCATAGCGGCGGACAGGCAAGAGCTTACATCATTATATATGCTTAGTTCAGCATATATGCCCAATATAGCCACGCAAGAGCGTGAACAGGTTGTTCGAGCCAAGCCATCAAGGAGTGCACGCTCCCATAAAACTCACAGGCCCGAAGGATTCCTTGGGCCAGAGCGGCACATCTTCCTAGACAATTTTGAAATATGTGGGTGCCATGGAAGCACATGAGCATTTCAATGAAATGTGGCAAAAAGAGTTTGCAAACAGTTCTCTTTTGGTCCACACTATTGTCCCACAACGAGTTGAACCCATTCAACCAGAACCCAATCCCTGAAAACCTTTGCCGCTCTGCATGCAAGGCACGCAACAAAAAGTTAGCGCAAAAAAGGAAGCCAAAAGGCTAATTGTTGACGAGGAAAGTGCTAAAGCCGAAGAAACACAATAGGTTCCGAAGCACTTTGAGACCTTTCAAATGGCCGATCGCTTTGTTCAATATGATTCGGCTAAAAGGTCCAATAGTGGGCTACCTTCTGGGACCTCATATAACGGTCCCAGCCAACCAAGGTTAAGGAAGTGAACTTGGCAGGCCGCTTGGGTGAAGACCCGAGGCCCGAATTCTTTACAGAAACCTTTCAAAGGAAGAAGAGCCTGAGCTCATTGCTCTCTTGACTAAATTCTAGGATTACTTCACTTGGAAGTACATGGATATGAAGGGTGTACCCCCAGCACACCATTCCCATGGTTGATGGAGCTAGGCTAGTCAAACAACGAGCTTACCCAATGAACCCCAAATATTCCAAGATGGTATGTGAAGAGATTAAAAGACTTATTGATGCCGGATTCATCTATGAAATTGAGCATACGGAGTGGGTATCACCGATCGTGATAGTACCCAAGAAAAACGGAAAAGTCAAGGTGTGCGTTGACCTTAAAAAGGTCAATGCTGCCACCATAAGGGATCACTATCCTCTACCATTCATTGAACATGTGCTAGAGAGAGTAGCGGGAAAGGAAGCGCAGGATGATACAACCAAGTGTGCTAATTGATCCAAGGACTAGCACAAAACTACTGTCGCTATTGAATGGGGTACATATGCATATAGAGTCATGCCCTTTGGGTTGACCAATGCCCCCAGAATCTTTCGACGCTTAATGCGTATAGCTTACAAGGAATATCTTCGAAAATTCTTGGAAGTCTTCATGAATGACCGATATGTCAATTATTCATGGAAGGAGCACCTTGCATGTTTGCGATGCAAGGTGCTAGAGCGATGTAGACTATACCGCATCTTGTTGAACCCTCTTAAATGCTAATTCTAGGTTTGACACGGAGTGATCCTGGGGACACATTATCTCCAGACAAGGAATATCGACTAACAACAACAAGGTGCGGCTCATTCTCGAGCTGCCCCCACCTACCAACTTCAAGGGTGCCCAGCATTCATGGGACCACGTCGGCTATTATCGATGATTCATTTTTATGTACGTTGATATTGCTAGACCCCTTTACGAACTCCTTATAGTTTTTGAGTGGACAAAAGGGCCTAAGCCACACTCGAAAAAGACTTAGCAAGCATTCCAATCCTTAGATCCCCCAACTGGGATCTCATCTTCCATGTCCATATTGACGCCTCAGCACTTGCTATAGGATTCCTGCTAGCCCAACTAGGTGAATACAAGATGGAATTCCCCATCAGTTTTGCCAGTCCGCTAACTCAATGAAGCTGAGAGAAATTATACCACAAAGGAGAGAGAAGGATTAGCGATGGTTTACATGGTTGAGAAGTTCCACCATTATCTTTTGGCAACCAAGTTTGTCTTCTTTTTTGTAGACCATCAAGCCCTCTTGTACTTGGTCAATAAGCTCTGTATGACAGGCAGAATCACTAGGTGGCTGCTTATCTTGCTCGAGTTTGATTTCACCGTTTTACAACAATGAGGAAAGGCTCTCAGCATGTTCTTCCATACCACATGTCAAGGATCCCCAATGGCGAACAGCCCGTGGGAGTAGACGATGATTTACCAGACACAGTCCTATTTCAACTTTGCTTAATTCCTGAATGGGACGAAGAAGTGGCTCACTTCTTAGCCAATGGCTTACCAGTTGATCCTCTCTTCAACAAGGATTGTGCTTGTCGTTTAATAAAAAAGACGACCCCTTGCCAGCTTATTGCAGGTTAACTTTACAAGCACGGCAAGGACAAAATCCTAAGACATTGTGTTAGAAAAGACGAGTATGTCTTCCTCTTTGAACAGGCTCACTCTGTCTGTGTTGGTGGGAACTTTGCAGTAGACATCACTGCTATTAAGATTCTCATGGGCTGGGCTATGGTGGCTCACCTTAATGGCTAACGCTACTGAGTATGTCAAAAGATGTGATGAATGCTATTACGTAATAATCCCTCGTTTCAAGGATCACATGCTCATAAACCCCATTATGTCCTTGCAACCATTTGAAAAATGGGGCATAGACTTCATAGGACCCATCAGGTCCAGTAGCCAAATACACTCAATCCAGATATATAATAGCTGCCAACGGACTACTGCACCAAGTGGGTAGAAGCTAGTGCAACCCGCAAAGTCGATGCTCGATCGACAGCTAAATTTCTCTATGAGTTTATAATCACATGCTTCGGTTGTCCTCTCGAGCTTGTCAGCGAGACAATGGAATGCATTTCATTTTAAACGAGGTAATCAAATTCCTCTTGCAAGAGTTCCTTATCACCCATAGGAAGTCCTCCCCTTACTATCCTCAAGTGACTGGCCAAGCCAAAAGTACAAACAAAACCCTGTGTGCCATTCTCACTAAAACAGTGGAGGCCATCCGTAACGATTGGGAACAGAAGTTGCTGGCTGCACTTTGGGCCTATAGAACTTCGTACAAAGCAGACCAATGCTACCTCTTTCAGTTTAACCTACGGTACTGAAGCGATCATGCCCATGGACTTCTTAGTCCAAAGTCTATGTGTCGCGGTGCACGAAAAACTCACCAAAAGTGCCTTAAGCTGTCACCTGCTCAAACTTGAAAAGCCTGATGAAACCCGCCTCTTTGTAGTCTACATCATGATTGTAGAGAAGCTCAGGCATAAACAATGGTTTGATGATCAACTCAAGGACAACAAACAGATGAATGAGGGTGACATGGTTCTCTTATTCAACACCAAAATGCACAAGCAAAAGCTCAAGCTCAGGGGCTTAGGACCTTTCCTAGTCTCTAAGATCACACCACAAGGCGTTGTGCGCATTGAAACACTTGATGGTGTTGAGATGGCTGGTTACTTCAATGGTAGCAAACTTAAACGCTACTAAGGATATGAAAAAACTGTGCAAGAGGCCAAAGTGAGGTAAGCCAAGCTAAAGCAAAAGCATATCATGGTCAACATGGCCCAAGTAGTTGACTTAGAAGAAGAAGATTGGGAGGTGAAGCCAGCTTGGTTATGGTTAGGAATAACCACACAAAACAGCTTTGTCCAAAAATTAGGTCTTGTTGATAGGGGCTAGTTACAATTTAATGTCTTATGAAACATGGTGTTCCCTTGGGGAACCCACATTGAAAGAAACACATCTCGTTATCACCACGGTTGCCTCACAACATATTCATTCCATTGGCACAGTCACACTTTTGTTCCACATTGGAAATAATCCCATGGAAGGGAAGTTTTATGTGATACCACAGTAGGAACTATGCGTGAAGAGATCCTCCTCGCGGCGGCAGGGGATGGATGGGCCATAATAGATACAACATCGACTGGGATGTACGGAGGACCACCCTATAATTGGGTTTTGGCCATGTTATCGTTATAATGATGGATGAAGAGCCAGTTTCCGTTCCTTCTCCATGCCAAGAGCTCCCACTTCCACCACCCACAAGTACCCCAACACCGCACCCTTATCACTCCGTTCCCCCAAAAAAGAGGCTGCTCAACATGCCGTCCGCATCAACGCCTCTCACACCCACACCACCACCACGCACAGTGGTAGCACGCTCTCACATAGCCAAATCACGAGCCGTTGCCCTACCACATCACACTAATCAAACTAACACTACTAACCATACTAACAAAACTTCACAGGGTTTGATATCTCATCACTAGGTGCCCAAGCAACTTCTTATAGGACAAGGCTACTATGAGGGAGCATCTCTATTGTGGATCCCTAAAAGGTCCCACCATCCCCCTCACCAACAACAAGCATCCAAAGTTTCTCGTCCCCAATGTAGGCTCCCCATTCGCCAACCTCAAGCCTACAGGATATAAGATCGACTCAAACCTACGCACTCTCCTAGGCATTCTGAACCTCGACCAAACCCTAAACCCACACACTCAACCCTTCGGTAGATCCCAAAATCTCACCTCTGCACACAACATTACTATGAAGGCAATTATACCATATGGATCCCCAAACCTCTCCAACCTAAGCTCCTACCTCGTGTGTCACACCACAGTCACCTACCCTTCAATGGGTTCCCATGGCAACATCTGCAGTCAAGATTACTCAAGACAAAGGGAAGCAAAAAGTCCTATGTGACAAAATCACCCCCAAGCTACCGCTGATGACCTTCCTTATAGATATACCTTCAACATCCGCAATTCCTTCACCTATCAAAACTCTCTTCAACTCCCTCTCCCTCAGTTGCTCCCTTGCCACCCACATTGAAATCTCTTCAGGAAGTGCCACCCCATACTTCGCCTTACCTAATTGGCATAAACTCCTTTCCTTGGCGAACTCGGCACATAGTCAATACAAAACCCACAATGGGGTGTTGGCGGCACAGCCTTTTTGTACAAAACCTGTTAGGGTGTACACCCAATAAAAAAAACAAAAACACCTTGCCGCAATCGTTCCTTTCTAAGAATTCTGCCGTTCCTCTCTCAACCACAAAGCCCGTGGCCGTTCCAAGTTTTGCACGGCCGTTCCCTTCTCAAAGTGTGACTTGCCATAGACGTTCCCAGTTTGGAATGGCCGTTCCCTCTCCTACACACTGCCACGACTGTGCCAACTCTCTATTCAAAAGCCCTCGGCCATTCCAACCAGTCCCGCAAGCTCGCGGCCGGCCCGCGGCTGTTCACTCAGCTTGCCACGGTCGTCCAAGCACATCACCTGGCAGCATGATCACCCACCTAAAACCTGCGGCGGCGGATACCACTGGCCACCAACCGCTACTCATCTCGTAACGTTCAATCCATGGGTGAGCAGCCGGCTTGGTGACGTCCCTTCCTCAGCAAACCCTTCATCTGGGACATCTATTGTAATGAGCCCCGCGCAATGAGGATCAGCCCGAATTATCTTCCCATTCGAAGACGGTGGACCTGGAAGACATTCCAGGACAAGCAACAAAAGAACCCAAAGTTGCAATTCTACTTCCCATGGTTTGCGCCCCCGTCTCACCACAACATCCACATACTGAAGAATCCATGGTTAGGCACTTGCACGACTTCATTCTCCATTATGACTAGGTCCCCGACCCAACGGTTATTACCACGATCCAATTCTTCAACCTCATCATCACCTTGCTGGAGTCCTTCGTGACATGGGACCATCACTTTGAGGGAGCCCAAGGCCTCGCCTTTGACATCAACAAAGGGCCCACACTCAAGCAGCTGTTTGTCTACTATGAACAAGTCACGTGGATGCTTGCGTGTTGGCAGCTCTAAACCTTTGAAGACATGATGGAGACAACCTTCTGGACAAGCTACCGCGTCTTTCATCGTGCCCTTCCCGCTTCCACCTCACGATTGGACTTCGTCCGCACTTACTTTATTTACTACATATAACTTCTTCGACCAGTTCCGAGGATGGGCTTGCAATCGAGAGGGGGGTATGTTAACCACTCTACTTAACATGACCTTTCGTGCGGCTCCTATACCGCCTTTGTAATTCATCTTTTGTAACTGTGCTAAGCGCCAATTATAAATGAGACATGGGATGACCGAGCTTACGGCTTGTGTAATGCTGGTCATAAGGAATTGTGTACATAGAGCTAGTTAAACTAGGAAGAGTAGTTTTGGGCCCCCATTTGTAATTGGGCGGCTGGACATTGTGAATATGACCTCATGTATATAAGACATTTTATGAAATATGAAAAGGGGACAACCTAATTTGTCTCAATTAAGTTTTGCCTTCTCTCCCTCTCTCTCTCTTGAGCTTATGGTGGCTTGCTTGCTTGCTTGTGATTGTTGTGTATGTGAATAGGAATGGTGTTACTCTCGCTTCTCTCCTTCACTCCCTTCTCATTACTCTCCACCTTGTCTTGTTTGTATACGATTGGCATGAGGTAGAAGTTGAGCTCTCCATAGCTCCTTCCCTCTTGCTCCTACCTAGCTTGCTTGGATCTCTCTTTGGGTGACACAAAGAGAGTGTAGGGTGAGCCCCTAGTGGCTTCACATCGGGGAGTTAACCCTAATAGGGATGGCCAAGTGCAAATCACCGAATTTGACCCTTGCATGCACTCTCTTCTTCTTCTCTATTGTGCTTGTGAGGTAGCATGTTAACCCATTAACAAAGGACAAACTAGAAGTTGGTTAGAGTAGGTAGGAATGCGAAGGAGAGAGAAATTATAGGAGTAGGGTAAGTAAAATTTTGGTGTTAGTACAACCTTCTTGAAATCTGGTGCTAGTTCTCCTAAGTGTGACAGTTAGGAGAGGGAGGAATGGGCAAGGCCAACATGGTCACCTTAGGGCTTGCTTAGCCAACCTCTATAAAGTAGCCATGTGACCTCAAACTTGGGAAAGACATTTGTGTGGTAACAACAATGATTGGGTTAACAACTTGCATTGGTCATCTTTTATATACATGCATCATACACATTCAATGGCCTAAACATTTTGAACCTTAATCTAAAGTAGTCAATGGGCCCTCTTTATACTTACCAGTAACTTATGACATTTAATACATGACTTAACATTCAAATTGGAATCATTAGTGGATTCTTAGTGCTTGCTTCTAGTAGCATTTATTATATCAATGAACACTTTATGTAAAATGTCTTGTTAATAATAAGTGGTGCCTTCCCACATCACAACAATAATGTTTATACTCCTTGTATTGTGGATGATGGTGAGATAGGTACCAGTTCTACTCGTTCGCTTTGGAGTGATTGGGGATGCAATTTACTTTTATTATAGAAGATTGCCTTATGGATTTTGATTTTTGTCATAGTATTGTGCTGAAATAGTATTTTTGTTATTATGGTATTGTGCTGAAATGCTTTTGGGAGTTTTTTCACTTTGGTTAATTTGCAAAGATTCATATCAATTTTGAAGTCGTATCCTTGAATCAATATTTAAATGTTGTGCTAGTCATGGGGCTAATATTTGCACACATGCAAGTGTGCACACGCACACATGCACACACATGCGCGCGCGTGCCACCGTATGCATGTGGGCGTGTGTGCGCACACATACAATGTATATCTAAATTGTATCAAATTATCATCAAATCTTTATTTATAATTAAAAAGAAAAGGTAATTACTAGAATTTAAAATGTAAAAGTTATTATTTCAATTTTTACCAAATTCATTTGCATGTTCATTATTTATACTTTTACAAGATATCACAAGAAGGGGCGGGGAGTAGCCCATCAGTAGAGTGTTCGATCTCTACAAGTGTGAGTGTGGGGGTTCAATACTCCTCTCATGCCATAAGGTGTGCAATTAAAGAAATGAACCTCTCTTAAATTCCAAACTAGCATAGACTAAAATGCATTTATTCACATTTTGGAGAAATAAAAATAATCAAGATTATTATTATGAGTTTTTAGTTTATAGCAATAAATGAGAAACTTTAATAGGAAAAATAAAGAACCTAGATTGAACATAAGAATAAAAGGAAGTCCAAGAAATTATGAAGTGTATTGAAGATATTAATAAATGATTAACTTCATCAAGAAGGTGAAACATTGCCTACTATCCTACCATAATCAATCCCCATTATTTTAATATATGGTGCCTTAAGGATGATAAATAAAAGTTGCATACAATCTCAACTTCAACTTTCTAAAATATTCCATACTTTGTTGTTTCTTGCAATTGTTTGAAGCCTCACAAAGCACATTCTATGTTTTTAAGGGTAAAATCTAAAATTTAAGTCTTTTGTGGCACCTCAAACTCGATTCAACTTTTTCTTGTATATTGAGAGAAAACCCTTATTAAGGAAAGGGATCAATTCCATAAGAGTGACTTTTTTTGCACGATTTTTCAATACTCTAGAGAGACGAAGACTTTAAAAGTATAGTCCATAAATTTTTTTTCCTAGTCTTGTGACAAAAACTTGAAAAGTACCACACACGAGGCTTGTGCTTGGTGCATAGTGTGTTCAAGGCACAAGGAAGAAGAGCATATCTAGAATTCTTATAGTCTTTTATATGAGCAAACTTGAAGCTAGTTAGGTTGAACTTTTGTACAAGTGGGGGGATTTGCAATTCCTTTTAGCAAGAGGAATTTGAAAAGTAGGCGGCCATCAAGAAAGAAGCAAGGGAGTAGTGTGGGCAAGGAAAAGGTGATGAAGGATCTACAAGAAAGAAACATAAAAAGGTTCACAACTCGTGTTCTTTTTCCGTGCTGACAACCCTTATATATGTTACGTCTTTATCTATTACCTCACATGCTTTTGTTCCTCATGGGATTGAAGAGAAAAATTGCTTCCCATAACACTTTCTAATTGTTTAGATTGGCCCATGACATGGGGCAAGGATGTACAAGGGCACAAGGTATAACAACCATTCTCATGTCGCAGCATATTGCTAGTCTAATATTTGTATAAACTAACTTGGGGTGATGGATCTCATATTGCCAATCTAATCTATGTATATACCTACTTGGGGTGACATGCAACACTCAGGGATTACACAATTATTTTAGTCCAAAGCATGAGACACATGAATCCATGCTCTTACATAGGCAACAAATGCAACTTTAGCATTTTGGGGGTGACCATTATAAACGTAGGAATGATGGGCGGTGGAAAAGCTGCCAATATCCTCCATGGATTTTAGTGGGCTCTACAAGCGTGCGAAAACATTAGAAGTTTAAGAAATAAAAGGTATTTAATATATGTTGATCAGTTTGTTCCAAAAAGCCTTCTCAAATTGATGGAGAAGAAAAAACACCTTAAAATACAATAAACTATACCTCCTAAAAAATTTTCAAGATTTTGTTATAGGGCTTTAACCAAAACAGATCTATGGTTTGGTAAAAATAATCTCACCCTAAAAGTCCCATTTTTGCAGCTTATCTTTCCTTGGAAAGGACAATTGTAAGAGGAGAAAGCGAGTGGTGGAGTTAATTGCATTTGAAGTCTTTCAGATGGACTTCTAAAACCATAGAAAAGAGACAGCAGATCTGCTTGTGTACCTACTACCACGAGAGACCAAGCACACCAACTCAAAGGAGAGAGCAGCCCCTCTCCTACTGCGAAGGTGAACGAGGTTCTGTCTTCCTCTCAATTTGATCTTGCGTACCTTTGATCTGCATGTAGAACCTGTCTTTGAAGTGGATTTCTACTGTTTTCTCTATTTTTCGAAGTGGGTGTTGCCTGTTGTGGAGTGGTATCTCTCTCTCTCTCTCTCTCTCTCTCTCTCTCTCTCTGTGCATTGTTTTGAAGTGGGTTCTCTCCATAATCACTGTTCTGAAGTGGGTTCTTTTTGCTCTGAGTTGTGTTCTCTCCATACACACTGTTCTGAAGTGGGTTCTTTTGTGATTTGTTAAATTGAGCTCTTTTTGTTTTAAATGGGTTGTGTCTGTGCTCTCTGTTCTTAGGTTTTTCTGGTTTGATTTGGGCTCTTTCTCAGCGAACTGTTTTTGGAGCAGGGTTTTCGTGTATTTCTGTCTTTAAGCTCACTTTTCCGAAGTGGGGTTTTTGTTTTGTTCTGAGTTGGATCGTCTCTGTGCTTACTGTTTTGAAGTGAGCTTTTTGCCGTTCTGATCTGGTCCCTCTGTGCTCACTTGGCCCTCTCTTTGTTCTTCCCGTATAGGCTTTTTTCTAACATGTATGAGCCCTTGCTGATTTGATGACTTTTTCTTGTTTGATTAGGTTCAAACGAATTGGTGCTGTTTAAAGCGGACGCATTCAACACAATGGCTCCTGCTTCTTCGGATTTGGCTGATGTGGCGACCACAGACCTAATGAGTGAGCTGCTTCACCGCCTGAAATGTGCTTCTAAGCCAGACAAACGCGTTATTCTTATCGGTACTTGCCCTTCACTTAAACCCCTTTCAGCATCAAAATAGCATAGGTAAGGTTTATATTGGACATCAATTCATGCTTAGCTTCCCTAACGGGGCAGAGAGAAGACATGGAAACAAAACAGTAGACTTACTACAAGAACGCAGCAGTTCAGCTGTAGCCCTTTATCTTTGTATTGCTAGGTGGAGCATAGAGGAAAAGAAAATGACAAGAGACAAATCATGTGTGCAGTGTTTGGGTTTTGGGAAGATTTGTGTCACCAAGGACTTGATTTGCTTGCAGGCCCTCCTGGTAGTGGGAAAGGAACTCAGTCTCCAATTTTGAAAGATGAGTACTGTCTTTGCCATTTAGCAACAGGAGATATGCTCCGATCGGCGGTGGCTGCAAAGACACCATTGGGATTGAAAGCCAAGGAAGCTATGGACAAGGTACGGCTGCCTGGTGCCAAAAAACATTTGCACCCCATCAAAATTCAAGGGTAACCCTTAAATGAAGCAAGTATTTTTCTATCAAAAAATATAATGATTGTTTACTATGGCTTGCTTTTTGAGCATTTGCTTTGATGGTGAAATTGCAGGGGGAGCTTGTCTCTGATGAACTGGTGGTGGGTATCATAGATGAGGCTATAAAGAAACCATCTTGTCAGAAAGGGTTTATTCTAGATGGGTTTCCACGAACTGTTCCTCAAGCTGAAAAGGTTTTTTCCCTTTTACATAAGCATTTCCCCTATCTATCTTGCTGCACAAAATATGCTTTAGGGCTTAGTACTCCAATTTAGTACATAAACAGGAGGTTTTCAAACAACATCGTGTTTGTTCTATTCTTGATCTGTATTGATTAAAACATATCTCCCATCTCAAAGCGTCCAGTCATAGTTATAAGGTGTTTGGATCCTTGATAGGACTGTGGTTGAGTGGGATGAATGTCAGCAGGCTCTGACCCACCCGCCAACGCAGCACCTGCTCCCAGCACCCAGCATTCTAGAGGCTTCTAAGAGTGCTCATGCCATGGAGCAGTAGACAGGACACACATGCAGCTAGCAGTAGCATTGGGTCACCTGGACACACAATTTCTGTTTAAATCAGGTCAATAATGTGCTGAACAAAAGGACACCGACTACCCAGGTGTTCTTATTTGCAAATAGACTTACATTTGGTTATCTGAGTGTAGGTCTGCTTAGGTTGTAGCTTTCTAGCTACCATATTTGCTGGTTGCTTGCTGTAAAATCTGCTAGGCAGCCTGTAGTTCAACCTGAGAGCTTCTATCAGGTACAAGGGGCTTGTAAGGTAACCTTGGCATGATATTGAAGTTGCCGGACAGTGAAACATTATATGTCCAATCTGAGTTTAAAACTTCGGGCTGAACTCAAGGTTTGGCGGACTCTCTTAAATGAGTGAACTAAGTAAAGGGATGCACAGGGATTATGCCAGGGTATCCAAAACCTAGAGGCATTTGGCCCAGGCTAGAAAAAAATGGAGCAGGCAGGCAGCCTGAGAGGTAGAATTACAGCATCAAAACAGGTGAAGTAGGTGATCCAGTTTGCAGCAGTATAAACAGTTTTGGGTACCACAGCAGCCCTCAAGCAGGGCAGCCAGGGTCATCCAAGGGCAGGCCCAGTTTGGCAGCCTGAAGGGCGTGTAAATCCGCAAAGATGCCACATTTGGTTGGTCTTGGGCTGTGGCTGACAGCATGCTGACCAGGCTGATGAGATGACCAGCTTTTAGCCTTTTAAAAGGGTGTGCCACCTTCCCTTTTCGGCATTCATCCTTCACAACCTCACAGTCGTGAGTCGTGACAGCCACTCCTAAAAATGTCTCTCTAACCTTGTTGACACCACCAACACGGGTCAAATCAGTCTCAGCTCCTTGTGAAATGGAGCAGAGAAGCCCAACCTTGACAGTTCTACGGCATCATGGCATGTGATTTCAGGGATCATAGAATGCATGGTGTGTAACCAATCTGGGGTGTTTTACAAATCCGTATCCACATGAGTTACTAAGGCATGATAACTGTGAAGAAGTAGCAGCAGAAGAGATTGGGACTGAGTCAAAGAGCCACCAAAGTCCTTCAACCGATAAAGACCACCTTCGTGAATACTCGTGGCAACAATCTGCAAGGTGTTGGTGTCGATGATCTCAAGGACAGGACTGTCAAAGTAGACACCATATCCTTTCTTTGCAATCCGAAAAACTGAGACGAGATTGCTGGAGAGCTTGGGAACATGAAGCACTTCCCGAATGGTAGAACGCGGGATGAATGTCATGAAGAATGGTCAACCACCCAATCCGTAAGATGTGAGGTGGAAGGAACATGAGAGTCAGAGGGAAGCTCCTCAATACCGATGAAGATAGTCTCCTTGGTGGAAGAGGATTTTTTAGTTTGGTTGGTGGATGAAGAGGTTTGATTGGGGGGTTTCTTAGCAGAATAACCTTCTCTCTTTTTCTTGCGACAATCAGGTTGAATGTGACCTTTGAGACCACAATAATGACAAGTAATCTGCTTATGAGCAGGATTGTTGGCAGGTTTGTGGTCACCTTTGTTGCTTGTGGAAACCTTGGATTGCCATTTGCTTTTGCTCTTAGCTTGAAGAAGGGTCTTGGAAATACCTTAGGTGGTCTTCTTTCTCATGGCCCTATCTTGAAGCATGCCAACAATGGTATGTAGATTAGGAGTAGAAGGAAGAAGTAATATAGTATCACAAAAAGTAGAGAAAGTCTCGAGCAATTTGGTGAGGAGCCGATTGACAAAGTCCTCATCGGTAGCTTTGCTTACCAAAGAGACTAACTGCTTCTTCTGAATGGTTATGAACTTTGTAACATAATCCATGATGTTACCAGTATCGGCAATCTTTAGGTTGGAGAGCTGATTCTCCAAGGCTACTTCTGAGCAGAGTTCTCACGGTGATACCTTCTTTGGATGGTATCCTACAATTCTTATGCAGTTTCCTCATCATTGTCATCAAATTGACGAGCAATAGAGGGTTTTATGTCGAAGAAGATAAAGGCATGAACGCGTGCATCCTTGTCAGCTCAGCTATCAATCTTGGCTTGAGGAGAAGTTGCAGCGGGAGGCATCAATACCAAAAACAATACCCCATAGCCGCTGATACCGAAGGAGAGACTTCATCTGTAGCGCCCAATCAAGATAATTGGTTCCATCTAAGATGGATTCCTTGGGAAGACGAGGAATGGATAAAGAGATAATAGTCGGTGTAGAAGCCATGCGATCCTCCTCTTGAATTTATAGTGGAAAGGTTGCCAGTACCGGGAGTTGCCCACTCTTTCCTAGACGCTAGGTGAGGTGAAAGAAAGATGTAGAATTGTACTCTTGCCAGAGATCAAGTCACATGGGTGAAGACGGGAGCCAACCCGGTGCCTGATGAAGTAAGGGAGGGAGAGGCTAATGGAGCAAGTGCATGGTGCTGCCACTAGTCCGCGGTAAAGACTGAATACAAAAAGAAAAAGCGACAGAATACAAAACGCAAAAATGCAACTTGTGTTAAGTTGTAGGGAGAAGGCTGGTAATGAAAAATGCAGATAATGTTAGCAGCCATCTCCTATCTATACAGTGAGGGCCTTTGTTGTGGGTGTGCCTGCCCAGGAGCTTTTCCTATTTTTTTTTTCCATTTTTTCCATGTCTCTCTCTATTTTTTTGGTCGTGGGGGTAGTTTTGTGTTGGTCGACTACTTTTGTGTTGGCCGACTGGTGAGTTTGTTGGTTGACTGATGACATGCTGGCCGTCTGCTTTTTCCCGATCATGGATAACCCAGGCAGGTTGTCGGCTGTTTTGGACCTGGCCGACCAACACTAAAGGGTGGTATAATACCACCCTTGTCCCCCACACCTGTTTTGTATCAGATCCTTGTGTATATAGCAGAGTTTATACAGCTCTCTCTCTCTACACTTTTGCGTTTAGTTTCTCACAGCACTTGTCTCATTTTCCACTGTGCATTCCGACATGGTATCAAAGCCCTAGGTGGCTTGTTGATTGGAGACAGTGAGAGCTTGAAAGTTTGCTGTTTTTTGGTGCTGATTGGAGATTTTTTGGGTTGTTCGGGACTTGGAACAGGTAGAAGGTGGCCATCACTGCTGGACATCCACCTTGCATAGTGTTTGCAGCACTTCATTTTTTTCCCACCCACCCTCCCTTCACGAGACCTTGTGAACCTTTGAGATGGCAGATTTGCTTGTGATGGTTGAGAGGCATGTGAAGATCCCCACCCTCCCTACATTCCCGGTGGATCGATAGTTGGACGGGACCAATTATGGCATCTGGAAGGTTATGATGGAGTCGGTCTTGGAGTCTTATGACTTGGTTGATTTCATTATTGTTGGTGTTTCATGACCAGAGTTGGAGGACGGGGAGCTTTTACCCTCTACTAGGAAAGAACGGGAGGCTCAGGCACAATTATGGGATCGTGACAATGCCCGTGTGCGTTCTTTCATCTTCCTAACTTGCACACCCCAGGTGATTAATCACATCAAACACATGACGTTGGGCAAAGGGATTGGGCAGCACTTGGCTTCTCTGTGTAACAGGGTATCACCCATGAAGCGGATTTTCTTGGAAGTGCAGATGCGAGCGATGGATCCTGCAAAGTCTTCGACAAACTTCAGGCTCTTCGGCAAGAGGTTCTTCATGTCGGGAAGGAGATATCTTTAGAGGACATGGCCATCACTTTGCTGTTGCATCTTACCCCTCAGTATTAAGCTTTCTATTCCTCTTTGATCACCAATGGGAGGCTCAGCACCATCACATGGGAGGAGCTTATGCCAATGGTCTTGGACTAGGAAGAACGGTTTACGAATCTCCCACAGGGTTGAGGTTCTGAGGCCTTGACTGGCTAGCAGTCGAAAGGCCCCAACAAGGGCAAAGAGACGTCTTCATAGGCGAAGTCTTTTGAGTAGGAGCTCGAGCCGGATCGCGACGCCTTGAAGGCAGAGTGGACCTGTAACCATTGTGGCGAGAAAGGCCACTATTGGAGAAAATGTCCTCAGTGGAGCACCGAGAAAGGTGCAGATTCCTTAGCAGTAACCGTGAAGACTCGAGTTTCATCTTCTTCGAGAAGGGAGGCGATTGGACTCACCGCTAGGGATACTCGGGACTGGATTCTAGACAGTGGTGCTTCTTGTTACATGTCTCCTTCCCGAGAGTTATTATAAGATCTTCGAAGGCACGCAGGTTACATCCTTATTGGTGACAAGTCTACTATCCTTATTCACAGTGAGGGTAGGTTAGAGATCGTTCTTGATGGATGGCATAGGAGGAAAGCATTCCTCCCAGGTTCTTTATGTCCCATCCCTTGGTTTTCATCTGTTGTCAGTGCATGAGGTTTGCAAGACTGGCGTACGGGTGGAGTTTGATGAGCATTTTGGTGCTCTCCAGGTTGTATGAGAAGGCGGAGTGGAGAATGGGATTTACAAACTCTCAGCACTCTCTCTACAGGTTCTCAATTAGGTGATTTGTGGTAGTTTCGTCATGACCGCTTGAATGTGTATACGTTGCGGCAGGCTTTTCGGGACCAAATGGTGGATGGCTTGCCAGATGCTCGCAGCACTAGGCATGGACATTCCAGTTCTTGTGTTTGTTAGTCAGAGGAACCTTTATAGGTGACCTATGCTTTGATGTCTCGTATCATACGGGACAAACAGCCTCCTGTAGTTGAGAAAGCTCTTTCCCATGAGAGTTGGAGGAAAGTCATGAAAGTTTCAGATGGATGTAAAGTTTGCGTTCCTTAATGGTGACTTACAGGAGGAGGTGTTTGTTGAGCAGCCTCTAGGCTTTGAGGTTTCGGGATCAAAAGGGATGGTTTACAGGTTGCAGAAGGCCTTGTATGGTCTTCAGCAGGCTCGTAGGGCTTGGAATCAAAAGATTGATTCCTTCTTTCTACGAACAGGTTTTCAGAGATAAATTGCAGATTCTAATGTGTATCTCTTTTGGGAACGTGGTTTGGTCACGTTGATTATTCTTTATGTGGGTGATCTCATTCTCACTGGTGGTCATGTGGAGCACATAGTGGTGACGAAGGCTGCCTTGTCAAAGGAGTTTGAGATGACCGACTTAGGCTTCATTTCTTCTTGGGATTGGAGATTTGGTAGACCTAGAGGGGGTTCTTTTTTTCTCAACAGTGGTATGTTCATGAGTTGCTAGAGACCTTTGGGATGGAGAATTGCAAGCCTATTACTTCACCGATGGACCCGAACACGTGAATGATCCTTGTGAGCAGGTTGATACCTCTTTGTATTGGAAGCTTGTTGGTTCATTGATTTGGTTTTTGAAACACCAGATTGGACTTGAGCTTTCTCGTGGGGCTATTTGATAGAATGTGCAGTGGAAGAAGGGAAAGTGGAAACACAGAGGGGGGAGAGAGAGAGAGAGAGAGAGAGAGAGAGAGAGAGAGAGAGAGAGAGAGGAAACACAGGTGAGAACCTGCTCTCAATATCATCATCAAAAGGAATACATGTCCCGAGCAAGAGGGGAGAACCTCGTGAGTGAGGGATTGCAGCTAGACAAGCTAGGCAAGCAATGCTAAGCAGCAAAATATGAGGGAGGCATGCTGGCTATACATACCTCTACATGAAGGCAGCCGACTAGAGCTAAAATACCTACACGACTGGGAAAATACCCAGGACTCCATAAAATGGGAAAAAATATGGAAAAATATATGTGAGGGGTGACCACTCCCTTAGACTAACATGGTCAGCCCTAGAGGCTAAAATAGGACACAAAATAGGAAGCCAGTAAGTAGGGGATGATGTCTAACACCCCCTCTCAGCACCGGATGCTGAGCAAACTCCAAGAAGCCAGAGATGCCGTCCTCGATCAAAGATAAAAGACTGTAGAAACAGGTACCAAGAAAGCTCCACAAGCAATCTCCTCAGCAACTCAGCTACAAAAGCAATAGAACAAGCTGCCAGGTACACTGCTCCTCTGGAAGAAAACAACCATATAGGTTGCGATGTGCTGCTCCAAATAATGGTTCCAAACCCAAGTGTAAGAACACTCTTCGAAGTCGAATGTCGTGTATCCACCCTGGAGAAGGTATGAAAAACCTCAAAACCAACCAAGATCAGATCTTGTATATAATCAATCCTGGGAGAAGCAAATTGCTCCTCACTGGAACCCTCAAAAGAAATAGAGTCAATATGCTCCAACTCTGTACCAAGAGTAGCCAAATGCTGCATAAAAGCATCCTCTGAAAAGGTCGGCATCGCAAGATGTAAAGACTTTGTAGAAAAGATGGGGTCCATCTGCGCAAACTTCATCCCCAATTTTTGCCCATTTTTGGTGTCCTTTTGGAAAACGCTGACTGAAATCTGAAACTCAGAATCCTCCTCAAGTACCAAACTGCCTCCAAAGCCACAATCCAATCAAGAAACCCCCTCTGCAAGTGAGCTGTGTCCACTGGAGAAGAAAACGCAGCCAAACAAGGGCTACAAACCTGAAAATTCAGGCCAACCAGTGTCCACACCTCCTATGAGAAAAAACGCTGAAGAGAAGGTACCTTCGGGTCCAACAGATGAAGCCCAAGTGAAGGTAGAGTTACCAGCAAAATCGGTTCAGAAAAACGCAGCAACCATGGCTGCAAATCTGAAAATGCAGAGGTAAAAGGGGCTGAAGAATAGGCTGAATATGGAAACGCTGAAGCCTCAGATCAAGAACTGCTGTAGAGAACAATCAGGGGGTGGGAGGGATGGCACAAGATAACCAGAAGGGACAGGCAAAAGGGAGCCCAGAGAGCTCCAAGATCAGGTCGAGGGAAAGCAAGCCCACACAGGCCAGAAACATAGCCTGTTGGGACAGCTATGTTGCTGTCCAGACCTGAAAAAAAAATGCCTGAGAACCTTGGAAGGTGCCACCAAGAAGGGCAGGGATGCTGTCCAGAAGAAACACACCCCTGTCAGGCTGCCAATTGACGCCCTGATAAAGAGCAACTGCAGTCCACTGAATGGGGACCAATCAGCCCTTGAAGAACTGAAACGCAAGCTTCAACTGGTGAAAAAACGCAGATCTGTCCATGGGTAGAAAAATGCAGATCTGAAGTGGTAGAGGAGGGAGCATCCAAGGCTGACAATCACCGGTGCTCTGATACCATGATAGAACGTGTAGCGGAAGAAGGGAAAGTGGAAACATAGGAAAGAGAGAGAGAGAGAGAGAGAGAGAGAGAGGAAACACAAGTGAGAACCTGCTCTCAATATCATCACCAAAAGGAATACATGTCCCGAGCAAGAGGGGAGAACCTCGTAAGTGAGGGACTGCAGCTAGACAAGCTAGGCAAGCAATGCTAATAAGCAGTAAAATATAAGGGAGGCATGCTGGCTATATAGACCTCTACATGAAGGCAGCCGACTGGAGCTAAAATACCTACACGACTGGGAAAATACCCAGGACTCCATAAATGGAGAAAAATATGGGAAAATATGTGGGGTGACCAGTCCCTCAGACTAACATGGTCAGTCCTAGAGGCTAAAATAGGACACAAAATATGAAGCCAGTAAGTAGGGGATGATGTCTAACACTATTGAGCTCATTTATGTAGACGCCTTTGAAGACTCATTGGGACGCAGGATTGCGGATCTTGCGGTATCTGCAGGGTACGAAGGATCTTGGACTCTTCTATAACACTAGAGGGGGAACGATAGATGGAGTCAGACTCCAAGGTTGGAGTGACTTAGATTGGGGAGGGGATCCAGACACGAGGAGATCTACATCAGGCTACAGGTTTACCCTTGGCTCAGGAGCTATTTCTTGGAGCAGCAAGAGGTAGCCAACTATTGCCTTGTTGTCTACTGAGGCAGAGTACCATGCTTCTTGTGGTGCTGCCTGCGAGGTGGTGAGGTTGCAGAGGTCACTTGGCGAGATTGGGTTACCATTGGCGGAACCCACGGTCATCCAGAGTCACTTTGTTCGTGAGAAGTTTTTTGGTTGGTGACATCTTGTTTGTTTATTGTTTGACAGAGGACTATGCGGCAGACCTCTTCACGAAGTCTCTACCTCAAGCTATGCTCCGGCAGCACTCCAGCTCACTGGGGTTGGTTCCACATCTAGGAGCTGAGAGGGGGTGTTAGCAATCATTTCCTGTCTGTAGAGTGAGGGCCTTGGTTGTGGGTGTGCCCACCCAGGAGCTTTTCCTATTTTTTTCGCATTTTTTCCATGTTTCTCTCTATTTTTTTGGTCGTGGGGGCAATTTTGTGCTGGCCGATTGACGACATGTTGGCCAATGGATGGCATTCATACGTCAACTATTCAAACCTTAATGGAGTTATAATCTTAATAATTTATAATATGCAAATTACCACCCTTTCCCCCCACACTTGTTTTGTATCGGATCCTTGTGTATATAGCAGAGTTTATATAGCTTCTCTCTCTCTCTACACTTCTGCGTTTTGTTTCTCACAGCACTCGTTTCATTTTCTATTGTGCACTCCGCCAGATAAAGGGGGCCGCATAAAAAAAACCCGCAGGTTTTAGGGTTGGCCAAGATGAAGGAAAGAGGCTGAAAATAGCCTAGAATTAGTGCCAAGTGAAGCGCTGATGTGTGCTTGAAGGAGATCTCCAAAACGCAACCACCAAGGGAGCAAAGGAGAAAAAACGCAGGCTGAAAACTCTTCTTGCTGATCAGTGGAAGGACAAGATCTCTGATACCATGTGAGAATATGTGAATATGAAGCGGAAGCAAGTAGAGATCACACGAGAGAGTAGACAGCCAAGAGAGATCAGTGTCCATGCTTATATACATATTTGTAGAGCCAATTGGCCTGGAGGACAAATGCCCACAACTGATAAAAATGCCTAAAATAGCTGAAAAATATGGAAAATTCTCTAATTACATCAGATAAATATTTGGGTAAAAGGGGAAATAAAATGGGATAAAATGGAGATTAAATGTTGGAGATGACATGTCCAACAGATAAATCTAGGCTCATGGTTTCTCATTCCAGTTTTCTTGGTCAAGGATAAATCACATGGCTCTAGTTTTACATGCTAGTTTATGGAGTCCCAAGGGTAGAGACAAATCAAGGATTTTAGGTCACACAAACAAAAGAAAAACAACAACATACAAAATGGACTTTAAAAAGCCCAATCATACATACAATAGTTGGCCTCATGTGGAAAAGATTCTTCAACAACATTAGCAATGTTCTTCTTGGAATAGCAATCTTTTTCAAGATGATTGCTTTTCCCACAAAACCACAAGGATTTAGGCTAAAACAATTCTTTTCTAAGTGACTGCTTTTACCACACAATCATAGTTGTCATGTACGATACCGTACGATTTGTACGATGCGATACCGTATGGGAAAATACGGTACAATATAATTTTTTTTCTTATCGTACGATAAAATACAGTGTTTAAAAAAAATACTTATTAACTTAGGTATTTTCAAGTCCAGATATGGAGTATTTTAGAAAGGAGGGAAGCATCATAGTATAGAGGAAGCTCAAACAGCCATAGATAAGCAAAAAAAAGACCATTACCTACTTAAAAAATTATTTTTTTTTGGGAAAAAATTTTATGTTTGGAAAAAAATATAAATTATTTTTTTCTGAAAAAATCATTACGAACCCGTACGGTATCGTATCGTACGGTATTTCGTACGATAAGCCGTCGTACGCTGTACGGAAACAACCTTGCACACAATCAGCAAGGCTTTTCTTTGGCTTGTCCTTTGTATGATCCCTTGGACTTCACAGCAAAGCCTTGTTCTTGTAGCATTATATGGTAGTGATGTATGTGAACACACTTAGGACTGCTGGGGTACTTTCTCCCTCACTAGGAGGTTTTTTTCCCGTGCGTATGTACACCCTGTTATCTACTCATTTTGGGGTGTGTACTTATCTTTTGTATCTGGCACACATTTGTTCATTCTAATCTAGTGAGTTTGTGTGCTCTCAAGCTTCTCTATCTTGTGTGTGTGCATTGTTGCAACCGTAACCCTAATTCCAACAATTGGTATCGAAGCTAGCTTCCTTGACACTTGATCTAGTAGTCTATCTCTCTCCTCACGGCCCTGTTTTTTTTGTCTCCGATTGAGATGCCCGCTTAGGAGAAGAAGGTTTTGAAAGATTTTGTATTTGGTAGAAAGTCATCGCTGGTAGTAGTAATGTATTCAACATGTTGTTTGTACAGGACAAACTTGATGGGACTAACTATCCATTGTAGTCATCGTCGCTGGTAGTAGTAATGTATTCAACATGTTGTTTGTACAGGACAAACTTGATGGGACTAACTATCCATTGTAGTCCTATATGATGAGGTATGTACTGGTTGCTAAAGGCCTTTGGAATATGGTCAGTGGTAGGGAAACTCGTCCTGTTTCACAACTACCAGTGCAACCAAGTGTTGCAGGTATATGTGAAGTAGAATCTGATACAGATGTGGCTCCTCCACATGCACCACCAGTACTTCCCAAACTGTTGGTCAAACGAGATGGAAGAGATGCACAGGCACATGCATTGCTTGCACTTTCTGTGAAGCGAAGCATTATTCTTCATATTCGGTCGTGTAAGACTTCAAAACAGGCATGGGATGCACTTGTTGCATTATACCAAGTGCGCAATGAAGCACGTGTTGCATATCTGTGCAAACAGTTGGAGTCTGAGCACATGAATGAGGGAGACTCAATGGACAGCTTCTTGACCAAGATCAAAGATTTTAAGGAGTAGCTTGCTAGTGTGGATGAGATTTACCCTGATAGTACATTGGTGCCCACAGTTTTCAATGCATTGCCGGATTCTTATTAGAGTTTTGCCTCTATCCTTAGACTCATGATGAAGGGAAATCAAAATGTTCTTACATTTGATGAGCTAGTTTCTGTACTCTTGCAAGAAGAGCAGTCTCGGCAAAACAGATCTAATATGCGAGTTGATGACCAAGCTTTTGTTGCCAATCAGAAAGGCAAAGGTAAAGCTTCTTCGCATGGTGGCTATAAGCCGAAATCAGAATTCTCAAGTAAGGATGCAGAGAAAGAAGGTGATAAGCCTAAAAAGAAGGGTAAGTGTCACTATTGCAGGAAACTAGGGCACTACATACATGAGTGCAAGAAAAGGTTAGAGAAGGAGAAAAAGAAAGAATCGGGCATAGCTGTGGCTGATGCATCTGCACCAAGTGTAGAGGAGGAGGAATTTGTAAGTTTTGCTCAAGATGATTGGGCATGGCATGAACAAAAGGGTTATAACTGAAATGTATGCATGTTAGTGGCAGAATCGGATGCTTGGTACTTTGACAGTGGTGTTAGTAAGCACATTACTTCACAAAAAAAAAATTGTTCTCATCTCTGGAATTTGTCCCAAGTGCAGGGTGGATGATAGATGTACAGTTTAGGATAGAAATGATGGTTATTCTATCATTGCCTCAGGTACCTTGTTTCATGACCTATACAAGATGGATGTATTTGAGAAGTTGCAGCATGATGCTTGCTCAGTCTCTACGAGTCGTGCTATGAGTGATGTAGAATTATAGCATGTACGATTTGGCTATTTGAAAGATGGCAGTTTGTTACGCCTTCAAAGGCATGATATGGTGTCTGAGTTGCCAATTCTTGAGATCCCTACTAGACATGTATGTGAGGGGTGTATTCTTTGGTAAAATGCATCGGGCATTTGTAACATGCGGAAGCTCTGGGGGTCTTCTTTCAGCCCTAAACACCACTTAGAACATGCTGATGCAAAATGTAGACATGAAGAGAGAGTAGAGAGAGAGAGAGAGATATGTTGGAAATTCAGTATATTCATATGGTACAAAAAGATACCTAATCTACAGCCCTAGGCTGCCTTCATACAAAAGGTGAACATCACCAAAATCTGTCTCTAACTGGGACCCTAAGGACCCAACTCCCAAGTGAGTTGAATGAGTAAAATGAGGAGCAACACTTGCTATTTATAGTCTCTTAATCTTAATGGAGAGCTGAGCAGTCGGCCAGCTGACTTGACAATAATTCATGGCTCTTGATGCGCATGTAGTCACTTGTGTCTTGGTTCAGCCGACAGCCTCCTGTAGTGGAGCCGGCAGCTCCTTGCTTGATTCTGGTATAGCCGACAAGCCTTCCTCTTCATGCGCTCCAGCCTTGCTCCGATTCCATACTGACTAGTATGTACTATGTGCTCCATAACTCCTGGTTCTATTTGGTTCTCATACTCTTTATCTGGCTGCCTCTTCTGGACCAGCATCTGAGAATGTCCATGGCATCTTTCATGCACATGACATCTCCCTCTGCTAAACTTGATGACGGGATTCCAACCTGTTCTTGGATGACTTTCATGACCTCTACCTCTCCTCCAGCTAGTGTGAAGATGGCCCGTCGTCGAATTGGCCCTGAGGTGTGGAAAATCATGGCCTTGGTTTTCCCAAGGTTCACTGTAAGCCCCCTTTGTGTGCAGAAGTCATCGAGTGCATGGAGATGGTGCTGTAGTCCCATCCGCGACTCAGAGACGAGAATAATATCATTTGCATATAGCATAATGTGGACTGTGGTACCTGAGATGTCTACCTCGTCCCCACCACCGTGACCAATGAAGTCAGCCATCTCATCGATGTATAGCCCAAATAGTGTAGGAGAGAGTGGGCATCCTTGCTTCACACCTATGGTGCTAGCAATAACATTAGATAGCCCGCTGGGGCATCGTATGTGCCCGAGGACCTGCTCATATAAAGCATAGATGCCCCAAATCATCTCTGATGGGATCCCCAATGACTGTAGGCGCTGGAAGAGTCTCTCTCGTGGCACCGTGTCAAATGCTTTGCGGAAATCCACAAAGCAGTAGTATAATCTCTTCTCCCGTGCCCTAGCTTGGTCAATTAGACATCTCAGAGTGAATATATGGTCAATAGTGGAGAAAGCTCGTCGGAATCCAGCCTGCCCTGGTGCTCGCAGTCCCTCCTTCTCTACATATGAGCTCAACTTTACCTCGAGCACTGCACCATAAAGTTTGGCCAATGTATGACCAATCATGATAGTCCTGTAGTTGTTGGGGTCTAGCATGTCTCCCGCTTTGTGGAGAGGCACGATGGTGTGCATAGTCCCCTCAGTTGGTAGGCCCTCCACTAGTGCCCTATTAAAGTGGTGAGCAACAAAGGGTCCCAGTGTGTCAGCTGCATAAATAAGATGCTCACTCTGTATACCTGTGTGGTCAGCCGATCTCCTATGCTGTAACCGGTGGATAGCTCTCTCTACCATCGAGGCGGTAAAGAAAGTAGAGGTGGTAGGGCGGGACTCCTGTGGCTGTGGTATGGGTGGCTGCTATTGAGGGATATGGTAGAGGCTCTTTGCGTATGTGTGCCATGTGTGTGGATCCTCAATCGGGGTATGAGGGCGAGGCTCTCTCATCTTGCGCCATGCAGTGGCTGCATCTCCGCTCATGAGTAGGTGGTATATATCCCAGTACTGTGCCTCCTCATATGCACGCCTCTTACGGCGTGCGAGAGTCCTCATCTGTCGGCTCGCCTGTCTCTGTGTAATGGTCCCCAGTGTTCTTTGGGCACGGAGGTGTCTATATAGCTCTCTGCACTCATCATCATACCACGGATTCTGCGGCATGCTCCCAGATCTATCTGTGTGCGCAATGTGTGTCTGATGGGGGAAGCTGCGGGTGGCGGCCGTATGTAGTAGAGATGACAGCTGGGTGGTGAGTGTGTCTAGAGGTGACAAGGGATCCATCTGGAATAGCCCGTCATATACATGATGCTCATATATGTCTGCCAAGTCATGGGTGAAGTAGAAAGTTGTATGCGATGCCTGTGGGGGTTGTGTGGGTGCTGGTGTGGAGCTCGCCAGTGACAGTAAGAGGTATGTGTGATCTGCACCAATAAGACAGGGGGGGATGGTGAAAGATGTCACTGCCTGTGTGGTCTCCATGGACCCCATGATGTAGTCCACTGTGCTACCCCCTGATCGTGGAAAGCATCTCAGTGCTCCTGAATCCTGCCATTGTCTCATCCCGTTATAAATAACGAGATGGTGTCGTGCTCCCAGCTCAAGTACGTGCGTCGTGATGACCATATCTGGTGTTATCCGGCCCCATGTCCTCTAACACCCAGCAAGCTCCCGTGTCCTTCGCCTCTAGTGTGTGCGTCACCTCGGGGTGCTCGAAATCATAAATGTTGCACTGTCGGCTCTGTGTCCGTGCATTGAAGTTCCCCATAAGGAGGACTTTCCCCAGGTTGGAGTAGTGCATGATCTCATCTGAAAGGGCTGCATATGGTGACTCTCCCAATGGCCCTGTGTCCTCCTCCTCCCCTCTACTCTCCTCCTCTGCTGTCATGGCATATCTCGATCCTCTAGGAGAGAAGTAGCATAGAGCAATGTATAACATCTTGTCTGTGGAGAGCTGCAGTCTAATCCACATGTATCTAGCCTCCTAGTCACATGCTAACACTTGTAGGCGCTCCTGTAGCTCTCGCTTGAAGAGTACCGCCATACCTCTAGATCCTCTTGATGTGCTCTGCCGTGTGGTCCCCTTGTATGTAAACTCCCACTGATAGCCCTCTACTTTGGGTAGCCCCTGCTCTAGGCTCTGGTGCGTCTCTATAGGTAGTATGATGTCCCGTCCCTCCATGACCTCCTCCACCTCCCAGGATGTGTCCAAAGTGCTCCATTGCAGTTCCAAATTGCTATTTGTATCTGTGAATCTGGATCCTCCATAGCTGATGTCCCATAGGCCGCCTGGCGCTAATCGGTGGCTTACCATCGATGATGACACGGCCATCGCGATAGAATGCTCTCTTGCCCTCTTTCCGGGCCTGTAGGACTATCGGCATGCATGTTTTCCTGTGTTCTATCTGCATCCTTGTAAGGTCGTCATCCAAATAGACGGGATCTCCTTGTAATCCTTGTAGAATCACCCTCTTCCTCATGAAGGTGACCCTCTCCGTCTCTTTGCAAACTGTAGGATGAGGGCTCGCTTGCGTGTTGAGTCTTTCCCGGCTCTCCATGCTTTGGTGAAGGGGAGAGGGTCCTCTTCCCTGTAGCCTATCTTCATGCTTAGAAGCTGTCCATCTTTCTCGGGAGTGGAGTCGGGTGTCTCGGCTATACTTGTGACTCGAATGTTGAGGCGGCGGGCATGCCTCATCTTCTCCTCCTCAATGGTGGTGTGAATGATTTGGTGTTCTTCCCTTTGAGTTTCCTCCCTCACTTCTTTACGGATGTTCTTCTTCACCACTTCAACCCATCCTGACTGCTTGGCTTTGAGTTTTCCCTCCATGTCCTTTGTGATCTCCTTGGAGATCTCTTCTTTGATGGCCGTGAGAGTGTTGTCATTGATCTCCCCTTCTTCCTCCTCGGTGTTCTTGACGGCTACCAGTTCCACTTTCAATGCACTCACCTCCTCCTTGAGTGCCGTGTTCACTTGTTCAAGGTCCGTGACCCGTGCTTCGAGGGCTATGATGTGCCGATGTAATTTGTTCTCCACCTCATTGAGGTTGGAATCGGATGTCTTCTTGTTCTCCTTGATTAGTGCCTTCATTGCCGTCTCGAGGGCCTCGAGCTTCTCTTGGAGACTCGGAGCCATTCCTCAAGATTACTCTGCAGCGCTTCCGCGCGCGCGCGCGAGAGAGAGAGAGAGAGAGAGAGAGAGAGAGAGAGAGAGAGAGAGAGAGAGAGAGAGAGAGAGAGATGTGTTGTTGCCTTGGGGGCCTGACGAAGGGTGGGTGGGATTATGGAGGCGAAGGGACTAGCAGCAGGCAGGGTGCACAGTGTGAACACAGCAGAGCAGCGCCGGCGAAGGCGCATCACAGCGTGGACAGGGCAGCGCGAGCAGAGCAGCATGGGCGGGTGGATACGAATAGGGAGAGGCCACCAGCGCGTAGCGCGATAAGGCCAGCACAACGGGCGGGGTGAAATGAAATGATATATTAACGTCTCTAAGAGGCCATAATGGCCTATGAGACCAAAACTGAGAGTACATCTGAAGTTGGTGTCTCATCAAAGAGAACAACTAAATGAGACTGAAAAGTACAATAAACTTATTGTCTTACAGTTATAAGAACAGAATTGTAAGACTCCGAGATGATACTCAGTAGAAAATACTGGAAAATGTATATCAGGTAGATCCATGTATGTTGATCAGTTGAAGTGTTGCCCTCTCCTTAGATCAAATATCTCTGCCATGGGGCTGTCTAGAATGGAGAGGTCGTAGAAGTGAGGTAGGCACCTCCGATGCCGAGCAATAATGGCTCTGATTTGCATAGTTACCGCAGAACGGGAACGTTCCGGGAACGTCGGATGCTAGAACGGGAGCGGGAGCGGGAACAGGAGCGGATCGGGAACGTCGCGGAATGCCACGTCATATGACATGTCAGCATATGACACAAAAAAATGTAACTTTTTGTATACGGATAGCCAAATATGCTTCATAATATTTGCTCCCCCAAGACATGAACATACATTTCTGCAAGCAAAACACACCCCCAACATTTTTTTTTTTGGCGGAATGTCCCGACGTTCCGGGAACGTGCCTTCGCCCGGAACGGCGTTCCGGCGTTCCAGGAAGGCGGAACGACGTTCCGTGGTAACTATGCTGATTTGGCGATGGTGAGGATGCCGTGGTCGGGATCCTGATGGGCGTGGTCAACGAGCATGACATAAGATGAATGCTCTATCAGTGGTGACTCCCTGGGAGCGTGGTCAGTGCCGTGATGGCCCAATGGAGGAGGTATCAGGAGGTGTGTGGGCTGGGTTGCTGGTGCCGGTGCCGAAGAAAGCTGTCAGGGTCCTCTGTCTAGGTACATCATGGTTCGGTCTCCTGTCTGCCAAGAGGGTCTCTTTGTGTCTCCTGAGCTCAAGTAGGAACAATCCTAGGCATCTTTGATCCTCAAACTCCATGACCCTGCGTAACGGCCCAAAACCCTCTCGGAAGAGGCGGTGATATCTCCCTCGGATCTCATAATAGACTGTACATCGGCAAATGTAGTGCTCCTCTGTCTCTACTGCCTGGCAGCATAGCTGACAAATGCGGTCATCCAAGATCTGATGCACATATCGCCCTGTCTCAATCCGCAGTTGGTATGATGAGGTCCAGATTTGTCCAATGGCACAACGTATCCCATGTGATAGGTGTACATCCATGTATGCCGGGCGGGTGATAAAATCATCTGGTGAGAGGTGTAGAAAATGGCTCTTGTAATGAGCCATTTTCGTGCCTAAGGGCTCAAGGGGACTAGTCCATGTCCTCTCTATGTCCACTCTGATGATATCCATCCTGATCACGTGGTTTTGCTCTGAGCGGGTGAGATCCAAAAATGGACAATCCAGACTGTACTGAAAGGGTGGTAGTGTCTCTATCCGCAAACCATGTAGGTCAAACCATTATCTCATCTGAGAGTACCAACAATGAGTATCTCCATCCTTTGCCAACTGTATGGATGAGGTCAATGCCAATTGGGAGTACCTCTGCTGAGGGAGCTCCCATAGTTGCTGTAAAAAGGTAACTGCCTGGAATAGGGCCTCGCTCCCAGCTCAGCCCGAACAATCTCATGTGGTACTAATGATTTGCTCCGAATCATGCGGGCAATCATCATAATTAGTGGTCTCTCCATTTGCCTCCATCCCTCATCCGTCCCTCTTTGAAATCTGTGATGTATGCTGTGCCCCCAAATTGGAGCTCCGTACAGGAGGGTTGGTGTGACAAGCGTATCAAATAGCCACAATTTGGTGCGCGGCTCCTGAAACTGTATGTGTGCACACTGCCTTTCAAGTGCCCCCAAGGCTGCATGCCCTCGAGCTAATCTAACTGCTGCTGCCTCCTTCAGGGAGAAACGCGGTCCTGTGAAAGTAACTCCCAAGTAGACATATGACCTGACGTACTCAACCGGCTTCCCTCGGAAAGTGAACTGAGGCTCTGATCACTTCACCCATGCTTGTGTGTTGTTAAACACCATAACCTTGGTTTTCCCAAGGTTCACTGTCAGATCTCTATTCGCACAGAAAGTCTGTAATGCATCCAGGTGTCTTTGTAATCCCTCCGGAGAGTCTGAGATTAGAACAATATCATCAGCATATATAACAAGATGGGTATCAACAGCCCTGCCAGGCATGCCCTTGGGCCTCCCAATCTGTCTACATAATCAGAGACCACATCAATGTACAGTCCAAAGAGGGTGGGCGATAGCGGGCATCCTTGCTTCACCCCTATCGTGCTGGGGTCCTGAATTACAAACTATACACCGTATGGGGTCCCGAATTACCCACTCAAGGGTCCCCTATCTCGTTACCGGAATAGTATTTGCTTTATTACTTTGAAGAGACTGACGGTGGACTGACGATAAGCCAAACGGAAGATCTCTGAGGACCAAGAGTCAGGTTGAACTGTACACGGTTGTAGAAGCACCAATGATGACCAATCTCGAGCCTATGCACTCTTCCTAATGGATGTAGGAAAGCTGCAAATCTGAGGTTGAGATAGGGGCTGATTGGGACTGCTCTAGGCTATGTATGGATGTAGGAAAGCTGCAAATCTGAGGTTGAGATAGGGGCTGATTGGGACTGCTCTAGGCTATGTATGAATGCTGAAAATGAATACGAATGCTGAGTTTTACCTTCACCAAAGTGCTGTAGCAAAACGATGAAGATAAGGATGCTGAAAACTTATGTATGCTGAAAACGCAAGGTGTCTTGAAGGGCTTGTAGATGCTGCGTTTTGATGAAAGAAGGCTGAATGCTCATGCATCGATGCTCCTACGTGCTGATGGATGAAACGCTGAGGGCTGATATGCTGAATGCTCCAATCACTTATGCTCCTTGGGCTGAAGGCTCCAAGCGTTGAGGGCTTGTTGGCTGAATATGATATGAATGAATGAATGATGCAATGCTCAACTATTTATATGGGCTTTTGATGCTGGTCGACCAGCTAAAGAGCTGGCCGATTGCATCATGTCTTGGATAAATGAATAAATAAGGTAAAAATGCCAATTAAATGCTATAAATTATGGGAAAAATACAAGAATAATATTGAGTAATATTTTGATGCTTCTGCCATGGTCTATGTGGTCTTATGTGCCTATGGGATGAATGATATGCAAAATGCAACCATGAGCTGATGCAAACCCTAAGGCTTCTACTGACTCTACATGCATGAATGCATCTCTTCAAGTGGGTTAAGGGACTTAGACTGACTGACTGACTGTCTAAGGCTGAGGAGGGACCTACGTAGCTCGTGCTTGACTTATCCTGGATTGAGGATTACAATGGGGTCACGGCGTATGACAAATATCATCCTAAAGGGTACTAATAATATACAATGTTGCACTAATGATGATGAGCCATCTTGTCACCATGCACTACATTGTAGACTGCATGTGACATTCACGACGAGAATAACGCACAAAACTAAAAGTAGATGTGCAGAAAATAGAGAGAGAAAGAGAGGGAGAAGAGGACACAGTATTGGGTCCTAAATGCCCTCTGTAGGGCCCCCACCACGAATGGTGTATTTGCTTTTATTAGAATGATGTAAAATCTGAAAATAAAAGATTAAACCTTGACCTATTTTGGCTGAGATAGATCTGTGTCATGACCCTGTGAAAGTGGATCAACATAAGTGTCAGCATGGTGGTTGGTGAGCAAGATAAATATTTAATGATTCATACTTGGGTGCCCGGACAAATAGTAATATGTGTGGACATCCTCAAGTGTGAAGGGGGACCAAGGGATTTAATATTTATAATGTTTTAACCTTGGGTGGCCCCTAGGCATAAGTGGCCCTTAGAAACTTTAATGAATTTTAAAAAAAGGAGCCAAAGATATTTATGGAAGGGGGCCACTCCACTTTTGGAGGTACACGCCTCTCTCTTCTCTCTCTCTCTCTCTCTCGCTTTTGGAGAGAAGTCGTGCAAGCTGGCTGCGTGGAGGAGAAGGAAAACACAGACGGGTTGGCTGCGTGGAGAGTAGCCGTACAGAACAACAGGCCGTACAGAACAGGTGGTTGTAGGTTGATTGGTGGCTGGTACAGGCGGTGCTGGCGACCAGGGTATGGACAACAGGTACAGTTAGGTATGGTGCAGTTCCATACAGCTGGTACAGGCGGCGACTGTTGTGGCTGTTGCCTGTACCTGGTACAGGCGGCGGCTGCTGTACGACAGCTGGTACAGGCGGCAGCTGCACGCTATTCGGTACAGGCGGTTGCAGTGCATCACCAGGATACAGGCAGCAGCTGCAGGAGTAGACCTGTACGGACAGGTGCAGGCTGACAAGGACAGCGCAGACCTGTACAGACAGGTGCAGGCTGACAAGAACAGCTCTGTCCAGCAGGTATAGACGGTACAGTGTAGACCCGTATAGCTGGTACACGTGGCGGTGTATCAAACACGCGGCGGCTACAGAAGCTGACTTGTACGGACAGGTACATGCAAGTACTGACAGCTATGTCCAGCAGGTACAGCCAGGTACGGTCCAGTCCTGTACAGCTGCAGGCGGCGCATCATCAGAGTACAGTCGGTGCATACAAAGAACAGCTGTTGGTATAGTTCTGAGGCGGCTGCAAGGGGGGAAAGTACTGACAGGTACACACGTGCTGCAAGTACAGATCCGTACAGACAAGTGCACACGTGTGATGCAGAGTTGCTGATGCAGGCAGCTGCAAGTACAGACTGGTACGGTCAATCCCTCTGGTGCAGAACTGCGTATAAAAATTGGTAAACTCTGAACATATCTTTCTTTCTTTCTTTCCACTGGCTTATGTCTGCTACAGGGTTGTTTCTTCTGGGCCTTTGTGAGAGGAGGGGTATGGCAGTTTGAAGGGTGGAAACAGAGATTGGACAGTGGATTTGTATTTAGGCTGAGTTTGAAGCCATGTTCATGGAACACCCAGATGTATGCTCAAGGCTGCCCTGTTGAATTGTCTTGGTTGATCAGAGGAAAACACAGTGTGTTGCTTTTGTGGGACACAGATTTGTATGTGAATCCTCTATGCTAAGAGGTCTTGAGGGTTGCCAGATTGGACATGCATGTTTACTTTCTTTGACTGGCTTTGTTGTACTCAGTTATACATTCCATTGAATTTGAATAAAGAAATACCGAAAGGGGCGCCAAGCTTTGGGGCCAACAGGTGTCGATTTCCTTTTAGTTCTGGAGCATTCTAGCTCCTGTTAATTTGTTATTTGTTTGGACTACAATTGGAAGGGTGACTGCTAGTCTACCACACTTTGGTTTATACCAAAGGCCGGTTTCAATCTCTGCCCTTGACCTTCAACCATCACCCTTGGCTGTCTGGGCCCTTGAGTTGCTGCAGCACTTTGTGAAATATGAGATGAGTGAAACGCTTGGTAGGGCTGGGTATTTATACCCCCTCATATATCTAGTCGGCCAGCTCAACATAGGCGGCCAGCAGCTTTATTTCTCCACGACTAGGAAAAGTAGCAATTTATGCTAATAATTCCAGTGTTTTCACACCTACAAGTACTGTCCAACTTGCGCATATATGTTGGGCTGCTGGGCAGCCCTGCGCATGGACAAAAGGCTGTTTGGGCAGCCAGTGTGGGCTGTCCCACACCTGGCCGACAGCCAAACTAGGCTGGGTGCCCAGTCGGCTGGCTGTCCCCAGGCCCTAAGGCTGGCCGACAGCCCCTTCCAGCCCTCCTGGCCGACAGCCAAACTAGGCTGGGTGCCCAGTCTGCTGGCTGTCCCCAGGCCCTAGGGCTGGCCGACAGCCCCTTCCAGCCCTCAACATGGCTGGTGGGCACATCCGGGGCCCTCCTAGCCCCTTGGGGTGGTTCTACACCTCCCCCATGCCCACTCTATGAATGTACACCTAAGCCTTTGGGCTGTCCCCGTTTCTACACGCAAACCTACATTCTCTACACAGCTGTTTGACATCTGGTCGCAGACCAAACACACAGAGCAACTGACATCATTCCAGAGGGCGACTCACAGCGCGGACTGGCATTGCTTCATGTGCAGGACAATGCACACCTGACGTTGGACGCATGTGCAAGACAATGCACACCTGACCTCGGACGCATGGAGTGGGACCCTGGCTGACTCGTCTTGGATTGGGCTCACATGGGACCAATTTTCTACTTCAGGTCCAGCACCTTCAGATATGTCCACGTGGCATCCAAGTGCGGGATGCACGTGACACCAATGATGGGCTAATTGTCCTTGTGTGTTGACTGGCTACAGCTCTGCACCTTCTGGATTAGCAAGTCAAATATTCCAGTATGGAGGGGGCATCTCCATCCCGTCTAGTTGTGTTTTCTCTTATTTTTTGTTGTTTGAGTGGCTGGTTTTACACCTTTGACCGTCCAAGTGCTTTTCAAATTAGGAAAGCCAAAAAGCTGCGGTGTGCTAGAAGCAAGATGGACTGATTTCGCTGATTACTGATAGGTTACTTCTTCTATATAGCATCGTAAACATGGGGATTGAGGGAGCTTATAGTGTAAAATGTGATTATGAAGGTGACCACCAGGTCGATTACATCTGTAGGGGTATGGGCTAGACTCTAGATTATGCACGATAAAGATTGCAAAACCCCCCTTGTTAAATTTACAGATTTATCTGATCAAACGAATGCTGTAACAGTTTTATTAAACTGGTTGATGGATGCAGCTTGACACCATGCTGGAGAAGCAAGGAGTGAAGGTTGATAAAGTTCTGAACTTTGAGATTGCAGATTCAATCCTGGAGGAGAGAATAACAGGCCGCTGGATCCACCCTGCAAGTGGACGATCATACCATACAAAGTTTGCGCCTCCTAAAGTGGCAGACAAGGATGATGTAAGTGACATTCCGATTCCTTGTTTTTGGCAAGTTTGATTTAAAGCCCTTTTACACACGTACATGCCCATCCTATATGTGTCAGAAATGTGATGATGGGCATACATTTTCTTGGTTTGGACAGCGGGAAACATTCTCCGTCCATCAACAAATCCCACTTTTCACTGTTTAAAGTCCTAATGCTATTGAAATAGTCAAGCTTTATAGACTCAAATATGCTAGGCTGCTTTGTTTGTTGGAATTTGTTAATTCACACAGCACCAATGTGGTTTCATAGAAATACTTTTCGCCTATTGCTTTTTATGCATGTTGCAGATCACTGGAGAACCTTTGATTCAACGGAAGGATGATACTGCTGAAGTGCTGAAAAGCAGGCTAGAGGCTTTCCACAAGCAAACAGAACCGGTATGAGAGAGAGAGAGAGAGAGAGAGAGAGAGAGAGAGAGAGAGAGATTTATAAACGTCTACTAAGGACCTCAAGGGTCTATGAGATCAAAAGTTATTACATGTGATCCATGAGTAGACTGAATGGGAACAAAAAATGCAAGTAAAGAAGCCAAGTAGAGACTTTTAACATCATAGCCAAGCCAGTGGACCACATATCGTCCATATGGCAGCATCCAAGGTCTCTCAGTAGTACAATACTCGAGTCATGGAAAACAAAACTGGAAGCAAAACTAGCTGCCTGTGCTAAAGAGCTTGTGTGAATGAGTACAATATATACTAGCCATGTGGCTGATATAAGGTGCCAATGTGAATACTAGGGTCATCCAATGATACCATCCTCCTCCAAATTTAAGGCGGTGATGATATCTCACTCCTGTGATGGGAGCTCTCCATGTTGTTCAAGGATATCCTTGATCTGTAGCTGACAAGTTTTTATGATTTCTTTGATTTTGTGGGCATCCATCTCAAATGGAAAGATGCCATCAGGCATGATGAGGATGATATCGAAGATGCCATTGATTTCACAACTGTGAGCAATAGAAACACTAGCAGATGGATTTCTGTGAACATATCCTCCTCTCAAGGAGATATTTTCCTTGTTTCTGTGTATGCCACCAAACCCCATAATAGTTGAGCCCAGCTCTGGCAGTCCCTATCCAGCCAATCAGGTGACTGCATTCTGACTGGGGACTTGAACATGGTTGAGGATCTGAGGGACAACCTTCATTAAGAGGGTCAAATCATTAAGGAGCTGGCACATCTCAAGGGGAATCTCAACCTTGTTGACTCTTCTTTTTGGTCTCATAGACCCTTTGGATCTGGAGTGCTAGTGTAGTGTTTTACACACCAGGTTATTTTGGGAGGCAAAAGAAGAAATTTTGCCCCAAAATTTATTCTGGGTCAAGGCAAAATGGAATTTGAGATGGGGGGGGAAAAGATCGATCAGGAGAAAAGAAATGAGAGGAGGAAATCGATGTCGATTTTGGAGAAAATAGGAGGAAAGCAAGGGATTTGGGAGAAAAAGGGAAAAAAATGATAGTTGGCTATGGCAGGGCTTCAATCTTGCCGGATGTCACGCTGGTGAGATGCAGGTGAAAAACGATGAATGGTGGGATGCAGGTGAGGGAGAGGAGGGGCAGCGCAGAGGCCCTAGTAAGTAGTGCCAAGGCTCAACAGCCAG